>NC_135852.1:997551-1717551 GCF_029677425.1 Wolffia australiana | reverse complement strand
TCTGTAATGGAATATATTTCTCTCAGGCAGATTATTGGTAGTGTCAATGAGTTTCTTAGAAGGAATCTAAGACTCATTTATAAAATATAAATTATTTTATGTTTTGTAGTTGTGGCAGGACATCAATATTGTATCCTATGGCGTACTAAATAATGTTGTCTTAGATGATCATGTGTGTGAGATAGCTATTTGAAAACCTATGACTCTGCACATGAGATAAAAATAAATGTAAATCATATTTACCATTTCAAAAGGTAAATAATCGCTTCAACCAAACTCAGAAGAAATAGCTACGAAGTAAACAAAAAAATTCAGACCTTCTTATAATATTCTTATCTAACTTTATTTTAGCTTGATGCACCTTTTGATCAAGTAATGCAATGCTATTTCTTATTCTAACACTAAGATTATTCTTCATTTGTCTCTCTAAAAATGGTTCAAATCTTATATATATAGTCTAGTTTAAAATCTATGATTATTCAAATTATCTCTTCATCCATCCTAAGTTATGATGTACTAGGTATTGTTTTCTGTAATGGAATATATTTCTCTCAGGCAGATTATTGGTAGTATGAACATTTTTGAAAATCTAAGACTATAGACTACAGTGAGAAATCTCGATCCAAAAGCTGAACCACTCGTTGAAACTGGGTCAATAAATTGGGTCTGGTATCGGGCCACATAAATCCCACTACTTTTGCTTCCTCTTCTCTGAGTAGCCAATGAAAAATTGTGGACAAGACGTGATAGACAGATGGATGATGGTGATCGATGAAATTATGAAGTATAGCTCATCATGTCTCTTGTCCCATCACACATTCCTTTGGTTTTGAGAAAATCTGTAACGCTTGCAGCACACGTCATTGGCCCTCATGTCTCATCCTCGTGCTGCCACCGAACGACATCCCGTGATGGCGCACGCCATCGGGAACCGCCGAAGATGTCATCCGGGTCATCGTCTCCGTCGTCGACAGCCCGGGTGAAGCATGCTCATTTATCACATTTTGATTTCCATCGTCTTCCTTAGTCGTATTTGGTGTTTCTCGCACTCGTCAATTTGTTTTCGTCGCATCACGATGCACTAGTTGTCTGTTACACGAAATCTAAGGTTATACAAATAAATTGTTTTCTATGGCCCCTTGGTGTGTCTCTCTCCCTCTTTGCATCTCTTTTTCTCGATGGGGAACAAAAAACAACATCTATCACAACATTTTTTGGTGATGGAGATCCTACAGATGAAATGATGGCAACGGAAGATATGGCAAAAAAAATGGTGACAAGTGATGTGATGGTGACAGAGGGTATCAGATAGGTGGCGTGGTTGAACGGCTATCACAAATGCCGATTGTGATGGATTTATAAAGGCGAGAGAAAAAGATATCGTGTGCGAGAGAGAGATTGAGAGATTGAGAAAGAGGGACTGCTTTAGAGAATATGGAGAAAGGGAAAGAGGGATTGATAGAGAGACTGAGAGAGAGAAGAGGGAGAGATAGAGGCTGAGAGAGAGAGGGGAGAGACTGAGAGAGAGAAGAGGGAGAGATAGAGGCTGAGAGAGAGAGGGGAGAGACTGAGAGAGAGAAGAGGGAGAGATAGAGGCTGAGAGAGAGAGGGGAGAGACTGAAAGAGAGAAGAGGGAGAGATAGAGGCTGAGTGAGAGAGGGGAGAGACTGAGAGAGAGAAGAGGGAGAAATAGATACCGAGAGATAGAGGAGAGAAGGACAGAGAAGAGGGAGAGATAGGAGGGAAAGTGAAACCGAGAGAGAGAAGAGGGAGAGAAAGATTAGGAGAGAGGATATAAAGAGAAACCAAGAGAGAGAAGAGAGAGGGAGAGAGATAAGAGGGAGAGCGAGTGATAGAGAAAGTGGGGAGAAAGAGAGATAGAGAGGGAGAGAGAAGAGGGGGAGAGAGAGAGTGATAAGCCTAAATTTGGTGTGATTAAATGCAAGTTTAAATGTGTCGTTTAAATTTAAGCTTATGCAATAAATTTATAAAATTTCCTTTTTCAAAATATAGAAATTATATGATGAGAAAGGGGTTGAACCACAGGGAGGAACTTCTCAAGAATTTTTGTACTATTTTTTATGAATTAATTCAAGAATGAATTGATTTTTGTACTTAATGGGCCTTAGTTATGTTTAATTTTGTTTTGTGATTACTCAAAAGTACAATATTTATAGTGATCTTAATATTTTCGGTCGGAACACTATGGAGAGGATAATTTTCATTCTTTTCTCAAAGTAATTCGGATTACCAAGATTCAAATCAAGATGATTTGTCAAAACAATTTTTTACGTATTAAAATTGGGAATTAATGAGCAAGAAAGGGATTTTGAAATTGGGTTTGAAGATGGACGAATTTTTGGATGAAATTTTGGATTTAGGTATTTTAAATGTGGAATTGAATTTTCCAACAATGAATTTTAGATCTAGAGAGAGAAAGTAGGCGAGCTAACCTAGAGAGAGAAAGTGGAAAGAATTGGGGAGAAATGAATTATAGACAAAATATGACTTTAATCTAGGGATCTAAGATGCAATATGAGATGAGAACCAATGTATAACTAAGAATTTAAATTCAGATCTTGAATCAAATTCAAATTTCAATGTTAATCACCATTAAAATCATCTCCAAGGGCGTGTACATTTTGCCCATGCCTTGACGTTTTGAAATCGTTCAAAAAGAAGTTCAAATAGTGAAGAAGAAACTTACAACATTGATTCTTGAAGCAAGATCTGTCGACTTCAGAAGAAAATCATGTGTCCTTCCTGGCCAAACAACTTGGGGAAGAGCTTCCTTGATGGTTTCCCCTTCTTCCTGACCTTTGATTTATCATCCAACGATATAGATCGTAGAGGGTGAAAAGACAAACCTACCCTCAAAATTTGGGCGCAATCGGACGGTTAAATCTGAAGATATCACCATTTTACTAATGATTAATCCCAGCCGTTAGATCATTTCTCTCTCCTCCACGTAGGTAAAAAAATGATGTTTTCTGATTTGTCACCTTGTTTTCTCCGCACTTGGATCGCGCGCTGCCACATTTTGCGCACTTCCACAGGGCTCAATCATTTGTTGTTTGTGATGCTTTTTGAGTGGCTAGGAGGGCGCCACATCGCCTATTCACATTCCCATAAAAAAGTAAAAAAAAGTTCTCTTTTTCATTTTTTTAAACAAATGCACGTGGAATTGATTCGCCGTGTGCATTTATTGCACATGGATATCAATTCCCCGCATGTATTTATTACATGAAATATTCCAAAAGGACAAAAAGACAAGTTTACCTTTTCTCCTAGTCGTCCGCGCCAAGTATCATAGAGGTAATGATTTGCTCATTATGGTATCGTGCATTGCGATGCCATAATGAGCTAATAAAATGCTTATTTGGCGCATCCAATCATTCGTCCGAATTTCGGACGAATGATGTGGATGCCACGTGATTTAATTGAAAATTCCCTTTTTAAAATGCCAAATAAATTGTAAAATATATTCTTTAAATTCTAAAAATTATTTCTTGGCTATATAATGGTCAGAAAATTAAAAAAATATAGGGAAAAAGTCCATAAAAATTAGTAAAAGCATTAAAGACCTCTAGCCCAGTATTTTATGCCCTTCAAAAAAAAATTTCAATGCACTGAAGTCAAATATCATGTAAAAAATATTAAAAATTTTTAAAAATCACAAAACTATAGTACAAGACATTTATGTCCATTTAATTATGATAACATGCAAATTTGGCCACTAGAACACATATATGTATGTAATATTCATCAATTTTAGATTATAAATTGCAAGTTATCAGAGAATGAGAGATAAATCGAGAGATAGAGGAATAGAAAGCGAGGCCGAGAGTGATTGAGAGAGAGGAGGGAGCGAGATGAACCGAGAGAGGGAGAGACAATACAGAGATTGAGAGAGAGAGACTGAGAAATAGAGATATATATATAAGAGAGAGATTGAGAGATCGAGAGAGACAGAGAGAGAGAGAGGTAGAGAGAGAGAGAAAGAGATACACACAAAGAGACAAAGAGAGAGAGAGAGATGTGGGAAACGAAAATGAAATTCATGAAATTGATAAATTAAAACCAAAATAATATAGATTAAGTATTCCTTGAGGGTGATCCGAATTTGGTTTAATCCTATAGAACGGGACTAAGTCGATGGTGCATGGATTTAACAATGACACGTATGGAAATACTTATGGAAGTAGGAGAATCAAAATGATCAATCAAAGTTTAGAGCAAATCAACAATTATCATGAACCAACAATTATCTCAAAGTTAAGGTGTCACAAGGTACCTCAGATACGGGAGCCAATAGCTTGATTGTTCGGATGTTGAATGTCCTTGATTGAAGTTGATCTGTAGCTCCACGAGTGGGTGTGAATAAAGAGAGGAGAATGTGTGGGAAGCAGATAAAGTGGGAGTGTAAGATTTGGTCAGCATGAGAAGATGTTGATGTGCAATGTGAGAAGGGTGGATATGAAGTGAGGAAAATGAATTTACACAGTGGATGGGATAAGGCATGAGAATTGATGAAAAAAAAAGGGAGACAATGAGTAACAAGATGGAGATGATGGGGGTGAGAGGAAGGGGCGTGTTCAATAAGGTCAATGGTAAGATGATAAGAAATTGATGAAGATGATAAGGAACCCAAGATGAGTTGATCAATGTTGAAGAATAAAAGCCGATATAGGCATTCCATAGATGTTCTATTAACGCTCCATTGCCATTATCACCAAAAAATCTCTAGAGAATCACTCTTTTCACACAAACAACTTCACATTAATTCTCAAGCAAAAGTGTCCATACAAACAGGCTCATAGCCCTTTTAAAGGAAAAGAAACATAATGTTACAAAGAAAATAAACTATGGTCAAAGAAAAGTCAATTATAAGGGAAAGGTGAGGGAGAGAGGTTATGAGAAAAGTCAATTTGGAAGGTATAGGGAATAGAGAAATTAAGACAATTAGAGAGTGAAGAGAATGGTGGAATAGTCAATTATAGTGGGTCGTCAAGAGGATGAGAGAGCAGATAGAAAGAAAGATAACAAGTGGAGAAGAAAAGTCAAAGAAAGGGGCCGAGTGAGGAGAGAGAGAAAAAGAACATGAGGGAGAGAGGAGAAAAGACAAAGAAGGGGCTGAGTGAGGAGAGAGAGAAAAAGAACATGAGAGAGAGAGGAGAAAAGACAAAGAAGGGACTGAGTGAGGAGAGAGAGAAAAAGAACATGAGAGAGAGAGGAGAAAAGACAAAGAAGGGGCTGAGTGAGGAGAGAGAGGAGAAAAGTAGAAGAAATGGGCTGAGTGAGGAGGGAGAAAAAGACAATGAGACAAAGAGAGAGAGCTAAGCATTTTCCATAAAAGAGGGAGACATAGAGAGAGACAAAGAGAGAGAGAGAGGGAGAGAGAGACACAGAGAGAGCAACAAAGAGAAAGACACAGAGAGACGGAGAGAGAGAGAGACAAAGAGATAGAGACAGACAGAGAGACGGAGAGAGAGAGAGACAAAGAGAGGGAGACAAAGAGAGAGAGACAAATAGAGGGAGACAAAGAGAGAGAGACAAATAGAGGGAGACAAAGAGAGAGAGACAGAGAGAGAGAGAGACAAAGAGAGAGAGACAAAGAGAGAGAGACAAAGAGAGGAAGACAAAGAGAGAGAGAGAGACAGAGAGAGAAAGAGAGATGGAGAGAGAGAGACAGAGAGAGAAAAAGAGATGGAGAGAGAGAGACAGAGAGAGAAAAAGAGATGGAGAGAGAGAGACAGAGAGAGAAAGAGAGATGGAGAGAGAGATAGAGAGAGAGAGACAGAGAGAGAGAGACAAAGAGAGAGAGACAGAGAGAGAAAGAGAGACAGAGAGAGCGAGACAAAGAGAGAGATAGAGAGACAGAGAGAGAAAGAGACAAAGAGAGAGAGACAGACAAAGAGAGAGATAGAGAGAGAAAGATACAAAGAGAGAGACAGAGAGAGAAAGAGAGACAGAGAGAGAGAGACAAAGAGAGAGAGGGAGAGAGACAGAGACTGAGAGAGAAAGAGAGACGGAGAGCGAGAGATAGAGAGAGAGAGAGACAAAGAGAGAGAGGGGGAGAGAGAGAGAGACAGAGACAGAGAGAGAAAGAGAGACGGAGAGAGAGAGAGAGAGAGAGAGAGAGACAAAGAGAGAGAGAGAGAGAGAGAGAGACAAAGAGAGAGAAAGAGAGAGAGACAAAGAGAGAGCGAGAGAGAGAGAGAGAGAGAGAGAGAGAGAGAGAGAAAGAGAGAGAGAGACAGAGAGAGAAAGATAGAGAGAGAGAGAGAGAGAGACGCAGAGAGAGATACAAAGAGAGAGAGACGCAGAGAGAGAGAGATACAAAGAGAGAGAGAGAGAGAGAGAGAGAGAGAGAGAGAGAGAGAGAGAGAGAGAGAGAGAGAGAGAGAGAGACGGAGAGAGAGAGAGAGGCAAAGAGAGACAGAGACAGAGAGAGAAAGATAGAGAGAGAGAGAGACGCAGAGAGAGATACAAAGAGAGAGAGACGCAGAGAGAGAGAGAGATACAAAGAGAGAGAGAGAGAGAGAGAGAGAGAGAGAGAGAGAGAGAGAGAGAGAGAGAGAGAGAGAAAGAGAGAGAGGGATGGAGAGCGAGAGAGAGACACAAAGAGAGAGACAGAAAAAAGACACCTCATTGTAAAATAAAATTGTTCAAATGTCCTTTCATTTCTTGTGATGGGAATGCTGTCTGGTGATAATGACAAGGTTTATCAAAAACCTGGGTGTGTGAGGGGACGAAAAAACATGACTAACTTGATGTAACTCTCTCATCTGTCACCACCCATCATCTGTCCCTTCATATCCAAGACGTTCCATTCGGGGATGTTACGTTCCCTTTTATCTAGTTATCTCTCTCTTTGCCTCTCTCTCAGAGTCTCTCTTTCTCTCTCTGGGCCTCTTGTTCTCTCTCTATATCCGTCATCCTTCACCCATCTTCCATCATCCGTCATCCATCTTCCGTCATACATCATCCATCATTCGTCATCCCTTATCCATCATCTGTCATCCGTCATCCGTCATCCATCATCAGTCTTCCTTAGGGATGGTCCTTTGGTGCGACAGGTGCGATTTTAGGCCGATGTGCGGTCCTGTTTGAATTTTCAGAGCGCACATCAGACAGTGTTATATTAAATCACACTGCACATCGCCCAAGGTTCTGTGCCGTGCGATTGTGCGGTTTTGGTCCAGTTTTTTCTAAGGTTTTAAACAAGAGATTAAGGGTCTGCGAGGCTGCGAGCTGCGGCGGCCGTCGGGCACTCTGCCAGTCGGGCTGAAGTCGGGTTGAACGTGTCAGGATTAACGCGTATATGCTGGAATTTTGTTCGTTTGCTCACCAGGTTCTTTTGTTCTTGAATTTTGTTCGTTTGCTCTTGAATTTTGTTTGCTTGCTTTGAAAAATTTGAAAATTCTGGTTTTTTCCCCGGCAAAACAAAAGTTCCAACGGTAAAGTTCCGTCGGTAAATCTTTGTAAAAAAACACAGTTGCTCTCAATCTGGTTCTCTCAAGTACACCCTATTCTCTCTTATTATGTTTCTCTCAATTACACCCTCTCTCTCTCTCTTTCTCTCAATTACACCCACTCTCTCATTTTGTTTCTCTCAATTATTCTCTAATCTTTCTGACTCTATTTCTCTCAATTACTCTCTAATCTCTCTGACTCTATTTCTCTCAATTACTCTCTAATCTCTCTGACTTTATTTCTCTCAATTACACCCGCCCTATCGCTCTCTTTCTCCCAATTACACCCACTCTCTCATTTTGCTTCTCTCAATTACTCTCTACTCTCTCTAGCTTTATTTCTCTCAATTACACCCTCTCTCTCAATCTATCTCTCTCACTTACAGTGTCTCTCTCAATATGTTTCTCTCAATTACACCCTCTCTCTCTCTCTTTCTCTCAATTACACCCACTCTCTCATTTTGTTTCTCTCAATTATTCTCTAATCTTTCTGACTCTATTTCTCTCAATTACTCTCTAATCTCTCTGACTCTATTTCTCTCAATTACTCTCTAATCTCTCTGACTTTATTTCTCTCAATTACACCCGCCCTATCGCTCTCTTTCTCCCAATTACACCCACTCTCTCATTTTGCTTCTCTCAATTACTCTCTACTCTCTCTAGCTTTATTTCTCTCAATTACACCCTCTCTCTCAATCTATCTCTCTCACTTACAGTGTCTCTCTCAATATGTTTCTCTCAATTACACCCTCTCTCCCAATCTATCTCTCTCAGTTACACTGTCTCTCTCAAACTGTTTCTCTCAATTACACCCACTCTTTCATTCTGTTTCTCCCAATTACACCCACTCTTTCATTATGTTTCTCCCAATTACTCTCTACTCTCTTTGACTCTATTTCTCTCAATTACACCCGCTCTCTCGCTTTCTTTTTCTTAGTTACACCCACTCTCTCATTTTGTTTCTCTCAATTACTCTCTACTCTCTCTGGCTTTATTTCTCTCAATTACACCCTCTCTCTCAATGTGTCTCTCTCAGTTACACTGCCTCTCTCAATTAGTGTCCGCCCGTCTTGATACCGGTACCGGATGCCGGTATCGGGACGGATGCTGTATCGGATACCGGAAAGGGAATTTCTGGTATTTGTTTTTTTGATATCTGGATACCGGATATTGTTATCTGATAGCGGTTGCTACAGTGCTGATATCAAATACCGATATCCGTCTCGATGTCTTCATCTGCCTCCGTCTCAGGGGGGAGGATGACGACATCGGATATCGGGTGTGGATATCGGATTTTGATATCCACATCGAAAGGATACTTAAAAATATTATTAACTGATAAATGTTCAGCGATTAGAATGGATTTACGTGGGCATGAGTGTAGTAGGAGAACTTTCTGATTGATTACACATCTCGTTTAATACATACAGCCGAATATTTTCAATTTCTTCCATATGGGATAACAGGATTCGGGTTTGGTGTTAAACTCAGGATCCCTTTATTCTATATGGGAGAAAATAGAACTTTTCATTTCTATTTATTGGACGATGTGTTATTATGTTAAATGATAAACATATATAAGGGCCTTTAAATATAGCGAGTATAGATTAAAATATTATTTTACCATTCAATATATAGTCAGACTGATTTAATATATGCAGAGAAAATTTTCTAATATCTTCCATGTGGGATAACGGGATTCTGAGTTTACATTAAACTTCGAATCCTGTTATCCCATATGGAAGAAAATAAAAATTTTGCACTCTATATATTGACTGAGGTTAATAATATATCAAAAACTTACGACGCTAATGTACATAAGTCATTGAATGTTATGTAAAGCTTATTTTTTTATATCGATACCGGATATCGATATTCGGATACTGGTTCCGATATCCGGATATCGAAATCCAATATCCGGTATCCGATACCCGTTTCGTCCTCACCCCCCAATATCCGGTATCGATATCCATCTACACCTAAAGGACGGATATCGACCGATATCCGATATCAAACACTGTCCCGGTTTTCTCCTGGATATCAGATATCGGTTGTCCGATATCGGATATCAGACAGATATCAGTTGGGCGAACCCTACTCTCAATCTGTTTCTCCCAATTACACCCACTCTCTCATTCTATTTCTCCCAATTACTCTCTACTCTCTCCCTGACTCTATTTCTCTCAATTACACTCTCCCTCTCACTCTCTTTCTCTCAATGACACCCACTCTCTCATTATGTTTCTATCAATTACTCTCTAATCTCTTTGACTCTATTTCTCTCAATTACACCCTCTCTCTCAATCTGTCTCTCTCAGTTACACCGTCTCTCTCGATCTCTTTCTCTCAATTACACCTACTCTCTCATTCTGTTTCTCTCAATTACTCTCTACTCTCTCTGGCTCTATTTTCCTCAATTACACCCCCTCTCTCTCAATTTGTCTCTCTCAGTTACACCCTTTCTCTCAATCTCTTTCTCTCAATTACACCCACTCTCTCATTCTGTGTCTCCCAATTACTCTCTACTCTCTCTGTATATTTCTCTCAATTACACCCTCTCTCTCGCTCTCTTTCTCTCAACTACACCCTATTCTGTCTCAATCTGTTTCACTCAATTACACCCCCTCTCTGAATCTGGTTCTCTCAATTACAGCCTATTCTCTCTTACTCTGTTTTTCTAAATTACACCCGCCCTCTCTCTCACTCTATTTCTCACAATTACACCCTCTCTCTTAATCTCTTTCTCTCAATTACACCCACTCTCTCATTCTATTTCTCCCAATTACTCTCTAGACTCTCTGTATATTTCTCTCAATTACACCCTCTCTCTCGCTCTCTTTCTCTCAACTACACCCTATTCTGTCTCAATCTGTTTCACTCAATTACACCCTCTCTCTAAATCTGGTTCTCTCAATTAAAGCCTATTCTCTCTTACTCTGTTTTTCTAAATTACACCCCCTCTCTCTCACTCTATTTCTCACAATTACACCCTCTCTCTCAATCTCTTTCTCTCAATTACTCCCTCTTCTCTCTTACTCTGTTTCTCTCAATTACACCCTCTTGACAGTTTTTTATCCATGTCACCTTCCTTTTAAATATTAGTATGGAATATTGTGAATCATCACCCCCCTATAGTACACAGTTATGTCTGGGGAGGATGAGTCTTCAGACAATGGCGCAAATTGAGAACAGAAGAAGCCTTGCATTAATGGATACGATGCGTTGAGGTACTTCACATCTCAGGGACGACAAAAGTTTAGATGCAACATATGTAACGTAGTTGTGGATAGCATCAAATATCTGAGCAGCACTCCTATGTGGAGACATCTGGAAAAAATTCATCGAAAGGTTTTTGCATCATTGAAGGGCAAGGGGAACAATGTCGGAAGGGAGAGGTCGGTGGCTGAATATTTTGGCATAAGCGGTAGTAAGAAGCAATATTACATTGGTCGTACAATAGAGAATACGAAGGAAGAACTGGTGTGGTTCATATGTCTATCTGATTCACCGTGGGGGATCATTAGGAAGAAGTACTTCATAAGACTTCTCCGTTACATCGCACAAGAAGAGATATCTATCCCATTTGTACAGGCTATCAAAGCCAAAGCACAAGCTCTTTACAAAGATATGAAAAAAAATATACGACATAAACTGGCTAATGTTGCTCGTGTATCACTAACACTAGATGTGTGGACTTCTGAAAACAACATTGCATTTTTAGGGGTGACTGTGCATTGGGTGGACAAGGAGTGGAAACTGTGTGAGTGTGTGCTTGGGATACGCCAAATGAAAGGATCACACACTAGGGAAAACCTTAGCGCAACTGTCCTCCAACTATTGGTGGAGTTTGACTTAAAGTCAAAGGTATGCATATGAATGTAATCAATAATAGTTTATTCAACGACATTCTCACATTCCTGATGTATTTTTACGCAGGTGTGCGTTGTGACCACAGACAATGCATCAAATAACCAGAAGATGATGGCTATTTTAGAAGATGATTTGAAGCAAGAGAACCATCATTTCACTGCAAGTAGGCACGCATTATGTGTAGCACACGTAATCAACCTTGTAGTCCATGCCGGGCTCAGCTCGCTACGTGTTACAAAGGCACCATCTGAGCAAGTCATTCGGGATGATAGTTATATTATTGGCGCCAATGACAGTGACAAGTCAATGATGAATTCAGTTCATCCACTCTGGGTGACGGAGTGCTCTGATTGAGGGAAATTGTGACTGCAATAGGTGGGTCAACATAGCCCACCGAGCGCTATGTATCACTATGCAAGCAGTTTGGATTATCGAACCATAAGAAGATCCCCTTAGACTACACTATAAAGTGGAATTCAACATATGAGATGCTTGTCGCAAGCGTCGAAAAGAGGGATATTCCTGATGTAATGGCGGTAAATGTCTTGAAGAAGCATGTGCTAGTTGATGAAGAGTGGCAGATGATCAAAGATTTCGCAGGGATATTGTAGCCCCTTGTGATGGCCACGTCCTTCGTTTGTAAATCCAAGTCATCAACTACAAATGAAGCAATTGTCATCCTCAAAGCGATGAGAAAACATCTTGATAGTGTCATGAGAGGAATCCGAGAATCAACCTTGTTTCAAGTGAATAGTATTATATCATCACGGCAACAGACTTCCGTCTATAATGCTTGTCATGCCATGACTACCAATCTGAAAAAATATTCAACCCTCCTCAGTCGTAACCAGTCCTTCACCGTTGCTACGCTTATTGATCCATCCATGAAGGGACGGTTAATCGATCGTGACTATGGAGACGAAGTCATCAATTATGTAAGGAATTTATTAGCTACACCTGACGTCAGAAATGATCAAACTATGTCTGATTCAGCTCCCTCTGGGTGTTTTTGTCCCCCTTGGACAACAACCGCTTTTTTCAGTGAAGCACTTGATGAGTTGTTGCCAGATAATGATCACACTACAACTTATGATACACTGCACGAGCTAGATGCGTACATTACTTCACCTCCCAACAAGGGGACAGAACTGTTACACTGGTGGAAGGTCATAGGTGAGCACTCGTATCCTTGTTTAGCGGTAATTGCGAAGGAGTTCTTATCAGTCTCGGCGATAAGTGCACCCTTGGAGAAATTTTTCTCTGTCGGTCGTGCCGTCATCAACTACAAGCGGACAAGGTTGATAGCGGAAAGCATCGAGCTAGTCATGACACTGAAGTGATGGCAATGCCCTCAAGTTATCTAGGTTTTTTTTTAGGTTTAGTTAAAATTTCATGTTTTAGTCAGGGTTTCCCTTGTTTCTCATGGCAGCTAGGTTAAGAAGTGCCGCATAGGGCAGCTGCCCGCTGCCTGGGGCCGACGCCCGCCGCACGAGGCAGCCGCCAGACGGGCCGCGTCCGCGCGAGAGCGCCGCCCGTCGCACGGGGCAACTGCCGTCGCATAGGGCAGCCGCCCCTCGCACGGGGCCGCTGCCATCGCACGAGGCCTCCTCCGCTGCCCTCGACGACCGCCTCCAGCGGCCTCCAGCAACCCTCGATGGCCACCTCCGCTGCCCTCGACGGCCGCCTCCAGCGGCCTCCAGCCGCCCTCGACGACCACCTCCAGCCGCCCTCGACAGCCGCCTCCCGCCCTCGACAGCCGCCTCCCGCCGCCCTCAACGGCCGCCTCTAGCCGCCCTTGATGGCCGCCTCCGCCGTCATCGACGGCCGTCTTCAGCCGCCCTCGACGGCCGCCTCTAGCCGCCCTCGACGCCCGCCTCTCGCCGCCCTCGACGGCCGCCTCCAGCCGCCCTCGACAGCCACCTCCAGCCGCCCTCGACGGCCGCCTCTAGCCGCTCTAGACGACCGCCTCCCGCCGCCCTCGATGTCCGCCTCCAGCCGCCCTCGAAGGCCGCCTCCGCCACCCTCGACGGCTGCCTCCAGCCGCCCTTGACGGCCACCTCCCGGCCCCCGCAACAACAGCTTCCCGCCATCCTCGACGGTTGCCTCCAGCAGCCTTGGTACCGTGACGCCTGCCTCAGCCACGCGCCTGCCGCTATCGCCGGACGCGCCGACGCCGCCGCTTTGGCTGCCGCCGCGCCGCTTTAGTTGTCGCACGATGCCGCCCTCAGTCGCCGCACGCCGCTGCCCTCGGTCGCCGCACGACACCGCACCCTGTCACCGTATGCCGCTGCACAGTTCGCCGCCCTCCCATCGTCGGGGCCTGCCAACGCCTCGACGAAGATCGTGTGGAGATAGCGACACCCTCAGCTTCAATGAATTGAGGGCCCGCGCAGGACCTTTCCGGCACCCCCACGCGGGACGTGCGATCCCAGACGATCGTCCCCGAGTAGGACGAGCGGATCACGCGCCCGCCGTAGGACATCACCGACGTCGTCCTACATCATGAAGCGTTGGTGGCGAGTGAAGGAGGATGTCAACGATGGTAGCAACGGAGATGACGAAGATAACGAGGAGGATCCAAAGGTTGTTAGCATGATGATATATTGAAACATTTTGACTTCATTTTTTGGCGATGTGCAGTGGCATTTTGACTTCATTTTCATAAACAATTCATAATTTTCAACATAATGCCTTAAGATTTAGAGGCATTATTTTTCCTCATAACAGCAACGTAATCTCGAAATCATTTTCCTTTTCCTAATAGTAAGCCCACTTTACACCTAGTGACTTAATTTCTTAGATTTACGAGGACGATAACTGTTGTCTAGTTTGAGATAAAATTAAAATATTAACATAATGGATTAAGAATTACAAACATTATAATTATTATCTACTTTAAGATCCAATTGACTATTGATCAATTTAATCCCGAAATCATATTAATCGCAATTTAATCTCGAAATCATTATTTGAAGGGTCGTATCAATTCAGTGGGTGTAAAGCTGATAACTCCCTAAATTCAATGCTTAATTCAAGCAGTCAGCTCATTTTTAACCATTTTATATATTTTAGTTACATGTTACTCACCATTCCAAGTAAATTCAGATTTCAATATAACTTTTATGTTCTTTTATGATTTTTATATAAGTTATTAATGGTTAGAATAACTCTTTTTAAATCAAACGGCAGCTTTGAAAACAAAAAATATTTTTAAATAATGTGAGGATAAATTATTGAAAGTTTTCGACTTTTATAGGATTTTATTCTATTTTTTCCGAATTTATTCAGAGAAAATATGAATTTTAAGAAAATATTTAACCATTTTCGGTTTCCCTATGGTTTTACTTAGAGAAATATGTGCGGTTCGATTTCGTCGCACAAAATCGGACCGCACGTCGATCAGCGCTTTTGTGAGATCTAAAATATCGCTCACCGGCCGAAAAAATCGGACCGCACAACCTTCCCTAGTCTTCCTTCATCCACAGGCGATGTTCCGTCATCCATCCATAATCCATCATTAGTCTTCCAGAATCCGTCATCCGTCATCCATTTCCCGCAGCACCTCCACCGTCATCCTCTATGCATATGCCGTCATCAGTCATCCGTCATCCATCCGTCACTGTGACGAGCGACGCGACGGATGACGCTTGCCGTTAAGAGAGGCAAAAACCCTAGACCTAGAAGGAACGGCATAAACCTCCAGGATTTCAATTTCGTCGAGGAGAGGAGGAAGAAGCAAGCGAGCTCGCCATGGCCATGGCGGAGGCGGAGGGCACGGGGCAAGCTTATCGCGGCCTGAAGAAGAACTATCGTTGCGTGCAATCTCTTCAGCAGTTCTACAATGGTCGCCCTTTCGCCGTTTCCTCTGACGGTTCCTTCCTCGCCTGCGCCTGCGACGACAAGATCAAGCTCGTCAACGCCTGCGATGCCGCGGTTAGATCCGAGCTCGAGGGCGACACGGAGGCCGTCACCGCTCTGGCGCTCAGCCCGGACGATAAATTTCTCTTCTCCGCCAGCCACAGCAGGCTAATCAGGGTCTGGGATCTCTCTTCTTTCAAGTGCGTTCGATCCTGGAAGGTAATTCAACTCTAATTTGGGATTTTTTCTACGGATGAATGTCTAGATTCTCTGTGATTTGGCGGAAATCGAACTTCTTACTCTGAATTTGATTCAGGGTCATGACGGGCCGGTGATGGGTATGGCATGTCATTCGTCTGGAGGCTTGCTAGCCACTGCAGGGGCTGATAAGAAGGTCCTTGTGTGGGATGTTGACGGGGGCTTCTGCACTCACTTCTTCAAAGGTCATGGGGGTGTCGTTACCAGCATCGCGTTTCATCCTGATCCGAATTGCCTGCTTGTAAGGGGATTCTGATAACTTGGCTGATTTTTTTCCTTTTTGCTTATTGGGCACCGTTAATTTGGACAGTCTTCCTATAAATCCCTTCTCTTCTCTTCCCTTTCTCTATCTGTATCCATCTCTATCTCTATCTTTATCTCTTTCTCTATATCTATATCGATACCCATCTCCATCTCTTCTCTTTCTATCTCTCTTTTTATCTGTCTCACTTAAGGGATTTGCATAGGAAACGGTCGTTGCATAAATTTTGCTTCAATCATGTTGTGTTGACTGTGATTGTTTCCCATTTGTGTAGGTTTTCTCTGGAAGTGAAGATGCAACAATCCGCGTTTGGAATCTCAAAAGTAAAAAATGTATCGCAGTGCTAGAGAAACACTTCTCATCAGTGACCTCCTTGGCGATTTCAGAGCGTGATCATGTCTTGCTAAGTGGGGGAAGAGATAAGGCATGGCCCTCGGTTTTGCTATTTTGAGATGCTCTAGCCAAAATTAGCGTTGATGAACACTAACTTACTGTGGTCTGCCTTATTTATTCGGTTGTCTATTGCTATTATTATAAAGTCAGTAACTTGATGCCCGATGTTAAATAGTATTTAATACTTGTAAATAGTATTTAATATTTTTTTTGAACAATTAAATAGTATTTAGTATTATGAGCAGAAATCTCCTCGTTGGGTTTACAGCATGCCGTTTGACCCATGGGTCTTGCCTCAGGCATCCATTTCGCTGGGTGACATCATCAGGAAAAAAATGAGACAATTTTATTCATTATGTATGCTATCTAGTGTTTTTTTCCTTACCTTAATGTTTGAAACTGCTTTTTATTTGTATCTTTTTACAACTCTGAGTCCATTCCTTTCCCTAGACGTGCAATTATTTCATTAGTGCTCCGATCACTTTATTATGACAGAGAGGTTTTTATCTGACAATGGCGTACACTTTCATCATTGCCTAGGCCTGGCATCTTGATCTTCATTTACGTCACTGGATTAAAGGTTTTTTTTTTTTTTGGATCTGTCAGGTTGTGAACATATGGGATTTGCGTGATTATAGTTTCCAGAAGACAATGCCTACCTATGAGATGATTGAAGACGTCAGGATTATATTTCCTGGGACCCATCTAGCCTCGTTCATTAAGAAAAGTGAACATAAAAGAACCAAGCAAAAGGATGAGAGTCCACTGCCAATTCAGTTTTTAACTGTTGGCGAGTTAGGCATTGTTCGATTATGGAGCTCTGAAAGGTCCTGAAACTGACTTTTCTTTTCTCATACTTTGTACTCTGCTTACTTATCAGTGTTATCGTCTGAACAGTGCGCAGCCCTTGTATGAGCAGCAAGTTTCGGATACCACTCTGGTCTCAGAAGATAACACTAGGAGAGGATTCATATCAGCTGCCATACTAGCACAGGATCAAGGAGTGATCTGCGCTACCTCTGATCAGCAGTTTTTGTTTTATAACTTTAACCCTGCTTCTGAAAAGAAATTACAGCTTGATTTATATCGGCGTCTTGTTGGTTACAATGAGGAAATTATTGACCTGAAGTTTGTCGATGAAGATGAAAGGCATCTTGCCGTGGCAACAAACTTGGAAGAGGTATATTTGTGATTATTATTGCGCTTTTTCTCATTCACCCCCCTGGGATACATCTTTTGTTATGTGACAGAATGAATGATCTCTTCTGATTCCTCTTTCCACATTAAGTTCTGTTTTTTCTATACCTCTCTTAATCTTTGTCAGCACATGGAAAAATGATTATCCTTGCTCTTGTCTGATGATCGCAATACACTGACTGAAAGATGCTTTGAGTGCAGGTGAGGGTTTATGATGTCAAGAGCATGTCATGTTCATATGTACTGACGGGTCATACAGACATTGTACTATGTCTGGACACATGTACTTTACAGTCTGGAGAAGCATACATTGTAACCGGGAGCAAGGACAATAGTGTGAGTCGTCAGTTTCTTCCAGCAAAACATTGTTTCTGAATAATATGTTTAAATTTTAAAAAATAGTTCTTCAAGTGTTCGCTATTTTCCGCGTGATATTTAGTTTTTGTCTTTCAGGATTGGTCTTTTTTTAACGTATACCTTCTCAACAATGCCTTCTCTGTGGTGTTGAGCACCTTGATTCTTATAGATGTAGCTCCTACTGTTGTTTTATTGTTTTTTATGCAAAAATTGATGGTTCATCTTATTACATGTAGGGTGGAGTTGACAATTTTTATTGTCATTTGCCATGGCTTCTCATGGACGAAGTTCAAGTATCTTAATTGGTGCCTTTTTATTGTAGGCCAGATTGTGGAATGCTGCTTCCAAACAGTGTGTGGGTGTTGCTAGCAGTCATATGGGAGCTGTTGGTGCAGTCGCGTTCTCAAAGAAGCACAAAAACTTTTTTGTCAGCGGAAGCAGGTAACACTAATCCAATTTCTGGTCGGCGTCCCTTTTATCTTGTTTCGATGGTTTTGCTGTCTATTTGTAAAAAAAAATGGTGTAATTTTGGTGTCTATTGTTGAGATGATGGACTGTTTCTTGAAACAGGGTTTTGTGTTTAGGGCTAAAGGTTGTGAGTTTAAGGTGATAGGGTTTAGGGTTGAAGGTTTGTGATGATTTGAGATTCCGTTTTCAGTTAACATTTGTGGGTTCAGATTTCAAAATTTTGGGTTTTGGTTTATGGTTGCGGACATAAGATTTAGGTTTATGGTTTAACTATTTCGCTGTTTCTCATCATCCTTGCTTGTTCTTTCAATATGTTCAATCCTTCTTTTCGTCTTTCCCTGTGTTGTAGTGACCGTACTCTCAAGGTATGGGGGCTGGATTCTCTATCAGAAAACGTTGAACAAAAGTGCAAGTTAAAAGCAAAAGCTGTTGTGGCTGCACACGACAAAGACATTAACTGCATAGCTGTTTCCCCGAATGATGGTTTTGTTTGCAGTGGCTCTCAGGTTTGGAGATCTTGGAACCTTTTGTTTTACTTCAGTGGATGATCTCGAATGTTTTCAAATTTGAGAGTTTGGCCATCTTTCGTAATCCACTGCTCCATATCTTTCGGAGATATGTATTTTGTGTTTTTAATGCTTTCTGTCGGAAGCAGAATCTTTCATAAAATTTTCCTCTCTCCTATATTTGAATAGCAAACCTTAAATTTTCCTTACTTCTATAGTGTTCGAATTTATTTCTTCTCTCAAAGCCTGACTCCCAGGGCGGCAGGTTTCCTCCTGCCCTGCTCTCTTCCCAGATCTCTCTATCTCTTTCTCTGTTTCTTGCGTTACATCCACTCATTGACTCCTTTCTATGGAGATCAACATGGTAGATTATTCTTTCAGATTATTTCTCCTGGCCCAAACTGTGTTGTAATTTCTTTTGAGATGTTTAAACTTAATTTATGGATTCATTCCATTGTCGTAATCTTTCTTCAGTCCACAGACCACATTAAGTGTTAATATGATTTGTTAAATGGCGTATTTCAATAATAGGATCGAACTGCATGTGTGTGGCGACTTCCGGATCTGGTATCTGTTTCTGTACTTAAAGGCCACAAGAGGGGAATCTGGTCTGTCGAGTTTTCTCCGGTTGACCAATGCGTTCTTACGGCTTCCGGTGACAAGACCATTAAGTACTGGCTTATATCTGACGGAACATGTTTGAGAACATTCGAGGGTCACACGGCAGGCGTGTTGCGGGCTTCTTTTGTGACACGCGGGATGCAAATTGTTTCGTCTGGTAATTTTTCTCTCAGCCAATCTTGAGCGTTGGATTGTTCGATCAATTCTCTACTTTTACTTTCTTCAGTGTAGTTTCTTTTTGAAATCTTAAATGAGGGCGAACAAATTCAGGTGCCGATGGTTTGCTCAAGCTTTGGACTGTAAAAACTGGCGAATGCAAGGCTACATATGATCAACATGAATCAAAGGTTGTGATTTGGTCTTTAAGTACAATTCTATTTTCATCTTTTAAATTTGCGCTTACTTCCAATATTTTGATTTTATTGGAGATTTAATCTCTCCAGCTGGTCGAATTTTTGAGTTATGTTGTGGATTGTACCCAAGTTTAGTGGATCAAGTTATTGTCAATGATGAAGATTAATCTTTCTCACTCTCACTATATCCTTGCTCTTACTCTATTAATCTATTTCTCTCTCTACTTTCTCTATTTCTCTCTCTCATTACCTCTCTATATTTTCTCTGCTCTCTTTCTCTCTCTCTTTATCTCTCTATATTTTCTCCTCTCTCGTTTTCTCTCTCTATCATTACCTCTATATTTTCTCATCTCTCCTCTCTTCCTTATTCTCCTCTCTCTCATTACAATCATTTGCTTTCTCTCTCAGTTCTCTCTCCTCGTTCACTTTCTGGCTCTCTCTGGTGCGTGTCATTGTTCTCTCCTTGACGATGATGATTCCTCATCAGTCCTCTGTATTCATCATCGATGAGTAGCTATGAGGAATTCATCATCTCTTGTCATTGTCAACTTCGCGCAGACAAATTGATAGTGATGACTACTCGTCATCGTCAGGGAGGACGGCAACCCTATCTCATAAGCATTCCATTATTTTTGCCCTTTTGTGCAATGAATATTTTTATAGGTACTTGTTTTTAATCCCATGATCTGTGATTTCCCTAGGTCTGGGCATTAGCCGTCGGTAAAAAGACTGAAAAAATAGCCACTGGTGGCGGCGATGCAGTTATAAATCTGTGGCATGACTCAACAGCTGCAGACAAAGAGGAAGATCTGCGGAAAACTGTGGGTTCTCTTTGGCGAGTCAAAGAATTCAGCTTTTATCAGTTAAGAACTTGATAAAATTTGGCGTTTCTGCAGGAGGAGGCAGCACTGAAGAGTCAAGAGTTGGACAATGCTTTGTACGACAAGGACTTTGTCAGAACAATCCAATTGGCTTTTGAGCTCCGCATGCCGCACAAACTGCTCCATCTATTCTCGGAACTCTTCAGGTCAGTTGTTTTTCCTTTGAATTCACTTCTTCTTTCGTATGAGATTTCTCTAATTTCCATCATTAATTCCGAAAACAGCAATCTAATGGATGATATAGCTGTGACGCATATCAATATTAAGTTGTTTTTGTTCTTTCTGTCAAACCTTGGAAACTATCAGAGGAGAAAGGGGAGTCAGGGCGACGGGAGGAGCCTTCCACCTTGGGAGCAAGGGAGTAAAACCCTGAAATTTACTAGAAACACCCAATATCAATCTTCTATGTGCCTTAAATAGGTAGATAAACTATTGGACTTTTACATAAAACCCCCATATATATATCAGGGAGTGACACTTTAACCCTGCAGTTTAACAACCCCTCTCAAGCTGTGATTTAGTCCTCATGATATCATGGCCTGCCAGATGACACCACCCAAGTAGTTGTTCCCCCGAAGCAGATCTCAATGACATATCCTGTTCTCCACTGACACGGCTTCTGTGTATGAGGCTTCTCCCTTGATGCAGCCCTTCTGCCAATGCAGCTTCTTTGCTTACACGGCTTTGGATGGCAAGTTCTGCTGCTGTGGCAGCACTGCTGTTACTAACATGGATTCTCCACTGCTCAGCTATGATTTTCGTCTATGCTGTTCACACAACACTGCCCGCTGATTTGGAACTGTGGTGTTGCCTCCTTCGTCATCAAAACAGTCTTTTCATGATTTCCTACACAGTCTGCGCCATCACCTGCGCTGTCACAGGCCCCATTTGCACCACCCAGGATTACCACTGTTCTACCGCTGTCCATCTGCTGTCCTCCCACAGTCCTGTCACAGTCATGCTGCAGTCAGACTCACTGTCAACACTGGGGCAATGGGGAGTACTCCCCTGGTCAACAATTGGTCAATGTCAAGCCCTTCTGCCTTGGTCAACCTTGGCCAATGCTGTTCAAACCACAGTCAGTGCCAAGGTCCTCTGGCGCAGCGGACACACTGCCTATGCCACTCCTATGTGGCAGTCAAACCT
Organism: Wolffia australiana; assembly: GCF_029677425.1. Taxonomy (NCBI): domain Eukaryota; kingdom Viridiplantae; phylum Streptophyta; class Magnoliopsida; order Alismatales; family Araceae; genus Wolffia; species Wolffia australiana. Next base: position 1,695,906 of record NC_135852.1, on the reverse strand, counting down.
TGGTCAACGCCGGGTTAGCCGTGGTCAACGCCAAGGTCAACGCGGGGGTCTTCTGCCATGGTCTACACTTGTAGTCTTCCTGTGGTCAACAATTGTGGCCAACTCAGATGTCACCGCCATGGAGTGTGCTGCAGTCAACTCTGAATGCCGAGTTGCCCAGCCATGGTCAATGCCATGGTCTTCTGATATGTGATGATACTTTGTCTTCAACAGTGACGATACTTTCAATAACCAAAATATCCAACATAGGACCGAGGAGAGAATTTGAGGGAGAGGAAGACAAGAGAGGTTTCTGGGGTACTGAGAGGAGAATAGGAATGTGCAGAGGATAGTGAAGGGTTGTCAGGCCTGCGAGCACCGGAGGAGAGGAATTAGGATCAGGCTGGTACTCAAGAGACTGCCGCAGGATGATACTTAAGTTGTAGCCAAAGTGGACTGCTGCAGGTCTCTGCAGGATGGTGACTGCTGCAGGAGAGAGAAGGATACTCAAGAGAGAACTCACTGTGCGACTTCCTGCCCTAAGCTCCATAGAGGCTTGGCTTAAGTAGTAGCCAAAGTGGACTGGGTCGGCTTGTCCGGATTGGGCTGCTGTCGGGCCCTCTTCCATTTGTAGCCCAATGGCTGATCATATCATATTCCTGCAGAGGTCCATGCTTCTGTCATACTAAGGACCATCTGAGGTCCTTCCCGGTTCTCTCCTGGGTCATCCCGAGTTGCTCAATTCTGCATCAGAGACTCCCATAATCTCCTGAGTTGCCTAGATCTGCATTAGGCTCTCCCAAGTCTTTGGTGTCTTCCGAGACTCTTCCTGTTTTCTCTTGGGTCGTCCTGAGTTGACTTCCATGCCATCAGTAGCGCCATGCAGTAAGCAGCGTCCTCCGCATCGTAAGTGGTGCCCTCCACACCTTCAGTGGTGCCCACTGTGCCATCCGCTGCGACACTCACTGCACCATCCAAACGCAAAGTTAGCACCACCCACTGCACATCCCAGAGCCTTCTTCACCATCACCTGCATCATGTGCTGGGAAACACCATGCGCTCAACCTCTGTTGGCATGGCATCAAACCGCGGCTAGGCATGAGTAATAGATCCGTCTGGTGCTACTGGGCTGCTGCACCGACTATTCACCAGTTGCTTCAACCGACAGAGGTTGCCCTGCACAAATAAGAAAATGCATACAAATCTCCTTCACCATCCTCAGCAGTATCCTCGGTAGTCCGTGTACTTGATCAGAGTCAAGAGATTGCCACTGTTGGAGCCGATGTGCTTGAAATTGCCATCAATGACATGGCCTTCTGCCGTGGTCTTCTCACATTCAATGCTGCAGTCACTGTTGGGCTGGCGCGCTTGAAATTGCCATCAATGCCAAGGTCTTCTGCGGCTGTCTTCTCAGATTCAATGCTGCAGTCATTGCCATGGTTGCCACAACAGTCAGCGTCTCTTCCATATGTGTCCCTCTGGTCTTCCCAGTCTTTCCAGTCTTCTCCCGGGTTTAGGGGTTCCTCCCGGAGCTCGGGGTCTGCTGCGGATCTCCCAGGTCTGCTGCTGATTCTCCTTGGTCTTCTGGTGTTATCCTGGTCTCCTAGGGCTCCCAAAGCCAGATTTCCTCCTGGTCTCCCAAAGCCATGAGAGATGCTCTCGGATGCTCTCAGATTGCCCCAATTTCCTCTTGGATCTCTGCAATTTCCTCTATGGTTTTCTGGATCTTCTGGTGCGCCGCAAGTCTCTGGGGTCACCTGGATTTCTTCCTTGGCCAACAAATGAGGTGGATGAACAAACCCACAAAAAGTCTGCCTTGGGCCTGATGTTGCAGCGTCCTTAGAGAGGTGCTGACACCTCGACCATTAAATGCCTTACCCTGTACTGCAGCCTCTGTCTTAAACTTGGCCATGCCTTAATTGCTTCTTGAGAGCGGTAGTCATGATTTCTTGGACACGAATTCTTAGCCAACTTCACACATAATATGGCTTCTTGGGCATCAGATATTGCCATGGTGGCGCTTACATGCCAATGATGATGCACCAACATGTCAATATTTGGTGCCAAATCCTCTGCCTTCCAATATGGCCGCCGGTTGCCAGCTTGATACGGCTGACGTTTTATACTTGCTGTGTGCTCGGCCACATTCAACATGGAGCCTTGATATGGGCATAGCCATAGCTTATGCATTTCGTCTGATATTTTGAGGGCGCCAACTTTTTGTACACAGTTCATTTGCCATGGTGCTATGCTGCAGCGCATGGTGATGAGTGCAGTACTGGCATACCTGCACTTACCGCACGAGTCTGGTTGTGCTCACTGTGCGTGCACTCGTACACATCCAAATCTTTGTGTGAATCACCTGTGAACCCTAATCCTAGGGTTAGAAGAACTCCATGAGAAGAAGAGGTCTCTTGTGTTTTCTGATATGACGGTGCCCTAGGGTTAAATACCATGGGCGATTACATAAAAGAGAGGGTCCAGGCTTTCGTGGACCTGAGAGCCTAGATCCGTTTATTTGTGTGCGATAAGGACATAACATAAGAAAAAAGGGGTTCCAGGCTATTGTGGACCTGATAGCCTGGATCTGTTTACTTATGTCTGAAAAGGACATAAAAAAAGAAAATTAATAAAATATTGGCCCAGCCCAATAACCAGGGTCCAGTATACAACACATCATCTTAAGTAACTACGGAGCATTGGCTGACACTTAGAACATTTGGAAGGTAGACCACAGTGTGCCCATTATGTTGGCCACGGCCATGTTGTAATCTGGTCACAGTGCTGATGTGGACACTCCACAATCTTGTCGCAGTCTGGACACGTCTGACCACCAACTTGTCATCAGCAGGACTCATCAGGAAGCTGTGCGTCAATTAAGCACAGCATGGATGTTGTCAGTCTCTATCTCAAAGGGAGGAGCTGGTTGCAGTTCCTCTCTTCCCGCATCTCAAATGGTCTGCCTGGGAAGGAGATCCATGAGTGCCCTCAGCCGTCAGACTCCCTCACCTCCTCCTTCACTTCTCCTTCCTCTTCCTCTAACCCGCTTTGATACGATGTCAAACCTTGGAAAATATTGGAGGAGAGAGAGGGATCAGAGTAGACATGGTTGTTTGGTTCCTTTTGTGCGAATTTGTTTGTTCTGTTCGGTTTTCCGAACAGAACAATATCAAATTGGAACAGATCATCGCACAGACCCGTGTGCGATTATACGGTTCGCTTGGTGCGAATTTTGTTCTAATTTTGTTGGAATGTGCGAATTTTGTTCAGATGTGCAAATTTTGTTCGTTTTTGCACAAAAAAAAGAACAGAACAAAGAACAAGGCCCTGTGCGGTTCTTTTGTGCGAATTTTTTGTTCGTTTCAAATGAACAGAACAGAACAACCATTCTAGATCAGAGCAAGGGAATAAAACCCTAAAATTTACTAGAAATACCCAATCTCATTTACTGATACTTTTTTACATAAATACCCTCTTATGTATCAGGGAATGACATTTTAACCCTGCAGTTTAACACTTTCAGAAAAAAATTTGTTTTTTGTTAGCCGTCTGAGACTTCTTGTCCTCTTGTACCATTCATTGGAACACTAGCTGCGAGAGAAAGGTAGATTAAGAATATCTTGATAATCGTTCATGAAAGAAACCCCAGCTTTTATACTAGGTTACAGGAGTGTTGGGTCTTAGCGACCCCTTATGGAATCGACAACTTCTCAGATCTTATTGTATTATATCGTCTACCAAAATTACGAAGGACTTGAGAGTGAACAAAAAAGTAAGAATACAAATGACGAAGTGATAAGTGGCCTCTTGCTGACAGTTAGAAATGGCCATTTATTTTTTAGTAAAGTGTTTAATGCTAATCTATAACCACTTATTGGCTTCTTTTATCACCTACCTTATCTCTCACCAAAACAAAAAGAATATTCCACTCATCAGGATAGGTTGGCTTAAAAGTCATACAACGTGAAAGAGGGGTGGGCCAATATAACTGAATTATTTCCCACGTGGGAAATAACTCATTTAAATAAGAAATGGGCCACTTCGTGAGCCCACTGAAAATAAAAACTAGCGATTATGGACCTCCTATAATAAGATAGGAGCCTATCTAATAAAAAACGTGAAGCTGTTTTTTTTTTAAAACGTAGAATAATTCATCCGGTGATCAAATAATTACTGCCATCTATGCGTTGCATCCATTGCTTTTTATTACTTATAAACCAGATGATTCTTCATTTCTTATATTGAAAAGAAAAACTCCCCGGTTTGGGTCACACATAGTCTCCATTATACCTTTCTTGTTATTATATTATCCAATAATTCATCGGAGCCCAAATTCCCCTGTTTGTATGAAAAGAGAAGAATCGGTCTTTTCAAAAGGACTATATTATTATTGTATACTAATCATCCTTCCAAACAGTTCTTGCTTATTACCTCCATGAAATAATTCATTTGATTCTAGGGAGAGGCTCGACGAAGATCCGATAGGGGAGGTGGTCCGAAACCTGGGTAAGGACGAGCTCCGGCAGCTTCTGGAGTTTGTTCGAGACTGGAACACGAGGTCCCAAAGCTGCCATGTGGCACAGTTCGTCCTCTTCAGGATCTTTAAAGCGTTCCCTCCCACTGATATAATTCAGGTGAAGGGTGTGCGGGAACTGCTGGAGGGGCTCATACCCTACTCTCAGAGGCACTTTAGCCGTGTCGACCGGCTTGCCAGGAGCGCCTTCTTGCTGGACTACACGCTAACCCGAATGGCTGTTTTGGAGCCTGATTCAGAAAGGGAAGCTGGAGTTGCGGTCACTGGGGCCGAGATCTGTACCCTGAAGAAGAAGAAACGTCGCGGGTCCTCAATTGCTGCAGCCGGTTAGTCTCCTGGACCATCTTTTTGTGCTTAAGTGATGCTTTAAAAAATGCCTGCTTTTTGGATCATCGGAGCTCTGAAATAAACCCTAGAATCGGATCACATTGTACTACACTATATCTTAGGCAATTAGAGATGATTTAATTTAATAGACTCAACTAAAATAGTAAACCTGCATTCTGAAAATTACCTTTCTTTATGCTCAACTTTGCGTCTTCTGATCTCATCGTCGCATGAGGTTTGGGCTTAATTATGAGAATATTACTTTGTTTGAGCATACTGCAAAAAATGGCGCATTCTGCTAATTAAATCAAACACTTATATTTTATTTATGGAAGATATTTTCTCCTGCTATTCTTGCTGGACTACACGTTGATCCAGTTAGCTGTGTTGGAGCCAGATCCGGAAACAGACGGTGGAGATGCAACCACGAGGCCTGAGACGCGAAGCCTGAAGAAGAGGAAGAACCGTGGGTCTTCAAAGGGTTATGGAAATAAGATCAAAGACGCCTTGGATGCAGATCCCTTAATTGCTGTGGCTGGTTAGTCTCTGCCAAATCTTTCTCTACCTGTGGCACTAATTAATCGTTACCCACAATTTTGCGTCCTGTCGATGGTAAACTTTGCTCTAGGATTGAGCCCTATTATGAAAATGTAGTATTATTTGAATATATATTGCATTGTTTCCCATTTTCTTTGTATATATTTCACTGTTGCGTTTTTTACCATTTGTTGTTGTCAATTTTGTTTTTACTAGGATCAAGCCGTCTTATGAATCTTTGGCTTTTGTTTTGAATATATTACATAATTTATCACCCAGTTTTATATTATTTTCTGAATAAATGATGCATTATTTACCCTTGTTTATTCACAAATGCGTGTCCTTTACCAACTTTGCTCTAGCTTTGGTTGAATCTTTTGCATTATTTCTCTACATCGTGGAATTTTATCTGCATAAGTTCTTCATTACTTACCATTCTGTGTACACAAATGTCTCTTCGCGACGTTAAATTTCTCTCTAGGATTGAGCCTTATGATAACAAATTAACATTGTTTGACTATATTGCATTGTTAAATGTTAACCATTAAATTGTGCAAAGTTCTCTTCATAAGTGGTACATTTTTTACCCTTCTTTATATTCAATTTGATGTCATCCCTACGTTAAACTTTGCTCTAGAACGAAAATGTAGCCTTGTTTGAATATGTAATCTTCTTTGAATGTATGGCATCTAATCACGCATTTTTATTTTACTTGCCGAGGAATTTTTTTATTTGACCATGTTGCCTTTGGATAAGTCTTCAACAAAGATATGTTGGAAATAAGATAATTAAAATGAGATAGATAGGTGTTAAACAGTTCATTAAGTTATGGTGTGAATGTAAACTCGGCCCATCATTCGATTGATAGATCTTCATGTTCTTAAATTCTGGGCCACAATTTTCATTTTAATTTACCTAGAATTTACCTAGAAGTACCAATCTAGGTATATTCAAGACTTTATATAGTGCCATAACCAAATGAGCACTGAAACAGCGTGCATACAGATTTTGGAATTGGTAAATAAAAATATATATCTTATTCTAAGGATACTTAAACCTAACTTCTTGATGATTCCCATAACCCTAACTTAGATGAATCATATTTTAGATTTAATCACATCTCCTAGGTCTTATTTCTTAGGGAATTTAGCACCCTGCAGGCTAGAACTTTCAAAGTTTGGCAGATACATGCCAAACTTTGAATTTGACATCCTACAGTCCAGATATTTTTAAACTGCCAGATCTAGGACGCCTACCCTTACGTGGACACTGCCTGCCTGCCAGGTGGAATCCGGAGAGTCCACGTAAGACGGGATTCCACCTGGAAGCCAGGCGGTGTCCACGTCAGATACCCGATTTCTTACGGGGATCGAAGGGAGAAGGGAGAAGGGAGAAGGGAAAGGGGAAGGGGAAAGGCCTCCGGCGGGGAAGATTTCTTAGGCTCGCCAGAGGCCTTCCCGGAGACGTCCCACACCAGGCCTCCGGAAAGGCCTCCGGCGACCTGGGAGGGCCTCCGGCACCAGGCCTCCGGGGGGCTGTAGGAGGCCTTCACGATTCCTCCGGCAGATCTTTCTCCGGAGAAGGCCGGCGCATGAAACCCGTCGTTGGCTGAGCCTCACTGTGAATAGGGAAGCAGTCGGTGTCTTTTACTTAGATTCTGTAGGTGTAGTCGGGAGTTGGCAATGGGCAAGGACCCTCTCTCGCCTTGCCCTCGATCTTTGAAGAGTGGAAGCGGCGGAGATTAGAGCGGATAGTTGCTCGTTGCAGTCTGTTACCTCGTTTTCTTTTTTTTCACTGGTTGGCGAGGAACCTACCAAAGGATGTAAAGAGCTCGTTGTCTTGATAAAAGATGAGTTTTTTTTGTGCATTAGCATGAACTGCCCGACACTCTCTCTTCTCCGGAGAAAGATCTGCCGGAGGAATCGTGAAGGCCTCCTACGGCCCCCCGGAGGCCTGGTGCCGGAGGCCCTCCCAGGTCGCCGGAGGCCTTTCCGGAGGCCTGGTGTGGGACGTCTCCGGGAAGGCCTCCGGCAAGCCTCAGAAATCTTCCCCGCCGGAGGCCTTTCCCCTTCCCCTTTCCCCTTCCCCTTTCCCTTCTCCCTTCTCCCTTCGATCCCCGTAAGAAATCGGGTATCTGACGTGGACACCGCCTGGCTTCCAGGTGGAATACCGTCTTACGTGGACTCTCTGGATTCCACCTGGCAGGCAGGCGGTGTCCACGTAAGGGTAGGCGTCCTAGATCTGGCAGTTTAAAAAAATCTGGACTGTAGGATGGCAAATTCAAAGTTTGTCATGGATCTGCCAATTTTTGAAAGTTCTAGCCTGCAGGGTGTTAAATTCCCTATTTCTTAAGTAGATGCATGTTCTGTTATGATTGGTGAGTAATGTGTGTTCTTATTGGTTAATGAGTTCTATGATGAGAGCATGAAAGATATCGTGCTTAATCAGTTCTTATTGGTTAATGAGTTATATTTCAGCTTTATTTTCCTTTCATGTAAGTCCCATGATGACAAACAAAGCCTCTAGTAACAAGAGGATGATATTTCTGGTTGAGAGGAGGCAAAAATCTGTCAACATGTGAATCAGAATGAGGCCATACAAACCATGTTGCCCACATTCTAGACCTCTTTGACCAAGCCACACTCAAGAAGAAGAAAGAAGAAAGAACTGTTATGAAGATGGCAGAATTATACCAAATTGACTCTGATGTTTAGGACAATGAGGGTCAAAACATTGGGGCCCTGCCAGTGTAATAAGCCATCTTGGTTGGACAAGTAGAGACAGAATTCATAACAGTGGTTTGGATTATTCCAAGATACATATACACAAGGAAAAGCTTAGCAAGAGGCACAGATATAGTCAAGCTGGACTGTTCGACATGATGCTACAACACGCATATGATGCTTATAGTGGTCATCGCAAAGTGCAGCTGCACAAAAGGTATACACTAAAAAAATCAGGCCATAAGTGGGAGTGGTTGATAACAGGGGTAATTTCGTCACGTTAGCCCACAGGGGCGTTTTAGTAATTTGCTATTATGTATTTCCCTTTAAATAGGGATGCCCTCCCTTTAGGAGGGCAGCCAAGAAGTTAGAAGAAAGAAGTTCTTGTCTCTCCTCTCCACGTCTAAGTCTGTTTCCCTCTCTCCCTCTACGATCCCCGTCTTCATGATCGTCTCTACTTCACCGCGTCTTCAGGCAGCTCGTCCCCGGCCGATCCCTACCCCCTCTGCTTGGCCTCCTCTCCGATCCTTCATGTTTCAAATCTCCGATCCTTCATGTTTCACATCTCTCCTTTCGATACGAGCCTAGATCCAGATTCATAACATGGCGATCCAGGAGTTGATCGCCATGTTGGGCCAATTCTTATAGTACAAACCATTTGATCCAGTTAGAGAATCTGATAATCAGGGGTTTCTATTCCTCATGCATATGTTGATGGATGACAAGGATAAGGTAGTACTAAGGTTTGCCGACTTGACTCTACTCACTATCGTGAGGATGTTAGCTGATGACATGTGTACCCCCTTGTGCCCATGTGCTCTGCTATGAAGGAGAATATGGCACATTACAAGTGATTTCTATGAGATAACAAGATCATTGATAGGTCCATTTTGGGATTTATTATGGACATCAATGTAAATTAGACATGCAATACAAATTAGTGGTACCAACTTCACAAAAGCTAGTGTCCATGTGTGAAATTTGTTTCTTGTTAAGTTGATTTTCTCCGTTTATCTGGGAGGCATCATGTATAACCAGTAATGTCTCATAAGAATGAGCATTGAGCTTCATGTGACTGTAAAGTGTTAGCTGTGATGGAGAGTGCAAATGTTTATGATGATACCATTGAATATAATGACATAAAGGGGGGATTCACATGCTTATGAGTTATTCCTTTGAATTACTTTGAATTACTTCCAATTAAAAGTTTCCCTTTCATATAATTGACACGCGATCTCACACATTTTTTCTTTCGTCCAACCTGGTGCTTGTACCAATATAGAAGCCCATAGAGTGTTTAGTCCTACAAAGGCCCAAATTTCATTACCCTCCTCACGTTAAAAGATGTACAGAACTCGGATTAAAGTTTTAATCTATTCATGCTTAACTCCTTATAATTAAAAATCTCATTTTTATGACTTCATAAATCCATGTCATATATTAATAATTAAAATTCTTAGGATTATTAAAATTCTTAAATTCAACATAAATTCCTCATCCTTTTATTTATAAGTTTAACTTACTATAAATTAGGTATTAATGTTTATGTCTTAACAATCATAAATATTTCATGTTGTCCTCTTAAAATTCTGGAGAAATCACCGCTAAATGGTTATTGCATCACAATCATGAAGAATAATTTTGAATTACAAACTTAAAATGTTTTAAAATCCCATTTTAATATTAATTAGATCTTGTAAAATCATATTAATATAAAAGGTCTTTCTAATTCGCTTACTAAAACTCCGACATATTTCCTTTATTATCAATTGATTTCATTTATGAACGAATCATGCTTAAAAATAAATCCTTATCATAAAATACTACTTTCATGATTTTATAAACTTCAAATTTATCATCACAAAAAAAACATACCATCTTAGGATTATGAGAATTTTATAAATCCAAAATGACACTTCTCATAACATAATTTATTTATTTCCAGGCTAGTTTGAATTTCCCATAAATTAATTTTTTATATAAAATTGTCACCTGAACGTTCTGGGATTTATCATACTTTTTAATTTTCTTTAACTTGTAGAAATGATACATGCCACAAAATATTTGTTAAAGAATAAAATACTAGGGTGAAATTTCATGACTGATAGTCTAAGGTGAAATTTCATGAATGAGAATTCTTATTTTCTGTTTACTCATAGATTAACTATTACTATACATCTAAATTTAACATCCATTAAATTAAATTATGATTAATAAATTAAAATTAGTAAATTATGATAAGAGAGATGACGTCTCTATTCGTATTGTTGTCATTATCTGGATAAAGGTATCACTGTGTGAAGATTTTATCATCTCAAAGTTATCTGGTTTTGTTTCAATCATTGGATCAGCAAATGATGTCCGAATTTTTATTTTTCATTGTTATCCAACATCATCTATTACTTCCCAGAGACAAATATAGGATAAACGTCTATATCGTTAATTAATCCCTACAGCTTGTATGGATACGTCTGCATCCACTATTTTTTGGATTGTCTATTGAGCTCTAACAAAGCTACACTTCAGGCAGGCATCCTAATACTGGACCCCAATCCTCCACAGTTACCCCAGATTGTCCTCTCCATGACACTCTTGCACAAAATGAATAAGACTAGGCCTTCAATTTTCATTGTTTCACTAAGATAGGGAGAGAATACAAAAGTAGTTTGTATAGGGAGGATGTGGAATACACTAATTTATATAATTTCCATCTTAACCCTAGATATGATGCCCCATTAAGCGGAAGTATAATATTGAGTGAGGGGGCTCCTGAAAATGTTAGTCTTGGGCTTAGAAATTTGAGCTGAGGGTAAGATACAAAATTTGTGGTGCCATTTGACCAAGTCTTTGGTACCCAAATAAGCTTGATTTTGGGGTTTGGGTTTCCTCCTGTTTTGGTCGTGGCATGTGTTAGTAATAACTGGCCAACAAGTTGATCATGCTATATATATCTTGTTCATCTTACTTTGTACAATATTTGCGATTCTGGATACATCGTGTTTATACCAAAGTCCAAAGATATTTGGAATGGAGTGCGAATTATAGATCATTTATTTATTTTTACAACCCAATAACTTTGACATATCTTTTTTCCCCTTTGATTCCAAGATTCATTATCAAATTGTTAAGATACCGAGTATCGATACTCGTTCCTTTGGAATAACCGTTGAAAATCGTGGAATGTAGCGCGAGGCGAGATAACGGAGGAAATGTAACGATGTATAAAATGGCGAAGATACCAATAATACTCCAATGAGAGATTAAACTCTCTAGAACAGAAGTAGAGCAACGTTCGGGAACTAGTTACACCGACGTTACCAATGTGGTAGACCAGAAAGATAGAGACCAGACAGGAAGAAGGATACATGAAAAATTAGTTAATAAACTCTGAAAGTTATAAAATATATAAGAGATGGAAATATATACTTCCAAAAATAATAATGTATCGTTCATATGAATCATTAATACCATTTCCTCAAAAATCAATGTCACACAATATAGAGAACACTAGTTGGTGACTAAATCTGGGAAATTTACTCATTACAGAATGATTTTATTACCATGGAATCAGCCCATATTCATGGTCTTCCAAATTTGCGGACAGCTATGTTTTTTTTATTGGATATTATTAACTGAGCTGGGTGGATACTGTTTTTGGGTAAGTTATTTTCTTCATTTATCAACTCAGATTCTAAACTAGGTACCAGAGCTAATTTTCTAAATATTTTTTCAATAAAATGTTCCTGAAACCTGATATTTGTTACAACCATCAGGTGTAAATCATAAACTTTTCCTGAAATATTTGTTCCTTAAAACCTAAACCCGGTGAGCTTGTGAAAAATAACCCTATTTTTTAAAATAAAAACAAGTCTGAGCTCCAAATATCTTCAACCATTGGGGTAAAGATATTTGGAGGATGTGTGGGAGGTTTGCCCAAAAGAGTGGCTGCAATTAATTGCAAGACTGGGAATTTTGAGTAGGCATAGAGTTAAGTGGAGGCATATTCCCCCATTCCCATTCCTATTCCCTGTGGAAGGGTCTTTGATTCTTCTGATGGGACGAATATTTTCAGACTTGGAAAAGGACATGCATTGTGGACCCGAAGGCCAACAAACTTAAAAGGGTTCTCCAAGGAACACAAACAAAGACTGAGAGAGACAAGTGAAGAGAGAAACTAGGAAGAGAGAGACTTGGGGAGAGGTTAAGGAAGAGAGAGGTAGAGAGAGAATCTAGGGGAGAGGCTAAGGAAGAGAGAGGTGGAGAGAGAGAGTAGGGGGAGAATAACGATGAGAGAGATAGAGAGAGAGAGAGAGACTAGGGAAGAGAGAGCCTAGGGGAGAGGTTAAGGAAGAGAGAGGTGGAGAGAGAGATTAGGGAGAGAATAAGGAAGAGAGAGAGATAGAGAGAGAGAGAGAGTAGGGAAGAGAGAGACTTGGGGAGAGGCAAAGGAAGAGAGAGGTAGAGAGAGAGATTAGGGGAGAGACTAAGGAATAGGGTGGTAGAGAGAGACTAGGGGGGACAGAGAGAGAGTAGAGGAGAGACTAAGGAAGAGAGAGATAGAGAAAGACTAGGGGGGGACAGAGAGAGAGTAGAGGAGAGACTAAGGAAGAGAGAGGGACTAGGCGGACAGAGAGAGAGGGAGAGCCAAGGGGAGGGAGAGAGAGAGAGAGACTAAAGAGGAGCGAGAGAGAGACTAGGGAAGAGAGAGAGACTAAAGAGGAGCGAGAGAGAGACTAGGGAAGAGAGAGAGACGCTAAGGAGAGAAAGAGAGACTAGGGAAGAGAGAGAGACGCTAATGAGAGAAAGAGAGACTAGGGAAGAGAGAGAGACGCTTGGAAGAGAAAGAGACACAAGAGGAGAGAGAGACGCTAGGGAGATAAAGAGACCCTGGGAGAGAGAGAGACGTTAGGGAGAGAAAGAGAGACACGATAGAGAAAGAAAGAGAGAATAGGAGAGAGAGAGAGAGAGAGAGACACGCTAGAGAGAGAAAGAGAGAATAGGAGAGAGACACACTAGAGAGAGAAAGAGAGAATAAGAGAGAGACACTCTAGAGAGAGAAAGAGAGAATAGGAGAGAGACACTCTAGAGAGAGAAAGAGAGAATAGGAGAGAGAGACTCTAGAGAGAGAAAGAGAGAATAGGAGAGAGACACTCTAGAGAGAGAAAGAGAGAATAGGAGAGAGACACTCTAGAGAGAGAAAGAGAAACTACGAGAGAGAGACGCGAGGGAGAGAAAGTGACTAAGGTAGAGAGAGAGACGCTAGGGAGAGAGAGAGAGACGCTAGGGAGAGAGAGAGACTAGTGGGGACAGAGAGAGTGAAAGAAAGCGACTAGGAGACAGACTGAGAGAGGGTAAGAAAGAGAGTAGGGGACAAAGAGAGAGTAAGAAAGAGAGTACGGGTGATATAGAGAGAGAGAGAGAGAGTAAATAAGAAGGACACAGAGAGAGAGAGAGAGAAAAGAAAGAAACTAGGGGAGAGAGAGTACGAAAGAAACTTGGGGTGACATAGATTAGGGTAAGAAAGAGATTAGGGTTGACATAGAGAGAGAGTAAGAAAGAGACAAGGGGCGACATAGAGAGAGTAAGAAAGAGACTAGGGGTGACATAGAGAGAGAGAGAGAAAGAAAGAAAGAAAGAAAGAAAGAAAGAAACTAAGGGTGACAAAGAGAGAGAGTAAGAAAGAGACTAGGGGTGACACAGAGAGAGAGAGAAACAAAGAAGGAGACTAAGGGTGACAAAGAGAGAGAGAGAAAGAAATAGACTAGGTGGACAGAGAGAAAGAAATAGACTAGGTGACTAGGGGGGACGGAGAGAGAGAAAAAAGAAAGAAACTAGGGGGGAGAGAGTAAGAAAGAGACTAGGGATGACATAGAGAGAGAGAGTAAGAAAGAGACAAGGAGTGACATGGAGAGAGAGTAAGAAAGAGACAAGGGGTGACATAGAGAGAGTAAGAAAGAGACTAGGGGCGACATAGAGAGAGAGAGAGAGAGAGAGAGAAAGAAAGAAGGATACCAAGGGTGACAAAGAAAGAGAGAAAGAAAGAGACTAGGGGGACAGAGGTAAAGAGAGAAAGAAACTAGGGGAGAGAGAGCAAGAAAGAGACTAGGGGTGACATAGAGAGAGAGAGTAAGAAATAGACTAGGGGTGACATAGAGAGAGAGTAAGAAAGATACTAGGGGTCACATGGAGAGAGAGTAAGAAAGAGACAAGGGGTGACATAGAGAGAGAGAGAGAGTAAGAGAGAGACTGGGGGTGACATAGTGAGAGAGAGAAAAAGAAAGAAGGATACTAAGGGTGGCAAAGAGAGAGAGAAAGAAATAGACTAGGGGACAGAGAGAAAGAGAGAAAGAAAGAGACTAGGGGGTACAGAAAGAGAGAAAATGACTAGGGGGCAGAGAGAGAGAGAGAAAGGGACTAGGGGGGACAGAGAGAGAGACCAGGGAGAGAGAAACTTGGGGAGAGAGTGAGGGAAGAGGGACTTTGGAGAGAGGGAGAGATATATATAAAGAGAGAGTAGGGAGACATGGAGAGGGGTAATATATATATATAGAGAGAGAGAGAGAGAGAGAGAGAAAGAGAGAGAGAGAGAGAGAGAGAGAGAGAGAGAGAGAGAGAAACAGCACATCACAGTAGTACAGAGACTATCACAGAGACGGAGTAAGCGGTAAAGAAGAACCTCTCCCTATTCTCGGTCATCAAAATAAATATTTTGCCGGGCTCCCTTCCAAAAACTCTGAAAACACATGTCCACCTCAAGATTCCTTAATATCTACCCAAGTACCATATGATAAATGATAATTTTTAGAGATTTTTCAGAGAATTTTTATTTCAAGGCCCATTGGACCACTAATGGGCCTTTGGGGACAGATTACGCAGTCGAGAGCCCACTACGGAAGCGCCACGTGTACGACTAACAGCTGTCAAGATGAAAATCCACGGCTTATTTCACACAGGTCCGGACCCTCACTCACAAGAACAACGCTAGCTCCCGGCGCGCCACGTGCCGGGCCGCAACAAGTCAACGGACAAGATTCAGAGGGGACTCGCTTTGTACTGTGCCTCAAAGAGAGACACATAGAGAGAGAGAGAGAGAGAGAGAGAGAGAGAGAGTGGCGGCGCCGCCATTGACCGGCCATCTTTTCTCAGCCGCTGTACTTCTGGTCGGCGGCGCTGGCGGCGGCAGTAGCCTGCAGAATGTCACCAAACCCCTCAAAATTACTGTCTTTTGCAAAACAACCCCAGAAAAAGTCAACGGAAGCTCACCCCGACCGTCGTCACGTAGCTACAAACGGCGCACTTGACGGACCGTGCTCCGTACTGGTACATGAGTAGCATCCGGCAGTTGCCGCAGTTCACGTGCGCCATCTGATTGGCTGTCACAGTCAACCCCCAAAAGTCAACCACCACCTCTTCCCATCTTTCATAAGACAACCTAAAGTCAACCCCCAGAAAAAACTGTGGCCACACAGTGGAGATTATGTTCAATCCTAAGAGTCAACTTAGTATTATGGAAATAATAAAGAAACTCTACTAGCTGCAATGATCCACTGAGATCCAGCCCCGCGTCGCACGAATTAGTTCTCCCCCTCTCCCTCCATCCATCAAACAAGAAAAGGTATATTTGTGCTGTGATTTGCTCTACGAGTGCGCAGACCGAAACGGAACGAAACTGCACTCTGTGACTGATAGGAAACGACACGTCTGGGACCTGACGCCCCGGACGTGACGGGACGGATAACGATCCGTGACGGACGCTGACGCGACGAAACATTCATCACGTCATTGACCCATCACATGTACGAGGATTTTAGAAACATCCGTCACGGTTGTATCACCGTCACCATTTGCGGTGTCCTGTCACGTCCCCGTCGCCAGGGAGCGTCGCCGTCACATGTGACGGGATAAACAACCCTATGGAGGAGACAAAATTGGAGGGGTATATCTCCAATTATTTTTGGGCGTCCTTTTCTGCCCACGAATTAATGCAGGAACTTTTCTGCAAAATGCCAAGAAATCTAGTTAGCAACGCCACATGGCAGAATCTAGACCGTTGGAAAGCTCAAATCTAATGATTCTTAAGCGATTTTTGTCATTTATAAGGTTTGAAAAATCCGTCACGGCCGTCCCATCGCGTCATCCACCCGAGGCCCCCCCTCACTATCACTCCCAGTTCGTCATCCGTCACAGTCACGGCTCCTAATTTCGTCACTGTCACGTCATCCGTCATGTTGTGATGTGTGACGTGACGGATGACGTGGACGAGGAGATTAGGGGGGAATTAAGGTTAATGAGGGAAATTATGAGAGAGAGGTTACCTTCGACGGCGAGGTTGATGGTGTGGCAGCAGGAGCATTGGACACTTGTCGCGCCGCGGAGGTACATGAGGAGAGTGTGGCAGCCGCCGCAGAGGAGCTGAGCCATCTCCGAGCCTGAAATGACGGCGGTCAAAAGGCGGCGGAACGGTCAACGGCGGCGCCGCCGTCCGTACCTGGCGGCGGGGAGGCGGTGACGGCGCTGCAGACGGCGCAGCAAACGGAGGCGGCGCCGACGGGGTACATGAGGAGGCTGCGGCAGCCGGAGCAGACCAGCTGGCTCTGTGCACCTGCCACGTACCCCTGGTCAACGCTAGAGAGAGAAAGGCGGCGACGGGTTTCCTCTCTCTCTAGAAGAAGTCAAACCTTGCGGCGGCGGCGGCAGCGGCGGCGGCGCAGCCGGATACGGCGCGAGGGGAACTGGCATTGCCGATATCTCTTCCTAGAGAGAGAAAGCCTTTAGAGATAGAGAGAGAAAGCGCGGAAGCTTAGAGAGAGAGGGGAAATGCAGAGCCGCCGGAGCTCGGCGGACGGATAATGTTCGGATTTCCGGAGAGAGAAAGAAGAGATAGAGAGAGAGAGAGGGAGAGCAGGAAGAGAGAGAAAGAGAGGACGCCGGCGATGGCCCTCTGAACTGACCTTGGAGAAGCGCAGCCCCCCGCCTTCCGCTTCTCTCTCTACCCCTCTCCTCTATTTGAACAGAGACAACTAGAGAGAGAGAGAGAGAGAAGCTGAGAGTCTGAGACTACTTTAGACGTTTAGAGAGAGAAAGGGGTAGAGAGAGAATCAGAAAGGGATGTGGACTGGACGGCTTAATTCAGGGTAGAGATAAAAAAACTTTGAGGTTAGCTTAGAGATAGAAGATCTAGAGAGAGAAACAGCTTATTCATAAACCCAGGTTAGACAGAGAGAGAAAGAGAGTTTAGACATTAGAGAGAGAAAGAGAGTTTAGACATTAGAGAGAGAAAGACGACGGTTGGGTTTGGTAGATTAACCCATTATTAACTTACCTTGATTACAGTGCTTTGGCGTTTAGTGTTGAGAGAGAGAGGACTGATGCTCGCACGTGATTCCGGAATCCTTCAGAAACTGGTGGCTGAGAAACGGCCACGTGGGCACGACGTAATCACCCTGGCCAACCGACCTAGGTTGCCGCACGTGCGAGCTCCGCCACGTAATCGCTCTTCTAGATCCGGGTCTTTCAGACCCGATACGGCCGTATCCGATTGTTATCCAAAAAAAAAAAATCCGCTAGGACCCACATGGTTCTCCGACGTGGAAATTGCACGTCAGAGAAATCGCCAAGAATGTGCGCTTCCTTGGCTTGGCCTATGATACTTCTCCACGTCAGCAACCATACAAAGTCCAGGTAGGATACAGGCCAATACTAATTTAAAATGATCAATAAAGAGAAAATGTCAGTCTGTGTCAGAAAATTAAACAAAAAAATTACCAGCGAGGAGATATATGCAAGTAGGGAAGGACACGGTTCGGTTTTACCGAAAACCTAGACATGAAGTTCGGTCCACTCTCAGTCTCAGTCTTGGTCTTCGGTCGGTCAAGTTGACTAGTCAATGTGCAAGTACATATTAAGTTGACTTGGCTGTCTCGCTGCATCGAATGTTGTCTCCGGAGTGGAAGTAGAGTTGGATAATGAGAGAGAGAGGGAGAGAGAAAGAGAGGAATATAATTGGAGAGTAAAAGAGCGTGAGAATGTGAGAGGGAGAGAGTGAGACTGAGATAGTGCGAGACAGAGAATATCAGAGGGAGAGAGTAAGACAGTGAGAGAATGAGAGGGCGAGACTGAAAGAGAGAGAGAGTGGGGGAGTTATGGAGGGAGAGAGGGAGTGGTTAAGGAGAGTACAAGAGGTAGAGAGCGAGAGAGTGAGAGAGGGAGAGAGGAAGAGAGTGAGAGGGAGAGAGGGAGCAGGATAGAGTTTCGTCTAAATAGTCACGTCCCGTCCTACGTCCCAATCTTTAGAGTTTCATCTAAATAATCCCATCCAGGGTCTGTCCCGTTCCATTTTTTTCATCCACGTCCCATTCTGTCCAAGAAATTCTCGTCCCGTCCAACATCCCAGGACGAAACAGGGCATGCGTCAGCATTAGACCACTCAGAAATTGACACGTGGCATAACACATGTGTCAGGCTGGTGGACCTGTCCCACAGGACGAAATAACCGTCCCCTCCCCCGTCAAAAGCCCCAGACGGGACGGTTATTTTGTCCACGGACAAAGCAATCATTCGTCTAGGGACCGGCGGACGTTTCTTAGTCCCGTCAATCGTCTGAAATCATGGACGTGACGATTTTTTCGTCCGCAAATGAAATTACCATCCGTCCGCGTCCCTGCACTATATGGTTTGGTCTGACTGAATTTTGGTCAGACTGTGGCCGTCCATATACGCAAGATCGTCCGCTACGTGGATGCTGGACGGTTGTGGACGGTTTTCGTCCATTCTCATGAACCAATTTTTTTGGGGGTAGTCCCAAACCGTCCCGTCCCGTCCAGTTCCATGTGACATCCGTAATAGAAAACATAGAAAACCGTCAAGCGTCTCCGTCCCAGATGATCTTACACTTTTTTCCTCACGGTTAATTTTCTTGTTATTTTACAAGGATATAAAGAAAATTTATTTTGACGTAAAATAAAGCTTCAAATTTTCATGAAAAATCGTAAAATACAATTTTAGTACATTCGTCCTTCGTCCGGTGTACGAATTTCCGTCTCGTCCAACGTCCTACCGGCCCAGGACGGGACGAGACGGAAATCCCGTACCGTACGCGTCCCTGCACTGCGAGTATAAATACCGCACCGGAAGCTTCACGATTTGAATTTGAGCGGGAAATCGGAGGAGATGGAGATCAATTTCCAAGGGAGAGACGAAGCTCCTGGCAATGTCGGAGAAGAAGAAGACGAGGAAGACGATGAAGAAGAAGATGGGGAATCGGAAGGCGCTTCGGATTACTGGACGGAAGAGAAGATGGAGAAGCTCCTGATCAAGAATCTGAAGCAGATCTACAAGGACGCGATCGACAGGTTAATCTCCCTCGGCTATCATGAAAACCTCGCGTTTTCCGCTGTTATTCGATCCGGCGATTGCTTCGGCCGCACCGGAGAAATCTTCTCCGACATTATCGAAAACGCCGTCTCCGAAATCGACAGCGTTTCTGGATTCAATTCTTCGTTTGATCTCCGGCATCTGGTGAAATCCTCTTTGGACGGACTGATCCGATCTCTACGGCAAGCGCGCCCCGATCTAACGCGCGGAGACGCGATGTGGTGTCTACTGATGTGCGAACTCGGCTTGCGACGCGCTTCTGCCATTGATCTCACTGTTGACGTTCCTACTGACGCCGGCGGAGGCGATCTAGATGAAGATATCGAGGCGGAGATCGCCAGGAGATTTGGTCTAACACCGGCTGCGGAGTCGAGAATGAGGCGGCAAGTTGCGATGTTCGAAGCTGATTTTGGATCTCGATCTGGGACACCTCCGATCTCTACTGTTTCCGACGGCGGTTCTTCTTCCCTGTCGCAATTCATTCGTGATCACGCCGGTCCTGATGCTGTCGCCGAGCTGCTCGATGATTTCAAGAAACTCACCGTGGGGGGCGATTCGGTTAGCGAAGATCCGGAAGAACGTAAGCGAGACATGATCGAAGCTCTCGTTGGGGACCTCAACAGGCTGGAAGAGAGTTTGAAGGAGAGGATAGAGTGGGCACAACGCAAGGTACTAGAAGCGGCGGAGAAGCTGAACAAGGAACTTTCGGAGGAAAGAAATTTACGGCAAGATTGGTTGGAGAAACTGCACGGGGGGAACGACAGGAAGATGATGGATGATTCTCTGATCAAGAAAGTCGAAGACATGGATGATCATCTGAAGAAGGCGGAGGATGAGGTTGATGAAGCGATCAGGGCGGTCCGTAAGCTGAACAAGGAGTACAAGGATTTGTTTGCGGAGATGGAGGGTTTGGGATGGAGTCCGAAGGAGATGACACCGGAAGAATTGAAGCTGGAGAAGCTGATGATGAAGAAGATTGATGCTTGGGATAAGCAGAGGGAGGATATGAAGAACGAAATCCAGCGGCTGACGGCCTCAAACGAGAAGTCGCAACAAGAATCAGAGAATTTGACGAAGAAGAAAAAAGAATTGGAGGTGAGTGTTCATCCTTTTAACTCCTCAACTTCTCATTTCTCGTCCGATTTCATGAAATTGGCATCATAGATTACAAGCCAAGTGCGCATAGAGTTTTAAGGAAACGCCAGGATTTTTTTCCATCCTGAAATTCTTCTTCTGATATTACAGGTCTGCTAGAATAACCGATTGAGATCTAGAAACAACCGTCTAAGAATTTTTTTAAAATCTTAGCATCTTCTTTAAATGGCACGATGATTTGGTTTATCCATGAGACTAGTACGATTCTAGGTACTATATATATTCCATGATTGCTGATAGTGTGTTAGAGTCCTGACAAAGACTCAACACAGAGAACCCGGTCAACAACTGATTCTTGAAAATCCTAAGCTTACAAATACCCTTTTTTAAGATCATTAGAGGGACTTTTGATGAATGATCACCTTGTGGTTTCTTAGCACGAGCTGTATCCGGCTTTCGTGAGGGCAAGAACTCCCGATTTGGAAGTTCTCGAGGGTTTGTTCACCTATCTCCCTTTACATGAATCCAATTTCATGTTCTAATTCCAAGGCTCTGTCCAAAGTTCTGTAAAGCATCTTTGGCAAAATTTTTGCATGACATGGCATGCTTTTCCATCTATGTTTCGCAATGATACTAGAATACTCCTGGATGCATCTACATGCATAAATTTCAATTTCACGCTCTTAGTCCAAAGTTCTGCAAAACATCCTTGAGAAAATTCAATTCTGCACTATTTTTGCATGCTCCTCTCATCTGCATATCCTTTCACTCACATCTATATTTGTGTCTAAGCAGATGAGTCTAAGTCAGGCAGTAACAGCCAGAGAGATGGCCGTGACACGAGCCGAAAAGGCGCGCAGGGCCAAGGAGTTCTGCAAGTCTTCCATAAAGACGAGGCGCAAGGAGCTCAGAAAAACGTTTGATAACGATGCTCAACGCCATAGGAATCAGATACAAGCGCTTAAAGAAGAACTCGCTCGTCTGAAGGGCTCACCAATGCCCAGGTCACCCATACATCATGCGGGGCCGTCCTCGCCGAGTCGAGGAACGTTGGAATTGAGGACGAGGCAGCCGGCAGCTCCGGCAGGCAACACGAGGGAGTGCTTGACATGCAATTCAGAGGTCTCCGTGGTGTTCCTGCCGTGTGCGCACCAAGTCTTCTGCACCAGCTGCAGTGACCACCACGAGCACAAGGCGACGATGGTCGTCTGTCCCATCTGCAGCTGCCGAATCCGGGAGAGAATCAAGGTGCTTAACACAATTCAGTGAGACTGATTCCCATCTCTGGCGGAAGACGAGGCAAAGATTGAATAAAGGTATGCATATCTTGCTTGCATGATTTAGGATTACTAATAATAAAGTTTGAATCTAAGAACAGTATGATGAGAATCAAGGTGCTTAACACAATTCAGTGAGACTGATTCCCATCTCTGGCGGAAGACGAGGCAAAGATTGAATAAAGGTATGCATATCTTGCTTGCATGATTTAGGATTACTGATAATAAAGTTTGAATCTAAGAACAGTATGAAGAGAATCAAGGTGCTTAACACAATTCAGTGAGACTGTTCCCATCTCTGGCGGAAGACGAGGCAAAGATTGAATAAAGGTATGCATATATTGCTTGCATGACTTAGGATTACTGATAATAAAGTTTGAATCTAAGAATAGTATGAAGAGATGAAGATTGAGCATGGATATGGCAAAATAAATGGGGTGGAGTGTAGTGATTAGAACTTTAACATTCATACTTCATGTGATGCTTTTTAGGTGGGGAATATTTGATGATGTTTTAAAGTTGAGAGTATGTTAACAGCTATGAAATCGTTTATACTGCATGAAATATTTGAGAAGTTTGGGATTGTATGCAGATAAGTTTGATCCAAGAAAGAGTAGATTTAAGTGTTTGCAACTTCTATAAGCTTATAAAAAAATGCTGGTGTTTTATATTTAAATTTTTTTATAAAACCCTTTCACTTTAATTATATCCTCTAACATCAAGAAAACCTTACACATGTGACCCCTATTAACTCTTAATAGGCCCATTGTCCTATTAACTCTTTATTGGTTAACCTAATTAATCAACTGTATGAAATACATATATTAAATAATTCTGAGTGAATATGAGCCATAGTGGCAATTCTATAATTCTGGATTCTCTATTCTCCCCTCTAAGCTACATATATGTCTCTCTTATAACCTTACAATTTTAAGCTATTTGATTTTCTCTTTCCACATTTCCATAATGGCTATAGATGGATTTAACTTGACCAATAGGTTGATTTGTCAAACATGTGGAGCACCAAGACACACCATTTATTCCAGAAGCTACAAATGAGTTCATCAATTCTTTCACAGAATCAATACACATAATCCCTCATATGTGTGATAGAAATGGAACAAATCAGGGCATGACCAACTACCATAATCCAATTAGTCATCTTAGTTAAGATAGATGCATTTTTCAAGTCACCTAAGAATTATTTCTGCAATAGGTCCATTTTTGTATTTTGTACGCAAATAGATAAAAAAATATCATGAGATCTAATCTTATCACCATGAGCCATTCATGTGTCCACCCTCTAGACGTACCCACACAATCTTCAAAGCATTGTATTTCATCATTGTTCTATCAAAGAGAACTACTTAAATCCTAAAGGAACCCCTCGCCATCTAGTTTCACTAAAAGGCAGGCTTTTGAAAAAAGTCATGAGAAAGAAAGGATAGGGCACCTAGTTATTGCTTATATATTTCACCTTGAAATGGGTCCCCTCCCCTATTTTTACTGTCCCAGACATTTTCTATAAAGTCCTTAAATTATATTCACCAAAGTTCCAAATTCTTATGTGTGGCCATATAGGTCCAAATAACCTTCATTGGCTAACCTTATTACTTAACTATATCAACATATAGATTGATTTATCAATGATTACGTTATCACAAATGACAGGTTGAGTTGTCAAGCCTTGGGCAGCCAAGATACACCTCATGCTCTATGGCACATTTACCATCATCAATTGCCATGCATGTACTATCTCTCATCAACATGACACTCCAGATGACTAACTCTCAAACCTTAATTGGTCATTATGTTTATCACTAATGCATAGTAGAAATTATCAAAAAGCATATTATATAGTATTTAGATACTGCAGCCGGGGATTTAACTCAATCATCTTCTTGGAGCCAACTCCTGTTATATCGAGGAAAATTGATTCAGTCTTGACCAAATAATCTTAAGTCATAATCAAAGTACAAGATGTCTTTGGTGTCTAAGGCTAAGAACCACTTAGACAGGCGTGACATAAATCAACTCCATTAATACCATTCAGGAATATGTAAGCATCAATTTTTTGAAGTGTTTTTCCTAAAGAGAACCCACAATATATCCTTCGTCTTTTCACTAATGTCATAGGATCAGCCATAATGATTGTAGGAGTGGTATTCAACAATGTTATTCAATCTAAATATTTTGATGTCCATCTTGACCATCATTGAAATAGAAATATTCAGAACACATTTTTAAAGACTAGTGAACATTGTTCTATGATATCATCCTGATTCCCTTATTCATTGCATGTATTTAATGACTTCATAAACATCACATAACAATTATGATGAATAAAAATTTATTTTTATGAACATAAACAGAGAGAGATTAAGAGCAAAATACAGAGAGATTAAGAGAGAAATAGTGAGAGAGCGTGAGAGTGAGGATGAGAGAGAAGCAGAGAGAGAGAAAGAGATTAATAGCAAAACTGAGAGAGATTAAGAGCAAAATAGAGAGAGATTAAGAGAGAAAGAGAGAGAGAGAGAGCGTGAGAGTGAGGATGCGAGAGAAGCAGAGAGAGAGAGATTAAGAGCAAAATTGAGAGAGATTAAGAGCGAAATAGAGAGAGATTAAGAGAGAAATAGAGAGAGAAAGAGAGCGCGAGAGTGAGGATGAGAGAGAGATTAAGAGCAAACTAGACAGAGATTAAGAGAGAAATAGAGAGAGAAAGAGAGCGTGAGAGCGAGGATGAGAGAGAGATTAAGAGCAAAATAGAGAGAGATTAAGAGAGAAATAGAGAGAAAGAGAGAGTGAGGGTGAGAGTGAGGACGAGAGAGATAGAGATTAAGAGAGAAATACGGAGAGAGAGAGAGCGTGAGAGTGAGGATGAGAGAGATAGAGATTAAGAGAGAAATACGGAGAGAGAGAGAGCGTGAGAGTGAGGATGAGAGAGATTAAGAGCAAAATAGAGAGAGATTAAGAGAGAAATAGAGAGATTCAAGAGCGAGACAGAGAGAAGCGTGAGACTGAGACTGAGACAGAATAAGAGATGAATAGAAAGAGGGATGGAGTGCGGTTAAAAGTGTGGTTAAAATAGGACCGTTGGGGTTGTTTAGTCAACCAGGGTTCAGGGGTCTCCTGTTAATCATTTCTCTCTAAATAATCCTAGCCGTTCAGGTATTTCTACTTCTATACGTGGGGTACGTGTTCCAATCCCGTTAACCAATCCCGTTAACCAATCCGGTTAACACTGGTTTAACCAGAGTTTGAGCCACTCGATTTATTTCTTGCGGAGGGGGCTACGATTTGTTTCCTTGCACAGCGATCATCTGATGGAATTAAGCTTCTGTGAGAGAGCCATGGCGGTCTTCCTTGGTTGCCTCGTTTGCTCGCCGGAGGTCTTCCTGCCACTGTCCAGGGTCTGCCTTCTGATTCCTCTTTCCGTTTGATTTTCTTTGAGTTTGTTCGATTTTCTATGACTGTGGAGTTTGTTCCGGAGAGATTGTCGATTTTTCTTTTTTCTCGTGTTTATGAACAATCCTCCGTCCAGAGACGAAATTTAGCTACTTTTTCCACAGTCGTATCAAGCCAGACTTATTAGGTTGTAAAAGTACTGTTCAGTACCCTTGGTGTTCTACTTGATGAGTGGACGAGAAAGAGAATGAATTCATTGACGGAAAAGATTAATCGGGTTGATATCATGTGCTGGGTTATTTTGAGCACGAAAATATAGATGAGAAAGATTACGTTATATCTTTATTAGCTTGGTTTTTATTGGTATAATAAAGAATGTAATCATTTTGATGATCTCGTATTGCTTTTGTCTATGTTCTTATTATGTTTTCCCTTTTTTTCTCAGCAAAACGAGGAACGTGCAGTTATGATAAACTCTAATGCTGATGAAGATAGAATATCAAACGTGAAGGCAGCTTTAACTTTCATAGCCAAGGCTACTCTTAAGGTCAAGCTCGCTTTTATTCTGTATTTTCATCGTCATAACTTCTTTTCATAAAAAATCGTGACTTCCTTTCATCAAGACCTTTTTCTGTGAGATTCATGATTTATTAATTGTTCGTCGCTTGGTTTTAGTGACATTCGAGTTTACTATCATAGTTTTGAGTTCCGATTGTGAATAGTTCTCTATCTCATTCGAGAGATGGAAGGAAAATAGATGTCGGCTTGTCATCATCATTGTCTTCAAGAAAACAGATGAATTTACCTGGCGTGGAAGAATCACGAGGACATAAATTTACCTGAGGGAAAATAGATGTTTGATGACAACTCGTCATCAAACATGCCAACTATGTTTCGAGCTCTCATGAACTCAACTTTAAGATCATGTCTTCATCAAAGTGTTTTCATATTTTTCAATAATATCTTAGTTTATGGTAAGAACTAGACCGAGCACCATCAACACCTTCAAGTAGTTTTCAAAGTCCCGTTTTCTAACAAATTACGGATCAATGCGAGGAAATTTAACTTTCCCCAAGATACGATTGGCTATTTAAGACATTAGATTTTGCTGGAGTCCATGTGGCAGCCGGTAGCAAGATAATGTACAACTAAATGTCAACCACGTTCATTGTATTCTGAGGGACAAGGAAGGAAAGGGGCTTGTGGCCACTCAGAGCAGCAGCGAGTTTGTCCTCGTGCGACTTGATCACTGAAGGTTGATCGACCTGGTTAGAGAAGGGCTAGAGAGTGAGGGAGAGACACAGAGAGAGGAGGGAGGGAGCAGTTCTTAGGATGGCCATGGCCTGTCTTACGGTAGACCCAGAGGGAGGGAGGGACTTGTCTGCGGGCTGGAAGTGAGGGAGGGAGGGAGGGAGGGAGAGAGAGGGACTTGTCTGCGAGCTGGAAGTGAGGGAAGCGTTTTCCAATCTGTATAGCATCCTTTCATGTTGCCTCAAAATCAGCTAGATGAGGCCACTTGTCAGTTAGATTAGTTTATTGAGGAGCAGCACCTTGGGTTTGACCTGCCATAGCAGATCTTTAGACAGTACAAAGGGGCACTTTTTGAGACGTCCGATCCAGCTCGATCGCTTTGCAAAGCTGAGAGGCATGGGCCAGAAATTCAAGCTTTTATCACAGGCCCTCTGCTAAAAAATGCAATACGGACTAAACTATTGAGGCCTCAATTTCTTGTTCAATCGTCAGCCACTGAGTACTTCCGATTAGGGCGCAGCTTATATAATACTGAACAACTTTCTTCTCTATACATGTATATAGCACAGAACATCCACCTCAAAGGCGATGTCCCATCAATGCTTGTCTGCAGAATTTTTCATTTGAGGTTGGGTGTGGTCAGTTTCAGCTTTTAGGACGTCAAGCATCTGGTCTCTAATTGCCAGAAGTTGGTCCAACTTTGGGACTGGAAAGGGTGGTGAGCCATAATGGATGAGCTTCAAGGTCTCCCTGACGTAGCCCATCCAAAATGGAGAAGTTTTTAGTATTGAGTGATGGGATGTGAGTGATTGAACTCTGGTAGGGTTGACATGGAAGGGAGGATGAGGCAGCATTGAAAACCAAAAACTCCTCTTTGATGCCGTACCCATCAATCCTTGATCTCTTTGCTGATTTGTGTCATTATTTTTTGAAGAATTATGTCGCTCTCCAGCTCCCTCCAAATGGTGATGTCGTCCTACCTGACAGGCATGGATATCTAGCACATGGTGACTTCTTTCAAGGCTGGACAAAGGTCCACAAAAATAAGGATAACCAATGCTTCCAATTCATACTCTTGGTGCTCGTCCAAGGACTGAGGCCTGTAATGGACTTTGGCTTGAATTCACGTTGCAGTGCTGAAAGAAAAGTTTTCCTGAGCATGTTTTATTTTATGGGAAAAGTACATCTGAGGGCTGCTCAATTTCTGCTATGCTCTTGTTTGAATAGGCAGTGGTAAGCTTCCTCTGTCGAATACCCAAAGCTCTTATAGATTCACTATCAATAATTCTCCCTGTCCAAAAACCAGAAGAGTTTGTTCTGATAACCAAATCAATCCTGCCCTTTCCCATCTAGATGCATGCCAAATAGCTGTATCTTCGAAATGTTCAAGCATAGGGGAAGATGGAAATACTGATTGACAAGCTGGAGTCACCCTTTCATGTCCTACCCCAAAAAATAAATGGTCTCCCTTGCCATATGTATGTTGATGATCCCCTTGACGTCCCTGACCCAAACAAAGGTTTTCTTCTAGCAGATTACCGAGTAGAGTGGGTGTCCACACAGTATATCAGTGTGTGGGTAGGATTGGTGGCGGCCGTCAGGAATGGTTCCCGTCACTGGTCCTGTGATGGTTGCAAATGTGCTATTAGAATGCATGACCAACTGCTAAACCTGTCAAATATTTTCCATATGCACTAGTTTAAGGTCCTTTGACGTGCACTGGAGTTTCTCTCTAATACCAAAATGGTAAGACTCATTTCCTACTAATGAACTTGCACTTAATAAAAGACCTACTTTTCAAATTATCCTGTCAAGACGACGTAAGAAATCACCAGTCGGGATAAAAGGAGAGAATGAGGGGATCAGGATCACCTAGCCACTAGGGCGCTCCAGTTCTGTGAACTCCCTCTCTCAACCAGTTGGTGAAGAATCCTCAACAAAAAGGAGCGGGCGAGGGTTCAAGATTAAGGTTTAGAGTGAGACAGTAAGAGAGATGCTCACGGGTTATTTGCCTGCCATCTGCACTGTGGGCCCTGAGGTTATCAGCTTCTTGGCAGACAATATAGGAGTCTATGCAAATCGCTAGAGTCTAAACACATGGCCTTGTTCTTAGCCCACATATCTCTGAAATCTGCTGTGGGCCTCACCACCTTTGGCATTCTTAAAATCCAAGGCAAGCTGAATGACAGAACACTTTTGTCCTCATTAATGGCAACGCAACACATAATTTATTTGCAGCAAATTGACACACCAACTAGAAATTCTCATGGAGCCCACACCACCCTCAGTGTCATTCTGGACAACGGTATGAAGATGCGAGGAAATCTATCATGCAGAAATCTCACCATTACAGTCCACGGTTTCATTGTGACCCAAGACTTCCTTGATTGACCCTATCCTAGTCTTGCAGTGGCATAAGACATTGTGGGAGTTATCTTAGACTATGATATTGTGCAATCATCCATATTTCACCAAAGACATCGCCTTGGCTTTACGCTAGGGAATTCATCCACCTACATAGAGTACTAAGAAAACATAGAGTACTAAGATGCACCATATTCATATCCTTCAATCGGATGAGTATGATTCTATTCTAGTCAATATTGAAGGACTGTCCAAGTACAGTCTCTTCATTTCCCTCAAACATCTATATTCTTCCAAAGACATCACCTTGGCTCTCACCAGGGAAGTCATCTATATTCTTCCACTGTTTCTTCTGAGACCTTACCTTCGCTAGAAAATTCTAGCAAGGTTTGCTACTATGATCTTATTTTTATCTTTTTGATTGCCTTTTTTAATAACCAGGATATCACGGGAAAACGAGCAGAAGAAGCACAAGCATTCAAGGAGAAATCATTATCATTTCGTAAGCTGAACGACCAGAAGGAATTGTGGTTTGCCATTTATTTCATTTTCTTGCACGAGGTACAATGCATGTTTTATGTTGGGGATGAGAAAACACCATTAAATGAGCTCCAATTTTTTTATTCCGTGCATCAATTCAAAATTGGGTGGGGAAGTAATTTGTTTAAAATATTGAATTGTTTCAAAATTTTCCTTCATGAATTTAATCAAACCACACCTTGAAGAGTTCATTTACTTTACACCTTAGAAGCATGTGTATAAAAGTTAAGCTCTTGTAGCGGATCAAGTGCACCTTTTGATGGTATGAGCCATGGGTCTAGAATCACGTGTTAAGCTTCTAAGTTGTTAGGATATCTGGTATGGTGAGGAACAGACATGAAAATCAAGGGGTTGAAGTACTATTTTCCTAGGTTGAGTGCTGAGTGAAAAACTTCATCATACCACCTTCTGTTAGCAGAACCTACTTGGTTGTTTTGGATCTCCATTAAATGGAATCTTACTTGGGTTAAGGGTAGTCATTTCTTCAGGTCTTGAGCACAGAATCACTTTTCCTTGAGCCACCTAAAAGAAAAATTTGAAACGCATCATCACCATCTCCATCTCACCTTTGACTACCCACATGTACCATCATATCTTTTATAGGAACCCAACTTGAACCCATTTCCGTATTACTTAAGATATGCCCAACTCCCAAGTCTTTCTTTCCTCCCTCTCTGTTATTATATTTTTCCTTCTTTCCCTCCTCTTTGCTTCTCTCCTTCTCGACTTAAGATATCACCAGCTATTCTCACTTTGAATGGGAGTGAGCTATTATCACTTTTAGTTATCTATCATCCATTATTATTTTGTGTGAAGGTTTCTTTGTTTAAGTTGGATTGATTGTTTTCTTATATTTTATTCTACCCCTTTTGAAAAAAAACAAAAAAAGCAAAAAGGCGAGCAAGAAAAAAAAGCAAGTGAGCAAAAAAAACAAGCAAGCAAAAAAGGGGAAAAAAGCAAGAAAGCAGAAAAGTAAGAAATAAAAAAAAGAAACCAAAAAATGGAAGTCCTCAATAGCAAGAAAAATCCGAGGAGCAAAAGAAAAAATTTGTGGGGGCTTGTAGGTTTTATTTCATTTTTGCATGGATATCACCATGATTTGTTCGTCGTCATCTTCCCTCCAATGTTGTACATGTGTTCATTGCTTACTTTGAAAAGATTTCTTCGTCCTTGAGGATGAAAAATCATCTTCACCTCATTCTATACCTTTTCTGTGCGTTCTTCAATCTTGGGAGTAGGCTATCTTAAGTAATATGTGCCCTTTGTTCATCTTTCATTTCTTGTTATCCACCTATTACCCTTCTCTTGTGCCATTCCACCTTTCTGTTCCCTCTTTACCCATAGAGACCCTCTTCTATTATATCCTCCCCACCTCATTTCGTTGGCACACTGTTAGTTTAGGAGAAATAGAGAGATGTTGAGGAGAGGAGAAGCTCCAGCCAAGGGCGGCGCCTGAGACACAGTCCTGTAGACTAAAAAGAACAAAAACTCAGAAGCTTAGTTTGACGGCTAGGGCTTGGGGCCTTTTAAGAGGCCCCATTACAAGGTCCCACGTGTGAGTCACTTAAAGGCTCACACGTGGGATTTTCCTTAAGTGAAAGTCGAAATAAAAAAGAAAAAAGGACTCCCACGTGGGCCACTTATAGAACGTGGCCCACTCACAATGGAGAAAGAAATAAAGTGAAAAGAGAGAAAGAGAAAGAGAGAGAGAGAGAGAGTGAGAGAAAGAGAGAGAGAGAGGGAGAGAGAAAGTGGCCCAGAGAGAGACTCGATTCAACACCCCCCCGCAAGCTAGGTGTGGATGTTGACCATGCCTAGCTTGGACACTAACTGTTGAAATCTCGGACCAGGCAGAGGCTTGGTGAAGATGTCTGCTTTTTGGTTGACGGATGGAATGTACTCTGGTCGAATGATTCCCCGATCAATGTTCTCCGAAAGATAATGCCGATTAATGGCCATATGCTTGGTCCTGTCATGTTGAACCGGATTTCTGGCAATTGCAAGGGCAGACTGATTGTCACAGTAGAGTTTGATTCCTTCACCATCATATAATCCAATATCCTCCAACAAATGCTTCAACCAGCGACATTCTGAGACACCCCGCTTAAGTGCTCGAAGTTCAGCTTCCGCACTAGACAGAGAGACTTCCTTCTGCTTCTTACTCCTCCAAGTGACCAAACTACCACCCAAGAGTGTACAATAACCGGATGTAGAGCGACGATCAGTCACCGACCGGCCCAATCAGAGTCAGTATAGGCTTCCAACGTCAGACCTCCTTCACGAGTGAATAGAAGTCCTTGTCCAACAGTGAATTTCAAATATGCCAGAATCCTGTAAGCTGCTCGCAAATGAATTTCATATGGCTCACTCATGAACTGACTCAATAGGCTGACAGCATACGAGATATCTGGTCTTGTATGGTTGAGGTAAATCAGTTTCCCAATCAACCTTTGATAAAGATGTTTGTCTACCGCCGCTCCATCATCTCCTTTTCCAATCTTTACATTAATATCAAGGGGGGTTGTCGCTGGCTTACACCCCAATTGCCCAGTTTCCTGCAGTAGATCCAACGTATACTTATGTTGGCTGAGAGAAATAATACCTTCGTTGGAGTATGCAACCTCAATACCCAAAAAATACTTCAATGGTCCAAGTTCCTTCATATCAAATTGTTTGGACAGTGCCTTGGTCAACCGATCAATTTCTTCTATATCTCCACCAGTAACAAGTATATCGTCCACATAGACTAGTAGAACAGTAATTGCTCCACCTGCTCCTTCTTGATAAAGAGAGCATGATCTCCTCTAGCTTGGTAGTAATTCAATTCTACCATGGCCTTAGTGAAGCGTCCAAACCATGCCCTCGGTGATTGTTTCAACCATACAGAGCCTTCTTCAGTCGACATACTTGATTTGGTTTTTCTGTCAATCGATATCCCGGGAAGCTGCATATAGACTTCTTCCTCCAACTCTCCATGGAGAAATGCGTTCTTCACATCAAACTGAAAAATTTCCCAATCACACTTAGCTGCAAGTGCAATCAAGACTCGGACGGTGTTAAACTTTGCTACTGGCGCGAATGTCTCACCATAATCAATTCCCTCTCTTTGTGTGTAACCCTTTGCCACTAGTCTGGCCTTGAGCCTTTCCAACATTCTATCTGCCAGAAATTTTGGTGTGAACACCCATCGACATCCCACTGCCTTCTTTCCCTTGGGCAGGGAAGTAATCTCCCAAGTGTCATTCTTCATGAGAGCATACATTTCATCATCCATAGCTGCTTTCCAACCCGGATCTCGGAGGGCATCCTCGACTCTGTCTGGAACAACAATTTCACCCAGCAGAGTGAGAAAACTCCGATACTGACTGCTCAGTCTTTCATATTTCACGTAATGGCTGATCGGGTACTTCGCCTTAGCTCGGCACGACCTTACTCCCTTCCTCAATGCTATAGGCCAACCTGAGTCATCATCCGGTGCTTCTACATTCGTATCTGCAACTACATCTTCTAGTGAGTGTTCCGGAACTTCTTGGGTCAATTCTTCCTCAGGATTAATTTGATTGTCCATAGCTCCCGCTGGTTCACCCTGCTCATCCGAAGGCTGAATCAATTCATCTTCGGCCTCATCAACTATCTGCCCGCTTGTGTTGACCTCGATCTCCCCAGCTGGAGTGTCAGTAGAACAATGGGTTTGATCAGGAGTCAAATGACGTAGAAATTCAAATACGTGTGAGCCTTGTTCAGTCTGGGTTGTCGCAGACACATTGTCAGCAGTGGAGTACAGTTCTGTCTCGTTAAACACCACATCTGCCGACACAAAGAATCTTCTTGAAGGAGGGTGAAAGCACCTATATCCCTTTTGAGTCCCAGAGTATCCAACAAATATGCAACGGATTGCTCGTGGGTCAAGTTTGCCTAAATTCTGATGCACATACACCACACATCCGAATACTCGAGCAGGAAGTCCAGAGAACAGGCGAACTTTGGAAAAGATTCGTAGTCGATCCAGGGACTGTTAAGATCAATGACTTTCATAGGAATTCTGTTTATCAGATAGGCTGCTGTCTGTACCGCCTCCCCAGTATTTCTTGGACAACTTTGCTTGAAATAATAGTGACCTGGCAGTGGCCAATGTAACCAACGCCTCTCAGCTAGCCCATTTTGCTGAGGGTGTTGACACATGACGTCTCATGTATAATCCCCTGGCTCATAAAGTACGACTTAACTTCGACATTGAGGAACTCAGTTCCATTATCAGATCGAAAACGTTTGATCTTCTTCCCAAACTGATTCTGAATTAAACTGCAGAATTCGATAATTACTGTTGGCACTTCTGCATTAGATTTCAGCAAGTATAGCCACATCGCCCGACTGCAGTCGTCAACAAACACAATGAAATAACGGCTGCCCGTTAAACTCTCCACTGGGCAGGGCCCCCAAACATCACTGTGTATACAATCAAACGGGGAAGAGCAGCGATCATCCATAAATTTAAAAGTAGTTCTTCGAAGTTTGGCCATACAACAGGCCTCACAAAACAATTTTTCAGCTAAAATCCCATTAAACATAGAGGGATAACAAGTCTTAAGTAAGTCAAAAGGAGGGTGTCCCATCCGTTGATGTAGACGGATCACCCTTTCCTCCTTGGTGATCGTATGTTGTGACACCATGCACTGTCGAGGCAAGCCATCAAGGATGAGTAAGCCACCTTCCCTCCTAAAGGACGAAATCTTCCTCCCGGAGACCTTGTCATACAAAAAACAGTCATCACTGTCCAGAATAAATTGGCAACCCAAATCATCAACTACTTTTTGTATAGATATCAAGTTTGTCCTTAGGCCCTCTACATGTAAGACTTCTTTGAGAGTGACCATCTTGGACCACTCAAACATATTTCCCCCATCAAACTTGACTTCTGGTGGGGGAAAAATAAAGTTAGGACGACCAGCATCTTGAACTTGAGGAGAGTCAGACTCTCCTTGTCTAACTCCACTCAGTCCTTCATCAACAGTAGCCAAAATTTCATCGCCATTGTTTGGCATTGCAGACAGAGCTTGAAGAAATCTGAGACGAGCTAACAGCAACAGGGAACACCTCCAACAACGACTTGATCTGCTCCAGTAGATGAGCCCTTCAAGGATCAGAGATGCTCTGATACCATGTTAGTTTAGGAGAAATAGAGAGATGTTGAGGAGAGGAGAAGCTCCAGCCAAGGGCGGCGCCTGAGACACAGTCCTGTAGACTAAAAAGAACAAAAACTCAGAAGCTTAGTTTGACGGCTAGGGCTTGGGGCCTTTTAAGAGGCCCCATTACAAGGTCCCACGTGTGAGTCACTTAAAGGCTCACACGTGGGATTTTCCTTAAGTGAAAGTCGAAATAAAAAAGAAAAAAGGACTCCCACGTGGGCCACTTATAGAACGTGGCCCACTCACAATGGAGAAAGAAATAAAGTGAAAAGAGAGAAAGAGAAAGAGAGAGAGAGAGAGAGTGAGAGAAAGAGAGAGAGAGAGGGAGAGAGAACGTGGCCCAGAGAGAGACTCGATTCAACACACACATTTGATATTCTGCGCTCAAACAAGAGGAGAAGAATGGTCATCCTTCACTTTCAGGTAGGAGGAAGGTTAGTGGGGAATCCCAAGCACTAATTAGCCACCATATTTGAGAGAGTGACCTAGAGAGAGAGAAATGTTTGATCACCTCCTGGATTATAGTATCATACCCTGCGAGAAGTAAGCTTCACTCCTCATGACCACCAGCTCTTTCCAAAACCTCAAGGGAGTTGATCATGGGGTTCTAGTATTTCATGGGGATATTCATACTTAGAGGTGTAATTGATACTTCCAACACTTTATACTCATGCGCTTAGGTTTGTAAGGTAAGTGGATTATCCAAGGAAAATTCAAGGGTGGGACTAGCAATGAATTTAGTTGAGGGGTCTGACAACACATTAATTGTTACATTTATGTCATGATTTTCATATTTTGAATAAAGAACATGAAACTCAAAATCGTCTGTAGGCTGCAGCCTCTCAATGTTAGGAAACATTAATAATCGCATATCATGTTCAAAAAAAGATTCGTATTTCTTTATTATATTTTTATAAAGAAAGAATCTGACACCATCAGCAGTTCAGTTTTTAAAATCTCAGATATTGGGCCAACAATGCGACACAAAGGAAGACATTGAGAGGTATCATTCTAGTTCAAAAGTGCTTACTTTCCAAAATATTTTTCTGTGTAATACAGTATGTCGTTGAATGTGATGTGGAGTATGATATCATACCTAAAGTACAGAAGCATGACATTATACTCATGTAGCAAGATTAATGAATCTGATTGAAGTTAATGAAGAATATGATGTTTTACTTTGATATGACATGGCATGGCTCAACGTACTGATAGATTTTAGTATGGTTTGGTATGATAGAGATTTACAACTCAGAGGATCCATAGAGATGAGATGGAGAATTATAATCATATAATAATTCTGAATATCAGAAGGCCTATTTTTTATTTAAAAATTAGAAGGTTAATGTAAGGGTGGGATGTGCCTACATTCTTTGCTGAATCTGTCGGTCTATTTTAAGTTTCTCAGAATATCATTCGTTTTCAGGCTTTGTACAGGAATAATTTTTTTTACTTATGAGGGTGTGGTAAAAGAGGAATCACCTTCCGGAATATGAGACTTCTGTGAATAAGAGTCCCGAAGTACTCAACGATTATTATTTTACTTTACAGTTTATATCATATTTTTGAGCTCAATACTTCATGTTTCAAAATTGTGTATTTTACTCCATTTGTCTTTTTACCATAGGAACTGTCTGTGATGTTTCCTATCGTTTGTTTTCAGGTCATGTTAGAGAAGCTGAAACTTTGTTTGTTGGGAGGATGAAAGTAAAAAGACGAACATAATGTTTAGAAGTAGAAAATACTTCTCAGTATGTAAGCCATGAAACTCTCAGTGGTGCTTATTTCCTTTTTATTTAGGTACATCACACTTTCATTTTACTCTGGACGTTTTTCAAAAGGTTTATAATTATTCTGTTATTGTCTGATTACCAATACAAGGGACAGAAATAGAGCCCAAAAAACCTGCGCAAAGACCATAGATAAATTATACCAAATGTTATAGTCAATAGGTCCATTTGGTTTCAGATCCCTAAAGATGAAAGAAAGGATAGGCTTTGGCTACATGCAAAAACAAGTCTTAAAGTATTACTTGTTTTCTAGTATTACTTGTTTTCAGGCTATATAGAAGGAGCAGAGAGTTATTTTGGCCTAGAACTCAATATCCGGTGAACTTTTATTTATCTTCATTATTTCCCTTTTATTTTCTACAGCGTGCTTTGATTTTACCATGCAGTATATTTCAAAAATATAGTTTCATTCAGTCTGTTCTTTGCTGGTAATCTTCAAGTAGGTTGAATATTGCTTCATGTCAATGTAAATGATGGAGGTATAATTACAACTTGAAGATGACATGGTATCACCCCACAACTCGCCTAACTTGTTTTTTATACTTTCTTTTGTTCTTACACATCTAGAGCATTCATTGAGATAATCTAGGGAACCCGTTGAGATAATCTAGAGAATCATGACCCCTTTGGTCAATGGTGTATTTACTATTTCAAGGGAAAAAATGTTAATACTAATTAATCAAGGATCACTAACTTCTGTTGACCTTCCTCCCTCTTTATTAAAAAAGAGAATCATGGTTGCATCTTCATTATGAGACTAAGGCCAGGCTTTGGCTAGGGGTTTCATCGTTTCTCTTGGCCCATTATCTTTTTTATGACAACATTTTTCAGGATCTATATGTGAAGCTGAACGTTCACTTGTCTATGAGGATGTGATCAAAGGTGACAACCATATTAAGCACGAAGATGAGATTCCTCGGCATGTAAGGCATGAAATGCGCATTAATTCTTATTTTTATTTTATTTTTTAGGTTAAGCTTTGTCATCAGAAAAGCATGTTTAGTACTCTGGTCTTTACTAAGCTTTTTGCTGATCCAAGAGGTGAGGACATCACTGGAGGTTTAATAATGCAGAGCCTACCGAATCTGTTTCTGGAACCGAAGTGATGAGATGGGATGTCAAAATATTTGATTACAAATGAATAAGAGTTTAAGTATTTAAAAAGGATATTTGTCCATCTATAAATCTACCCGTTTTGACAAAGCACGAGCTCACTTTTCTTGTTCTGATACAATGCATAAAAAATTCCTTTTTCTCCCAAAATTTTTTTATTCACTTGTTATCCGCCATTACCCTTATTTCCAACATCCCCCAAGGTCCCTAGCTGCAAAGGCATATCACACCTGAAATTTCATATACAATTTCAGACACTCGCAAGCACGAGGCAAGAACAAACATTTCATTATAAACTTGAAAGAGAGTACATTACCTGGTAGCAAGAATTTGGTGAAGTGACCCACGGATTGGATTTGGTGAAGAGTACAGGCATATCCCACCCTAACATTAACCTTCTGCTTTCTTTAAAGAAATTGACCTTCTAATGTTCCGCATTATTATTAATTCTTTTTTTAAAGAATAATTAATTCTCAATTCCATCTAAATACTAAAAATATAGCAATGCATAGTGTCGTGCCATGTCATATCCAAGTATAATATCATATTACTCATTAATTTCAATCAAAATTATTGATCTTACTACACGAGTATAATATCATGCTTCTGTACTGTAGGTATGATATCATACTCCACATCATTTTGAATAACATCCAACATTACTTAGAAAAATATTTTGGAAAGTAAGAGCTTTTGACCTTGAATGATACCTCTCAAAGGCTTCCATTTCTTATCATTTTTTGCCCAACATCTGAGACTTCACAAATTG
Organism: Wolffia australiana; assembly: GCF_029677425.1. Classification (NCBI taxonomy): domain Eukaryota; kingdom Viridiplantae; phylum Streptophyta; class Magnoliopsida; order Alismatales; family Araceae; genus Wolffia; species Wolffia australiana. Next base: position 1,657,643 of record NC_135852.1, on the reverse strand, counting down.
AACTGCAGATGATGTCAATTTCTTTTCTTCATAAAAATATAACAAGTGAAGGTAAATATTTTTTGAACATGATATGCAATCCTTAAATGTTTCCCAACATTGAGAGGCTGCGACCTGAAGATGATTTTTGGCTTCGTGTTCCTTATTCAATGCATAAAAATCATGAGATAAATGCAATATTTAGTGTGTTCTCAGACCAATCAGCTTAATTCATTGATATTCCCTTAGTAGGGCCCTTAAATTTCCTTGGATCATCCACTTACCTTTGGAACCTAAACGTATGAAGTGTTAGTAGTATTAATTACGCTTCTATGACAATCCCCATGAAATACTATCACTCATGATCAACTCCTTTGATGTTTTGGAAAGAGTTGGTGGTCATGAGGATTGAAGCTTACTTCTCACAGGGTATGATACTATAATCCAGGAGGTGATAAAAAATTTCTCCCTCTCTAGGTCACACTATTCGGGTTTAATTAGTGCTTGGGGTTCCCCACCAACCTTCCTCCTACCTGAAAGTAAAGGATGTTTATTCTTCTCCTCTTGTCCAAGCAAAAAATATCAAATGTGTGTCAATAAAATAAGGTGGTGAGGATATAATAAAAGATGGAATGGCGCAAGAGAGGGGCAATAGGTGGATAACAAGAAATGAAAGATCAACAAAGGGCACATATTACTTAAGATAGCCTACTCCCAAGATAGAAGAATGTGCAGAAGAAGTATAGAATGATGTGAAGATGATGTGCATCATCAATGATGCAGAAATATTTTCTAAGCAAGCGATGAACATGTGCATAGCATCAGACATGGGAAGATGATGACGAACAAATCATGCTGATGTCCTTGGAACAATAACTAAAAACCTACAACAAGCCCCCATTATTTTTTTATTTTGTTCCTCGGATTTTTCATGCTATTGAGGACTTCCATAATTTATTTTTTGTTTCTTTTTTCTTTCTTACTTTTTTGATTATCAGCTTTCTTGCTTTTTTTTCTCGTTTTGCTTGCTTGATTTTTTTGCTTGCTTTCTTTTTTTGCCTTTTGCTTTTGTTTGCTTTTATCAAAAAGGGGTAGAATGAAAAATAAAAATAATTCATCCAGCTAAAACAAAGTAAACGTCATACAAATGATATCTGTAACATAAAGGACATGTCTCACAAAATAATAAGGGATCATAGATAACTAAAAAGTGATAACAGCTCATCCCAATTTTGCGAATCGAACGGCATCGACAAAAACCACTAAAACGAAGTACCTTTGCACGAATCTCATTCCTGATTTCTTCAATCCCGGAGCGAGACGAGTCGAGCTGCTCAAGTGTGCAGCCTCTAGACGTATCCACGTGGTCATCGGCACGTCGGATCTCCTCCTTCTCGTTGACGAGCCCCGTTCTATCTCTGTCGGCGTCGTTACGTCGTCCCGATCACATCAAGGATGGAGAGGGGGTGTGGGGAGAGTGGAGAAGAAGGGGAAAGGCCCCTGAACAATTCTGGCCTGGGTGAATTTCGTTCAGGGCCTTTCCCTATTTATACTAAGAGGGTATTTTTCATAAAAACCCTCAAAACTTAAGTATATCTTCCAATGTCCAAAAGACCATTTGCGTGTGACCCTCTAGGCCCATGTATCAGTCTAGTTAACGACTCCAACAGCCCAATAACCTTTATTGGCCTTCCAAATTAATTAACTATATCATCATATAGATTAATTAACGTCGGATCGATTTAACCCAATTGATAGGTCGAGACTCCGACACGTGGGGTGCCAAGCTACACCTCGTGTCCTAGAAGATACAAATGAGCATGTATCGACTCACTCATGGAACCTGTTCATCATCGGTTACCGTGTATGTATAATCCCTCATCCACTTGACGCTCCTTGGACGACTTAGGGTATGGTCAACTGTCAAACCCTAATCGATCATCAGAGTTAGTACTGATGCATTCGGAAATCATCAGAGAACTCTTCTCCGATATTTCACTGCCTTGGCCAAGGACTTTGTTGCATCATCTTCCTTGAGCTGTCACCTCTTATACTGAGGGTGGACGATTCCATCTTGACTACTCAATCGCCTTCGTGTACTTCTTGATGCACCCGAACTAAGACTGTTTAGAATCCCATGATTCGAGACTCGTTGGCATAGCCAAAGTACAACCGTTCGTCCACAAGATGTCTTTGGTGTCTGATAACTTGCAAATTAACATCATTACTTGATGAATTTTATATTATATTTATGTGTTTTAATGACTATATTTGCATGTTATCATATAGAAATAAAGATAAATGATTTATACTTTGATTTTTATTATTTCTAATTTTTTATCAATTTTTACATGGAATTTAACCTCATTTCAGTGAAGAAATATTTTTTACAGGGCTTTAAATACTTGGCTAAAGGTTGGTAAGTGTTCTCATAATTTTTCTGGAATTTTCCATATTTTTATATAATTTTTTGACCAATATTTAGCCAAGAAATAATTTTTTATCATTTATTTGGCATTTATATATATATAATCAAGGGGCATCCACGTCATTTGCCTAAAATTCGGGCAAATACGTGGATGCATTTTTCTAGATATATAAATAATAATAATAAATAAAACAGAAAGTCGGCGAAATAATATTTTAATAAAAATGTCGGTTAGCCGCGTGCATTAAATGCAAGCGGCAACCAACGCGCTTGACCTTTTGCACGTGGGTTGGTTAGCCGCGTGCATTTAATGCACGCGCTAACCGACGCACGTGCAATATATATATATATATATATATATATATATATATATATATATATATATATATATATATAAATTTATGGTCGTTAGCGCGTGCATTTAGTGCACGCACTAACCGACACATTTTTTTAAAATGTCGACGGTTATGGCGTCGATTCGCCGTGTGCATTAAATGCACGCGGAAATCAACGCCGTAAAACGTAAATAAAGGTGGTAAGCTCACCACCTATTTTTTATTATTTTTTTTAAAAGAACGATGCGGTCAAAAATTGCGGCTGAAAGAATAAAAAATTATGTAAAAAGAAACCTTTTGTCCTTTTCTTTTTTTTTATTATTTAAGGGTGACATGGAGCGTTTCTAGCCCTTCAAATTTCGAAATCATATGCCAATGATTGCGCGCTTTGGATGCGCACAACGACGTGTCAGGACGTGATCCGAGAAGGCGGAAAATGAAAAATAATCATGCAGGCCAATCAAAAAGCGCCATTTCCAAGCTTCTTGGAGGAGAGATAAATAAATCCAACGGCCTAGATTAATGCTCACTAAAACCTTGATATCTTGAGATCTAGACATTCGATTGGGCTGAAATTTTGAGGGTAGGTTTGTCTTTTCTCCCTCTACAATACAGATGGTTGGATCTTTAAATGGAGGTCTGAAAATGGGTGAAATTCACTTTTGGAGGCTCTCCCCAATCGTTTGGCCAGGAAGGACACAGGAGGGGTTCTGACTTGTATTTCAATCCACTTCTGCACTCCAATTTGTAAGTTTCTGACTTGTATTTCAATCATCTTCTTGAACGATTCTAAAACGCCAAGGCATGGGCGAAATGTACATGCCCTAGAAGTTTGTTTTTAATGAAATTAGCACTTCATTTTGATTCTGATTCAAGATATGAATTTTGATCCCTAATTCTACATCAATTTAAAACATTTCTGCTTCATTAGATTTTTAATTTAGGGTCAGATTTCATCTTTTCCCCAAATTCTTCACTTTCTCTCTCTAGATCAATTTGTCTAGTTTCTCTCACTAGATTTCGAGTTTTATTGTTTAAGAATTTAATTTAATACATAAAAAACCTAAAAATAAAATTGTATTCGAAAATTCATCCATCTTGAAGTCCAATTTAAAAATCCCTTTCTTGATTATTAAATTCCCAATTTTAATTCATAAAAATTGTCTTAAAATTTTATAATAATTGGGAAATTAATAATCTGAATTAATCTGATTTTAAAATTGAAATATTCCTATCTTGAGCTTTCTGACCAAAATATTTAAAATCAAAATTAAGTCTTACTTGATTTTGATTAATTAAAAACATTATTAAGCATAATTAAGATTTATTCGTTGGAAAATTCATCTTTGAATTAATTCATTGAAATTGGATAAAATACTCACTTGCTGCCTCCATATGGTTCGACCCCTTGCTCTATATTCCATATTTAGTGATTAAGGGAAATTATAAATTTTATTGTATAAGTCTAAATCCAAAATCAACGACATATTTACGTGCATTTTAGGCTTATTAGTGTCTCAGGTCTAAGGACCACTTACACCACCGTGACGTGAATCAACCTGATTGACAGTTCGGTATAATACCATTCAGGGATTCGTACAGATCAATTCAGTGAACTCTTTCCACTAAAGAGCACCCACTATCTATCCTTAGTGTCGCCAGACTAATGGCTACGGGACCGGCCATACTCATCATATGAGTGAGGCTAGATAGTGCTATTCTATCCGGATACTTTGATGTCCTTCTCGTGTATCCTTTGAATAGGAATGTTTAGAACACATGCTTAAAGACTAGTGATCTTCGTATTACAATCTCATCATAGTTCACTAAGTCCGATCATGTATTCATGGACTTCATTATACGCATCACACGTGGACTATAATGAATATGTTATACTAATGAATATGGAACGAGATGTGGAATGTGTGATTGGCATGCCGGCCACATATATTTCCATCATACGTTAAAAAATGATAATAGTTTCTCCTTGAATAATTGTGCTTGTTTTGCTTGTTTCCCTTTGATATCCCGATAACTTATAGAAACACAATAAAAAACAAAAAGATAACATCACAATATTAGATGCTTGGAAGAATTTTCTAGTGAAGCTAAGGCCCCCGTAAGAATTAGTGGACCTTTGTACTTTCTGTAGGCAGATGACTTCCTTGGTGAAAACCAAGCTGATGTCTTTGGAAGAATATATACATTTGAGGAAAATGGTGGGGCTATACTCTGACAATCACCCAACAATGACAATAATAGAATCGTACCGTTTTGAAAATGAATTCTGATTAAAAAAATCCAGCATAAAATAAATCTTGAAATTAAGAATAGGCTTGGCTATACAAGTTAAAAATGCCTCCCCATTTAGTATTTTATCATTGTAAGCATTAGAGCTAATCATAATTGAAACTTCTTTGCGTCGTTGCTAAGAAAAAGCAAAAACAGAAATATGAACATATCCCCAAGAGAAAACATAGCCCCAAGATCATCACAATGATAAAATGTGTTAGTAGACCTATATATACTATGGTATTGTTACTACATCACTTATTAGAATCGCGCTATCTCGGTGCTCTTGAGAAGAAGGGAAAACAGAAATAAAAAGAGACCCCTAAGGCAACATTTTCTTTTAATGGCAAAAAATACGGTGACGGGTACAACCAACCCTGCGGTTGTGCTGGTAGACCGATCCATTTGTGCCCTAGATACCACCCAGGGGGATTTTATTTATAAAGTGAAGTGTTTATCAATGTTTATAGGTGTGGAGCGAGTATAAATATCGCGATGACACTCGGATCCCACTTGTCCACGCCCATGTGCAGAAAATGAAAAGATACATAAGTGATACCTTGCAGGTGCTCAGAGAAGTGCTCGCGTCGACGTCTCACCGGAGCCCCCATGTTGAGGATGATGGAGCAGTATTGGGGTTGTCCTCGCCTCCGAGAATTGGCAACGATGGAGTATGTGGCCAGGATCCATTTGAGGTGGGGGTAGTCCACCCCGCTAGCTTGAGATGGTACGGCTTCGGATTAGGCGATAGGATGAGCACTGCCACCCCGAGTGTTCCACGGAATCCGCCAATCCCGCGGGCCTGCCGGCGAGAGTATGCGACGCGTGCGGAGGGTCAGCAAGCCGAGACGGTCAACGCGGTAGCAGCCCCTAGCTGCCAAGGGAGCGCCTGCCAAGAAAGAAAAAGAGAAGAAGAGGTTCGTGTGTGTACCGCGTGGTTGGCGAGGGCATCTGTTGTCTGGTGCCTTCGCGCAACTGATGATGAATGCTAATTGTGCGAGGTTGGCACCGCATGATGTCCTGCCATACACGGTGTAGTCTCCACTGGGAGCATGTACCTGCACGGAACATGTCAACTAACACTTGTGAGTCTGATTCTACAATGATATTATGAAGGTTTCGTTCCTCGCAGAGGAGTAAACCATCACGTATCGCCGTAGCTTTGGCTACTGTGTTAGTTTCTACACCATAGAAAGAGGAAAAAGCAAAAAGAATATTCCGTGTATGATCACGAAGGATGCCACCTCCCCCTGATGGGCCTGGGTTCCCTTTGGACACACCATCCACATTTAATTTAAGGATGCCAATTGGTGGTGGGAGCCAATAGATAACCTGTAGTTGAATGCGGATGGGAGCAAGGGTCGCCGAAATGCCCTAGGAGCAAAGGAAGTCGCATGCAAGTGGTGAGCTGTAGGTTCGAGGGGGAATGAGTTGATGGGTACGTCTTAGCCACATCTTGACCCGATGCATGATATCCACTGCTCGCATGGGTGTACCTGCAAAAAGAGAAGAATTTCGCCCCTTCCATATCTCCCATAGTAAGTAAGCTATGGTGATGTGTAGGATGAGGCTCCATTTGGAGCATGTTGGCGAGAGGAATAGCTTGCCAAACCCCCAAGGCAACATAGCCATGAGATCATCAGCAATATTAAAATTGTTATGATAAAAATATTAACTACATAATCACACCTTCTCGGTGCTGCTGAGGAAAAGGAAAAATAGAAATAAGAACATATCCCAAAGAGCAACATAACCACAAAACCATCACAATTATTTAAATTATTACTACACCAATAAATACTAAGGTATTGTTACTACATCACTTATCATAATCGCGCCTTCTTTGCGCTGCGGGGAAAAGGGAAAACAGAAATAAGAAGAAACCCCCAAGAGCAACATAGCCACGAGATCATCAGAAATATGAAAATTGTTGTGACAAAAATATTAACTACATCACTTATCATAATCACACCTTCTCGGTGCTGCTGAGGAAAAGGGAAAACAGAGATAAGAAGAAACCCCCAAGAGCAACATAGCCACGAGATCATCAGAAATATGAAAATTTTTATGACAAAAATATTAACTTCATCGCTTTGCATAATCACAACTTCTTAGCGCTATTGAGAAAGAGGGAAAACAGATATAAGAACAAACCCCCAAGAGCAACATAGGCATGAGATCATCTGCAATTTTAAAATTGTTATGAAAAGAATATTAACTACATCACTTATCATAATCACATGTTTTGCTGCTGAGGAAACGGGAAAACAGAAATAAGAACATACCCTCAAGAGAAATATAGCCACGAGAGCATGAGAAATATAACAAATTTTTATGACTAAATAAATAATACGCTACTAACTACATAACTTAGCATAATCGCACGTTCTCGGTGCTGCTGAGGAAAGGGGAAAACAGAAATAAGAACATAACCTTATCTCTGATCCTGATTCCTCCCATACCTCCGATAGCAATAGGGTTCACCCGTCCCGATACCAACCTCGAATTTTGATATCCAATTTTTTGGATATCTGGATACCGGATAACAATATCCGGATACCAGATAACGATATCCATATATCTGTTGCTGCAGTACCATTTTCCAATATCGGTATCCGTCTCGATGTCGTCATCCGCCTCGGTCTCTCGGGGAGGATGACAAAATTGGATATCGGAGTTGGATATTGGATTTTGATATCCAACATAGAGGGGTTGTTAAAAATATATTTTAATCATCATAGTCATCATCATGCAACAGTTTAGAGAGGGTTAACGTGGGCTAGCAGGTAAGCAGAGATCTTTTCTTGTTATTATTTTTCTTGTTTAATATATACAGGCCAATATTTTTCTTTTGTTCCATAGGGCATAAGAGGATCCGGAGCTTAATGTTAAACTCCGAATCCTGTTATCTCATATGGAAGAAAACAGAAATATTGAGTTGTATTTATTAAACGAGCCAGTAATATTAGATATATACATTTATTAAATATATTATGTATTTAACGAGGTAATAATATAATAAGTATATGTTAAATATATTATTAAATCAATTAACATATGTTCTACCTTGTTTAATATATACAGCTCAAGATTTCTGTTTTTTTTCATATGGGACAACAGGATTCGAAGTTTAATGTTAAACTCTCTCTCTTTGTTCCTCTCTGGCCATTACTTACTCTCACTGAAACTGCTCTCTATTTCTCTATTTTCTCTCTCTATTTTGCTCTTATGCTCTCCATTTCTCTCTTAATCACGCTCTCTCTCCATTCCTCTCTTAATCGCGCTCTCTCTATATATTTCTCTCTTAATCATGCTCTCTCTCTCACTCCATTTCTCTCTTAATCACTCTCTCTATCTACATATTTCTCTCTTTATCACATTCTCTCTCTCACTCCATTTCTCTCTTAATCATGCTCTCTCTCACTCCACTTCCCTCTTAATCACACACTCTCTTTCACTCCATTTCTCTTTGAATCACGCTCTCTCTCTCTATTTCTCTCTTAATCATGCTCTTTTTCTCTCTCTATTCCTCTCTTAATCACACTCTCTTTCTCTCTCTATTTCTCTCTTAGTCATGCTCTCTTTCTCTCTCTTTTTCTCGCTTAATCACGCTCTGTTTCTCTCTCTTTTTCTCGCTTAATCACGCTCTCTTTCTCTCTCTATTTCTCTATTAATCACGCTCTCTTTCTCTCTCTATTTCTCTCTTAATCACGCTCTCTTTCTCTCTCTATTTGTCTCTTAATCACGCTCTCTTTCTCTCTATTTGTCTCTTAATCACGCTCTCTTTCTCTCTCTATTTCTCTCTTAATCATGCTCTCTTTCTCTCTCTATTTGTCTCTTAATCTTTCACTCTATTTCTGTTTTAATATCTCTCTCTATTCCTCTTTTAATCTCTCACTCAAACTCTCTCTCTAATTCTCTTTTAAGCTTTTACTCGAGCTCTCTCGCTCTCTATTCCTCTTTTTGATCTCTCACTCAATCTCTCTCTCTCTTCCTCTTTTAATTTCTCACTCAAGCTCTCACACACTCTCTCTCTCTTCACTTCTCCTCTAATCTCTCTCACGCTCTCTCTCTCTATTCCTCCTTTAATACAGAGAATGAGGAACAAAAGAACAATATTATGAAAAAGAATATGGCAAAAGATAAGAACAATATTTAAGCCTAACTGTAAATTAACATCTTAATCTGTACTATCGATTTAAACTTATGGGGATATCAATACAAAGATATATTGTTGCAGATGAATGAACTAAAACTAGGATACAAAACCAAGAGAGAACGAGAGAGACAGAGACAGGAAACAGAGAGAGATAGAGAGAGAGGCCTAGAGAGAGAATGCAAAATCGAGAGACACTGAGAGAGAAAGAGAGAGAGAGAGTTAGAGAGAGAGACCTGGAGAGAGATATAGAGAAAGTGAGACTGAGAGAGAGAGACCTGGAGAGAGATACAGAGAAAATGAGACCTATTATTGATAATATTCCGTGTCCCGTGCTATTTTAAATGGTTTGTAAATTGGAATTTACCGGTCTGTAAACTAGAGTGAGAGAAAGAGAGGAGAGACCAAACACAATAGTGAGAAATTTTCTCAAAACCCAGGGACGCGTGAGTTGACAGCTCCAGGATAAACTATAATTCATAATTTCATCCATCACCAATCATCATCCATCCCCTCATGTCTCATAAGTCCGCTCCAGGATGTGTCGTTCTTTAATTGCGCTGATTCAAGGCCTTTAATTGGTAGATAGAAGGCCTTTTTATGAGGTTGAAAAATGACCTTTGGCGGAGAATTGTTTTGCACTAGGTCAACACTAAGCCTTTTAGGGCTGAAAGTAGGCTTTAAGTAGATTCTATTGGGCATTGACTGGGCCAAACATTTACCTGTGATTGGGTTGATTCGATGCCTTTCTTAGTAAGTGAGACTCTAATGTGATGACACAAGGCCTCGCAAAGGTCTGAGATGGGGCCTCTATTGGGTGCATACATGCCATTTATTGTGTCGATGCTGGGACATTCATGGCCTGATAGTTGACATGCATGAGAGGGAATTATATTAGGAGGATAATGGACCTCCCATGTGACCTCCAGTTACTAGGCATTTGATGGGCTGAAGAGGCCAAATAGTATTGGTAATGAGTAGGCCACGTATCCAGCCTTTAATGGTTTTTGTTGGAATTTTTTGGGCTGATAATGGGAATAACAGATGTATAAGAGAAATGGAAAACAAATAAAAATAGAATATAAAATTGTGAAAAGAAAAATACTATAAAAAAAGAAGAGATACAAAAAATATAAAGAACAGGAAAAATAATATGACCAGACAAGAAAAAGAAAAAGTAAATGAAAATTATGATTTGAAGAATTAAAAGAGTCAAAATAACAGCAAGAAGAATAATACAAACAAAAATAAACATAATATAAAAATAATAGTATGAATAAGAAACAGTATATAGAACATATCAAGATGGAAAAGAAGCAGAAGAAGAACGTAAACAAGAAAAAGAACACAAGGAAGAAGAAGAACAAAAAAATTACATGAAAGAAAAATAATATGATAAATCAGAGAAAGAAGAAGGAAAACAAAAAGACGTACACAAAAGGAAAAATAAAAAAAGAAACAGAACAAGATGTCGTTTGAGAAGAAAAAGAGCAAGAAAAGGTAGTAGACAAAGAGAAGTACTCATATGAATAATAATGATAATGGGGAGAAAGAAGTAGGAAAAGGAATCAGAAAAATAAAAAGAAGAATATGAACAAATAGAATAAGTATGAGTATAATAATACAAATAGCAAGGAGAAGAATTATAAGAAAAAATAAAAAATCAAGTATAAGAAAGCAAAGTACATAAAAAATTAGAAGAATAACTATAAAAGCAAAGTACACAAATAGTAAGTATAAGTATAAGAAAAATCACAAGGAGTCATAAAAGAACAGAAAAGAAGTAGAATAGGAAGAAGGACAACAATGTGAATAATTTGAAGAGCAAAAAAGTATCAAAAGAAGAAAAACAAGAAGAAAAAAGAAGAGTACAATGAACAAATAATGAAAAAGAATATTAAAGAGTACATAAAAGAATGACTAGTGGTTCTTGTTTGTATTATTCTTCCCTTCATCATTTACAGATAAAAGAATAATTTCGTCCCCTTCCTATTATTCTTCAGACTCTTACTCTACTTTTTTTCCTTCTTCCTTCTTTTTATTTCTTCTTGAGAGTATTACTCGAGATTCTTAAATTTCCTTCTTTTCTCTTTACTTCTTTTTTCTTTGCACTTTCATTCTTCATCTTCATAATCTTTATGTTCTTGTTATTCCCCTCCTTGTTCATAATATATAATTTTTGTTTCAAAACGATTTCTTTTTTTATTATTTTATATTTAGTTATCATTCATTAGACATCAGACCATACCCAGACACATACATACAAACACAACCAAGTGCACATTCACAACGACATCTGAACACCACTCCACACACATCAGCATGAACACCTAAAAAACAGGCCACATAACACATGGAAGGCACAACTCAGGGAGGAAGAGACCAAGGGAGAGATACAGAGAGATACATAGAGAGGGGGGATAAAGAGAGCAAGGGAGAGAAAAACAGATGGAGAGGGGAAGATAGAGAGAGTGAAAGATCAGAGATAAAGAGATATATAAAAAAGTATCTAGAGAGAAAGAGATATCTAAATAAATATCTAGAGAGATATATATTGAAAACCTTTTGGTGAATGGAAAATTTAGAGATGAGGAAGTTAGGAAGGTATGTGAAAAAAGATAACAGATAGAGATGGGGAATGAGAGAGAGAGATAACAAGCAAGGATGAGAGGGGGAGATGAGCAAAAATAGAGTGAGTGAGAGGGTCAGAGAAGAAGTCAGTTTAAACAATTCGAGATTTAGAGATGAAGAAAGTGAGGTGATAAGAGAAAAGGGTGGCATTACGAGATATGAGAAAGTGTGGATATACCAAAACATACACACCCCCTATTGCCTCACGTCCATCCATGTCAGTATTCTTTCCTGTTGTTCTCCTTACCCCAATTTTTCTCTATCTTCCCTTCCACATGCACCATACAACACACGCACATCCACACTCACACACATACATAGATGCTTGCACACACATACACTTATCCATGCAAGCACACAGGCAAGCACACACGCACAAACAAGCACACAATCAGGCACACAAGCACTCATGCCCGGAAGCATTCAGGCAGACATTCACACATACATACACACACAAACACACATTCCCATGCACTCACAAGCACAGACATGTGCGCACATATCCACCTGCATGCATGCTTGGTTGTTCAGTGTCCCAGTTTCTTGTACCCGCTTTCCTGCATGCACGCCCATACACCAAATCAAAAGCCATAAGATTAGACCATAACAAAGACAAAACTTGAGTAAAAAGTCTTAACGGATCACAGAGAGAAAATATACAAGGAGATAGCTAAGCAACGTAGAGAGAGATATCCAGAAACAAGTAGAGGAGTGTGTGAGGCAAAGAGAGAAAGAGATTAATGCATAGGGAGAGAGATATGCAGGAATATGGTGATGAAGAGACATAGATATATAGGGAGAGAATATACATAATAAATCAACACAGATAGCAACCCCTAAAGCCTAAATTGTCAACAACTCAGAGAGCAATTCATGGTATCCTGAAAGCGGAGGGATACGTCATGTTACTCCTGATGTGTTTCATAACCCTAAAATTACTAAAAATCTCCTTTCAATCTCTATGATGAATTTATTGTCTTATGAAATACAAACAAAAAAATCTAATTTTACTTTAAGGGGGAACTAGAGAAGGTTTTTCCTACTTGAAGACGCATAAAACGCAACCCAAGGGATAGATCGGGGAAGGAATCAATGGAGATGTGGCATTCTTGGCTTGGACACATCATGAATTTTTTTAGACTTCCGGTCTCTCACCTAAATAGAAATTTTGTGTGCGAATCATGGAATTTTCATGGCATTTACTTACAGGAAGGAGTTGATCTTGGCACTAGGTTAAGCGAATCCTGGAAAAATTACCCAAATATTACCAAGAAATAGATATTTTAAGACCCAATGCCACTTGCCTGACGACAACATTGTTGATTAAAAGAGAAACTATCTTGTTTAGCACCGCATCCAAAAATTCTAGTTGGATGCAAGCAATATCCACTAAATTTCATGCTCTTATGCATAATAATACATGGCCTTTTGTTCTTCGTAATCCAAATCATCATGTCATACGCTGCAAGTGGGTTAATAAGTTTAAATATAAAACCATCTGGACAAAACGATATGTAGAAATCTTGGCTTGGAACAAAATATTTTAATCAACAGGAAGGATTCAATTTTTATGAAAATTTTAGTCCAGTAATTAAACTTTCAACAGTTCATTTGCTTTTATAGATTCCAACATGTATACATTTGAACATCCATCAATTAGATGTGTCAAATGACTTTTATTTGGGAATTTACAAGAAACTATCTATATGGATCAACCACAAAATTTCATCAATTCAAAATACCCTGATTATTTGTGTTGTTAAAATAAATACATTAATGGTCCTAAATAATCACCTAGAGCTTGGAATATCAACTTGTCTTCTACTCTTAAAATTTAGACTTTGAAGGATCCAAAACTAATGCATTTTCATTTAATAAACCACATAAAAAACCCATTTTTATTTATTTACTTTGATGATATTTTTATCCTTTGTCCTGCTTTAATTGTTTGGCACAAAAATTACATAATCAATTTGCAATCTGTCATCTTGGGAATGCTCATGAATTTGTTGGGATATAAGTTATAAAGCACCACTAAGGATTTACTTCGGCTGAGTCACTATCTTACTTTTTTGTTATATCAATCTCCAATGGACACAAATAAACCATGCTCTTTATCATGCTACTCTACGAATAAAAATGAAACTGATGAATCTCTTTATAGGAAAATTGTTGAAGCCCTTCCGGACCTTACTCTTACAAGGTCCAACCTTTCATTTGTGATCAAGAAAAGTTGCCCGAAAATTCACAACCCAAATAAAGATGATTAGATTACAGTGAAAGACTTACTACAGCATCCTAAAGATAGTGTTTCACACTTTTATAAATATATGGATCTTAATTTTAGTGCATTTACTGATGCAGATTGGGCGTTCGATGAATTAGACGAACAATCTACTGGAGCATATTTTGTTTATATTGGTAAAAAATTAATATATTGGAGTTTTAAGAAGCACTCTACTGTAGCATGTTCAAGTACTGAAGAAGAGTAAAAAGCCCTGAAAATGCTGCATCAGACATTATCTGGCCTTAAAATTTACTAAAAGAAATCAATGTTGATACAAATTCACCCATCTTATAATGTAATAACATCATAGAAACATATATGAAGGCCAACCCAATATTTCATACCAGAATGAAGCATATTGAATTGGAATTTCATTTCATCTGAAAACAAGTTGGTACCAAGAACATTTCCATAAATTAATATCAAAATAGTGAAGGGAAGCTCACAGATGCCCTTACAAAACCCTACTCATAACCAAGAAATCAATGTTCACACAAATTCACCCATCTTATAATGTAATAACATCAGAGAAACATATATGAAGGCCAACCCAATATTTCGTACCAGAATGAAGCATATTGAAATGGACTTTCATTTCATCTTAAAACAAGTTGGTACCAAGAATATTTCCATAAATTAATATCAAAATAGTGAAGGGAAGCTCACAGATGCCCTTACAAAACCCTACTCATAATCAAGATTTGTGCGATTTGAGGCAAGCTCAATATCGGCATGATTGCCAATGAGCTTGGGGGGGGGGGGGGGTTTAGAGTCTCACGTGGATCACTAGACATGTCAGCCTCACCAGTTGTCAGTAGGACTTAATATAACAATAAACTAGTAATACATGCAACACATACCCTTTTCTAATTAGGAGAATAGATAGCCAGGATTAAATATAGGATCACAGATAGAGGGATATGATTAAATATGGACATAGAAGGCTTCGAGACTAGGATTCAATCTAAGAAACTGGTTATAACTGCAGGGATTTAGCACATATTTTTCATAATTAGCCATTACAACATATTATAGTTCAATTCTATAAATATAAATAAATATAAATTCAAAATATGATAGGTGGTAAATTCAATGATAATAAATGAATGATAACTAGCTCTCTTGTTCACTCTCACTCTCTTCTCTTATTTCTCTCCATATTTTGGATCTTCTTGATCACTGTGAATCACACCAAATCTCAACAAGAGAGATATGCAGAAAAATAGACATATGAAGAGAGAGAGAGAGAGAGGCAGAGAGAGATTCAGAGAAAGATACACAGATATAGAGAGAGAAATGGAGACATTGATATGCAGGAGAAAAAGAGATATATGTGGGGATAAAGAGAGATGGATCGAAAGGGAGAGGGAGGGAGAGAGGGGATAGAGAGATGTAGAGAGATATGCAGGGTGATAGAGATGCAGCGAGACAGAAAGAGATGCAAGGAGATAGATTGAGAGAAAGAGAGAGAGAGAGATGTGAACGGAGAGTGAAAAATAGACACAGAGAGACATGCAAGAAAAGGGTGACGCGGAAGGAGACAAATTCAGAGAGAGAGAGATGTGTAGAGAATGAAATGAAGATAGAAAAGGAAGAGGCAGAGGAAGAAGAAGAGAGGAAGAGAGAGACAGAGAGAGACAAAGAGAGAAATGGAAGAAAAAGTGAATGAGAGAGATTTGTAGAGAGAGAGAGAAGTAAAGAGAGATTTTCAAATATGGAGGAAGAGAACAAACCATAGAGACATGCAAAAAATGACACATCCTGATGAATTGATTACTTACATTAGTGTTCTTAATTCCTAAATCTTGAAGATCATCTGAAAAGAGAGGGATGAAGGGGGACATATAAAGAGAGATAAAGAGAGATAGTGACGGATGGAGAGAGAGGCGCAGGATAGACAAAGATGCAGAGAGTGCAATATATGTAAGGAGAGAGAGAGAGAGGGAAAGGTATACAATGGGAAATAGAAAATAGGATAGAGAGAAGAGGGAGAGATAAAGAGATGCAGAGAGTGCAATCAATGCAAGGAGAAGAGAGAAACAAACACACAGAGAGAAAGAAAGAGGTACAAGAAGAGAAATATGCAAGCAAAATGAGAGATATACAATGCAAGAGAGAATAAGATAGACATGCAGAACGTGACATATTCAGTGGAAATGATCTCACCTCATCGTACTTAATGCCTCAATTTGAAGATCATCTGAAGAGTGAGAGAATGGGAGAGGACAAAGAGAGAGAAAGATAGAGAAGGGCCATATATGTATCTAGATATGGGGAGAGAGATGTATAGAGGAAGATATATGCATGTAGAAAGAGATGCAGAGAGAGAGAGATATGAAGAAATACATAGAGAAAAGAGAAAGGGAGATAGAGCGGCCGATCAGAAGTTGGTTGTAAAGAAGTTGGTCATCGTTGTGCTGGGAAGGTAGGTTCTCTGCTTCACTGGCGCCAAGAAGGAGCGACCAATCAGGCCGTTCCATACCAGATCCAAGTGGGAGAAGGCTGATTCAGCTTCACTGAAGTTTTATTCATGTTCTACTTCCGTTTTAAATACTTTATCTACGCAACATGATCATTTAGTGTGATTATAAAATTGAACTTGTTGATCCGTTTTTACTTATGGCTAAATATCTCATCATATATCTAATTACATATCAAGATCTATAGTAGGGGTTCGTGTACTGATCAAATTCCCTCAGCTGGTATCAGAAAATAAAATATTAAGGACTTTGTTCCAACCTAGTTGAGGAAGATCTTATGCAGATGGATGATGAAGCAATAGAATAAGGAGCCTTGTTCTTGGCCAGGGTAAATCTGAGGATGGCGCAAAGGCTGTCTTCACTGAGGTCCCTAAATGTGGTGATATATTCAGGGATTACGGTGGCAGTTCTTATTCACGGAGGAGGAAAACACAATTTCATCAATCCTGAAATATTGACTACCCAAGAGATTCCTATTTTAGGACTTTTTGACGTCTTGCTTGAGAGATAGCTATCTAAGATCTTCTTAGGGAATTTGCCTTAATGTACCTCTTCATGTGCAGAGCATGGACATAGTGCAGGATTTTTACCACTTTTCCTGGATAGATGTGATTTTATACTGGGTGTTCAATGGCTCAAGACATTGGATTGATCTTATTCAAACTACAACTTGTTCACTCTTAAGGTTTTATGGCATGATTTAATACATTTGCGGCAAGCAGACCCATAATTTTTCCCATAAAAGAACTCACCAAATCTGCATCTCAAGAAGGGTTAATAGCACGAAATGTCCCAAACTTTTTCAAAAATCTGAGATATATCCCAAACTATTTTTTTGGCATGGCATATCCCAAACTCTCTAAGTAGACTCCGACATATCCCCGTTATGACGTGGAATCCATCGTGGCTGCCAGGTGGATTTCCGGCCAGATTTTGACCTGGACGGAATCCACCGGGCAGGCACGATGGATTCCACGGCATAACCGGGATTAACCCTTTTCTCTCTCTATCCTTGATCAAACCTAGTTGAGAGAGAGCGAGAGAGAGAGGCGTTCAATAGAGAGAGAGAGAGGGAGAGAGAGAGAGGCGTTCTATAGAGAGAGAGCGAGGGAGCGAGAGAGAGAGAGGCATTCTAGAGAGAGAGATGTTCTAGAGAGAGAAAGGCATTCAATGTCGATATTTTTTTTCGAACACCTCTCTCTCTCTATAATGTCTCTCTCTCTCTTATCGAAAAACAAATATCAACATTGAATGCCTCTCTCTCTAGAATGTCTCTCTCTATAATGCCTCTCTCTCTCACTCTCTCTCTAGAACGCCTCTCTCTCTCTCGCTCTATCGCTCTCTCTCTCTCTCAACTAGGTTTGATCGAGGATAGAGAGAGAAAAGGGTTAATACTGGTTATGATGTGGAATCCATCGTGCCTGCTAGTGGATTCCATCTAGGTCAAAATCTGGCCGGAAATCCACCTGGCAGCCACGATGGATTCCACGTCATAACGAGGATATGTCGGAGTCTACTTAGAGAGTTTGGGATATGCCATGCCAAAAAAATAGTTTGGGATATATCTCATATTTTTGAAAAATTTTGGGACATTTCGTGCTATTAACCCTCTCAAGAACCCATCAGAAAGCTGCATGCACTCTGCGGCTCCAACCAAGCACTAGTACTAATTCTTCAACTTTATCCTATTGCATTAAATAGTAAATGTCAATATACGACAGTTTTTTTAGCCCTTTGAAGTTTTACCACCTGAAATGGTAAGTAGATAATTGTATATGATTTTACTACCCAAATCACTGAGCTCTTAAATCCTTCTACTATATTCCAAGTATTAATGAATGCGATTTTCAGATCCTATTTGAAGAATTTTGTGCTAGTTTTCTTCAATGACATCCTCGTATATAGCAAAACAAAGGACAGGCCTAAATTACAATTCAATATGGTTTTTGGTATAATAAGATGGATAATTGAGAGATAAGGTGATAGTAAAGATAATGATAAAAGAAAGGTATTATCGAGCTATACATTATTTAACTATGGGAAATGATTATAGATATAGATACGAAAAATATATTATTGAACTGTTATATATATATATATATATATTGATGAGATAAAGAGGATAATAAAATATATTTCTTATAATATGATTAATTGGTAGATTATCATAGCAGAAAGTCATTTATAGGTATAATATTTATTAAGTATTTTTCTAAGGTAAAATTGATTGGTAATGTGACAGATTGGAGGGAAAAGCTCAATACTTGGTAGGTGTTTTTAAAATCCCTCAAAGAGGCTTCACTTGAGATAAGATAGAAAACAAATTCCAACTTGGATTTGAATCAAATACACCCATTTAGAGAGGAAAACACAAAGAAATCTATTGTAGGGAATTCAAAAACTTACCTGAATTGCCCTGATTCACGCGTTAGAGAATAGGGCCGCCAATCGTGGCCCATAGGTTTGGTGTTTGTCTCATCCCACAATTTGAATTTGAAAGGCCTGTTTTCAAATATGGGGAGGAGAGAACGTGGGTCCAGTCTGGAAATCAAGAAATCTTAGTCCTCAAAACCCTTGGAACTAAATCCAATGGCTGGGAGAGTTTGGGCTCTTATATTTATTCTCTTGTCCCTCTCTTTGTATCTCATCTTGGATTTATGCTCCCAACTTGTTGTTGGAGGCGTAGTGCATCAGATTTATTTGATCCATTATTTTTTTACAATATTGTGGGAGAGGGAGATCAAGGGTGATCAAGATTCTTGGAGAGAGAGCACCACTTGGCCCTTGGGGGAAGCAACAACAAGGTTCGTGTGATCTCCTGGATGTTTGTTTTGAATTTTCTCACTTTATTCTCTAGGAAATATTCCAGTGGATAGACTAGAATTCATGCTTTCAATGCATCAAACTACAGGAAAAATTTTCTCATGTCGCAAAAGTTACAACGTTTTCAGTCTACTACCCACCCAGTGGAGCGCCACCATCCATATATTACGGTTGAAGGCTTTCTTCAACTATAAATATTATTTCTTAACCTAAAAAATCACATTTAGAACTTGTCTAAAACCAAAAAAATATGTATTTCATTTATTTAAAATATTTTGACTAGTTTTCATTTATTTCATTGATTTCCTATTTAGAAAATACTTTACAATCTAGAAATATAAATCACCTAAAGTATTTTAAAATATATTTAGAATTCAATTTACTCTCTTATTACATCCTCCTTGTAGATTCCACCCTTATTTGCCCTATTCTAAGTAAGGAAAGTTTTATGAATATTGTTGCTTAAATCAAAGCCTTAAAATGACTTATTTAACCCAAATTCTATTTATCAATCCCCCTGATCCAAGTGGATGGAGAATGGAGGCAGAAATTGTGGTCAATAAGTTCAGTGTTCGTCACATCTGGCCTTCTTATGTGCTGGCAGAAATCCGTGTAACTTTGGCACTCTTAAGGTATTGTTCTTGGCAGTCCACGCACCTAGGAGAGGTGTCACTTAACTCCCTTGCTCGTCTCGCCGTCGGATGGGCCTCCCACCACTAATGTATGAATGGATCAGAAGATGCCATTTGGGGGGGCCAACAAGACTCTTTGAAGGCCTAGGAAGGTCCTCCATATTTGTAGATGCCATGGACCAGTCCTAGGGCTCCTATTAGGCCGTTGTATAACCTATGGCAGTCCCCCTCGGCTGGAAACCATTGTCTGGCCAGAGAAGGATGATGCCCAGGGGTGCAGTTGATCTATTTGTCCCTGGCCATTGGATGTCTCTTAGAAATTGTTAACATTTGTGATTAAATTACAACCGTGGACCCATTTTCTCTCATGTGTACCCATGAGCTATGGAAAATGATTTATCATCATCATGTTCCTCTCTTCTGGTTTGTTTCTGATGGGGCCCACCATCTCTGTCACTCGTCGTGGTCAATCAAAGGCCTTTAAAAAGAAATAGTAGAAGAGATGTGCTAAATATAATGTGAACCATTCGATCTTCCCTGTGAAGATCAGCCATTGCAATTAAAACTCCACTTATGATTTGGACCATTATGACCTAGGCTTCGGGCGGCTGACTTGAAGCTCAATTTAAATTTCCTTCTTATTTTTTACGATCACGGCATGTTGTTTCATGATCCTGATACCCTTTTATCGACCCGGACTGCCCAAATGATGAAAAGAATAAAAACTAATGTGTTGACTTCTCATATTTTCCAGAATCATAAGGCAACTACATTCAATCATGTGGGGTTACTTATACAAATTCCCCTTTCTAACAATATCTAGGAAGATATCTCTTTGAACAATCGCCTAAGCAATAGCAGTATCGACTTCATTTTACTCAGTTAAGTTATCGTACATAGATTTTTGGACTCAATTGTGATCACGTCGTGCATGGTTGGCTTCAACTCTCGCTGCCCACATCATTTGACATTTTTCAGTCTAAGAGAGGATACTCCTCTCAGATAAGGAAGGTTCTCAAAATATAATAATTTAATTTGTTGAATGTCTACCTAATTCTCATGGTTTTAAATCCACATTGTTGTAGTGGACAGGCTGAGGAAGTATGCACGCTTTGTTGCAACTGAGCACCCATGTTCAACTAAACATATTGCTCTAGGGTCCATCAAAGAGATAATGAAATTGTATGACATGGCCAGGTCTATTGTTTCTCAGAGGAGAAGTGTGTTAACTAGTTTGTTTTTGAAAGAATTGCATAATATGAAGGGAGCATCTTTAAAACTATATTATTCTCCTTGCCCAAAGACAGATGGGAAGACAAAAGTTACTGATAGAAGTCTTGAATTATACACGAGGTGTTTCTCGTCAGAAAAAACCCAACTAGTGGACCAAAGAGTTTCCCTAGGCAGAGTGAAGTTACAATAGTTCATTTGATTCAGCTCTATGGATGACCTGTTGTAAGGCCATCTATGAGAAAGATGTGTCACATCTTCTCTGTTATGGGAGTCCTGCAACTCCCTTCTATTCTCTTGATACTTACTACAAGAGGTGGATAAGGTCTAATGGTGCTAAAATAACACTTATCCAACCAAGAAACTCATAAGTGATTTACAATTTAGCAAAGGAGATGTAGAGTAATGAAGAGTTTCCCCATATCATACGATATCCCTTCCAAAGAATCCGCTGAGAAACTTTCACCCACATATTTTGGTCCATACAAATCTTACAAAAAATACGACTAGTCACATAAAATTGATATGTTGGAAACCAGCAAACTCCATCCAGTTTTTCATATATCTCAGATAATAAAGGCTACTAGTGATCATAGATCTTATTTAAGATATTCTGTCCGACATGCCTGTAAATTTGGAATGTCACGCCTATCCAAAATGCATACTTTCTTACCGATTCAACAGAAATGGCATGAAAGTGTTGGTCAAGTGGAGGAACCTGCCTAATTACAAGCCTACTTGGGAAGTTGTTGGCCTTATCGAATGACAGTTTCCCTGCTGGTATTCAGCCCTAGGGATAATGATAAGTCTCAGCCAAAGAGTTATCACAACAAGAGGAGGTGCAGGTTGAGCGGCGCACATGCTTGCTATTTACACACATGCCTAGTTTGAATAGAGGCGGGAATACATTTGAAGAATACATCAAAAAAGTTTAGCATAGTTGTGGTGAAAAGAAACAAGATAGTACCCTTCATCGGTGTCAAGATGTGACCAATCCGGAAGTTGCATTCTATATCCAACAGGATAAGGCTGATCCAGCTTCACTCAAGTCTTCTCCCTACTCCACTTTCATTATATATACTTTAGATGTTCAGGGTGATAATTTGGTGTGGGTTGCTAATTGAAATTGTTGATCCATTATCACTATGGTTGCATAACATATGGAGAATTATTTTATGGACCCGTGTCCTGATCTAATGCCCTCAGTTGGATCTCATATCGACCAAGGATCCTAACAAGATTCCACATCCCACCTTCCATCTTTCCCTCGTCCTCCTTCTGTATTTTCTGCCCTATGTTTCCCTCACCTCGTATCTCGACCTCTCCAACTCCAACCTTCTTCTCCTCTCTCCTCCATCTGTTCTCCCTCAAAATCTACCAACATATATCCCTTCCCTTCTCACCCCTCGTACCAATTCCCTTTGTGCAACCTCTCTCCTACACCCAACTCCTCTATTCAAACGTTTTTATAATTTAATTGACTACATCTTCCATTTATCAACTGTGTCCAATAATTTATCAGAACTAGATAAAATTTCTATACAGTGCATTATATATCAGAAGAATAAAATTGAGCATGTTTTGTGTCCAAAGGTGGATTTATAATTTTGAAGTTATAAAACTATTATTCATTTTGTAGTCCACTATTTTAGCGTACTATATCATTACTTCAGTTCTAGTAGCAGATTCACTTGATGCTGCATTATTGAACTCTCGGTGATACCCTAACCTTTTGGGCCAGAAAAACACATAGTTATAAAGTCAAGAGTATATTAAAGACACGTAAAAATCAATCTTCATCTCATGCCTTATGTGCCAACCAATCTCATCATCTCGCTAAATGTGGTGGTCCTCTTTGATCACATATGCATTAAACAAATGATTTTTCAGCTTCACAAACTGAGCCTTGAAATTTTTTTTATAAAAACATTTTTATTAAAAGCATTGAAACCTGTAGCATAATTCTTGCCTTAGTTTTATATATTGATACTATCCATCTTCAGATGTTTTTTTTAATAAAAATGGGTAAAAGTCACCTGAGATCAGTAATCCTTGATTAATTAAAATGAAATATTTAAAAAAAAGAAATAGAAATTTTTTATACACCATTAGCCAAAGTGGTCTGAATTATCTAGGTTATCTAAATTGTTTCTCTACCTAAGCTCAATAAATTGTGTAGATTATATCAATGGATTCTCCAGATATGTTTGAGGAACATAAGTCGTTACATTAGTTTATAATGTGATACCAAGTCTCCATCGCTCTCAATGTCTGTATATATCTGTATCTATCTTAATCTCTTTCAATATCTTTCTATAACTCTATCTTTATCTCTCTCACTCTCCCCCCTCTCTCTCCCTCTCTCACTCTCTATATTTATCTCTCTCATGCACTCTCTCTCCCCTCTCTCTCTTCCCTCTCTCTCACTCTCCCCTCTCTCCCCTCTCTCTCTCTCACTCTCGATATTTCTCTTTCTCTATTCCTCTCTCTCTTTGTATTTCTCTCTCTCCTCTCTGTCTCTCTCTTCCTCTCTCTCTTTGTATTTCTCTTTCTCCCTCTCTATCATTTACTCTCTCCCTCTCTTCCCCTCTCTCTATTCCTCTGTCTCTCTGTATTTCTCTCTCGCTCTCTCTCTCTTCCCTCTCTCTATTCCTCTCTCTCTGTATTCTCTCTCTATCTCTCTCTTTATTTCTATCTCTTTCTCTTTCTCCCTCACTCCCGCTCTTGTTCACTCTCTGTACTTCTCTCTCCTGTTCTCTCCCTCTCTCTCCCTCTCCCTTGTTCTCTCCCTCTCCGCTCTTTCTCTCTCTCTCATTGTATTTCTCTCTCATTTTCTCTCCCTCTCTCTCTCTTACTTTTTTTCTATCTCTCTGTTCCTGTCTTTCTCTAAATTGATTTTCTTGAAACCACAGAGGTTTTACTAGTTTTAGGTTTCTTGCTTTTTTGCAGTTAGTGAAATTCATGGAAATGGAGATGACATAATTTTCATAAGCTAAGCTCAGTCGGTCCAGTATGCTTACCCCCTCCCCTGTTTTCAAAGGCTCTCATTTCCTGCTAGGTTTTGGAGACTTTTCTCAAGGGTTGGGTTTGAGAGTCTGAGCCTTTCTCTCTATTTTTGTAGTTTGATGTTGGAGAGGTTTTAGCAATTTTCAGTCTTTCGCTTCTTTGCATTTGGGTGAATTAATGGAACTGGAAAGGAAATAATTTTAGTGAACTTAGGTCAGTAGGTCTTTTTTGCTTATCTTCCCCCCCCCCCCCCCCCATAATTTTCAGAGTTAGGGGTTTGGAGTCTTTTCTCAAGGGTTTGGTTTGACATTAGGGTTCTCTGTCTCTCTAAATTTATTATTTTGGTAATTTAAAGTTAGAGAGGTTTTAGCAATCTAATGGATTTCATGGACCTCGAGAGGAAATAATTTTAGTAAACTTAGGCTAGTAGGCCCATTGTGCTTATCATTCCCCTCCTCTATTTAGAGTCTCTCTTCTCCTGCTTGAGTTTTGGAATATTTTCTTTAGGGTCTAGTCTATAACTCTATCTTTATCTCTCTTACACACACTCTCTCTGTCTCACTCTATCCCCTCTCTCACTCTCTATATTTCTCTTTCTCTATCTAAACACATCTCTATTTCTATACATATCTCAATCTCAATCTTAATCCATATATCTATCACTATCAATATTTCTATGTATATGTCTATCTCTTTATCTATTCTATCTCTAGATTTATAGCTATCTATATATGTATCTCTATCTTTGTCTATATATTTATCTCGCTCTCAAACCCTTCCTTTACTTCTATCTCTATTTCTGTTCCAATATAAATCTCAATCTCTGTCTTTATCTTTATATCTATCTTTATCTCTATATCTCTGCCTTTATCTCAATCTCAATTTCTTGCCCGTCTATATTTTATTTCCTTGTTTGTTTCACTCTGTCTCTATCTACATCCCTTATCCTATCTCTCTCCCCTTTTCCATCTATATCTCTATCTGTATCTCTATCATTGTCTCTATATCTACCTCTATCTCTATCTCTATCTCTATTTCTATTTCTATCACCCCCTTTATCTCCATCTCTATCTAAAAATATCTTTATCCCTCTCCTATTCTTATTTCTGCCTTTATCGCTATCTTTATTTCTATATATATACATATATATGTATATAAGTCCTTTTCTACTTCTATATCTATTTGTATCTTTATCGATATTTTTATCTCTATCTCTGTATCTTTATACCTATCTCTATCCCTTCCTCTAATTCTATCTCTATATCTGTTATTCTCTTGATCTCTGTCTCTACATCTATCTACCTTTCTGTTTATTTAATGCATATCTATTTATCAATCGTAATTTGTATCTCTAAATCTCTCTCTCTCTATCTCCATCATTATCTCAAATATCCATATTTGTAATTACCTAAATCAAACTATTTTTGTTGATATTCGTATGTCTATCCCTACCTCCATCTCAATGCTAATCTCTACATGTATCTCAATAGTTATCCCTACTGCAATCTTTGATCACACAGTCTATCTTTAATACTATATTAATAAGTATCTCAAACTAAAACTAATATATCCCTATAGCTATTTTAATACTAATCCTAATCTCAGTCTCACTCTCTGAATTTATGTCTAGCTCTATATCTATTGTATATATATGTATATGTATATAGAAATATATATATATATATATATATATAGAAATAGATATATATCTATATCTATATCCATATCCATATCAGTATCTATATATATTCCATATCTATATCTATAAATCCATATCCATATTTGTATCTATATCTATACCTACATATCCATATTTATATATTGTTGGGTTTTATAGCTTTATGTGGATAAAACTAAGTGGATTTCTGTAGTGACTGAATCAGCTATGAACTGATCGCATCTGTGATCTTTTTTATCCTTGAGTTATAAATGTTAAGATGCTTAAAGTGTTAATCTACTACATTAATTCACGTAATCCCTGGAATACTGAATCTCATTCTTCCAATGCCTAAAAGATCATTTGTGTGTAACCCTTTAGGCCCCTGAAACAGTCTAGTTAATTACTTCAATGGCCTAGTAACCTTTGTGGGCCTTCCAAATTAATTAACTACATGATCTTACATGTTATTTAATTGTGTTTTTTTATTGATTTAATAAAAATGTATAAACCTTCACTCCTAAAATGTATCTGACAAGCTTGTGATGAGAAAGGGCCGTTTCCACATGGAAAGTATATTATATGGCAATTTGGGGACGATTGTAGATATTTTATAAAATAATAAATGCAAATATATTATAAGGATGGTAAGTATATATATATATATATATATATATATATATATATATATATATATATATATATATATATATATATATATATATATACCTAGCATATATAGTTGGCAAGGTTGGATGATGATGAAATATAAATGGATGGACGACATGTGTGGATGGATGGATGTCAAGAAGGCAATGAACTAAGTGCAAGAAGACTCATCATAGATCATTATATTCTGACACAATAAAGGTTATTCGTGATAATGGGACAGCCTACACAAGGACTTATAAAATAATTTATTTATGATCTTAAAAATTAAAGAGAAATACCATAAATCCCAAAACATTAAACTATCATTCCAAAAAGTACATTTGATCATTGGAAGCTTGATAACACATATATAATCATTTTAGTGAAAATAAACTTATAAAGAGTATGATAGTAATCTAATAATTAGAGGGTTGTCAACAAATGAGCCTCACTGAAGGTTGTGTGCATTCCCACATGGTTAAAGATTGATATTTATGAGAATCTACTAAAGAATAATGATTCCTTCCTTTCGGATGTGATATTGTAATCATTACTCAAGGGTATGATATTATGAAGTGTCATACAAATTGATAAGCCAAAATAGGGGTAAAAATTATGCAGTTTTAGCCCTTGTCGTTGTCGATTTTAGCTCATCCAATAAAATTTATAAAACCTCACTTAAGATGCACATGATGAGTGAAGGTATCGTCCAAGGGAGGCTAGTTCAATTCGATGATTTTCTATAATTAGGACTAACTTAATCTTCAATGAGGAGCGATTTGACCTAATTGGAAAGATAATTGAGAGAGGAAGGTAGAAGAGATGAGAAGAGTAGAAGAATTTAGGGAACTCTAAGCTGAATTAATTGATCCAAATGAGAGGATCAAGGAATTCACTCTAGAGGGACTTAAGAAGAAGGTTTTTTTACTTGGTTTGTTTGTTTTGTAGATTCAATAATTCATCACTGACTACAATACTATGTAATAGAGATAAAAGAAATTAAAGTTTTAATACCCTAGAATTCAAAGTTAATTTTTTTTAGTTTTTCTTTGGGAATGCACTTGAATGCCTAGTTAAATCCCTCAATTTCTCCTCTCAATCCTAATCAGGGATTGTACATGCCGCTCAAGCCAAGCGATTTAGAATTTCAGATCAGAATCAAGAAGAACAAACAACAAAATTGAACTAATTTCATTCAAAATGCACCAAAATTCAATTACAATGAAGGGAAATGTACCAAACAGGTTGATCCAGGCTGGGGCTCCTCTCTGGCTTGCAGCTGTGATAGAGAACCATCAAGAATGACCCCTTCCTCTCGAAATTCAGCTTTTATACCTAGGTAAAATGGAATAAATTACCATTTTACCCCTAATTAGTAATTAATTTATATCTATGATCCAACCGTACAGATAGAAAGAGGGGGTCAAAACGAGCAAATCCATAAAAAAATCATCTCAATCGGACTTCTGGATCAAAAGTTATGAATAAATAAATTTAAACCAATATTAGCCATTGGATTTAAACTCATTTATTTATATTTATATTTTTTTTCGCGTGCTGAGGTGTCTTCCGCTGATTGGCCGACGGCTCTTCAAGTCCTCCAAGCGGGCGCGTCCTTGTCGCGCCACGTACCCCCCTGGCGAAAATAAAAACAAAAAGAAATGTCAAACGGCGCGTTTGGAATCCATTTCGATAGCACGTACACGTGTGTTTCTTCATCTCTCTGTCCACTTATGATTCGCCACGTCACCGCCCATACACGCGCATTGTATGCGCTGTGCGGGTGGTGACTTTACCTCCAAGCGCCGGCTCTCATTACACGCCGTCGGATTATCATCCGACGCCGATGGTGAGGCCACGTCGATCGGACGGAGGTTTCCTTGCAATTTGTAAGAAGACCCCTCTTAAATTCTGGCATCACTGTATGACGCCGCCCACAGGTAATTGCGTATATACCCTTTGCCCACTCTCTCTCCTTCGGTTTTTTCCTAAAACATTAAAACAATAAATAAATCATTTGCAATAAAACCCCAAAATATTTTAAATCACATCTTTACGCCTGCAATCACGACCGAGGGCTGTTTTGAGGGTCTCATTGCAAAAAAAACTTTGCAAAAAGGCCCTTCAAAGTTCAAAAATGATGTCAATACTTTTTTTCTCTTATAAATATATCTTTTTTCTTAGAACAAATGCATTTCCTCTTCAAATAAATCTCGGAAAAATCCTAAAAATTCGTATAAAATTCTAGAAAATTCTAGAAAATTCACTGATTCATCCCCGTACTGATAAATCTCGAAATTAAATATTAAAATTGCCATTTTCATTCAAAAATAGTTATTTCGAGCTCAAATAAATCCTTTAAAATTCATAGAATTAACAGAAAATTAGGGAAAAATCAGAAATCACTTGAAAACAGTATTTTCATGTAAATGGATGATAACAACCCACTTTTAAGCTCTTTAAATGCATGAAATTGTGCTAATAGCATGAAATAAATACCGAATTTAGGTTGTTATCACAAATCATGCTTGCAAATCAACATTTTTTAAGGGTTTTTGAAGTCATATAATGAAATGAAGATACTTTTTTATTTTAAATTCCATTTTGATGCAATTATTCATTCATTATGTAAAATTCCTATTTTTGATGAGTTTTTGCATTACTAAAAAATAATACGAAACTTGTTGATTAAGTAGATAGAAAACAAATAAAATATGTATTAAAAATATTAAATAAATAAAGAAGGGAGTAGTTGAGTCACCATGGAGAACACAGCCAAGGCCGCACCGCAAGCACCTCCTGAAGTCGTAGTCAAGGCCGCAAGCGCAGGCGACACACGCCGCAGCTTCAGTTATGCCGTGAACCCACTCAAAGAGGCCCAGCAGGTACATTAGCCCGCACTCAAGGTAAGTACATGCATGTTATTTTAATTCATATCGTTAATGAGTTTGGAACTTATATGATACTTGCTTTTTTTCTAACCACTTCTACTCAGAGAGGATCGGGCCGCGATCTTAAGAAAACTAGAAACAAAACAGACTGGGCTTTGAGCCAACCTGGCCCGAAGCCCGTATCGGTTCGAGCTTTTAAGATGATCATATAACCTTGACCATCAATCTTCATTTTGAAGATCAAACAATCACGATCATCTTTTAATTTTATTTTCTTTTCTTCTATTTTCAGGCAACAGCTCAGCAGGGGCGCCGTCGTGGATGAATCAAACACAAAAACATGGACGATTGGAGCTGATGTGGTGCAGCTGACTCTACAAGGTCCACCGAAAATAAAAATAGTACACGGCTACTATTTAATCGTAGTCATTGAATCGTCAAGGCGGGATTTAACAGTCTAGGGGAAGTTCAGACCTTCCATTCTTCCTGCTACCGTCTCCATCGGCGGAGCAGTTATTTTTGCGACGAAAAGGCAGATTTCTGTTGTTTCATCGCTGGAGACGGTGGCGGCAATGCCCCCTAACAGTCAGGAAGGTCATTGGACCATTCCTGACCTTTAAACACTTTTAAAATTTCTTAAAAATGATCTTTTGCCGCCGAAATTTGCATTGCATGTTTGAAATAAAAAATACGAAGGAGAAGATCCTCCATCTTCTTCTTGTTTCTGTTGGGTCTCTCGGTCAATGGCAGTGACAAAGCCGTGGCCTGAAGGATGATTGACGAGGGAAAAGAGTGAAAGAAGGAGAAAATCAAGGAACGCTTACCCGAAGGATGACGCAGCTGGATTTGGGAGCCATTGGTGACCTCCACCTGCTGCAGAAATCCAATAAGTAAATACGATTTGGTTATTTTAGTTAATATGTAATCGACTACTAGAAAGGATTGAGGAATCATCATCAATACATTTCTCAAAATTGAAATAATTTAAATTTGAGCAAAAGGATAAAAATTCAAAAACTCCGTTCAGGCATTTGTTCAAACACTTGATGTGCTAGTCTTCTAAATGATTTGTACACATCCATTTTAAATATTTTTAACCAATTTAAAATCTATAAAAATATACAATAAAATCAATGAAGTTATAATTGCTATCCTACATACTTCCTAGATAAAAATAACTAAAAACTCGATTTCGTTTCTTATAAAACTACCCCATAAATCCATTTCTTCTGCTAGGCATTCTATCAAACACCTTTCCTTAACGAATCAAATCTCAAAAATTATCCTATCAATCAACTATTAAAAATTCAGCAGAAATTTCCTAAAATCACTAATCTACCTCCACCACCTATCTATAAAATATGAGATCTAAATAAAATCCCTAAAGGAACTTCCTCTTTACAATCACTTATAAATTCTTTTTTTTTCTCTCCTAGAAATTACAACAAACAACTAGTAGTTTTGGAACTCACTATTGTGGACAGTTCCTTCGACCTATATTACATCTCAACTTAATCTTCTTCTAAAAATTCATTAAAAAATTATGTTATAGTATTCAAATATCAATATGATCGTATACAATTCCCTATTAGTATTATCATAGTAAAATCCCTTCTCTCTATATCCCCCAACTCATTAGTTAATTCTACCTCTAAGAGCCAATCCATGTGGAGAAGACCTTACTCTCACTTATACATCTATGAGTAAGTTTAAAAATTAAAAATTTTATATGATTGAAGCAAAAATAATAACAACGACAAATTAAGCACCCCATTTTCGTTTCATCAAAGGTGGTGCCCAATATTTAAGGTATTTTGATCCCCACACAAGTGGGCAGGAGAGCCATGAAATAAACACACATCTTTAACAATAATCCTTAAAATTCTAGTTAAATTAGGTTCTTAATATTAAAACCCCTTCTAGCACGACATCACAAACTCTAATGAAGAAATTCAACACCTTCCAACTTATTATGGACCAAGGACAAAATATAATTGTGCTATTGTGGAAAAGTAGGAAAGGTGTTCTCATCTACCAGAAGTTGCCAAAGGTTGCACACTAATTTATATCAGTATCCAGAAAAAAAAATTCACCTATGAGCAATCCTGGTTAGAGGCCTCAAGTATTTGGGTGCTTGTGTTTGAGGTGCTGGTATCACGGATAGTTCAAAAGAGTAAAATTAGGTATCTTAGGTTGAAAATAATTCCAACTCTTACTCTTTTGAACATGGTATGTGAAATCTTACAGGTACCATGGAGTATGTTGTGACCATTATTGATCCCCCATCCCCCGGCATTGATTTCATCATGCCTCCTGTCAAAGAAAGGAAAGCCCAGCCTCAACCCATACCATGTTGGAGTCTGCATCTCCTACTAGAATCATATGACCGAAGAAATGTGCAATCATCATAGACCTAATGATAAATATTTATGCCCCCGCATGTGATATTCTTCTTTTCTAATCAGGGAAAATTGTGTTTATTTCGGATGGTACAAAGGAAAACCTGAAAAGCCTTTATGTGGACCCTAATTGGCCTTTATGAGGATACTTGTCTTTGTGGGTTAAAACTTCCTGTATCCTCCAATCAAATCTCCATGATTATCTTCCTATATAACCATCATCATATTGTGTTGTATGGATCACTAATTCAGAATTGGAAGTATGTGTGGAATATCAATTCTTGAAACTATATGACCAATAAAATTAAATCACTTATATCAAATACAATAGGTAATCATAATAGTAACAGTTATCACTATCTGCTAAACGATAGTATTATCTAACATTATTATCACCTTAAACGATCTCAAAAGTATTATGTAATACCAATATCGTATCTGATATCATCAGCATTCCTGTTTTTTAAGATAATGGATATCAGATTCAAATACTTGTTAGCAGCACCAAAGAGGAAAAGCATGCACAAATTATTGGGAAATCAGGAGGGCAAGTGTCAGAGACATAGTGAGGGCAAGGTCAGGTATCAAAAAGAAAATTAAAGTGCCAGAACTATAAGCATGAGCACAAGAACTAGAGTGAACATGAGAAAACATGACCAAACATGACTATGGTAGTGGGTGCATTTGCATAATGAATAATGCATTCAACAACATGTATTTTGAGGATAAGGAGTACAACAATAAGATGATAGGAACTTTGTCTAGGAGTATGTAGAGGAGCAATATCATGACAATAAGGAAGGGTTAATACCATCGTGAAAATGAGGGCGAGCATTAACCGTGAGATCAAGTGAAAGCAAGAGCATGATGACAAGTATAATTTTATGGAAATATATGTGGTTGGAAAGCCAATCACACATTCCATATCTTATTTCATATTCAATAATAGAACATATTCATTAAAGTGTAGGTGTGATGCTTATAATGAAGTCCATGAATACATTATCAGAATTCGTGAATTATGATGAGATCGTTATACAGAGATCACCAGTCTTTAAGTATGTGTTATATATATTCTTATTCTAAGGATACGCAAGAAGGACATGCAAGTATCCGGATCAAGACGAACTATTTAGCCTCACTCATATGATGAGTATGGTCGTTCTCGTACCCATTAGTGTAGAGACACTAATGATAGATAGTGGTTGCTCTTTAGTGGAAAGAGTTCACTAAATCAATCAGTACAAAACTCTGAATGGCATTATGCCAAAGTGTCAATTAGTTTGATCCACATCATGGTTCTGTAAGGGATCCATAGGCCTAAGACACTAAAGATGTACTTGGAATATGAACTACGAGTCTCTAATCATGGGATTCTAAATAGTCTTAGTTCGGGTGCATCTAGAAGTTCATGATGACGATTGAGTGGTCAAGATAGGATTGTTCACCCTCGGTATAAGAGGAGACAGGCCAAGAAAGACGATGTGATGAAGTCATCAGTCAAGGTAGTGAAATATCATTGAGAGTTCTATGATGATTTTCATCTGCATCAGTACTAACTCACATAAGCAATCAGGGCTTGATAGTTAACCATACCTTAAGTCATCCTATGAGAATCAAGTGAATGAGGAACTATATGTACACGATCACTAATAACAGACAGGTTCCATGAGTGAGTCAATACACACTCCTTTGTATCTTCTTGAGCACAATGTGTAGCTTGGCACCCCATGAGTTGGAGTCTCAACTTATAGATTGGATAAAATAGATCTGACATTAATTAATCTATATGATGATACATTTAATTAATTTAGACGTCAATAAAGGTTATTGTGCCTCTAGAGTCATTAACTAGACTGATACAAGGGCTTCGAGGCTCATACACAAATGGTTTTTTGGACCTTAGAAGATATAGTTAAGTTTGGGATTTCATAAAAAATACCCACTTACATCTATGATGTAACGACGACGACGGAAGTTGAACAAAGCTAATCATGATTAAGGAGGAGATTTGACATGTTGAGGACAGTGTGGATATGTCTAGAGGTTGCTCACATGAACAGTCCTACACAACTCACTCGAGGATCAAAGGAATCATGGATGTGATCTGTGTCGAAGATATTTATTTCATATTTTAATGATATCATTACGATTCTGTTTTAAGTCTTCCATTTCAAATCGTTCTTAGTTTTTTATCCATATCAAGAACACTATGATAAAAATGAGCACAAGCATGATGGTAAGGGAAACATGGAAAATGCAAAGGATCACATCATCATGAGTGATGAAAATCGTAAGTGGTCATAAGAGAGTAAGTGAAAAGGCATGCATTAGTACAGAAAATAGTTTGATCATGAGCACAAGAATGGTGAGGGCATGTGTGCAATGAGTGTAAATAAATTCCAAAAAAATAAGGGATATAATGACTATGAGGTCAAGGATGATCATGAGTCCTTTATCACTATGATTTCAAGAAAAAGATCAAGCACAAGCACAAGTGGAGAGTGAGAAAAAATGTGAGAACAAGAGCAAGTACAAACACAATAAGGTGACAAGCATGAGCATGAATAAAAAGTTGAAGGTAAAAGCACAAAAGGAAGGGATTAAAAGTCATGAGAGAAACTTCAAACATGAAAACATTTGTGAGGACATCAAGTGAAAGAAAAAAATACAAGAGAAACCATGAGAATGGGCATGTGAGTGTGGGTTAGAGCAACCACAAGGAATGGGGGTGAGAATGATGGTGAGCACAAGAACACTAGATACATCATGGATAGACATGAGGGAAAGCAAACCCACATGGGCAAGCATGATTGAAAGCAGAATGATTAGTGTACCATTAAGGGGAAGCAGACAGAAAACACAAGCATGGTTCTGATAGAAGATCATTGACAAAGCCAAGCATGAGTAAGATAGTGAGTGAAATCACGCGGTTATGAATTTTATGGTGACCACAAGGTCAAGCGTGACCATGAGACAAAAAACGATGGCACTCATGATCTTACAATTGTGGTCATGCTATTTTCTCACCATTGTGAGGGGGATCAAAGGGCCGGCATGACGGGTCATTGGGGATAAAAAAGGAGGTGCATACCTTCTGTGTGTATGAGCGTAAGGGTGTATTTTGAGGAGCATGAATCAAAAGTGGATTCCAAGGGTCAATATTACAAGGGGAACAATGAAGAAAATTAGGTGCACAATGCAAGAAGGTGAGAAGAAAGGGTGAGTAGAAGTGTAAGCATTAGGGAAATAAGATTGAGGATGAGTGCCCGTGACAAAAAAACTAAAAAGAAATGGCAGGAGTAAGATCTGGTGTGAGAACAAGAGAGGGTTTAAGGGATAGTAAAACTCTAAGCTGGAGGGCGAGTGGAGGCCCATTTCAGATACAAGTGTGGGAAGTCAAATGCATGTGGGAACAATCACAAGTCTGAGGGAAAGGGTGTGTAAGCTAGTGAGTATGAGCAAGAGGACAAATGTGAGGAAAATATTGATGGACACAAGCATGAGGGAAAGGGTGATCATGAGAGCGATGAATGCAAGTTCTAAAGGGACACAAGGGAGTGGGGGTAAAATCTTATGTGAGGTCAAGCACATGTATCCGAGTGAGTGCAAGGGTGAAAGTTATAGTGACTGAAAGTATAGTAGTTAAAGTGAACTGGACATACGTGCAGCACTAGAATGGAGGGATGGCATGGAGAGAGCTCTTGCAATGAAGAATAGGATAAGAGAGCTTTTGCAATGATGATCCTTAGGTTAGTAGCAAGGGTAAGCATGGGCCAGGTTCACTAGTAAATGTGGGAACATGGTTGAGGAAAGCAGAAGTGTGTGAATGCAAACAAAGGTCAGGGAAATAACCAGATTCAGGCTGTGAAAAAAGGAAAGTGAATTTATGATATTAAGAAAACATTGAGGATGAGCTAAATTTTGCGTGAGGACGGCTTTAAAAAAAGGTAGGCAGCGATAGATATTTGAATAGATAAAGAGGGTGCTAGATAGGGTTTGTGAAGGATGAGGATACTTACAAAATGATGAAAGATAAATGGATAAAGAGAGAGCAACAGAAAAGGATGGGGGATGAAAACACAGAGAGACTAGAAAGTGAGAGGTAAGAGTGGATGAAGGGAGAGAGAGAAATTACCAAATTGATCCGTATGAATTATCATTCACATTTCTAGGACATATGCAAACAAAGCTCTTTTCACCAGTTAGGGTTGGGAAAAATTATTATTTTACACTAAAATAGAGAGAAAGAGAGAGGGAGAACGGGGATCTCCCTCTCTCTCTCCCTGCCCTCCTCTCCCTCCCTCACTCACTCACTCTCCCCACTCCCTCTCCCGTGCTCCCTCTCTCTCTCCCTGAACCCCTTTCTACCGTATGGCCTCCCCCCTCTCTCTCCCCCCCCCCCTCTCCTGTGCTGTCGTGCCTCTCTCTCTCTCTCTCTCTCTCTCTCTCCCTCCCTCTCTCCCTCTCTCCCTCTCTCTCTCTCTCTCTCTCTCTCTCTCTCTCTCTCTCTCTCTCTCTCTCTCTCTCTCCGCTGCCCCCCACCGAAAGAGTGCCCCCCTTTTCTTTATTAAATTTCGTCCTATTCGTGTTCGTTTGTGAACGAACACGAACAGGATTTTTTGGCTGTTTGTTTGCCAATGAACAGTGTTTGTTTGTTGACGAAACACGAACTTCCCTACCCTATCACCAGTGATCTTGAGTCAGCTCGACACGTCCTGGGCAATTTTTTTGCAGATCATGTGGTATTCTACTATCACAATCTCAATATACTGATTACATTCTTAAACGTAAATAATATTTCCCTCTAAACTAGTCTATAATCCGTGTTGCAGTTCTTTGTCTCCTCAAAATATGGATATTCCCACTTTATATCACTCATTTAGGATCAATCATGAACTGTGTTATCTTTAAGGTGCCATATATCATGGTTTGGCTTTCAAAGTATCATCTAATTTCTCTCTGAACATCTTTACATATGCCAACTTGAACAATGAAGCTTAACATTCTTTCTCTATGAGGGTTTTTATCATCTAGAAGAGACTCTAGCATCATCATCTCAATATATTCATTGGCATATAAATCATATTAAACCTTGGTAATGGAGAAAGCCAAAAAGTGTACTTCTTAAAGTTTTATATGCCGATGAATATATTGAGATGATAATGCTAGAGTCTCTTCTATATGATAAAAAAAAATTTTGACATCATCTCAAGATTTTTAGGTGATAATCTTCCACAACATACGATGATGAAAAGCCAGAATTTCATGCATGGAATAAAGATGAATTAAATTGTATTTTTTCATGAAAGAATTTTCCTTTCGTATGGCTCCGTAGAAATATTTTTCGAGATTAAAAGTTTGAGCTTTATTTCATGTCACGAATTTACGTGCATGGTGTATTATGGATAATGGTATTACATGACTCAAGGAAAATGAAGCAATGAAATAATTAGCCAAGGTAGTGGAAATACATAAAAAGGAGCTTTCGGTGACTATCCAATGCATAATCCTTAAATAGGAGCTTTTGGTGACTACATCGTATGCACCTTCATCCGTTTCTAGATTCCATAATCATAGTGTGCTTCTATGGCGAGAACAATTCTGGTGGACCGTATCATGGCAGCTAGTGCGATCCTTCCTCCATGAAATTTTCGTTTGAAAAATTTCAAATTCATTTCCAAATCTTTATCAAAATATTCACTTACTCATAATGGGTACATACCCTTCAGAGTCAACCAAGTTCCAAACTTGGTTGAGGTGTGTGGACCAAATTTCAGAGTCCATATGTTCTCACTCATTCCAACAGTCAGCATAGCCTCTTCATATGTTAGAGATCGCCATCTCTTAGACAGACTATTTTGATGTAACTCAAAATCATGATGTCCAAAATTATGATTGAGTTATCTAATCATTTATACTCAACATTGAATTATTGGTATACTTTTGAACAATTTTAAGACTAAGTCCTCATCAAATGAGGTTATGATATTTTTGGATCCGTAATTCCTTCCGAGACTACTTTAGCTCCCACTATCTTCTCATAGAAGATACGTGTCTTCTAATAAGATAATACTTAGCCAACAAAACACTTTTGTTTCTTAGGATGGTAAAAGTAGTATCCAAAAGTTTCTACTTTTGATATCCATAATATCTATATCTCATAGT
Source organism: Wolffia australiana (assembly GCF_029677425.1). Classification (NCBI taxonomy): domain Eukaryota; kingdom Viridiplantae; phylum Streptophyta; class Magnoliopsida; order Alismatales; family Araceae; genus Wolffia; species Wolffia australiana. Next base: position 1,619,598 of record NC_135852.1, on the reverse strand, counting down.
CCTCAACTTCATCTTATCTGAGTCAAACCTCATCTTATGGGTTAGACTTCCCATTCGTAAAGTTGTGCTTCATTCTCTTTCCACAACTCTTAGGGGAATAGAATTAATAGATTAAATGGGTAACAAGTTCAGCATTCATGCAAGTCCAATGAGTTCATGTACACAAGTGTTCATTAGAAGTCTTAAGTTGCTCGTCATGGATTCCACTATGTCCAACAAAGTGTGAATCCATCTCTTTGATGAACCATTCATCTCATAAGTAAGTCAATGACTAATTTGAGATAGTTAACATTAGCATTCATAATGTGAACTCCACACTCAAGTATTATTCTCTTCCATCTCATCAAAAAGTTTTAATACTCTTTCCAGTATGTAGAGATATACATCCCCATGCATCGACTACAAGAGATCATTGACATGTTCTCCACTTCATAAGTTTGGATACACGGGTACTTCATCCAAAAAGTATGATTATCATCTAGCATATGATTCAAAATAAAATGAACTAACAATGCATTCCTTGCATCTTAAGTTCTCTACCTTTTGTCAATGCCATGTATGCTCATAAAGATGAGCTTTCTTCACATAGTTCTTGCTCCTCTTAGGAGCAATACCACTTTGAGAGAGAAAAGCATATACACTTGAGTATGGAGTTCACAAAGAAACAAAATCATATGCTAAAAATTTTGCATAAATTTAAAGATTCAGTTATATTTGGTTAAATTCAATAAACTTTTGCATAAAATTTGTTTTAGTCACAACGAAAGAAAAGCATATGCTAAAAATTTTGCACAAACATCAAGATTCAGACAAATTCAGTTAAATTTTGCATAAATTTCATTTTCTTTGCAACAAAGTAAAGCATATGCTAAAAATTTTGCATAAATTTAAAGATTCAGTTAAATTTTTAAGCGTATTAAAGCTTTACTTATTCTAAAAATTAAATCCATTGCAGTTTAATTATGTCACTTCATAATTTAAACTCTCTTATATAACACATCTAATAATAATAACAATAGCCTTGGGGTGCTCTTGATTTCCTACACTGTTAGAACAACAACTTTTTTTCAAGACTCAAGATCTAATCTTACACATTTACTGATGGAGAGAATCGGCTATGTCTTATGGATGAGCTTCATATTGAGTAAGTTGAGTAATGAGAAGTTTGAATTTGTTGGACTGGAAGCTATGGTGGTGGAGCTATGACTAGATTTTGAGAATGTTAAAAAATATGTTTTATTTGACTATGTAGTCACTTTCCAATAAACTTTATTCAAACAGTTTTAGATATGCCAAATGAACCTACAATACTACCAATCATCTTAGGCAGACCTCTCTCAGCAGCATCCACAGAAAATTACGAAATTAAATGCTGTCACAACTTTAAATTATTATTCTAAGAGATTGTTATAGTTTGAAGACCAAGAAAGAAATACACTAAAAAATCAAGCTGTGATATTCAGTTGTCTCCCGAAATTATTATGCTGGACATGTGTGCAGCTTAAGTAGCTTAAAGGATAGATCAGTCATAGTTTTGATCAAAATATTCCTAAGCAGATAAGAGGAAGAATTTAACTAAATAAATGAGAGAAGATAATATTGTTAGTAATTATAATAGATGAGTTCTCATAAAACAAGTCATCACATTTATTCATCTTTTTCTTAATATTTATTTTTAATTATCATAATTCTTTAAAATTTTGTTTTAATGATAAAAGCTAATGCAATAATAAATTCTCAGGGATTTAAAATTATTACATTTCATTATGTAAGGGAATGAGGTCAGATCATATGGTTAAGGTTTGATAATAGATGAAATGAATAAGGTATGATAGGCAGGTGGACGATGAGAGGGTAACACCTATGAAAATGCAAAATGTAGGTCATAGTAAGTGAATGAGGAACGCATAGAAGGTATACTTAATTGGTAAATTCTATGCCATAAGAAAATTATTATGATTCTACCTATTTCTGTATTTATAATTTGATTAGATTTCCCAGTCACTCTAAAGTTAAACAATTCGCTTCCTCATAATTGGCTTAAATGCATGGTTTTATCATCCAGAGATGTTTTAGACCTATTTCAAGAGCCTAACGTCTACTTATATTTTCTCTTTGGTCTAGGATTAAATGTACTTCATAAGGTGGGGTTGATTAAAGATATACTTGCGAGGATCTCTAAAGACAGATTTTGTATGACATCTAAAGATAGAAGTCTAGGGGTCATCACATTGTAAAAAAAAATGGAATCAAGTCATTTATAAGTTTTGTTTTGTTTGGGAAAGTAAAGCTCCATAAGTTTTTCCAGATAGCTCATACTCTGTTGGTTACTATGTTCTCCTTCAAGGGCAACATCGTCTTCACACATCGTCTTCACAGGAGTAAGAAAGGGATCCCACATAGTCCCCACTCGATAAATTAAATTCTAGACCAAAAAACTCTGATAGACTATAACCCAAAGGTTTAATAATTGTTAACAATCATAGATATTCATTAATATATTTGTAATAATACATTCACATACATGGCAATATTGATAACCAATATGCATAATGATATCCATTATTGACCTCCAGATTATAACCCATAGCAGATATCAGTACCCAGTACCCATGACTTATCAAAATTCATCATCAGATGACACACTGGAGATTGCATTGGATACCATATCAATTGGGACAGGCAATCCCTTGTTTCAAGGGAGAGAAAGAGGACAAATCAAGGAAGAATTTCAACTAAGATCTCAGCAACATTGGTTGATCCACACATGCTTGGCTGCACCAGGAGGTACTAATTTCTAACTACACTCTTCACCTCCTGAAACAAGAAAAAGGTTTGAGCATCACTGATGTGAGCTCAGACCACCAGAAAGAATTGACCTTCTGTGACAAGAAGTGGTCTGTTTCTCTCTCTAAAACTTTCTCTCAGTGGGTATGAGGGAGACGACGAGGTCAGACGAGTCCTGGGCAGCAACAAGTTCATGGAGAAGAGAGGAGGGCAGGGAGCGGGCCGCCTTGGGAAGAGTCTCCGGCAGCGCCTTTGGCTTCTTCGTCTTCCTCTTCTCGTCGCCGCTCGGCGGCCGACCCATCAACTCCTCCAGCCTCTGCCTTCGAGCGCTCGGCATCAACCTTAGGCAGCTCCCCGCTGCCGCCATCTCCTTCCCTCCACAGCTTCTCGGAGTCGCCTCCACTTCCTCTGCAAACCCACCACATTGTTCAAACCCCATATATTGAATTGGAGAGAGAGAGAGAGAGAAAGTTGAGAGTATAAAGAGAAATTTAAGTTTCTTTTGATAAGAAAGTGGACGTTCAGGGACAGAGGTGAAGAAGATGGAGAGAGAGAGGGGGGGTAAGAAACAGATGGATAATAGAAAGTTGGTTTCTTCTTTTCAGAGAGGAAGATAATAATAGAAAGAAATGGTGAGGATGGAGAGAGATGGAGAGAGAGAGAGAGAGAATGGGTCAACTCTCTTTAGAAATCTGGGAAGTGGTAAGAGAGAGAGAGAGAGAGAAATAGAGAGAAAGAGGTTTCTTTTCAGAGAGGAAGATAATAATAGAAAGAAATGGTGCAAATGGAGAGAGACGGAGAGAGAGAGAGAGAGGGAATGGGTCATTTCTCTTTAGAAAACTGGGAAGTGGTAAGAGAGAAAGAGAGAGAGAGAGAAAGTTGTTTCTTCTTTTCAGAGAGGAAGATAATAATAGAAAAAATGGTGAGGATGGAGAGAGATGGAGAGAGAGAGAGAGGGAATGGGTCATTTCTCTTTAGAAAACAGGGAAATGGTAAGAGAGAGAGAGAAAGAGAGAGAAAGCGGTTTCTTCTTTTCAGAGAGGAAGATAATAATAGAAAGAAATGGTGAGGATGGGGAGAGAGAGAGGGAACGGGTCATTTCTCTTTAGAAAACTGGGAAGTGGTAAGAGAGAGAGAGAGAGAGAGAGAGAGAAAGTGGTTTCTTCTTTTCATAGAGGAAGATAATAATAGAAAGAAATGGAGAGAGATGGAGAAAGAGAGAGGGAAAGGGTCATTTCTCTTTAGAAAACTGGGAAGTGGTAAGAGAGAGAGAAAGAGAGAGAAAGTGGTTTCTTCTCTTCAGAGAGGAAGATAATAATAGAAAGAAATGGAGAGAGATGGAGAGAGAGAGAGAGGGAGTGGGTCATTTCTCTTTAGAAAACTGGGAAGCGGTAAGAGAGAGAGAGAGAGAAAGAGAGAGAAAGCGGTTTCTTCTTTTCAGAGAGGAAGATAATAATAGAAAGAAATGGTGAGGATGGAGAGAGAGAGAGGGAACGGGTCATTTCTCTTTAGAAAACTGGGAAGTGGCAAGAGAGAGAGAGAGAGAAAGTGGTTTCTTCTTTTCAGAGAGGAAGATAATAATAGAAAGAAATGGAGAGAGATGGAGAAAGAGAGAGGGAATGGGTCATTTCTCTTTAGAAAACTGGGAAATGGTAAGAGAGAGAGAGAAAGAGAGAGAAAGTGGTTTCTTCTCTTCAGAGAGGAAGATAATAATAGAAAGAAATGGAGAGAGAGAGAGAGAGGGAATGGGTCATTTCTCTTTAGAAAACTGGGAAGCGGTAAGAGAGAGAGAGAGAAAGAGAGAGAAAGTGGTTTTCTTTTTTGATTTTAAGAACTGTGTCTTACCCCATGGTTCCTCCTCAGGGAACTTGGGCTCCTCCTTTCGGGGCTGCTTCCGCGTTGACGGTGGCGACAGCCTGCTGCCCATCTCTCCATCCTCATCTCCCTCTTCTCTCTTCTCCTGCTGAAAACTCTGTCTCACGTTTTCACCTCTTTCTCTCTCATAGCCGCTGCATGAGTCCGCCGAGCCAGAGCAGCCACCTTCTTCGACATCAGATGACAAGCAAGAGCTCCGTTCGATTACGGACACCGGGGAGGTTCTTAGGCCCATCTTGCTTTCCTCTACAAAGGAGGAGAACCAGCGAGTCCCCCGCTTCACATAGAAGAGTATATAAGCCTTCTGGGCAAGCGCGTTTTCTTCATCCACTCTGTAAGCCTGTAATCATCCACCTCCCATAATTTAAAAAAAACAACAACAACAATAACATCTTTAAAACAAGCAGTCTCGCCTTCTCATCATCCATTATGAACCAAGAATCTCGGCTCGGCCGGATAAAGCTATAGTAATGCCCGTAGAGAGAGGAACTCCCCTGGTGCATCACGGCGGCATAAATCTCATACTCGAGCTCCTCCTTCAAACCAAAGTTTGAATCTTTTTCAGGATTAAGAACAAGGGGTCAAGAGGGAAAGCAAGTAATAGCAACCTGGGATTTGGGATCGGCGTGGAACGGCTTCAGATTGATGGCAGTTGGATACTTGACAAACTTGTCGAGCTTGTCGGTGAAATAGCCATTGCTCTTGAATCTTTTGAGGTGGAGGGCGAGGACCGGAGGCGAGAGGTCTAACGTCAGCTGCTTTTCAACGAAGACTCGAGCCTTGCAGCCCTCGCAGATCAATTTGATTTCGGGGTCGTCGATTCTCTCCACTTTGGTAAAGGATTCCAAGGCCTCTTCCAGGCTCTCTGCTTCCTCAATCTCCAAGCTCAGGTCAAGAAACGGCTCATATGTGTCTGACCTGTGCCCACATTCGCAGCATCGAACCTGAAATCATCATGAAAAAACATCCATCATCATCATCATCATGCAAGCTAGTGTCAATGAGAAAGATGATTTTTTATGTATATAAGTAGATGGGGAAAGAGGTAATAATAAGGTGATTAAGATAAACTGATAAACAGAAATATTTAGGAGATTAGGGATGAAAAGGAGCCCTACTCGGCTCTTCAAGCGCCCCCCGAAAGTGTTGCTGATGATGCTCTTCTGAATTGCAGGGGCGCCATCATGGCCGCTGCAAGAAGGTTTCAAACAACTGCTGTGGAGATGGTCAAGAAGGCAGTGGAGGAACTCGTGAGCGTCCTCCTGCTGGTATCTGCTGAATGAAGATGATATATCTGGGACAAACGAGTCAAGGACTGAAACGTAATAACCAAAATTATTAAAAAACAAGATCAACTTTGATTGAAATCGTCTGACAAGACAGTTGTAAGCCCATGAGTTATTAAACAGAATTTTGAACATTTAAGTGATATTTATAATCTTATTAGGGCCAATATCATTTCGAAAAAACTCACAAACGTGGTTAATTTTGATAGAAAAATCGAATCAGACAGGGCAGTCACTAGATAAGTCTACCAAAACCTTAGAAAATTTATGTGAAATTAATAATCCTCTTGATACCACGTTCAATCAAATGTCAAGTGATTTGACAAAAAAAATTAAACATTGCACTTGATTGGGCAGTTGATAGATAATTTAACAGAACCTGAGAGCCCGTGTACTCAAATAACATTTCGAACATTGAGGTGAAATTTATAATCCTCTTCGGACCACGTTCATGCAAGCATCAAGAGTGTCGACAAAAAACTCAAGATTGTAGTTAACTATGATAGAAATAGCGGATTAAAGTTATTGTTTCAAGCTAATTCTTCAAAACATCCAAGCCCGCCCATTTTAAACACCTCTATTAGGAATACACCGATGACCAAATTTTTATTGAAATGTCAACTATTTTGTCAATTCTCCTACATAAAGATAAGTAAAATTGGGTTTGAGGAAGAATCAGCCATGAGTTGATGGCAACGCGTTCGCAACAAATCTAGCTTATATTGATTAAAATCGAATCATTCTACAAGCCACTATGCTTCGGTTAAGAAATAGTTGTAGAATTACAGAGAGCCTAAGCCTGATATGATCAAAGATGAACATCATGGAACAAGATTAGACTACTGCTCAGAGGCTAAACAAACGCAAACTTCATAATTTCTTTAATGAATTTTGCAAAAATACCGGAATCTAAGGATTAAACGTGTTTGGGATGCAAGCCACGTGAAATAAAAACTCGTATTTTTTATAAAACTAATCGATAAGAAAAATATTTAAGAATATCCAGTTGAATTAAGAATTCCGACGAAGCCGAAGAATCCCTAAAAACAATCAGACGACTATAGTTATTTGGGTTGCACGCCATGGCGAAACGAAAACCCATTACTTTTAGAAAAAAAAAACTTTGAGCGATCAACGAAGAAAAATAAGAAAAATGTGTAGAATTGGAATCCATCAAGAACAAAAAACTAAGGATACTGCTCAGGTTGTTCACGAATCCGCAGGGTTTAACAACAGTCGCTTCTTCATGAACGCATATATCGATATGTTGCCGTAGCGCGCAGACGGAGCAAAATCTCGCTTCTTCCCGGGAGAAATCACCTTCAATCAAGATAAAAAAAGAGGGATTAAACTCGAAATCTTGCTAAATTCATCACGAATACTAGGGTTTTGCGAGGGGCAACCTCCATCTCCAGAAGAACACGGGTAAGGGTGAGGAGGGGATCGGAGGTTCTGCAAGAGGGGAACAGTGTGGGAGACGCACTGAAGAACAGAATTGAGAAAACAGGTGTTTCCGAGATTCTCCAGAGCGGCGCCCTGCCACAGAACGAAAAACGATGAAAAATTCCGTAAATTCTGGAATGAAATTTTCCCCGGAAGTAGGATCAAGAAGCGAAATCCCTACGATCGCGGGCCGGTTCTCGTGCGATCTCCACAGAGCCAATTTCTCCTCGCGATAGTCCATGGGCTCGGGTTTCTGCGCGTCGGAGGAGAAATTCAAGGAAAGAAGGGGAAAAAATGGACGGGAATTCGCAGAAGAAAATGGAACAAATATCAAGAAATGAACCTTGTCGGGGATGAGAGGGGGGATGGGCCGCTCCGTTTCCATGGATGTGTTGCGATTCCTCGTCGATTCTTCGACTATTTCTTCGTCGATTCGTCGCCGGTTCTTCGACGATTTCTTCGACGACTCGTCGTCGATTTCTGGTCGATTCTTCGACGATTTCTTCGATGACTCCTCGTCGATTTCTGGTCGATTCTTCGACGATTTCTTCGTCGATTCCTCGTCGATTTCTGGTCGATTCTTCGACGATTTCTTCGTCGATTTCTGGTGGATTTCCCTTCGATTCTTCGCCGATTCTTCGAGGATTTCTTCGTCGATTATAGCGGGAAAAGAGAAACCCTAGACTGATCGGGAGCTCGGGGAGGGAGAGGGAGAAGGGGGGGAGTAGAAGGGGGATTGGCGCGGCGAAGAAGACATGGGCGGGAGGAGGGAATCGAATACAAGATCGAAGGGGGGAAAAAAAGGCGAAATTTTGGGCGGGATCGAAAACCAGAAGACCCGGAGAAAAACTCGGACACTAGTAGAGAGAGAGTATGAGAGAGAAAGACACAGACATTGAGAGAGAAACTGGAGAGAGAAACTGGAGAGAGGGAGACTATCGAAGAGAGAGAATGACTGAAATTAAGAGAGAGAAACAGGAGAGCGTGAGAATAGCGAAGAGAGAGAATGACAGAAATTAAGAGAGAGAAACAGGAGAGCGTGAGAATAGCGAAGAGAGAGAATGACAGAAATTGAGAGAGAGATAGAAGAGAGCGGAAACTGAGAGATAAGTGAGAGAGAGAGAGATGGCACGAGAGATATAGAGGATAGAGGAAGTTGAGATATAATTGAGAGAGAGATACATAGAAGAGAGAGATATATCTAAAAGAGAGAGGAAATTGAGAGATAATCGAGAGAGAGAGAGAGAGAGATGGCAAGGGAGATATAGAAGGGAGAGGAAATTGAGAGATAATTGAGAGAAATAGATATAGAAGAGAGCAAATTAAGAGATAATCGAGAGAGTGATGGCAATAGAGAAACAGAATAGATAGGGAATTAAGAGATAATTGAGAGAGAGATGGCAAGAGAGATATATAATAGATAGGAAATTGAGAGATAATTGAGAGAGAGAGAGATGGAAAGAGAGATATAGAAGAGAGAGGAAATTGAGGGATAATTGCGTGAGAGAGGAGATGACAACAGAGATATAGAAGAGAGAGGAAACTAAGAGATGATTGAGAGTGAGAGAGAGAGAGATGGCGAGAGAAATATAGAAGACAGAGGAAATTAAGAGATAATTGAGAGTGAGAGAGAGAGAGATGGCAAGAGAGATATAGAAGAGAGAAGAAATTAAGAGATAATTGAGAGTGAGAGAGAGAGAGATGGAAAGAGAGATGTAGAAGAGAGAGGAAATTGAGAGATAATTGGGACAGATAGAGAGATGGCAAGAGAGATGTAGAAGAGAGAGGAAATTGAGAGAGAGAGATGGCGAGAGAGATGTAGAAGAGAGAGGAAATTGAGAGAGAGAGATGGCGAGAGAGATGTAGAAGAGAGAGGAAATTGAGAGAGAGAGATGGTGAGAGAGATGTAGAAGAGAGAGGAAATTGAGAGAGAGAGATGGCGAGAGAGATGTAGAAGAGAGAGGAAATTGAGAGAGAGAGATGGCGAGAGAGATGTAGAAGAGAGAGGAAATTGAGAGAGAGAGATGGTGAGAGAGATGTAGAAGAGAGAGGAAATTATTAAGAGATAATCGAGAGAGAGAGAGATGGCAAGAGAGATATAGAAGAGAGAGGAAATTGAGAGAGAGAGAGAGATGGCAAGAGAGATATGGAAGAGAGAGGAATTGAGAGAGAAATGGAGAGAGAGAGACTGAAAGAAGAAGAGACTGTCTCCTTCGAATGTGGCGGGAGCTGTTGGAGGATACGTGGCGGGATCTGAACCTCACATCTGAACGAAACTTCGCGGCAGGCAACGGGGCAGAGATTTTTTGACTCGTTCTAAGTTGCCCGCTTTGGTCGTTTTTTAAAAAAATTCCATGAAACATTTTTTAACGTTATTTGGTCCAAATGAACCTTTCTCAAGGCCCCTACAAAATGCATCTACAATTGATTATATATTTCTAGATTTTTTTCTGGATTCTTAAAATATATTTTTTAAAACCCCATCCCCATCAAGTAATCCTAATACTTTGACATCGTCAGGAAGAAACTATACAAAGTAAAAATGACGAGACAAACAAACGGTTTTAAAATATTTGTTGTCAAACTTGGATTAAACAATTTCCTTGTTATCAAAGAGTGTAAACATGTTGAAATTGCTTAGATGATGGGACAGGCAGATAAATAAACTGCATTGGTGTGGATAGGAAGTAATTTTAATGCAGACTTGTGGTAAACATTTATGTAATTTATGTAAAAGTGCATTACAGTATGTAAAGTCCGTAATTAACATATCAAGATAAAGCCAAAGTCTTGCATTTATGTAAAAAATGGAAATAATTCAGGAATAATTTGACGTGAAGTCCATAACTTTAGACTTTGGTTGGCATCACAGTGGATGGACTTGATTTTGTATTAGCTATTTCTTTATACTTGACAGTACTTGCAATCAACATTAACTTTTTAACTGTAAGTTGGCTTCAGAATATCCGGGACTCTGGTAAACATGTTAAACATGTCATACTGGGTTTTAGAATTATAGTATTTTCGATGAGAAATTAACTCTGGTGAAAGGTTTACCACATACGATGATGGAACATTATATTATCCTCGTTATGGCACATTCCATCATACACGTTTAATGCAAATAATCACATTTATACTAGATTAAAAATCATATTTTTTTGTGTATTAAGAGAATTCTCTTATGCAGGATTAAATAATCTCACTCTAAATTTATTTCCAGGAGATATTTTACCCGTCATGATGAATATAACCGTTCGATTTAAAAGAATCGTGGCTATCAGGAATGATTTACAATTGGAAATGAATTCAAAACAGATAGAATTATATTTATAAATATTTATAGAAATCACACGTTTCCATCCGTTTTTATACGGTTCCTTCACGTCTATTCGGTCTATGCACATTGTTTTTCTACCAGCATATTTGTAATCGCCGGTGTAATTATGTCATTAAATTCAGAATATGCCAGACACGATATAAGAATATAAAAACATATTAATTTATTGTGCAAATATGATTAAGTATTTCAGCCCTCGTGCAAATAAATGATAAAAAAACAATGAGTTTGGCTAGTGTCTTGAATCTTTATCGTTTTAAGTATATGGTTAGTAAACAGAGAAGACACTCACCTTTGTACATTAGTTCCCAAAACATGATATTATAAAAAAAATACCCAACTAAACTCCTTGATTAGAGTGTTTAAGAAAATATTTTACAATTGTAAACAGTAATTATTATCACGCGCAAAAAATGAAATCAACAAAGAAAAAAACCATATAAAGAAAAACCTATCATTTTTAGGATAGCAAAGAAAACAAAAGAAGGAACGGAATATTGAGAGTTACTAAAATACCTTAAAAAACAGCTCCAACTTACGTGACTGACAAATTGCATTGATATTTACTTGGGCCTTTCACCTTTGATACAAGTTATCTCGAAATACGACTTTAATAAAGATATCTAATTCATAGCCAAGAATAAGGTAATATATAAATTAGAACATAGTCAGCGGATTACGATAGCAAAAACCGGCGTTTTGGAATTTAGAACTGTGACGGTGGCAAGAATTGCTTCCGACAATCGTGGAATTTTCTGAATTCTGAAAAATTTATACGGAAGAGGGAAATCTCGCTAGAACATGGTTTTGTGGGAGATTACGGCGGCGACGGCATACTTCCTGGGGCTGAAGAGGACCTACCGGCTGGCCCTGAAGCTGCAGCGCACGATAATCGGCCCTCAACACCCAAGGTTACGCGAATTCGTTCACAGGTGAATAATTCTGCTCGATTATTAATTTAATTTCACCATTTTCTTCATTTTTTTATTAAATTTGAAAGTTTCTTGCTTCCTTCTCGTGTATGAATTGATGCAGAGGACTTCGGTTTGTAGTTTCTTTCGAATGATGATCCTAAGTCTCTCGCTGTACCTTCACCGCGGATGATGATTTGCCTTGATTTTCTTTAGTGATCGACGAAATTATCGGAGAGAAAGTGTAGCATCTCGGTAAATCTTTAAGGACTGGATGAATTTTTTCTTCAATTATCGGTGAATTCGATTGGAACTGCTCACCATGTTGTTTCTTACGTCCCTTGACTTTCTTTTCCCAGAGCAACCGAGCAAATATATTAAAAAATGCCTGAGAAACGCCGATTTATCTCTAAAAAGATGGGGATTTAAGAAGAACTGCCATCGTCGGTTGAAATTCGGTCGATTCATTTATCTGCGACGAAAGCCTGGCCTTCTCTTCCCTGGTCGTAACCTTTTTCGATTAGATAAACTTTCATGCTCATCATCTCTTACTCTACCTTTCAATTATTGTAAACTTTAGGAATCAGGCTGTATCTAGAAACAAGAAATCCTGCTCGAAAGTTAAATTTAACTATATAAACACCCACTCTCTCTTTGTTCTCAGAATCTATTTTTTGGGGCTTCTCATTCCTTCTCTCGTGCCCTCTTTTCATTTTCTCTCCTTAGCTGTTTGTCTTCCCATCTCTCTCTCTTCATTCATATGATTCTAATGGCGTGTCTAGAAATCTCTTCTATTCTCATCATTTGCCTGCTTCATTCTTTCCATCTCACGCTCTCTCTCTTGTCTGTTCTCTATATCTCTTTCCATCACAGTTTATATTTTTATTCTCGTTTCTTTCCATCACAGTTGATATTTTTATTCTCATTTCTTTCCATCACAGTCGATATTTTTATTCTCATTTGATTCCATCACAGTTGATATTCTAATGGCTTCTGTTCTTCATTTCTGTTTTCTATCTGTCTCCCCTTCATCATCCCATCTCATTTTACATCAGTTCTCTCTCTTTCTCTCTCAAATTTTGAAGTATGCACACTATCTGCTGGTTTCCTCAACTATACATCAGTTCCCTCTCTCTCTTTCTCTTTCTCTCTCTCTCTCTCTCTCTCTCTCTCTCTCTCTCTCTCTCTCTCTCTCTCTCTCTCTCTCTCTCTCTCTCTCTCTCTCTCTCTCTCTCTCTCTCTCTCTCTCTCTCTCTCTCTCTCTCTCTCTCTCTCTCTCTCTCTCAATTCCCATTTCTGCTGGTTTCCTCTACTATCCATCAGTTTTCTATATCTCTTTATCTCTTGTTTCCCATTTTCTGCTGGTTTCCTTTCACTATCCACCAGTTCTATTTATCTCTTTCTCTCTTGATTCCCATTTTCTGCTGGTTTCCTCTCACTATCCATCAGTTCTCTCTATCTCTTTCTCTCTTGATTCCCATTTTCTGCTGGTTTCCTCTCACTATCCACCAGTTCTCTTTTATCTTTTTCTCTCTTGATTCCCATTTTCTGCTGGTTTCCTCTCACTATCCACCAGTTCTCTTTATCTTTTTCTCTCTTGATTCCCATTTTCTGCTGGTTTCCTCTCACTATCCACCAGTTCTCTTTATCTTTTTCTCTCTTGATTCCCATTTTCCGCTGGTTTCCTCTCACTATCCATCAGTTCTCTCTATCTCTTTCTCTCTTGATTCCCATTTTCTGCTGGTTTCCTCTCACTATCCATCAGTTCTCTCTCTCGCTCTCTCCCTCTCTCTTCATTCCCTTTTTCTGCTGGTTTCCTCTCACTATCCATCAGGTCTCTCTCTCTCTTTCTCTCTTGATTCCCATTTTCTGCTGGTTTCCTCTCGCTATCCATCAGTTCTCTCTCTCCCTCTCTCTTCATTCCCTTTTTTCTGCTGGTTTCCTCTCACTATCCATCAGGTCTCTCTCTCACTCTTAATTCCCATTATTTTGGTTGTTTCCTCGCACTATCCACTCTCTCTCTCACTCTTAATTCCCATTATTTTGGTTGTTTCCTCGCACCATCCACTCTCTCTCTCTCTTAATTCGCATTTTTGGTTGTTTCCTCGCACTATCCACTCTCTCTCTCACTCTTAATTCGCATTTTTTTGGTGGTTTCAAATTTGTATCAAATTGGTAAAAAAATGCTGTAAATGAGGACTTACAGAATAATCTCGCTGTTGCTCCTCGTGTTGCAAGAATATCCCACGTCGTCTTCGAACTTCACTCCTTCAAGCACCCTTGAGAGATCCCTCGCCGAATGCAGCTCCGATCCTTCCAGACTCCTTGCTCAAGAAAAGCCCAAATACTCCGTGCCCCTTCTGGTTCCCGTCACCTTTATTTATAACTACTATTATTGTCTTCCTAAACTAACAATCAAGAACCAGGTGGTTATTTTGCCAGCTCAGCGCCAGCTGGCCCACTATCTTTCTGGCCTCGTCTCTTTGTTCTTTCATACATTCTTATGGGGATCGTATCAGTTTCCTCTCATTATCCATCAGGTCTCTCTCTCTCTCTTAATTCCCATTTTTCTGCTGGTTTCCTCTCATTATCCATCAGGTCTCTCTCTCTCACTCTTAATTCCCATTTTTCTGCTGTTTTCCTCTCGCTGTCCATCAGGTCTCTCTCTCACTCTTAATTCCCATTTTTCTGCTGGTTTCCTCTCACTATCCATCAGGTCTCTCTCTCTCACTCTTAATTCCCATTTTTCTGCCGGTTTCCTCTCACTATCCACCAGGTCTCTCTCTCTTAATTCCCATTTTCTGCTGTTTTCCCATTGTCTTTCTCTCTCTGTCTTAATTCCTATTTTCTCTTGGTCCCTTTCTCCATCAGTTCTTTCTCTCTCTCTCTCTCTCTAAGTTTTGAACCATGCCCATCTCCCTCTCTCTCTTTCTCTCGTTAAAGTTTTTGAAGGATGTTCATCTGTTCTGATTGGGTGGTGTAGGCGGACACGTGGCGCTTTCGACATGGCGCTGACAGTGCACCGTAAGATCCAAGCGAGGGACATCAAGGTGGGCCAGAGCCTGGCCAACGTCATCCTCCGCTATCTTGACCGTTCAAAACCCTCCGCCAAAATCCGACGGCGTTCTCAAACTGGACGACGTTGACGATTTTTCGATGACGCCCTCTGTAACTCTTCCCCTCCCCCCCACCCCCATTCTCTCCCAGTAACTTACTGACTTGGTAAGTCTTTAAGTCTATTAAGCCTTGGAGGAAGATGACGGTAGTCATCATCGTCTTCCCAAACAGCCGGCATCACTGTCTTCTATAGTTCCAGATCGTCCGGGATGTGGACAATGGATGGGACGAAGATCGTCTTGTCCGACATCCGGATATTTCAACTTTGTCCACACCGTCCCATCCAGGGATTTGTCCACTGAAGTAAAAAATCGTCCGCGTCCCGACTTTGCCAGTTTCGTCCCATCAGGAGAAAAACCGACCTGTCCCTTGTCTCGGATGAAAAAAAATCATGTTTAAAATTTTTAATATGCTCTTCTAAGTTTTTTGGGGAAATATGGAGGAGAGAGACAGCGGAGTGACATATGTACAATTACTTTTGGGGGGCGCCAGTTTGCGCGCGAAAAAAAAATCAGGGACTTTGATGCAAAAATGTCAAGGAATTGATTAAGTGACACCACGTGGCAAGATCTCAACCGTCGGAAGCGAATTCGACAAATTTTCGTCCATCCCTTACCGTCCATCGTCCGAGACCTCCGGACGGGATGCTTTTTTCATCTGACGATAGGAAAACCTTCCTGTCCGTTCCTTCCGGGACAAATTTCCATCCCGGTCTTCATCCAATATCGCGAACAGGGCAATTTTTTGTCATGGGACGAAAAAACTGTCTCGTCCGGGCCCCTGCACTGTACCGTCTTCATAGTCTTCTGCTCATTGTGCCTGACGTATCCTTAACTATCGATGTCAACATCATTGACCATCGGTGACATTAAGGACAAATTATGGGTGATGGATGGTTGATGAGTTTAGTAGACAGTTGATCAGTCAACCTCCATTGGCATTTTAGCTAAGTTTTCTTAAAATTCTCATCCACAGCAACATCATCTATGGATGATCTGATCAGATGGCTTTGGTTGCACAGTCTTTGCACAATGCGGTTTGAAATTTTGAACTGTCTTCTCTCATTCTGTTGAGCAATTGCACTGTCAATATAATTCTGGATCGTGACGTGGACGATGGACGGGACAGGACGAAGACCGTCCTGTCTGATGTCCGTAATCGGTGCAGGGACGTGGATGGGATGGTTTTTTGGTCCCAAGACATCCAGACTAGATGGTTTTTCGTCCGAGTGGACCGTCCCTTCCGGAGGTCTCGGGACGAATTTCCGTCCTGATTTTTGTCCAACCTCGCATACGGGATGGTTTTTTCGTCCTAGGACAAAAAAACCGTCCCGTCTGAGCCCATGCATTGTAACTGTCAGGCCCCAGGGAAGAGCAGATGAGGGTGTTTTATAGGAAATTTATAAAACAAGGTAAATTAAAATAAATGACTCTCATAGGTGATTGGTAGATACACAGATTATGCGTCCAACTACAATATTTTTTTGGCATTAAATCTATTTGTATACTCTTTTTTTTACACTCAATCTTCAGAAGTATCTATACTGTTGTAGAAGTATCTTTGTCCATTTGGGACGATGAGTGCTCCTTTTTAAACCTGAAATCGCCTTGATTTCTGCCATATATCGGTCGTCTGATACAGGATATCAAACAGATTTCGGACAGCCGAACATTAGTCACGACATGGATTGTGTGAATTAATATATACCTAACACAATCCTGATCTCTCAAGCTGTTATGCGATGTCTCGGATTTGGGGCACAACCCATATTGAGAATCAGCTATTATTGCGCATAAAATTGACTAGCTTAAAAATAATTAATTTTATACAAATATACTTGGATAGGTCATTCATAGCCTTGCAAGCTAGATATTTATAGACTTGGAGCACAGCTTATATATGCCTTAAGTCATTTATCATTATTCCAAAGACAACAACACTTGTTTTATCGCATATTATAGTTATAACTTGGATAGATCTATTTTTACTCATACAAAAAACCATTTTAAATTATTGAAACTATTAAATGATACATGCCAACAATATTCTGATAACGACATCCAACATCCCAGACGAATGCACACGCTGATATCGACTACTGCGATCCTATATTGGGGATTTCTGCCTTTCTATATCCAATTTAACATTCACCGTGATATTGATATCCAGTGGAATCATACTCTCTATTGTGATGGGGAAATTTTTTTATTGCAGAATGTTAATTTATACACACATGCTTAAATATACTTGTAGGGTAGTTAACTTTCTGCTTAATTGTGAAATTTACCGCGAATCCAAAGATAACAAAATTTGTTGGTCGCATGTTATGATTACAGCTTGGATCATTTTTATTGCACTTATACAATAAATCATTTCAAATATATCAAAACTATTAAACTGAAACACACTAAAAATATCTGATAATGACATCCAAACCACCAGACAAATGCAGTCGCTGATATCAGCTACTATGGTCCCATATTAAGGATATCTGCGTTGATATATCCAATTCAGCATCTATATTGTAACATGCAAGTTTTTTTATAAGAGGATGTTAATTTATACATATACACTTATAGAGCCTTACAAGATAGTACATTTTGTGGTTTGTGTAAATTGGTAATCCAATCGTATATTTTTTTGGGTGAGGGGGTTCCTCCCTTATGTAGAGGAGAGAAACCCTAGAGAAGGAGAGAGAGAATTACAGGAACACCACACTAAGGGAGATATTCACTCACACTCCCCCTCAAGCTGGAGCGTAGATATCAAACATGCCCAGCTTGTGCGAGATGACATCATATGCGGTGGTGCTCAGTCCTTTGGTGAAGATGTCTGCCAACTGAGCCGAAGATCCCACGTGTGGAGTAGTGATGAGGCCAGCGAGCACGCGATCATGAATCGCATGACAGTCGATCTCGATGTGCTTCGTCCGCTCATGAAAAGTGGGGTTGTTGACGATGAAGATGGCGGCTTGATTGTCACAGTACATTGGCATAGCCTCCTGCACAGGAAAATCAAGCTCGTGAAGGATAGAGCATATCCAAAGTAGCTCCGAAGAGGCGTGCGTCATGGCGCGGTACTCGGCTTCCGCACTCGAGAGGGAGACAACCCTCTGCTTCTGACTACGCCATATAACCAGGTTCCCACCAACAAAGGTGTAGAAACCCGAAGCAGACTTTCGATCACCGTGTTCCCCAGCGTAACCGGCGTTCGAGTACGCCTCCACTCGGAGATGTCCATGCCGCTGGTAGAGGAGCCCCCTGCCCGGGGCATGCTTCAAGTAGGCAAGCACGCGAAGGGCAGTGTGCCAATGTATGTCCTGAGGGGCATGCATGAACTGACTGAGGAGTGCCACCGGACAAGCAATGTCGGGACGGGTGACCGTTAGGTAGATGAGCTTCCCCACCAATCGTCGGTAAGGCTCGACGTCAGTAAGGAGTGGAGAAGTGGAGTCCCAGAAGCAAGGTTTACTGTCAATGGGAGAGCTGCGAGGTTTGCACCCAAGTAACCCGGCTTCCTCTAGCATATCTAGGATGTACTTTTGTTGATTCAAGATCAACTTGCCCCGCTGATGAGCAAACTCAATGCCGAGAAAGTACTTGGGCGTACCCAAGTCCCGAATAGTCAGATGCTGGTGGAGGTATGCTTTTACCTGAGCAATGCCTACATGATCACTGCCCCTAAGTAAAATATCATCCACGTACACCGCAAGTATGATCGTGCCAGTGGAGCCGTGTTTGCGAAACACCGTAGGGTCCACCGTGCATGGGGTGAGTCCCAGAGCAAGCACAAGTTTGCTGAACTTGGCGAACCATGCACGTGGACTTTGCTTGAGGCCGTAGAGTGCACGCTGAAGATGACATACCCTGGCAGTCGAGCCTGGAGTGGAATATCCAGGTGGTTGCTCCATGAAAACCTGCTCGTGAGTTCCCCATAGAGAAAGGCGTTGGAAACATCCAACTGATGTAGTGGCCACCCCTGATTCACCGCAATGGATAGAATGACTCTAATAGAGTTCAAACGTACCACGGGAGAGAATGTCTCCTTGTAGTCAATGCCGTATGTCTGGGTGAAGCCGCGTGCCGCTAGCCGGGCCTTGTATCGATTGACGGTGCCATCTGGATTATACTTCACCGTGAATATCCATCTGCAAGTGACGATATTCGTATCGCGCGGACGAGGGACAAGGGTCCAAGTCCGACGCTCGGTGAGGGCCGCATACTCCTGATCCATAGCCCCTTCCAGTGGGGAATGCTCAGGGCCTCCAAATGGGACCATGGTATCGACTTGGAGGTGAGGGATAGGGAGAAGGCACGATAGGTGGGGTGAAGGCGGTCATAGTTAACGTGGTGGGAAATAGGGTGAAGGGTACAGGAGCGAGTACCTTTCCGAAGAGCAACGGGTAGATGGAGGTCAGTCGGTGCCGATGCAAGGGGCGCCGAACTTGCGGACGTGGGCGAAGACCTGCCTGGTGGCTCGACGGAATCCGGAGTAGGGGTAAGTACAGACGGAACTGGAGGTCCCAAGCGAAGAGGAGTAGCGGAGGAGGAGGCTGTCTCAAGTGGGAAGTCCGAGAGGTGCTGAAGAGTGGGCACAATTGTAGGAGGAGCGGGTGGAGGGAATGTAGAAGGTGGCGTCAGTGGAGACGGAGTAGGTGGAGAGGTGGGCAGAGATGGAGTAGTGGAGAAGTAGCGATTGGACTCAAAGAAGGTGACGTCGGCCGATACAAGATATTTTCGCTGATCAGGAAGGTATACACGATAGCCTTTCTGAGTGCGAGAGTAGCCAACGAAGACTCCTTTGAGAGAGCGAGGAGCCAATTTGGACAAATTGGGGGTGTGGTCGTGGACAAAAGCCATGCACCCAAATGTCCGAGGAGGTAGTACGAATAGCTCGCGATCGGGGTGAAGGGGACGGAGGGGAACTTCACCACCCAGAGGAGAGGAGGGTAAGCGGTTAAGGAGATAGGCGGAGGTGAGTAGGGCGTCCGACCAAAGGTAGTGTGGGACGTCCATTTCGATGAGAAGAGTGCGGGTCATGTCCACGAGATGACGGTGTTTCCGCTCCGCGACACCGTTCTGCTGAGAGGTGTAGGGGCACGTGGTCTGATGGATGATGCCAAGGGAGGAGCAAAGATCCTGGAGGGCGGACTGAACAAACTCCAAGGCATTGTCCGTGCGGAGAATTTTAGGGGTGGAGGAGTATTGGGTGGATATCTCTTGGAGGAACTGACGAACCGAGGAGTGAACGTCAGTGCGGTCATGGAGGAGGTAAACCCAAGAGAGACGAGAGAAGTCATCGACAAAGACGATGTAATAGCGAAAATTAGAAATGAACAAGACATGAGACGGTCCCCACACATCACAATGTACGAGATCAAAAGGTTTCGTGCTCGGAATAGAGTCAAGGCGAGAGTAAGTAGAGCGAAAATGCTTGCCCAACTGGCAAGACTCGCAATTAAAAGGAGATAAGTTTATCCAGGGGAGGGCCTGTCGAAGTTTGATAATACTGGGGTGACCCAAACGATGATGCCATTGGAGGGAAGTCTCCGACTGGGAGAGAAGACAACGAAACCCAGTGGGAGGGAGATCGAGAACGAGCTCGTAGATACCCCGGCCGGTCTCACGTCCCAAACCAATCCTCTTTCCCGTCCGCAAGTCCTGAAAAATACAGTGATAAGGAAAAAAGGACACCGAGCAGAAGAGGGTTTTGGTAATAGCGCTGATGGAGAGGAGGTTAACGGGAAAATTGGGTACGTAGAGAACGTCAGATAAGGGAAGGGAGGGAGTCGGTAGGGAATGTCCTTTGCCCCGAACGAGGCAAACACGGCCGTCCGCAATGGTGACCGACTCAGGATGAGGGAGGCTAGAAATTCGAGAGAGGAGGGAGGGGGTACCTGACATGTGTGCAGAGGCTCCCGAGTCGATGATCCAGGGACCCGAAGGAGAGGCAAGAAAAGCAGTACCTGAAGTCGAAGCCGACGCAATGTGGGAGGTATGAGAGCCGGTGGTACTCGAGGTATCCGTCGGAGCCCGAGTGGCGAGTAGGCGGTCATATTCCTCCCGGGAGATAGTGAGGACGTCCGAGGCTGAGGAGGATTCCATCGTGCTGGAGTTGGCAACCTGGTCGGGCTTACCAAGCTTCTGCCAGCATTTGTCGGAGCGATGGCCAAACTTCTGGAAGTGAATGCAGGGGGGGTAAAGGTTACCATCGCGACCACGTCCCTTGCCCCGACCGCAACCACCGCCATCCAAGCCGCGACCGCGAGGTCGGGTCTCCGAGGAGAGGGCGGTCGAGTCAGTCGACAAGGGAGCGGGAACAGGGATAGCTGACCCCGGGGAGCTAACCCGTAAAGCGGTGGAGAAGGCCTCACCCAAGGTCAGTAGAGTGGCGGCACTCAGAATGTGGCTGCGGATATGGTAACCAGGGGTGGGGTCGATGCCAGACAGAAAAAGGCCAACTGCTATCTCCTCGCGGTAGCGACGCTGCACGGTGAGATCAGCCGTGTATGGCTGATAAATCTCAATCTGGTTGAGGAGGGAGCGCAGGGTGGCATAAAAATCCTGAAGTGGACGAGCACCCTGACGAGCGCGAAACATCCCTTCCACAATCTCCACCGTCCGACCAATGTTGGACCGATACCCGTACATGCGGGCCCATTCATCCCAAATGGCCTTAGACGGAGAGATGAGCTGCATTGGCTCGGCGATGACTGGAATGGCCATCTTCAGGAGCCAGGAGGTGACCGCCTGATCTTGAATGACCCAGGTGGCAAATCTGGGGTCTTCAAGAGAGGGCGGCTCGTCGGTGAGGAACGAGATCCGGCCATGAATCTCAAGGAAGCGACGGAACCCCGCGGACCACGTAACGTAGTTGGTGCCGTCAAGGAGGGTCGTCGTGCCTTGAAGGCTGGTGATGAAGCTGGGGGAAGAGATGTAGGGTTCCGGATGCATACCCGGAGATGGAGTTGTAGGCGGAAGCGACGGGGAGGCCGACGAACCATCCCGGTGCTCCATGAGAACTCGGAGTGGGGAAAAATCGAGCAGAAGGCGGCGCCGCGCGGATCAGGTTGGCGCCGCCCGGAGCAGGTCAGAGCGCGCGGTGCAGGGCGGCGCGCGAGGAGCAGGACGGCCGCCGAGGAGGGGGCGGCGCCGCTTGGAGCAGGGGGCGGCGGCGGTGTTGGGCGGCGCGTGCAGTGCAGGGCGCCACGCGCGGTGCAGGGCGGCAATCTGGGAGCAGCGGCAGCGGCCGGCGGAGGAGGGGGCGGCCCCGCTTGGAGCAGGGGGCGGCCCCGCTTAGAGCAGGGGGCGGTGGCGGCCGGAGGAAGAGGAGACGGCCGGAGGAAGAGGAGACGGAGCAGGTCGGCGCCGCGCGGAGCGGTGGTCGGATGAATCGGGCACGCGCGCGGTGAAGGGCGGCGCGCGCGGAATGGCGGTGCAGGGAGGCGCGCGCGCTGTCTCGAGGAGCAGGGCGGCGCGCTTGGAGCAGCGGCGGCGGCCGGTGGAGGAGGGGGTGGCGCTGCTTGGAGCAGGGGGCGGCGGCGGCCAGAGGAGGAGGAGGAGGCACGCACGCAAGCAGAGGGCGGCGGCCGGAGAAGAAGGAGGTGGTGGTGGAGCACCACCAAGGTCAAGGATGACCTTGCCCTGATACCATGTGTAAATTGGTAATCCAATCGTATATTTTTTTTGGGTGAGGGGGTTCCTCCCTTATGTAGAGGAGAGAAACCCTAGAGAAGGAGAGAGAGAATTACAGGAATACCACACTAAGGGAGATATTCACTCACATGGTTAATTAGGTCATTTACCATGATTCTTAAGACAAAACACTTGTTGGATCATAAATTGTTAGTTAGAACTTGGATTTTTTAAAAATCCTTACATGGAATACGTCAAAAATATTAAACCGATACATGATCACGCTATCTACTATTGGCGTCCAAACCCCCATACAAGTGAAGATGCTGATATTGTGATCCCATGTTAGGGATTTCTGCATTAGGATATCCGATTCAGCATCCATCCTATTATATTTTTATTCAAATATACTTATACATAGACTTAGTTAATTTTTTGCCTAATTAGGTCATTCACCATGATTCTAAAGATAACATCACTCGTTTGGTCTTAGAACTAGGGAACGGCACGTCCGGGACGTGACGCCCCGGACGTGACGGGACGGTGACGGGTTGTGACGAATGGTGATGTGATGAAATGTTTGTCACCGTCACGTCACTCGTCCGAGGATTTTCAAAAAATCCGTCACCGTTACGTCACTCGTCCTCCCCTTCTCGTTTCGTCACGTCACCGTCACGGTGACGGCGTCATCGTCACTAGTGACGGAAAATTCCCGTAATAGAGAAAGAGAGAGGGGATTGAGAGATCGGGAGAGAGAGAGAGATTGGGAGAGAGAGAGCGAGCGAGAGAGATCGGGAAAGAGAGAGAGGAGAGAGAGAGAGATCGGGAGAGAGGGAGAGAGATCGGGAAAGAGAGATCGGGAAAGAGAGAGAGAGTGAGAGAGAGAGAACAAAAGAGAGAGAGAGAGAGCGAGAGAGCGAGAGAGAGAGAGAGAACGAAAGAGAGAGAGCGAGAGAGAAAGAGAGAACGAGAGAGGGAGAGAACGAGAAAGAGAGAGAGAGAGAGAGCAAAAGAGAGAACGAAAGAGAGAGAGCGAGAGCGAAAGAGAGAATGAGAGAGGGAGAGAACGAAAGAGAGAGAGAGAGAGCAAAGAGAGAACGAAAGAGAGAGAGCGAGAGCGAAAGAGAGAATGAGAGATGGAGAGAGAACGAGAGAAGGAGAGAGAACGAGAGAGGGAGAGAACGAGAGAGAGAGAAAGAGAGAGCAAAAGAGAGAACGAAAGAGAGAGAGCGAGGGCGAAAGAGAGAACGAGAGAGGGAGAGAACAAAAGAGAGAGAGAGAGAGCAAAGAGAGAACGAAAGAGAGAGAGCGAGCGCGAAAGAGAGAACGAGAGATGGAGAGAGAACGAGAGAGGGAGAGAACGAAAGAGAGAGAGAGAGAGAGAGAGAGAGAGAGAGAGAGAGAGAGAGAGAGCAAAAGAGAGAACAAAAGAGAGAGAGCGAGAATGAAAGAGAGAACGAGAGAGGGAGAGAACGAAAGAGAGAGAGAGGGAGAGAACAAAAGAGAGAACGAAAGAGAGAGAGAGAGACTTATTAAAATTCCGTCATGGACGTCATCCGTGACGGATTATTCGCCACGTCACTCGTCCGGACCACCCCGTCACCGTCACATCACCGTCACGGGCGATCCGTCACCGTCATCGTCACGGGCCCTCTGATTTGTCACCGTCATCGTCACGTCATCCGTCACGTGACCGTCACGGTGACGCGTGACGTGACGGATGACGATTGCCGATCCCTACTTAGAACTTGGATTTTTTTTACTTATATGAAAAGCTACTTTATATAGGCTGAAAATATTAATCTGATTTAAGCCACTGTGACAAGTACTGATATCAGCCGCTGCGATCCATATCGGAGATATCCGCCGTTCCATCTCCGTTAAATCCTACTCTCTCTAATAATAGATATTTTTTTGTTCGGAGAGAGTTAATTTTAGCGCCATAAGAAGCGGTTCGGCCTCTATATAATTATAGTTTCTGATTGTCTGGGACTTAGACAATGGACAGACAGGGACGAAGATCACCCCGTCTGACGTCCGGTTATTTCAGTTTCGTCCAGACCGTCCCATCCAGGGATTCGTCCATTGAAGAAAAAAAACGTCTGCGTCCCGACTTTGCCAGTTTCGTCACGTACGGAGAAAAACCATCGGTCCCTTGTAGTGGACGAAAAAATGATGTTTTAAAAATATACTTTTCCCCATTTTTCGGGGGAATACGGAGGAGAGAAAAAGCAAAGGGACATATGTACAATTACTTTTAGATGGCATCAGTTTGTGCGCGCTAAAAAAAGTAGGGACTTTGATGCAAAATGTCAAGGTATTGATTAAACGATGCCACGTGGCAAGATCTCAACCGTTGGCACTGAACCCAATGGATTCTCGTCCATCCCTTACTGTCCCGTCGGATACCTCCGGACGGGACGGGTTATTCGTCCCGTCCGTTCGTCCCAGGTTTGCCCAATCTCGCGGACGGGACGATTGCTCCGTCATGGGACGGAAAACCGTCCCGTCCGCGTCCTAAACCCTTACAACGGCTTGGGTTTATGGAGTTCGTCATTCATCTCCTCTGATGCGTTCTGCATCTGCAATCATCCTCCTTCGTAGATCATCTCAAGCTGGATCGACTGCTTTGGATAATCTTCCTCCTCCGTAGATCGTCGCGAGCTGGATCGACTGCTGTTGTTAATTTCTTCTGTTGTTTTTCTGCGAATGAAGTAGTTCTCCCCCCGTGGATCGCAAGTCTCTCGAATCAGCGTGATTCATTGTGGTTTCGGATGAATTGTGCCTTGGAAGCTGCGAGGAACTTGGAGTAATCGAGCGAGGTTTTAGTCTCAGATCTCCTTATCCTCTCATTCCTTGGTGTTTCTGCATCTGTATTGATTTTGTTTCCAATTGCTTCTAGCTTCAGTTGCTAGGGCAGCAGGCCGACTGAGTGTGGAGGGATCTGATGATGTTTCAGGTGATGTCTCGGGGTATCTCATCTTCCAAGGCGTCCTGCTCCTCTGCATCCTCGCGTGCCTCCTGCAGAAAAGGTTGGTAATCACGTTTCCTTTTCGATCTCTGAAGGGTTTAATGTCGTGGACCTTCTTCTTCTTGCGTTTTTACTTGAGAAATGTGGCAACGATACTTAATGGTTGAATACGTAAGAAATATAGTGACCGAATCCATTTCTAGTCGGAGAGAAATTGCTCTTGAATCTTTTGAATAACCTCGAGATCACTCCTGAATTTCTTCGAGAACGATAGTTCAGCGAGGACTCCTAGCAATTTAAGCTGGCATCCCTAAGTTTGCGGGCTATCAGATTTTGTTTTTGGGGTTCATGCCTGGTATACCTCACCAACCTCAAGTGCTGCCGGAAAAAAAAATTGTTTCTCAGTATCTCGTGGAGTGTTTTCAAGTTTTGTAAGTTTTTTGAAGTTTTTTCAAGTTTTTTCATGGCTGATATGTTTTAGATATTTTCCTTTCATTTTGGTGTTATCCGAATTAAAGGTAATACCATTCAACGTTTCGTTTTATATCAATGAGAATACAATTCACTTCATAATATTACGAATTACCCATGCGCATATCTATCCAAACTTCAGGTCTGCTTTTGAAGGAAAGATGAAAAACTATTCTCTTGTGATCACTCCGATTTATTCTATTTTTCCTAGTAAAGTTGGTTCACGAGATCCTGCACGTATGCATACAGCACCACTTAGGGGAGATTTACGAGACCCATTTTTGTTCTAATTTTCCTAATAAATTTGACTATTGAGAACATGATATGAGCCAAATCAGGAAACTTAAACGTAAACAGCATGTGGGAAAGTTCATTTAGATCCTTACTAAAATTAGAGATGCTCGACGTGTTAAATAGGAGGGAGTAGCCTCAAGAATGGAATATTTTTTGGAATGAGTCTGTTTTTGTCAATGAAGAGTCGAGGAGATCCTCCAAGACTGAGGGAAGAGCCGATCCTGCTATTCTCTATTTGGGCAGCCAGCTGATCCTGCAATGACCGTTGTCTATCTTTCTTCTATTATCCACCTTTTTCCTCATTTTGTTCTTGTTGTTCTCCCTTTGTGGGTTGTCGAACCGGTTATTTGTTTTTGAAAGAAGTGTTGTCAGTTTCTAGAAATATTCTTGGAAGTGTCCCTTTTTCTATTGATACAAATCCGTGGATAAGGGACGAGGGTATCGTATTAGAACATTAGGAATCTTAGCAAACTTCTGCTCTAAGGAGATCTTCGAAATTCCTTTTTATTATATTTTTCCTGGTAACTTTGATTAATGAGGATCAGGAAATCTGCACAGTACCACTCTAAGGGGATCTGCTAACCCCTTCTTTATTCTATTTTTCCAAGTAAACTTGATTTATGAGAACCCAGACCTATCTGTATACTACTACTTTGTAAGAGATCTGCTGATACTGATCAGGTTTCTTGAATTGAATATCTCAAGAATTTCCTTGTGTTGAGAATATGCTGAGAACCAGTCCAAGTCCAAGAGGAATCGGCCCAAGTCCAAGAAGAACCTTATCGAAGCCCATTAGAAGGAAAATCGTTACTTGTGGGGCCCACCGTCTAAATCTAACGGCTAGTAAAAACTCGTCGTTAACTAGCCGTTACAGCAAGTAGCTGTTAGATGAATACTAAAAAATGGATTGTAATGTGTATCTTTCATCCTTTTTTCTAAGTGAAATATTGTCTTCTACTCTTACCTTTCTCTTCTACCTTCTGCACTACTTCGATCTTCATTATTCACGACACCTTGAATAGCAATTCCCAAAGAATAGATGTGTAATTCCAAATAGTCGCAAGGATGAGATGAGAACGAGTACAGGATTCTAAAGAAGGCGGAGAAAATAGAAATGGTGGAAGAAGATAATGAAGATCGGGATATAGCTCCTGCTCTCCCCCTTTCTGGTCGTGAAGTGCCTCCCGGCCCAGCCTCAGCTCTTGTTGCCAATCAACTGAATGAATAACTACCTTTCTTGCCGCGTCATGGCTTATTTCTAGTTGGGTCGCAAGTACAAACTGACTTAATATTGCCTCTTGGTGGCATGTCTCTGGTACATTCTTGAAAAGAACATATTGATACAGTCCTCCCCAGGACTTATCAAAGCAAACGACGGAAGGACGAAGCCACGTGACGTGCCAGCGTGGAGCACGACCTCCCAACGGAATGAGTACTACCGGGAGCAGAAGAGAATAAAGAGGGGGCAGCAGAAGCAGAAGGGTGCACATTTTTTCAGAGTTAGTTACGGGGAGATTCTCTTGGGGAGGAAGGATTAATTCAGCTCGTTCCACCGCCATCGCAAGGAGGGAGCCAATCTGGTCTCGCCTGCGACTATCCAATCTACTAGTTTGATTCTCTCAGACTCATTGGAGAGTTCTATTTCTCATCGTTATTCTCCTTCTGATTGCGTTACGATTCTGGAGGTTATCGTTCCTATACATTTCGACTAAGTGGAAACACGTGCTGCATTTGTCTGATTCTAACGATCATAACTACAGCAGAGTGTTTTGTCTGGTTGAGATACTTGCGGCATAGCCAGGTCATACAGCAGGAAGCTATCGCGGGAGAGTTCTATCACATATCATCTGCCAAACCCATTTTTATTCTGTTTTTCCTGGTGATTTTGGATTTTGAGAATCTGGACATATCTATATCGTACCACTCTAAGGAGATCTGTTAATCCATTATTATTCTAGCTTTCTGATACGCCACAATGGTATCAACGGACAATTCTAACTATATTGATACCGTAGTCCAATTGTAAGTCAAATCTTGACAATGTAGCCAGAGTAATTGGGGATTGGGGCAGATCTGGACGGCTCCTCCTCCCTGTTGGATCTCCTTCTTCAGATCTCGGGCGGCTTCTCCTCCCCGGCGAAGCTCCTCCCTCCAGATCAGTAGGCGAAGACTCTCTCCTGCTGCTCCAGCCTCCTCGATGGTGTAACCGTCTGGTTCCACTTTCAAGAAAAGAAAAGATGCATTGACTGATTCGCCAGCCTTTATTTATAGGGGATTGTCGCCTTCCCTCCTTTCTTGGTTAACGCGACTGGTCAAGGGCCCGTTGACCAGCTCTTTGCTTCCTCCTTTGGTAATTCTTTGAATAGATTTGATTTATGTGAAGTCGAACCCCAAAATTTTAATTTAAGTGTTTCCAGTAGAATAGACTTATTCGAACCCCAATATCTATGTTATACCTTCATAACTATATATGCTTAACCGATTTTTCGTTAATTTTTCCTGGGTTAAAAGATTTTTTAGACCCTGGAAATCAATTAATTATCACTCTATGGCTCAATTGTATCCATGTGCCTCCAAGGTGTCTTGGAAATATGATTCAATTCTAAAACGTCTCTATGTCCACTACATCTTGTAAAATATGGATTTAAACTTTTATATTGATACGTTCCCCTCCTTTGTATCACCACCGGAAGCAAAATATATATGAATAACCCGCTCGTAATATTCAAAACAAAAACAGGAGGATGACTCCGTTATGGTTCCGACAACTCGCTCCCGACAGAGAAGACGATGACATCACAGGGGAAAACCCCCGACGAACAACTGACTCTACAAGAACCAAGAAAATAGGAAAAAAATGACTCCGGCAAGGCTGGATCAGCTGGTCGCCCTCCAGAGGTCGGCCGTATCAGCCTCACTCTACAGCTTTGGAGAATCTCCTCTGCTGCCAAAATCTTCCAACTTCTTCCCCCCGCTTGTGGGTGCCTCCCTCCTTATTTAACTTCAAAGAACCTGCCAAAACTTGGAAGCCTTGCTATATATTGCTTCCTCTCAGTCTTTTCCGTTTATATTGCCTAAGGTGTCTTGGAAATATGACTCAATTCTAAAACGTCTCTATGTCGACTACATCTTGTAAATTATGGCTTTAAGCTTTTATATCTATCTGTATCCTTAAATTCTATCGCTTGGTCATTTTCCTTGTTATTGTGCTTTTCAGTTCTCATCGATGCTTCTAGCACATTGGGCAGATTAAACTTCCATTGGCATCAGAAATCTACAACCGTCTCGATTCAATCTTGTTCTATTGGGGAGAACAAAAGACCAAAGAAAATAACGAAGATGCAACGGCGTGCAATGGTTCAGTCCTTTGTTGAAAAGTAGGATTCTTTCTTTTTCCTGTAGTTCAGTGTTTTACATGATGATGCCTTGCAATTATTAACGATATTTTTTAAATTGCATTAAAGATACATAGAGTAAACCACCGTTCAATGCATTTTGTAGAGGTCAATCCTGCTCCAAAATTTTGATGGTCATTATTTCTCGCATCTCATGCGATTTGGTATGTCTTTTGTTGCAATCTTAAATTGTAATTCAGACTGGACAGATCATGTCACGTAATCTGTGGATGACAAGGTCATCCGTCCCGCTCATCCAGTTTGGCCCATCTTTTTTAATACCCGATGAATAAGATATATCCATTTTATTTCAAGATATTTAAATTGACACGTCTCGGCGTCCCCTGGACGCGTCATCCTTTATCCTTCCTGAATCCGAGACCTCATCCAGCCAATGGATTTGTGCCGCATGTCATCCGCCATTGGTCCTGCCCTTGTGTTGACCAAGATGATCGATGACATAATGTTTGCGAATGGTATGCATGATGTGGCATCATCTAGTCTGTTACGTGATAGAATACTCCAACAATTCTTCTCTATTAGGGGGAGGATATGATAAAATCCCGTCTCGAGGCTTTGCCAATGCCTAGAAATGAGATTGCCGTCTCAAGTACAACGTAACCAAATTAGGTCTGTGGAGGAGATAGGATAGGAAGCTTAGAGGAAGCGGGAAGATCGTCGCCCTGAGGAGGGATTAGCGGCCCGCCGGCGCTGCAGGGAAGAACTTCTGCAGGACGAAAGGGACAGAGAGATGAGTGGGGATAGCGATTCCAAGTCGCTGAAGGGAAAGAACAGGGTGGGAAACTCACGGTGTACCCGTTTCGGCCTTTTCCCCCAACCCCTAACACCCTAAAATTAGGGTTGCTGTTGGGCTTGTGGCTGCTTGGGCTTCCTGGGCCGCCGGCGCTCATAAATGCGGCCCGGTATCGTATCAATACCCAATGAATAAGATATATCCATCTTTTTTTAATACTCGATGAATAAGATATATCCATTTTATTTCAAGATATTTAAATTGACATGTCTCGGCGTCCCCTGGACGCGTCATCCTTTATCCTTCCTGAATCCGAGACCTCATCCAACCAATGGATTTGTGCCGCATGTCATCCGCCATTGGTCCTGCCCTTGTGTTGACCAAGATGATCGATGACATAATGTTTGCGAATGGTATGCATGATGTGGCATCATCTAGTCTGTTACGTTCCTAAGTAAATGCAGGAACGTAACTTAGACAAATTTGTCATCTTCCTTCACAAGTAGGAATAAACAGCATTCATCTTCAAAACTTCAATCGAATAGGGGGCCATGCAGAAGAGAGAAATTGAGAAGAAAAAGAGAGATATGAGAAAACAGGTCAGAGGGAATCTCTGGCTCCTCTCCCATGATTAAACTGATTTCTTGGAAAAGTAATCATCCCCTTTCATGACCGCTGTCACCCTTTATTTTTAGCCCTCTGCCTTCTTGTACTGGCGCGTTTGATTTCCCCCGTGCACTGTGGTTAGTACATCTTCTTCTCATATCATGATAAGTCTTTGGCAGGTTCTTATCATCTGCCAACCCTATTTCTTATTACAGGGAATGTAACATTCTTGCCTAGACCAAGTAACCCGTTCCTGAAGATCAGGCTAGTGTCTATAGAGAATACTTCTCAACAAACCCGTAAATGATTAGATTCCCCTTCCCCCCCTAGAGAGTTGTGATGCGATCCATCATCGCATATACGAGCGTCCCCCCCGGCCCAAGACGAAGGCCCAATAGCCGGGCTACTTAAGCTGGCTATCCTCATAGAGAAGACGGCTTTCGACCTAGTAAGTGCTTGCACACTTCTCGTCTTAATCCCTCTTCTCTCCTAACCGATCTCCTTTCGCAGACATCCACATCTGTGATGATGCTCGGACCACCCCGAGATCAGGCATTGTCCATCCCGCCTACTAGACCGCGTCGTCCATTCCGCTGGACCTCCCTCATCTCCTCTCTATTTTCCTTCTCTATCTCCTTCTCTCATCACTCTCTCCCTCTCGTTGCACTTCAAGACATTGTTACAAGTTCTTCAAGGATCTTTGAGTACACATGTGTATGCACTTCAAGACATTGTACCTGGTCGTAACACTCTAGAATTCAGCATGGGCTGATTTAATATAATTCTATGGGATCGTCGTGTGTATGTACCTTCATGTTTTAGGTGGTGTTCAACATTCCAGACATATGCCGATGGATCCCTTGATGTAATCCTTGTATAGTATCTGTTGACATTATTGTCTCCTTTCCTTTTTCTTTTCTTTTTTCTATTATTAGCTCATTTCTATTATTAGCCCATTAAGGGCCCTTTCTATTATTAGCCCATTAGGGCTCCCTATAAAACCCCTTGTAATCTCTTTGTTTGGGTATCAAGAATTGTTCTTTCTTCTTGTCTTCATGGTATCAGAGCCCTAACCCTAACCCTAATCCGGGTTCTTGGGCTCGACCGTAGCTCCGATCTCTGGCGTTTCTACATTCGCCACGATCTTGAGCTCCTTCTCCTTCCGGTTGGCTACCTGCTCCTGGCGGCGCAGCTTCTTTCCGGCCACATTTCCGGCTTCCCGCACCGCGCTCCCTCCTCGACTGTGCTTCTCTCTCGGCAGCGTACGCTTCCCTCTTGACCGCGCGCTCTCCTCTCGGTCGCGGCCGCGCTCCCTCCTCGACTCTTCAGCCGCCGCAATAGCGCGAGGCGTTCCTGCAGCCGTGTGCTCCTCGTGCGACACTTCATTCTGTGATCAAGATGACGGAGCCTGTATCGGTTTCCGGTGTGACGCCAGCATCGACGCCACCCAGTGTGGGTCAAACGTCAAATGCTTCGGAGGCACCTCTTGAGTCGGGGAATTGGTCGGCTTCACCTGGACCGTTTTCTCTGCCTCGGATGCCTCCAGATGGGATGTTCACCGGCTTTAACCTTCTTCAGTGGCAGCAATATGTCCAGATTACTCTCAAGGGACGACTGATGCGTCATTTACTTGAAGAAGGGCCTTCCAAGACAGACTCCAAGTACTATGACTGGCTAGACGTTGAAGGGGTGGTCCATCGATGGCTTTTGGATAGTATTTCACCGAGTATCAAGGGTGAATTTCTGTCTCTTGAGCCTGCCCGGGCCGCGTGGGCGGCCCTTGACAGCCACTCCAAGAAAAATAATATTGCCACACTGTATGAGCTAGTGCATCGGGCCGCCAATCTGCGTCAAGGAGACAGGACGATCATGGAGTACAGCACAGAACTCATTTCTCTGTGGAATGAGATTGATCACTACATGCCTCCGGACCCTCACTCGGTGGATCGCAAGTACACTCTTCAACTTCGGGTTTTTCAGTTCCTTATAGGACTTAACCCGGAATATGAAGCGGTACGGGCTCAGCTTATGCACCGGGAGAAAGAGCTTTCCTTCAAGGATGCGCTTCGCAGCGCGAGAATTGAAGAATCTCGCTTTCAGCAGTCCCAGACCCCGGCTTCTGCACTTGTAGCACATTCGTCTTCCTCCACGCGCTCCTCGGTGACGACCACATCGACTGGAGCAGGAGCTTCGTCTCGTGGTCCATCTACTCGGACTGAGGAATCCTCCAAAGGTGATCCTTCCCTTTTCTGCAATTACTGCAAAAAGCGTGGTCACTCCAAGGAGACGTGCTTTAAGCTGCAACGGAAGCGAACACAACAGAGCAATCTCGCTACGGTTGCACCTTCTGTCAACCAAGTACCGATGCCTGGTCAAGTGCCTCTGTCCTATGCTCTTCTTCCAAGTGGAGCGTCTTCGGCGAGTGCTTCTCTTCCCGGCTTTACACCTGAAGAAGTGGAACGTCTTCGGCGATTGCTTGACCCTCCAGTCGTGGGCTCGTGCTCTCTAGCTAACGCGGGTATGTCCACCATTCCTTCTCCTCCTCCTTCACCATCTCCGTCGTCATCATCATCCACTTGGCTTCTTGACTCTGGTGCCACTGCCCACATGACACCCAATCCTAGAGCTTTTGTGACCTATGAACCCGTTTCCGGCTCCTCCAAAGTTAAAACAGCTTCCGGTGATCTTCTCACTGTGGCTGGGAATGGTCGTGTGTGTCTCTCTCCTTCAATGAACCTCACTAAAGTCCTTCATGTTCCACGGCTTGCTCATCATCTTCTTTCTTTATCCCGCCTTGTTCGTGATCTGAACCAAGATCTTACATTCACTCCTAATACCTGTTTTTATCGTGATAAGGTGTCGGGGAGGACGATCTCCATTGCTGAGGAGCATGAGGGTCTCTATCTTGTTCGATCTCCCTTGTCTCCCCTCGCTGTTGCTGCCGCTGCAGTTCCCCTTTCGGCGCCTCATGAACGTTTGTGGCTTCTCCATCGACGCCTCGGCCATCCATCCTTTGCTACTCTTTATCGTTTATTTCCAAAACTTTTCCAAGGCCACTCTATGGACCGCTTTGTTTGTGATGCTTGTCGAATTGCTAAACATCATCGTACTACGTATCCTATTTCTTCTTCCCATTTGACGACTCCTTTTGCTCTCGTTCACACCGACGTGTGGGGACCCTCCCCTGTTCATAGCACGTCCGGTGCTCGGTGGTTATGTATATTCATTGATGACGCTACTCGTTTCACATGGGCCTATCTCTTGAAAAATAAATTAGAGATCTCCCTTGTTATTCCTCCGTTCTACTCTCTCATTCAAACTCAATTCTGCACTTCTATTCGTCGCTTCCGCTCCGACAATGCCCGAGACTATGTCAATTCCACGTTAAGTACTTTCTTCCAAGAAAAAGGCATCATCCATGAAACCACATGTCCTTACACCCCCCCAGCAAAATGGAGTTGCAGAACGAAAATTTCGTCACATTTTTGAAATGGCTCGGAGCCTCTTATTTCACATGCATGTGCGAAAGTATTTTTGGGCTGAAGCTGTCCTAACTGCCATTCATCTTCTCAACCTTCTTCCGTCTCGCGTACTTAACTACTCTACTCCCATTGATTGTCTCCAGAATTCCTTCCCCAACATTTCTCTCCAAACCAAACTTACCCCTCGTGTCTTTGGGTGCGTTTGCTTTGCTCCTAACCACCATCTTGGTCATGACAAGCTTGATCCTCGGGCCATCCAATGTGTCTTCGTCGGCTATGCTTCTACTCAAAAGGGTTATCGATGTTATCATCCACCCTCTCGTCGATTTATTGTCACCAAGGATGCTACCTTTGACGAATTCACTCCGTATTACCCCTCTTCTTCTCCACCTTCTCCTTCTTTACCACCTCAATCAGATCCCCTTGAATTTCTTATTCTTCCTAACTCATCTCCCTCGTCACCTGTCCCAAGTCCTTCCTTGCCTGTTCCTCTCGAAGAGCCTCCATCTGATATTCCCATGAACACCTTGTCCTCTGATCCTCTGCCTGCACCAATCCCAAATCCACCTGTCCTTACTAAAGATCCATCCTCTGCTTCATCGAACCCTCCTGCAGAGTCCCCATCGGATCCCTCTATCCCCCTATGTTGTGCCCCTTTACCTATACGCCGTTGCCCGCCAGAAAAATGCTATGGTATCACTCTTGCTCGTCGCAAGCCTCGTGTTCCTCCTACCCCTGAAGTTCCCTCATCCTCCTCATCCACTCCTCTTGAAAATCCTTCATTAGCACTTGTGTCTTGCCCTCATCCTTCTCCATTGTATCCATTAGCCGCATCCATCTCATCTCATCGTCTTTCCCCATCCTACCACGCTCTTCTCACCTCCCTTGACACTATCTCCCTTCCAAAGACGGTGGACGTAGCCCTCTCTTCCTCATTGGCGTCGGGCAATGGAGGAGGAGCTACAAGCACTTGCCCTAAATGACACATGGGATCTGGTTCCACTACCGCCGGGCAAGCACTTGGTTGGCAGTCGTTGGGTTTATGCTGTAAAGCACAATTCCGACAGCTCTATTGAAAGGCACAAGGCACGTGTTGTGGCGCAAGGGTTCACCCAACAGTATGGCATTGATTATCAGGAAACGTTTGCCCCTGTGGCCAAGATGAACACTGTCCGGATTCTCTTGGCTCTTGCCGCCGATCGGGGCTGGATATTGCAGCAATATGATGTCAAGAATGCTTTTCTTCATGGTGATTTGACTGAGGAGATCTATATGGCCTTACCTCCTAGATATGCCTCCTTAGTGCCGTCTACTCCGAGTTCAGTTGTTTGTCGCCTGAAGAAAGCGCTGTACGGTTTGAAGCAATCTCCTCGTGCTTGGTTTGGCCGTTTCACCATAGCCATGAAGAACCGGGGATACCGTCAGTGTAATGGAGATCACGCTTTTCTACCGTCATTCCACGTCCGGGAGTGGCTATTCTTCGTGTCGTGGATGACATTATCATCACGGGTGATGATACGGAGTCCATTACTCAGCTGGCTATGTATCTGTCGTCGGACTTTGCCATACGTCATCTTGGCCCATTACGATATTTTCTTGGTATTGAGGTGGCTTATTCTTCGAGTGGGATTTTCATCTGTCAGCGGAAATATACAGTGGATCTTCTTTGCGAGCTGGGAAAGGAAGACTCCAAGCCTATTTCGACACCGATTGATGTGAGTCATCGACTTGGTGCGGATGAGAATGAAGATCCGGCTGAGCCCGGACAATATCGAAGACTTGTGGGCAAACTGCTCTATCTCACCCACACCCGTCCCGACATTGCGTGTACAGTGGGTGTTCTAAGTCAGTTTATGCAGAACCCTCGAATGAGTCATCTTCATGCTGCCCATCGCCTCCTCCGTTTCTTGAAGGGCACCATTGGCCGCGGATTAATGTTTCGTCGTCACATTGGTCTGCGTCTAGAAGTCTACACTGATGCCGATTATGCAGGATCTGTGGTTGATCGTCGGTCGACCTCTGGGTACTGCACCTTCTTGGGAGGCAATCTTATTACTTGGAGGAGTAATAAACAGAAAGTGGTCTCTCGATCAAGTGCTGAAGCGGAGTCCCGTGCCCTTGCGCATGGTCTTTGTGAAGCACTTTGGATTACCCAACCGCTTCGTGAACTAAGGTGTCCGGTTTCTTCCCCTGTTCAGCTGTTCTGTGACAACAAATCGGCTATCAGCATTGCTCATGGTCCCGTCCAGCATGATCGTACAAAACACATTGAGATCGATCGACATTTCATTAAAGAGAAGCTTGAGTCGGGAAATTTCTGCACGCCATATGTTCCGTCAGCTGAACAGCTTGCAGACATCTTCACCAAAGGGCTTCATGCCCCTCGGTTTGAGGAGCTCTGTTCCAAGCTGGGTGTGGAAAACATCCACGCTCCAGCTTGAGGGGGAGTGTTGACATTATTGTCTCCTTTCCTTTTTCTTTTCTTCTTTCTATTATTAGCTCCTTTCTATTATTAGCCCATTAAGGGCCCTTTCTATTATTAGCCCATTAGGGCTCCCTATAAAACCCCTTGTAATCTCTTTGTTTGGGTATCAAGAATTGTTCTTTCTTCTTGTCTTCAGTATCAGATGATGATTTCAGTCACTCTTGATTATTGGTAACTAAAATATCATTAGATTGCCGAAGGATTAGAAGGCTCTTGATTGACCTTTGAAGACAAGAGGGATAATCAGGAGAGGACTAAAGCAGAAGAAAAAACATCGGGAAAAGGTAGTTAACATTTTTTTAGGGAGACAACATTTTTATAAACTTACTTTCTGTGTCACACAGAATCACCATTCTTTTTTACAAACTTGTGTTATTTGTTGTTTTATGCCAAAGACCTTGAGTCAACCGACCGTTTTCCCCATTTTTATCCATTTCGTTTCATCTCGATGCGGAAATCTCTATATTCTAGATTGTTTAATAAGCGACCATCATAATTTTTAGTTATTGACTTCTAGAAGCATTTTCCAACTTATGTCTCCTCATGAATACGTTAGAATTAGGGGTATTATTCAATTTTATTCATTTATTTGGATTCTTATCTTAATAAAGTTATTGAATCCTTCTAGTTTCACTTGAGTTTGGTTTTAATATGCTAGAATATTCACTCGAATTTCTTTTCAGGTACCGGGCAGACAATGCAGGAAAGTTTCCCACTGCTTCCTCTGTGAGGCAGCAGGTCGGCGGTGGGCATTATTTCATTAGGGAAATTCTTCAAGAATTGGACTACAACTCACGGTTTCATGCCCCCAAAAAAAAGGAGATCAAGGGAGATGTCTCCTGTTCATCGTTTGGTACTAAAGAAAACCAGATTACCCAATCATCAGGAGATCGATGTGATTTACAGACACACAACACTTTCATCTCTCATTCTGATAAACATGCTAGAACAGATCCCGAGGAATCTACTCGTAATGAAGCCGATTCTTTGAATAAGGCTTCAATTGCAGCAGAAAAGAGCCTTAACAAAGAAGCCTGTGATGGAAATCTTATGGTAATTGTGTGATTAAGGCCATTTTTTCCCCTTGTAATCTTGAACTCATGATTAGTAATTTCCTTAAAGGCTGGTGGTGTTGGCGGTGGGCTTTTTGGGCCTTTTAACTCTTTGGGGGATCGATTGAAATTAGAAACTAAAGGTCATGTGGATGATTTACACAAGGCAGAAGGAAATAATGCAGATCGGCCTCACCAGTAAGCTTTTTGACTTTGACATTTTTCTTCTCAATACAAAATAATCTTGATGAACTTGAATATTTTCATTCCTGTTAGTGTGACGTCATAGGGTTAGTGGGTCCCTGTTCTATAAGGCCCACTAACCCCACTTATCCCTCAACTATCTTAGGGTATAAATACCCTCTTCTTGTAACTCCCTAAACCATCAACGAGTATTCTTGTCTTCCTCCTTGACATGGTATCAGAGCCCTAGGCTCTTACTCGAGTTGGTCCCTGTGGAAGACATCTCCCACAGCGTTTTTTTTCTTTTTCTTTTTTCTCTCCTTGTTCAAGCGTCGCTGTCCGCTGCTTTCTCCATCGGCGGTTCTTCGGCGATTCATCGGCGGTTCTTTTTTCAAGCGGTTGATCTGCAGATTCATTCGAATTCTGCAGATCCCGTCGTCAATCTGTTGTAGTCATCTCTGAAGGTGATAAACGGCCAGCCACCTGCCGGAAAACGTCCGGAAAACGGCCCAGATCGACCGCGGGCCGTCCCCACGGAAGCAACCGTCGCGATTTAAACGGCGCGGGCGTCATCCAGTCGCGTCCCAGGGCGTCAACCGTCCGTCAACTGGACGGGTTTCGCGTCAACCGGACGACTTTATCGTCAACCGGACGACTTTATCCGTCATCCGGACAGCTTAACCGTCAACCGGACGGACCGATTCGTCAACCACCCGTCTGTGACGTCATCCCGAGGCCAGAATCGTCATCCAGTCGCGTCATCCACCGTCAACCGCCCGTTTCTCTGTCCTCCGACGCTAATTTTGCTACCTGTGCCCCGCCTCGTCATCTGGACTGCTCGTTTCTCCTGTCGTCTGACGACGTCTCTGCTGCCCGTGTCAATACTGATGGCCGAACCCAAGCCTAGTGCCTCGAAGGTCGAAAATTTACCTGCTGATCTTATTTATACTGAGGCGGACTTTGCGGACAAGCTCCCTTCAAGCAAAATCGCACGCCACTTCCCGTCGGTGGACAGTCAGCGTCTTCGTGGTCGAACATCCTACAATGGATGGCGTTTCGAGACCACTCTGCAGGCTCGGCTCCTCTTCAAGCATTGCACGCATCCACCTATACGAAGGCGAGCCCGTACTTCTCCGCATGGCAGGCCGAGGAGCATTTTATCCGCGGTTGGCTTCTCAATCAGACCCTGCATCCGGAGATTTACTCCAAATTCAGGAACCGTCTAACCGTCAAAGCTTTTTGGGACCAAGCACGTTCATTTGGAGGTTCCGACCAGAACAATTGGCGCCTCTTCCGGATCTCGACTTCCTTAAGCAAGATTGTTCAGGGAACTATGTCCATAGCCGACTATGCTATGGCTCACCGGGAGAAATGGGATGATATTGACTATTATGCTCCGGGTGAAGGGACGGACAATGCAGATCGACGTGTTACCGTACGGCTCCGTCTCATGGGATTCTTGGCTGGCCTGAACCCTGCGTATGATGCCATCAGCAGTCAGGCCCTGAAGCGCGCCGAAGGCCTTCCAGACTTCGACTCACTTGTCCAGGAACTCACTGAAGCGGAAAGCCATTCGCAGTTTCGGCAGTCCACTCCCGTGGATCCTATATCGGACTCCTCTGCTCTTCTCACCCTACCGTCTACGACTCCCACTGGACCGGGACCGGAGAAGGCACTTCCGAAGTGCGATTACTGTGGAAAGTTTGGGCATATCAAACCCAACTGTTTCAAGCGCCTGAATCGCGAGTCCCGGGGACCGCCCAAGAAAAGAGAACCTAAGGAAGCAAAGGACAAAGCTCTCATTGCCGAGACATCGTCTCCTGGGTCTACTTCCGTCGACCAGCTGACGGCAGAGGTAGCCCGGCTCACCGCCATGGTGTCAGCCATGCAGTCCCAGTCCACGGCTTCCTTCGGCAACTTCGTGGGTCATCTCCTTCTTCATCTAGTGATTGGTATTGTGGGGCGTCTGCTCTTACCGCACCACTTCTGTCGGATACCACCTGGGTGATTGATTCGGAGCTACCGGAGCATATGACTCCGTTCAATCACAGATTCGTGTCCTACACGAAGCATGTTGAAGTCGGTCGGTTCTTACAGCGGGCGGAGGCAGACTTCGGGTAGCCGGTATTGGGGCAATCCATGTGGACGGCCTCGGTGTAGTCACGAATGTTTTGCATGTGCCATCTCTTCGTGCTGTGCTTATGTCCCCTCAGCGACTTGTTGATTCACTTTATTGCTCATTTCACCTTCAGCCTGATGGAATGTTCTTGTCTGACAAGGTGGGGAGGACTATTACGATTAGACGGGATCGAGATTTGCTGCTGCTGGACGGTGGGGGCAGTTCGTGTCTGATGATACAGCGGAGCCTGAGTGATGCTGCGGAGCAGAGACGTGGTCGCCTCCACCTTGCCCATCAGCGACTGGGACACCCGCCTTTTCTTATTCTACAGCGTTTGTTTCCGGACTTGTGTAAGGGGTTGGACCCGAAGATGTTTGTTTGTGACAGTTGTCAGTTGGCGAAGCATCGCCGTGCTTCTTTCTCTCCATCCACCTCTCACACGACAGTTCCACTATATCGGATCCATAGTGATGTGTGGGGACCTGCTCCACAAACCGGTCTCAAAGGACACCGGTGGTTTCTGATTTTCGTGGATGAAGCCACTCGGTATACCTGGACGTATCTTCTTGTGGCAAAATCGGCTGTTGCGGCGATTGTTCAGCAGTTTGTTGCGATGATCAAGACACAGTTCGGTCGTCAAATTCAGCGGTTCCGCTCCGACAACGCTCGAGATTTCTTTAACATCGAACTAGATTCGTTCTTTGCCTCTCAGGGCATTCTTCACGAGTCATCCTGTGTTGCTACTCCGGAGCAGAATGGGATTGCTGAACGTCGTATCGGCTACGTGACATCGACGGCTCGCACCTTGTTGCTGAATTATAATGTACCATGGAGCTATTGGAGTGAGGCGACGCTTACGGCATCTCACCTCGTAAATCGTCTTCCATCATCGAGCATTGAGTTCGGCATTCCTATTGATCGGATGGAAGCGGCCTTCGAGCGTGAAACCGCGCGGATCTTCTTCCACGAGTCTTTGGATGCATCGCCTACGTCCACGACACTACACCGGGCCTGACGAAGCTCGACGCCAAGGCCCTGAAATGTGTCTTCGTGGGCTACTCGTCACTCCAAAAAGGGTATCGTTGCTACCACCCGTCCTCTCGACGCTTCTTTGTCTCTGCGAATGTTACGTTCGCAGAGTTCCGACCCTTTTTTGGAGCTAGCTCTTCTTCACCCGACCCTACGCTTGGTGAGGATCCTTTGTCTCCCCACTTGGAGATCATTCCGTTTACGTCTGAGGAACCCACAGTTCCTAACCTATCTCCTCCTCCTGTTCCACCCTCACTTGACCTTCCTGCTCCTCCGTCGGAGAGTCCTTCGGTGGCACCCATCGTGGACCCTTCTATGGACTCCTCCTCACCATCTTCATCGACTTCGCCGTCCACTTCTTCTCATCCCCCTGATGAGTCTATCATGCTTGATGGATCACCATCTCCTGCTTCCGCTCCTCTGTCAGGTGATCCCTCTGCTTCGTCCTTATCTGGCAGCAGCGGCGATGCTGATCTGCCCATTGCTCTCCGAAAAGGGGTTCGAAAGTGCACCCGCACTCCCCTCTACCCTCTTGCGCACTATCTGTCTTTTGGACGGCTGAGTACTCCCTACCAGCTGTTTATCTCCCGCATCGATTCGGATCCCGTACCACGCTGCCTAGCTGACGCTATCGCTTCTCCTCGTTGGAAGGCGGCGATGGACGAAGAGATGCATGCCTTACTCAAAAATCATACTTGGGATGTCGTGCCACTACCACCAGGCAAGCAAACCGTGAGTTGCAAGTGGATCCACGCCAAGAAGCATCATGCGGATGGCACACTTGAGCGCCTCAAGTCTCGACTTGTAGCGCGGGGATTCACACAGTCCTACGGTGTTGACTATTTCGAGACATTTTCTCCGGTGGCCAAGATGGACACCGTTCGACTGTTGCTTGCACTGGCGGCCCACTTCTAGTGGGTTATTCGGCAATTCGATGTCAAGAATGCTTTTTTGCACGGGGATTTGACAGAGGAAGTCTACATGCGGCATCCACCTGGGTATCCGGGCCCACCGGGGACAGCTTGTCTCCTGCGCAAGTCTCTCTACGGACTAAAGCAGTCTCCCCGGATGTGGTTCGGTCGATTCTCCTCCGTCATGCGTGCTCAAGGGTATATTCAGAGTAATGGCGATGCGACTCTCTTCTTCCATCATGGACAAGGAGGGATTGCGATTCTCTCGGTATACGTCGATGATATGTTGATCACCGGGTCAGATGTTCAGGAGGCAACCCGCCTATCTGCTGCTCTTGCTGTCGAGTTCGAGATCAAGGCCCTTGGACCCTTGAGGTACTTTCTTGGCCTGGAGGTGGCGTACTCGTCTCGGGGTATCTTTGTATCCCAGCAGAAGTATGCCGTTGATTTGCTGAAGCTCACAGGCATGGTTGATTGTGCACCGGTGAGTACTCCTATTGACCCAAACGTCAAATTGGGCAAAGGGGAGGACTCACCCCCGGTGAATCATCGCCAGTATCAGCAGTTGGTGGGGAAGCTCCTGTACCTCACTCATACGAGGCCAGACATCAGTTTCGTCGTGAATCTTCTCAGCCAGTTTATGCACGAGCCACATGAGATCCATCGACAGGCAGCCCATCGGGTTCTTGCATACCTGAAGGGCTGTCCCGGGAAAGGCTTATTGTTTCCTTGCAGCTCCGACAAGACCGTCAAAGTCTACACCGATGCTGATTTCGCTGGGTCGGTGACCGACTACCGATCCACGACAGGGTACTGCACTTTTATCTTCGGCAGTCTTGTCACTTGGAAGAGCCGCAAACAAGACAAAGTGTCACGCTCGAGTGCGGAAGCCGAGTACCGCGCTCTTGCCGATGGGGCCTCGGAAGGCCAGTGGATATATGGGATACTCCGCGAATTACGAGTTGAGTATGCCGCCCCGATCCACTTTTTCTGTGACAACAAGTCTACCATTGCCCTGGCGAAGAATCCCGG
This sequence comes from Wolffia australiana, assembly GCF_029677425.1. NCBI lineage: Eukaryota > Viridiplantae > Streptophyta > Magnoliopsida > Alismatales > Araceae > Wolffia > Wolffia australiana. The sequence continues at coordinate 1,576,421 of NC_135852.1, read as the reverse complement.
TCAACAGGGTCGAATCAAGCACATGGAACGCGACCGCTACTTCTTCAAGGAGCGGATGGACGAGGGGATATTCGATCTCGAGTTTGTTGCTTCATCCGACCAGGCTGCCGACGTACTCACCAAGGGGCTGTCCAACCCCCTACTTGTACGTGCAGTCTCCAAGCTCGGCATGGATGATATCCACACCTCACTTGCGGGGGGCTGTTAGTGTGACGTCATAGGGTTAGTGGGTCCCTGTTCTATAAGGCCCACTAACCCCACTTATCCCTCAACTATCTTAGGGTATAAATACCCTCTTCTTGTAACTCCCTAAACCATCAACGAGTATTCTTGTCTTCCTCCTTGACAATTCCATTAAAAAACTTGGCTTTTTCATGTTGCGTTTGTATGAAATATAAATAGAATTGGGGATTTTTTTGTATAATGATCAATAAATCGTTCTCTCTCCATCTATCCACCCTTCCATCTCTCTTTCTGTTTTCGTTCAAATTGGGCGGCCATCTCTAATTGGAAGCTCATTGTCTATTCTCCTCTCAACGTCCAAGGTGTGCCTTTCTCCCTCTACAATCCTCGCCCTTGTGATGGACTCTACCTACCCGTGTCTTCAGGCCGCTCGTCCGTATCTCCTCTGTTCGATCTCTCTTCTTACTGTTCTCGTTCACCTCTCCATCTCGAGAACTCTCTCTCGTTCATCTCCCGTCAGCTCCCTTCCATCTCTACAGATTTGGTGCTTTTCATCGTCGAAATTACATTGAATTGGATACGTCCGGTGAGGAAGGTATCACTTTCTCATTTGTTTCTCCTTCTCTAGCCAACATAGGGTGTCCATTGGTTGCATGTTTCTTATGAAGCTTTATTTAGTTGTATAATTACAACAATATCGATTTCGTCTTCATGCTTTCTTCCTTAGGTGAAATTTCCAAACCGATTAACCTCGTTTCTCTTTCTCTGAAATTTCTTTGTATGTTTAGGGCTGACGTCAAATTAAGGGCAGATCATGCAGACCCACTAAGAGAAGAGAGCTCTTCAGTGTGGAGTAATATGACCTCTATGGCCTGGGGCATTTTAAACTTTTTCAAGAAAAAAACATGAAGACGAAAGGTTGTATCAGAAACCGGGGTATGTTTGAAAGAAGATGTTATATTTTTTTGTCTTGATGTCGATCGTCTACTCCCATTGGTTCTCTCTCTTTTTTGCATATATCATAAGTTTATCATAATTTCATCTCTCATCATCCCATTGTTTTTTTGTTTGAGTATGTAGAATGGTGTTTTATTCTCACCATTGAAGCTTATTCCATTTCAAACCCTTTTTAGTGTCATCGTGATAAGTTCAGTTCGCGAAAATAAGAATGCACATGAACTTGTAGTTTGGACAGGCTCAAGCGTCAAACCTGTTGCGAACGCGTTCGTTGGTTTGCGAATGCCGCATAAAATGAAAACCTAAATAAGGTTTTCTGCAAAATTGCTGAAGCAATTTTGAAAACACATGAACAAACACAAACACCTAAAAAACCACCCAAAGTGAGTGTTTATTCATCAACGAACAACAAACTTCTCATCCCTAATCAAGTCTTCCTCATTCTGAACATGCTGACTCTTGATGCAAGGTTAGACTCCTTTTGAGCTTTCCATTATTTTGGATGATTTTGCTGTTATAATGTAGCTTTGATGATTCTAACTCGTACTTGTTTTGAAAAATCCCTGTTTTATTTGTATGATTATAATTAAGCGGACCATATACATCACATGCATTTTCATCCTTGAAAACTTTGATAGTTATTATTCTTGAGCGTGAACGAAACTTCGATAGTTATTTTCCAAACCATCTTAACAATTATTTCAGGTTAGTAGTTCATATCAACTCTTGAGTTCATCGCAATAAGAGTCTAAAATTTGATTTGTGAATAAAAAATGTGTTCTTCAGGCAATTTTTTCTTATAAAGTTTTAAGAAATAGGTCGAATCGCCTGAATGTATTAATTGTAAGCTGCATTCCTGAGTTATGAGCGCTAACTTTTCCCATCTAACTTCAAAGTCAAATATTTTGGGACGATATTTTTAATGCACATTTATTCGCACTTGCTTAGAGGACGTCACGTTATTAAATTTTAAACAATTTAAAATGGTTTATTACATTTCCATACTTGACTACTTAGTCGTCCTTGATCTTACTTAGTCTTCAATAATATGCATACCCGGATCTTATATCCCTAGATTCTCCTGATAATGCCAGCCTAAGGGTCAGTGTCCCATACTTGATCATAATATGTGCATAGTAATTAGTACATTTACCTGTAAATAATCTGACATTTATTTTCTTTCATTGTTGTCGAGTGAACTCAAAGCCCTTGGATGATTAGACTTTGAGCATTAATGGATTATAGTAGTCATGTACCTAATTTCCTGTAAATTTCGATTATATGAGTAATATTTACTATACTAAAATATTAAAAATTTTGTGGGTTTGAACTTGTTTGCTCGTCCCGAATAATACACAAATTAAGACATACTAGATTTTGGAGGTTGACTAATCACAACTTATTGAAGTTCTTTCTCTACTGATTAATTTGAAATAAAAATGTTTTTACTCAACATTTTGTTACTAATTACATACTCATATTACGACACCTTTAAATCATAAAAGATTTCAATGATTTGACTTTATGAGATGTTATTATCTGTTGGAAATCTTACAAAGAAAAACCTGAGATCAAACCATAAGTTTTATGGGAAGTTTAACATAATATAAAACATAATTAAGAATTATACTTTCTCATTGTCTTTGTTTTCCATTGCAAATAAATCACTTCTTCTCAAAACGTTAAGAGGTCAATACCAAAGGGTAATTCGTCTTCAAGTGAAAAATTATGTTGATTGAAATTTGAAAGAAAATATAGAGCTTTTCTAGAGTAATGATGTCTCTAAGATTGAGGGATTATTGAACATGATGGGAATAAGGTATTGAATTTATCATTATATTATTTTCTAGCCAGATTCTGATTTTTCACAAATCATTAGGACACTTCCAAATAGATATAACTTAATATTCATATTTTTGGCACTTAATATATTTATCTACCTACGTATCTATGTATACATCTATTTCTGAGTGGCACTCTTATTCTTTCTTTTTTAAATGAGATATTTTAGGGATGAATAATTTATTTTTAATACAAGTTATAGTCTAACAATAGGGATATTTCTGCTAGCATATATGACAAAGCCTGAATTATGCTAGGATATTGTAGCACGAATGATGTTGCTGAAAGATGAACTATAATACTCAAAGATACCTGAAGAAGTATGATAAATCAAATTTATTCACCTGAACTACTTTGGGAAGAAGCACTAAAGCATCGGCTTATCTGCTAAACAATGTTCCAACTAAAGCAACTCAAGTGACCACTTATGAGATGTGGGCACGTAAAAAGCAATTCTCGAGCATTTAAGGATTTCGATTTGTCCTAAGGCAATACCTTATAAGGTAAAGGAAAGGAAACTAGAATCTTAGATATCAAGGGGTTACAAGTTTTACAATCCCACTATTGAAATTTTTTTGAGATGGGCATATATATTATTCTTAAATATTATTAGTTTGTGAATTATCAGTTAATGGGAAGAGATAATGACATATATATTATCCTTGAAGATGATAATTCAATAATGCCTCAATTTTTTCCAAAATACTCAATATAGGATTTAACTACTTCATAATTTATAATAATGATTATAAACCACCTAAATATTTTTAAAGCCTCTATTCTACAATAGAAAAAGTACTTACAACCTAAGAAGATTCAAAGGTGAATGGATAAATATAAGGCACATATTGTATCTATTGGGTTCTTGGTCCTTGATTGAGACAAACCTCAAATGGTTTCAACAGAAGATATAAAAATGAATCTTAAGGTATCTTTATAATGTGATTAGGAAACCACCACAGTGTGCATCAGATTTGACATTTCTTGGTTCCTAAAGATAGAGGTGTTGAGTTATTCATGTTCCCATACTCTAGATATATTAATTTGATTTCAATAGGTCGAATCTCCTCCTCCATCTTAAGGATCCACGTTATTTCTCCACCATCATTTTTACATGTTTTAGAATGCATTTGGAGTGGGGAGGATCCAGGGGGGTAATAGAGAAGAAGGGTGGGCCCTGAAAAATTATGGCTTTGGAAAAATATTTTTTGGGTCTTCCCCTAGTCATACTTATTCAGACCCTTCCATAAAAACCCGTCATCTTGAAGTATATCTTGCAACATATAAACTAATTTTGCATGTGACCATCTGTACTCGTGTATAACTACACATTAATGAATAAAGTGGCCCATTAACCTTTATTGGCGTTCCAGGTTAATTATCTGTATCGCCGTATAGGTTAACTTGTTGAGGATCAATTTAACCCAATGGGTAGTTCAAATTTCTTCACCTTGGGGTGCCCAGATGCATCTTGTGCCCTATAAGATACAGAGGGGTATATTGAATCACTCGTTGAACCTTTTCGTCTTTAATGATCATGTACATATAGCTCCCATTTGCTTGATGCTACTGCAATGATTCATGGGATGATTAACCACCAAACCCCTATCTTGTATTTAAATTATTTGAGGACGATGCTTCTCGGATATTCCACTTCCTTGAGCTACCTTCTCTTAAACCAAGGGCAAAAAATACCATTTTGTCTACACAATCATCTTCACAAACTTCTTTATGGGAAGCATTCAAGAAGGTTGATAATTTTGTGAATAGGAACTCATAGGTCATAATCAAAGTACAACCGTCCATCCACAATATGTATTTGATGTCTCAAGTCTAATGGGCACTTACACAATGGTGATGCGAATAAACATGACTGAAATTTAGGTGTAATGCATTTAAGTTTCATGTAATCATTTAGCGAAATCTTTCTGCTAAGAAGTATCCACAACATGTCCTTAATGAATGTTATCACATTGATGGTGTTGTGGTCAGCCGTGGTCATTATAGTTCACTATGAGTTGGAATATATAGTGTTTTTCTATTTGGAATTTTTTATATCCGTCTCATGTACCCTTCAAACAAAAATAATGCATTAATGACTAGTGATATCCTTATCGTGATCTCATCGGAATTTAGTAAGTCTGATAATGTATCAATGCACTTCAACATAAGCATCACATGTGGAATATAATGAATATAGTATACTAATAGGCATTGAAACAGTGTGGAATGTGAGATTACCATGCCAATTACATAAATTTATAAGTCCCAAAAGTATTTTATTATAATTGAATGGACTTATTATAAAGAGACTTTTTCTCTAGTTTTTTCAAAAGACTCTTTTACAATAAAAATGGCACCATTTTCACTCTACAATATCGAACCCCATCAGATGGATGTGAAGACTGTGTATCTTAATGGAAATTTTGAGGAAATATTGTATATAGGAAACAACCAGAAAAATATTTTATTGCAACACCAAAAAATGATTTTAAAAATTATTTAAATTCATCCATGGGCTCAAGCACAATTCACATGAATGGTATCAAAAGTTTCGTTAAGTCATCATCTAATACGGTTATGAGATGAATACAATTGATGAATGTGTATAAAATATATCCTCTTAGTTTTGTATGTAGATGTAACTTTGGTTGCATGTCATAATTCTGCATAATTTGTGAAATAAAATATTTATTATTGAGGAATTTTGAGACGAAAGATCTTGACGAAGCATCCTTTTCCATAGGCCTAAAGACACATTATTATCATATTCATAATGTCCTTCAGTTGTGAAAAAAGTCCTACGTTTAGAAAATCTCAAAATATATTGCATGTAGAATTACAAACCATAGAACGCCCATGGATGGTTGGAAGATACTTGAGAAATAAAAAAGGATCATTAGCAAAAATGATCATGCACTACTTGCAAAGAACGGAGGACAACATGCTCACAGACAATAATTCAAGCGACTTGTTAGATCATTGGGTAGTCTGATTTGAATTTGTCGGATGTCAAAATACATGAAGATCCGCATCAGGTTATATATTTCTACCTGACAGACACCCCATTTTCGTGGGAAAGTGCTTAGCAGTCGCTAATAACATCTCTTTGACTATGGTAGCATAATACATCACAATGTATAAGGCATCTAATTAAGGATTGTGGTTGAATAATCGTATTATTCTATCTTCAGGTTTTGGGTGCTAATAAAAACCTCTTGACATGTATTATGACAATCAAGTCACATATATTTTTCTCCAACAAAGAGAAAAATAGCTGGACCAAGTCTACACATAAAGCCACCAAGTACCTATTCGTGAATGAAATAATGAAAAGCGGAGATATGTCTATAGAGCACATTGGGACAAACTCTATAATTATGAATCTGATTACCAAAGTTACCTAAAGTGTTTTTAGAGTGTATGGTTCATATTGGTGTCGTTTCTCTATAAGAATTATGAATCATAGCAGGTGTTTGCATTTGATGCTCTAAATTTAAGACTTGAAATTTTTTTTTAAGGAATGAAGGTTATTTTGTATATTTCCACTTTGAATGTTGAATGTTGAGCACCGTAAAGTTGTGGTAGCGACGAAGTCAACGCACCATTTTCAGATGCGCCGCCACCGTCATCCAAGACGCCTTGCATCCTAACCCGTCATCAACGTCAACTAAAGAACCACCATGATGACGACCACATCAACGCACCGACGACAGACGCGCCTCCACTTACGCAGGACATATCCCGCGTCATGACATGTCGCCAATGACAACTACAGAACCATTCATGATGTGACAAGTCAACATGTTGCCTGGTCCTTGACGGTTAGTTTATTTCTTATTTTCTCTTTCCTCCAAGGCCTATATGTAGGCCAATGTTACAAAAGAACACAGCGAGTTTATTTCAAGAGTTGAGTTTTTCTCTCCTTGGAAGGCTCGCCCTATCTTCCCCATCCCGTTCCAGTTGCAACCACCGCCGATCACCACCGCTGCTGATCGCCGCCGCGCGCTGCGCCCTTAGCCACCACCCTGCGCCCCGGTCACCCGCCCCCAGCGCCCTGGCTGCCTGCTCCCGGTTCCTTGGCCGCTGCCCTGCATCATGGCCTCCCTATGCTCGCGCAGGCGCTCGTCCGCACAGGCACCCGCCCTGCGCAAGCCACCCGCGCCCGCCGCGCGTCCGTCGCCGCGCGACCGCCACGCGCCCGCCGCACACCCGTCGCTCACGCCCGCCGCGCGCCTGGTCGCCTGTGCCCAGCGCGAGCCCGCCGCGCGCCCGCCGCGCGCTCGGTCACCTGCGCCCCGTCTGCCTATGCCCGTAGAGTCCTCGGCCGCCAGCACGTGCCCCCGGATGCCCTCGCAGGCACTAGTCGCCGCGCATACCATTTAGGTGTCGGGGCGCTGCTCCGCACCCCGCAAGGGGGTGACTCCCCCCTTGACCCTCCACCAACTGACTGCACAGTTGGATCCGCGACACCTTGTCGAAGCGCACGTCAATCATCCCGCCAACGACGCGTCAAGAATTCTCCGCAACCTCTTCACGCACTAGTAAGTGCCGAGGTATCCTACACTCTTTAGTGCCGTGTTCTTCGTCTAGTATTCTTCGAGTGTTCATCTACCGCCGTCGGATTAGATTTGGATTTTTAGTCTTCTAAGCGAATCGCCCATTCAAAGTTATTGATTTTGGTGCTTTTGCATCACCACGGTGGTTATTAGACAGTACTCTCGTCCTCAACGAGGAAAGGGGCTGCACCATCAGTATTTTCACCGGATTTAATTTTCGAACTCGATCATGTGATTTGTGGTCTGATTCATCCTATCTCCCCTAGTTGTTCTAGAATCCAGTTCACGTCATCACCTAGCTATGTCACATCTAGTCATCCTGCATCAAGTTGAACCTGTTGGAAATGTTTATTTTAAATCACCTTTGTAAAATTTATATGCCACACATACATAATCTATGTGATAAGCTGAAAAATCACGTAAAATTACGTGGTCGTTGCGCTTTTTAGACTTATGCAATAAATTTATAATTCCCTTAATTACTAAATAAGAATATAGAGCAAGCAAAGGGTCGATCCGCAAGGAGGCAACAATTATGAATTTTCAAACAATTTTTATGAATCAAGTCAAGTAATTTTGAATTTTGCAATATTTAATTCAATTAATATTAAGTAATATTCTTAAAATAATCAAAATTAAGTAAAACTTAATTTTGATTTCGGTCAGATAATTCCAGATAAGAATATTATTATTATTTTAAGCTCATAAAAATATAAATTATTAATTTCCCAATTTAATAAAATTTATAATAATTTTCAGAATTAAAATTGGGAATTTAATAATCAAGAAAGTGATTTTTGAATTGGAGTTCAAAATGGATGAATTTTCGGTTCAAATTTTATTTTTGGGTTTTTTATATATTAAATTAAATTCCTAAACAATAAAAACCAAAATCTAGAGAGAGAAACAAATCAAATTAACCTAGAGAGAGAAAGTGAAGAAATTGGGGAAAGCCCCAATTTCGACCCTAAATTAAAAATGTAATGAAGCAGAAATGTCCTAAAATGATTAAGAATTAATTATCAAAAGTCAGATCTCGAATCCAAATCAAAAAGAAGTGCTGATGCATTCAAAACATGAATCTAGGGCATGTACATTTCGCCCATGCCAAGGCGTTTTCGAATCGTTCTAGAAGATGATCAAATACAATTCAGAAACTTACAAATTTGATAAAGAGATCCAGATCTGACGACTTCCAGAATGCCTCCTGTGTCCTTCCTGCCCAATTGCTTGGGGAGAGCCTCCAAAAGTGATTTTCGCCCTTTTCCAGACCTCCATTTAAAGATCCAACCGTCTGGATTGTAGAGGGGGAAAAGATGAACCTACCCTCAAAATTTCAGCCCAATCGGACATGTAGATCTCAAGATATCAAGGTTTTAGTGAGAAAAAATCTGAGCCGTTGGATTTATTTATCTCTCCTCCAATAAGCTTGGAAATGGCGCGTTTTGATTGGCTAGCATGATTATTTCTCGTTTTCCGCTTTCTCGGATCACGCCCTGACACGTTGTTGTGAGCGTCGTCCGCCCGCAATCATTGGCAAGTGATTTTGTCATTTGAACGGCTAGGAATTCTCCACGTCACCCTGAAATAATAAAAACAAAAGAAAAGGACAAAAGGTCTTTTTTAAAAAAAAATATTTTTTTTTATTCTCTTAGCCGTAATCTTTGACCATTCTTCTCTCTTTTATTTTAAATCATAAGCCGCTATTCTTCTCTCTCTTCTCTCTTTAAATATTTTAAATCATAGCCACTTATGTTGACTATTCTTCTCTCTCTCTTCTCTCTTTTATATATTTTAAATCATAGGCGCTTATGTTGACTATTCTTCTCTCTCTCTTCTCTCTATTTATTATATAATAATAACCACTCATTCTCTCTCTCTCTCTCTTTATTCTTATTTAAATAAATATATCCATTTATTCGCCCGGGCGAATGACGTGGATACTCCTTAGTAAATATTTAAATATATTATAAATGCCAAATAAATAATATATGTGTTATTTAAATATGTAAAAATCATTTCTTAGCTATATAATGGTCAAAAAATTATATAAAAATATGGAAAATTCCAGAAAAATCATGGAAACACTTACCAACCTTTAGCCAAGTATTTAAAACCCTGTAAAAAATATTTCTTCACTGAAATGAAGTTAAATTCCATAAAAAATGATAAAAAATCAGAATTAATAATAAAATGAAAGGTTAAATGATCTATCTTTATTTTAATATGATAACATGGAAATATAGTCATTAAAACACATAAATATAATATAAAATTCATTAATTAATCATGTTAATTTGCAAGTTATCACTATGCCATTTGTCCAGTGAATACACGTGAATATTTTGGCTTAGCTTCATAAAAATGTACCAAATGCAGTTATATACTCTAAATTGAATATATTTATTTTTTTAGTTGACTATATTGGTCTATATTCAATTGACTGCGGACAAGATTGTGGGATAGGCCTCATGTTATAATACCTAACTTTGAGCTAATAAAGGCAATGATGTAAAACTGTTTGTCTTATTATATGTGTGTTTCCCATGATGGTAAACTATTGGGAATTATATGCCACATATCAATATTTATTCATGGTTATATTCTAAACATTGAGTGTAATGTATTATTCACTGTAATATGGGTGAAAATATGTGAAGTCAGAAGTCAGTTGTAAATAGTATGATGGGTAGTTTTGTAATTTGATATGCCTTGTGTGTTGGGTATTGTGCCTTGGTTCGTCCATAGAAAACACAATTCTATGGATGCAAAAGCATGTTGATTGTTCCACCCTTGACTTTGTCACTCTGAAATTGTTCTGAAGCCGTTGATGCGTTCGGCCTCTAGAAGTATCTACGCGATCACTCGACACTTAGATCTCTACGTCTTCTTCTTGAACTCTTCTTACAATTCTAAAATATCTTCTCACAATGAAGACCATCTCCTTATATGAGTGGAGAAGAGAGAGGAGAAAGGGATGGGCTCTCTAATCTGGTTCGCTAGGTGCTTGAAATGAGTGCCCCTTCTCTATTTATATTTTACTTATAAGTTTTTCTAAAAAATCCTAAAAGGTAAAATATATTTACCAATGCCCTTATGACCTTATGTGTGTGATCCTCTAGGCCCATGTACCGTTCTAGTTAATAACTTTAGTGGCCCAAAAATAATTATTGGCCAACCTTATTAATTAACTATATCAACATATAGATTAATTAACTAATGATCGATTTAACCCAATCGATAGGTTAAGTTTCTAGCCCGTGGGGTGCCAAGCTACACCTCTTGTTGTAGAAGATACCGAGTAGTGTTGAACTCTCTCATGGAACCTTTACCGCCGTCGATTATCTTGTAAAATCCATCATCCGCACGAGACTCTCAAACAACTTAGGGTATGGTTTATCGTTGAACCCTTATCCTTCATTCGATTAGTAATGATGCGTAACAGGGATAATTGGAGAAATCCTTCTCCAATTCTTCACTACCCTGGCCAAGAATTTTCTACATCATCATCATGGAGTCAATCTCCTCTTATACCGAGGGCGGACGATCCCATCTTGACTACTTGATCGTCTCCAAGAGCTTCTTACTACATCCGAGCCATGACTTGTTTGAATCTCATGATGTAGTCTTCCATTTATGAGATGTCCTTGGTGTCTCATGTCAGTGGATCACTTATACAACTGTTACATGAATCAACCTGATTGACGATTAGATATAATGATATTCAAGGATTCATACGAATCAATTCACTGAACTCTTTTTCCAAAGAGTACCCATTATTTGTCCTTAGTGTCTCCACATTAATAGACGTAGGATAAACTATACTTATTATATAAGTATGATCACCTAGTGCTCTTATATCTGGATAATTTGATGTACCTTTCAACTATCCATCATATAGGAATAGTTAGAATACATGTTTAAAAATTAGTGAACACTATATTATGATTTCATCATAATTCACTATGTCATTGCACATATTCATGGACTTCATTATAAACATCACACTAGATTAATAATGAACATAAAATTTTATTCAATGAACTTAAATAAACATAGTGGTGTGATTGGCTTGACGCACACATAATATTCTTCATTATGTGGGGTCCATATAGAGGTCCTAGCCTACATCTTCATTCAAAGTCAAATATCTCAAAGATCCAAGTACATACATTTCAGAGATGTGTTATATCAATACTTATGTCGCATAAATATTCTATCAATATTTGTTAGGCTCCTAACTAAACGGCATTCCCAGCCAAGAGACTAAGGCATGTGGCGTACTGAGCGCCGAGACGACACAAAGGGCGCGTAGCGCTCCCGCGGGTAGTGTTGGCCACGCAGCGCTCAGCTCGGGCCGTCGAATGCGGTGGTGTCGTGTAAACTGCACGCGAGGGTGTTGACACAGTTGTCAGTGGCATGTGTGATCGGCAAGGCAGGGGTGGCGTGTGTGATCGCCATGCCCGCGGGTGCGCGGTGTGCGGCCCGGCGCACTTGAGTAGCGGTAGAGTGGGCGCGCGCGCGGAGCGGCGACCTTGAGGCGGCGCGGAGGCACTACCCCAACGCGAAGCCCCTAGTCTTGTTCCTTGTATCACCCATCGTCTTTGATGGAAATATATGTGGCCGGCAAGCCAATCACACATTTCACATCTCGTTCCATATTCATTAATAGAACATGTTCGTTATAGTGCACGTGTGATGCGTAGAATGAAGTCCATGAATACATGATCGGACTTAGTGAATTATGATGAGATCATAATGTGGAGATCACCACTCTTTAAGCATGTGTTCTAAACATTCCTATTCGAAGGATACGCGAGAAGGATATCGAAGTATCCAGATAAAATAGCACTATCTAGCCTCACTCATATGATGAGTATGGCCGGTCCCGTAGCCATTAGTGTGGCGACACTAAGGATAGATAGTGGGTGCTCTTTAGTGGAAAGAGTTCACTGAATTGATCCGTACGAATCCCTGAATGGTATTATACCAAACTGTCAATCAGGTTGATTCACGTCACGATTGTGTAAGTGGTCCTTAGACCTGAGACGCCAAAGACGTCTTGTGGACGGACGGTTGTACTTTGGCTATGGCCAACAAGTCTCTAATCATGGGATTCTAAACGGTCTTAGTTCGGGTGCATCAAGAAGTACACGAAGGCGACTGAGTGGTCAAGATGGGATCGTCCACCCTCGGTATAAGAGGTGAAAGCTCAAGGAAGACGATGCAACGAAGTCCTTGGCCAAGGCAGTAAAATATCAAAGAAGAGTTTTCTGATGATTTCCGAATGCATCAGTACTAACTCGGATGATCGATTAGGGTTTGACAGTTGACCATACCCTAAGTCGTCCAAGGAGCGTCAAGTGGATGAGGGATTATACATACACGGTAACTGATGATGAACAGGTTCCATGAGTGAGTCGATACACACTCCTTTGTATCTTATAGGACACGAGGTGTAGCTTGACACCCCACGTGTCGGAGTCTCGACCTATCGATTGGGTTAAATCGATCCGACGTTAATTAATCTATATGATGATATAGTTAATTAATTTGGAAGTCTAATAAAGGTTATTGGACCGCTGGAGTCGTTAACTAGACTGATACATGGGCCTAGAGGGTCACACGCAAATGGTCTTTTGGACGTTGGAAGATATACTTAAGTTTTGGGGGTTTTTATGAAAAATACCCACTTAGTATAAATAGGAGAAGGCCCTGAACGAAATTCACCCAGGCCAGAATTGTTCTCCACTCTCCCCACAACCCCTCTCCATCCCTGATGTGATTGGAATGACGTAACGACGCCGAAGGAGAAAGAACGGGGCTTGTCAACGAGAAGGAGGAGATTCGACACGCCGAGGACCGCGTGGATACGTCTAGAGGATGCACACTTGAGCAACTCGATTCGTCTCGCTCCGGGATCGAAGAAATCACGGATGCGATCTGTGAAAAGGTACTTTGTTTTAATGTTTTTGTCGATGACGTTCGATTCACAAAGAGTCTTTCGCTGCGCATCGTTTTGATTTGTTCATCCAGATCTAAGCCTCTAGAACTCAACAGTCTTCCCCCATGTAATGATACCAATGATGATGTACTATTTTATGATATTAATGCAATGACCCCATTCCCTGACGGGGCTGGGTCCCCACCATCTCCTCTAACCCCTTCTATGCGATCTTAAGCAATTGATAAGCTTCCGCTATAAGAGGTCAAGGGTGCTCAGTGTTTTGCCCTAAACATTCAGGCCGGCACACGCCAAATTCGAGCAAGAGAGCTAGCTCGGGATTTGACCGTGTGACAATACTCCATGGGGCACAGAGAGGGAGAGAAAGAAAGATAGAGAGATAGAGAGAGATGAATTGGAAAGAAAAAGGGGAGGGAGAGACATGAAATGAAGGAGAGAGAGAGGAAGAGAGATCCAAGAGATGAGATGGAGAGAGAAAAGGGATGGAGGGATAGGAAGTGAGACAGAGAGAGGGGTGGGAGAGAGAGAGAAAGAGAGTGTGTGGGTGAGAGAGAGAGGGAGAAGAGCTGGAGAGGTAGAAAGAGAGTGTGCGAGTGTGGGAGGGAGAGAGGGAGAAGAGCAGGGGTGAGAGAGAAAGATAGTGTGTGTGGGTGTGAGTGAGAGAGAGCGAGCGTGGGAGAGAGAAATAGAAAGAAAAAGTGAACTTGGGAAAGAGAGAAAGAGAGTGTGTGCAAGTGCAGGCGAGAGAGAGCTAAAGGGAGAAGAGTTGGAGAGAGAAAGAGAGAGAGTGTGGGAGAGAAAGGGAGAGTGTGTGGGAGAGAGAGTGTGTGTGTGAGTGGGTGGGAGAGAGAGATAGAGAGAGAAACAGTGAGTACAGGAGAGAGAAATAGCGAGAACGACTGAACATGAGAGTAGGGAATTGCACGTCCGAGACGTGACGGCCCGGACGTGACGAGACGGATGACGAATGTTGTCTGAAGGGGATGTGATGAGTATGTCGCCACGTCTGAGTCCCATCACATGTCCCAGGTTTTTGAAAAAATTCATCACATTCCCGTCATGCGTCATCTCGCGTGTCGTCCCGTCATCGGACAACATCACTGTCACTCGTCTGAGGAAAGTTCAAAGCTCAGTTCTATCTCTCTCTTAAGAGATAATTTTTTTAAGGTTTTTTTTTACAAATTTTCAATGTTTTTACAAATTTGTCACTGACGTCATCCATGACGTCCGTCTTGTCACGGCAACCATCCGAGGACCTCCGTCACTGTCACGTCACTATCGCGGATATTTCATCACTGTCGCGGGCCAAGAATTTAGTCACCATCACAGGCCAAGAATTTCGTCACCGTCGCTGGGACGTGTGGCCTGACAGATGACGTCTGCCTTTGCCTACGTGGAGAGAGAGAGAGAAATAGAGAAAAAGGGTGAGTGTGGAAGAACGTAACAGAAAGAGAGAGTGAGAGTGGTTAGAGAGAGAGAAAGAGGGACTGTGGGAGAAAGAGGGAGAGAGTGGGAAAGACCAAGATATATATATATATAGAGAGAGAGAGAGAGAGAGAGAGAGAGAGAGAGAGAGAGAGAGAGAGGATGGTGTCACAGTCGTTGGATGACGTGGATCTCCATCAACGTCGTACGGACGGGTCTCTTCCAACGTCAAACTCTCTTTATGATAACCCCGCCCTCCCTTGCCACGTGACCCCACGTGCCACTACTCAGCTTCATCACGCGCACCAGACCCGTGCACATCGCCTCGCACCACTCCCCCCTCGTACCCCAACGACCAAACGAGCCATCTCAGCCGTCCATCCATCCCCATCTCTTCTGCACCGTCCATCGGCTGAATCCAGAGGGACCCACCTCTCTGACCGCATCAGTTGACCGGATGAACCGCCTCTATCGTGTTCCCGTGAGGGAGGGATAGGGCACCGGATACGCGCTTCTTCCGGAGGAACAGCGTACCGCTTCGTGGAGGGTATAAACAGCGGGAAGCCGGGCTGATAGTTCTTCTCTCCCGGCCGATCGATCCTTCCAAACTCCGTTTTCAATGGCGGTAATCGCGAAGAAATCGCATGAATTCGCGCGGTGAGAATCTCTCCGAGCAGTGCTTCTTCCTGTTTTTTGTTTCGCTTTTTTCTGTCGTTTAATTCCCCTTCTTCTGTAGCTCGTTGCTGTTCCTCGTCCAGGAAGATGTCTTACTGTGACGAAACTGTTCAAATCTCTTTGAAATAAGGATTTTCTCCTCAGATCGAGGTTTTCTGGAGCTCTGCTCATGCGATTTGATCGTCGGAAATGAGTGAAAGGGAAACGAGGAGCGCGCTGCCTGACAATCTCGATTACTCCTTCGCGATGGAGTACGAGGGACCGCCAGTTGCCTGCGAACCGCCGAGCGTCGACCCCGTGGATTCAAACCTAGTCGATATTCATGCCCCGGAGGAGATCGCAGAAGTTCAGCCGGTGGCCGCGTCTGAATTCCCTTTCCACTGTGCTACTGTATCCGGGAGCTCGGGATCTGTGGCTTCAGTTCTTCAAAACGGGGAGTTCTCTTCGGACTCCGCTGGGTCTGCTCGTAGCTCTGCGGATGGGCAATTCTTGCAGGCCGAGAACAATACAAGGAAAACCCACGTTACTTTTGCTGAAAAATCAGAGAGGGATGCTGCAACGGCTTCTCCTCGTTGCGCTGAGGGGATCAAGAAGGAGAGAATGAAGAGGGAGTGCTTCAGATGTGGGAAGAGAAAGTGGGAGAGAAAGGAGAGTTGCTTGGTTTGCGGTGCAAAGTACTGCGCTTTGTGTGTGTTGAGAGCAATGGGGTCGATGCCAGAAGGGAGAAAGTGTGTGATTTGCATTGGGCAGCCGATTGACGAGTCCAAGAGATCGAGACTTGGGAAATCTTCGAGGATCTTGTCGCATTTGCTCAACCCACTTGAAATCAGACAGATTATGAAGGCTGAGAAGGAGTGCTCGACCAATCAGCTGCGGCCGGAGCAGGTCATCGTTAATGGGCTTCCTTTAAGACCGGAAGAGATGGCGGATTTGTTGAGTTGCTCCTTACCTCCGAAGAAACTGAAGCCGGGGAGCTACTGGTATGACAAGGATTCTGGTCTTTGGGGAAAGGCAAGTAGAGCTTCACACTCTTGGATCTTTGCTCCATTCAAAAAATGATTATATCTTATCTTTTTTTCAAAATATTAACGTGAGCACTACAGGAGGGGGAGAAACCTTGTAGAATCATAAGTTCAAACCTAAATTTCGGGGGAAGATTAGGCCCAGACGCGAGTCGTGGTAATACGGAAGTTTTCATTAATGGCAGGGAGATCACAAAGACCGAACTGAGGGTGTTGAAGGTACTTCTGGAAAACTCCTCTTTATAATCGTTTGCTTTGTTTCATTCTCTTTCTTTATTTCTTATCAAGACGAGCTGTTGGGTTATAAAACATCCATCTTTTGATTCCTTGATGCTGATTTTCCTTTTAGCTTGTATGTACCCTTATCTTCCCTAATGTTGTAAACTGGTTTTTCTTTTCGAAATAAGAGAATGATTATATCGCACATGATGTTTTCAGTTTGCAAGGGTTCAGTGCCCACGAGATACACATTTCTGGGTTTATGATGATGGTCGATACGAAGAGGAGGGGCAGAACAATATAAAGGGGAAAATATGGGAAAAGGTGAAAATTTCTCTTTTTAATCTACTTTTGGCTTTAAAACACGGCAAACAAGGAAATCACTTGCCACCTTTTTTCACAGGCTACTACACGTTTGATTTGCTCGCTGTTGTCTCTACCTGTACCTCATTCTCATGCCCAAAAAGGAGAGGAAATCTATTCTTATTCTGCGAGACCTGTCCCTGAATATTTGGAGCCAAAAAGAATTCAAAAACTCCTGTTAATGGGCTCCCAAGGTGCAGGAACGAGTACAATCTTTAAGCAGGTATTTCTGCAAATTTCTTGCATTCCTTTTTTTCATGATCATTTTGTTTAATTCAAGATGGATAAAGTTTGGATGTATGTAAAACCATAATTGATATTTTGTTACATTTTGTTCGATATTAGATAGTGATACGATCCCCCAACCCTTCCTCGGGAATTTTGGTCCGTTACCCTTTTCATGTATGTTTACCTCTAAATACCTTTAGCCGTTTGAATTCTGATAATGACTCATAACAGAAAACCAGTCAACAAACAAGGCTCAGTCAACTACTGAGCCTTGGGTGGAAAAAATAATAGATTTTTAAAAATCTTAGGGTAATACATATCCCCTTTTAGACATGGTCGTTCTGTTATTTTTGTGTGAATTTGTGCGAATTGTTCGTTCTATTCGTTTTTCCGAACAGAACAAAAACAAATTCGAACAGAACATCGCACGGACCCGTGTGCGGTTCTTTTGTTCGCGTTGTGCGAATTTTGTTCTAGTTTTGTGCAAATGTGCGAATTTGTGCGAATATACGAATTTGTGCGAATGTGCGAATTTTGTTCGTTTTTGAAAAAAAAAGAACAGAACAAAGAACAAGGAAGTGTGCGGTTCTTTTCTGCGAGTTTTTTGTTTGTTTAAAACAAACAGAACAGAACAGAACAACCATGTCTACCCCCTTGTAAGTTCATTTGACACTCCTTTTTGATAAATGATCAATTTGTGGTTTGAATGCATGAGTAGCTGTATCTGGCTGTTGTGAGGGCAAGAAATTCCGATTGGGAAGTTCTTTTAGGTTCTCATCTCTCTCTCTCTCTTCTTCTGTATTATCTCTTCCATCTTTCCCGTCTTCCTTTCTCTCTCTTGTCCCATTTCTTGATTTCGTTAGATGTACATGAGGATCATAACAGTAGCCCTCCGTTTTAGGAGGCCTACATTAATCATTTGAAAGTTTTATCTTGGCAGTGTCCAACTCTCTCTCTATCTCTCGTTTCTTGGCGACGATCTTACTGCCAGCCTATCTTTCCTTTCCTCTTTTCCTCATTGATCCTAAATCTGGGATCTTTTCTTACTTCCCTAAATCACGTTACAATTAGATAGGATCCCAACCAGTATCATACTGTTAGTTTGTATTTTTATATGTTTGATGCCGTGAAATGTATTTTTATATCGTGAAATGCCACGATAGAAAAGATACTTTAAGGACGCTGGCAAAGAAATTGACTGCGTTATTTTACTTGCTACCGACAACAGGCAGTGTTTTTATACGGGAACAAGTTCACATTTGACGAAAGACAAAACATTAAACTGATGATTCAGAGCAACATCTACAAGTATCTCAGTATTTTGCTCGAGGGACGAGAACGCTTTGAGGAAGAAGATAACGCTCGGATTGCTCTTCATCAGCCTGATCAGCTTGGCGGAGAAGGTGAAATATTCAAAAAAACCTCCGACTTCCCTTTATTTGCCTATAAGGTTTGGCGTCAACAATGATGATGAAAATGCATCATCATCATCATCTGGTTTCCAACAGCCATCCTGATCACGGTCTCCTTCATGGGGAATCAACACCGTTATCTTTATCCGGTTTCTATGAGCCATTGTCATCATTTACTCTATCCAATTGGTTTATGATCAGTCGTTATTGTCATCAGATTTCCAAGTGTCATCATCCATCGGTTTCCAACCTAAGATAGAGCATTCAATCGTGTTTTCACCATTGTTATCATCATCAGGCTCCCAATGGCTGCTGTCATCATCAGCATCGTCATCTATTGGTTGGTTAAGAAATTTTCATCATCATTGTCCTAGATTTTCCAACTCTTTGTCATCGTCATCCAAGCTAAGATAGAGCAAGCATCGCTTCAAAAAATTCCATCAATTGAATTTCTCATCGTCTTTTGTCAAAGCCGCCCATGGATGAAGATGATGACGATGAAATTTAATGATGAATTGATAACTAATGCGTCATCGTCCATCAACCCTAGTCGTAAGTTTTATTGCCTGATGTCTTCACCCATTATGATGAAGAGCAAGCGTTATATCTGGGCGTCATGATGTGGGTCGCTGGGGATGCTTTTTATTTAACTTATCTTTCCGGAATTAGAAAAAAAATGAACCAAACGCGAATCACTTTTTAGATGGCAAATGAATGCCACCGCTTGTCTTTCCTTTAAGATAGCGCATGTCAATTATTAAATGAACCCAGGTTGGCTATTCAGTGAATACCAGGTGAGCGGAAGACAACAAACGTTCATTTGAGTCTTACACTTTGTTTTATACCAGGTGGCGGACAGCAAAGAAGTGTGTATTCTATCAATGCGAGGTTGAAACAATTCTCTGACCTGCTTCTGGACATAATTGCCATGGGGAACTTGGACGCGTTCTTCCCTGCGGCAACACGCGAGTATGCTCCCTTGGTTGATGAAATCTGGAAAGATCCTGCCATACAAGAAACATACAAGCGGAGAAAGGAGCTTTATTTTCTTCCAGATGTTGCGGAATACTTCTTGAGTCGTGTGAGTAAGCGCATTTTCTTCATTATGCCTTATTTTGTAATTTTCTTGTCAGGATAGAGGCGACAGAATTTTTTTTAAAATTACAAGTTAATTTTAACCATTTATTTTTCACATTTTAACATTAACTTTATCTTTACGCTTTATTTATTTCTTAAAAAAAACTGTCCTTGTACTGATACCCATTTTTTATAATATGTCGCTCTTATTTCTAGCTTTCTTTTGAATATCTCATTTTAAACTTTTATTTTATGTTTTATATTTTTAATTTTTTTGTCGCTGAATAATTGTTGAGTCGAGTGAGTAAGCGAACCTTTTCCATTTTCTTGTCTGGATTGGAGCGGAAGTTTAGTAAAGATTTTTTTTCTCATTTCCAGTTTGCCGGTCCCCTTAATTGCCCGAGTTGATGTTTTTTCCTTCCAAGATTGTTCTAACTTATCTTTATAAAAATGGAGCTTGAAATTGATTGAAGTTATCTTTATCAAATCACCTGTCAATTTTTTTTGCAGGTTATTGAGATCTCAAGTAATGAGTACGAGCCCTCAAACAGGGATATTCTGTACGCGGAGGGATTGACGCAAGGAAATGGCTTGGCTTTCATTGACTTCTCTCTCGAAGACCGCAGCCCAATGTCTGAACCTTTCCGTGGCAGCAATTCCGAGATGGCGTCGCAACCTCCCACCAGGTCTCTCTTGCATTAAGCTTTGTCAGATGCACGTGCACAGCTTCATCATCATTATCATTATCAGCATCAACGTCCTCATCATACCTGATATTTGTGAATGATCATGCTTGCATGCATCATATGCATTCATGTTTGCATGTTTATCATCATTCATTTCTCTTTGTGGCTTCACATCCCCCCCATCCCCCCCCCCCCTCTTCTTGCATTAACCATTGCATGCTACATGTGCCCAACTTCATCATTATCGTCATTATCACATGTGATTTTTTGCAAACTGTCATGCTTGCATGTTCATTCATGTTCATCATATGGCACATAGGTGAAACGTTATCCCCTCGTCCTTTGGATGCTTATTTATCACAGTTCATCTCTCTCTCTAGATACCAGCTGATACGGGTGAGTGCAAAGGGGATAAGTGAGGGGTGCAAGTGGGTGGAGATGTTCGAGGACGTTCGTGTGGTCATCTTCTGTGTCTCCCTCAGCGACTACGATCAATGGGGGCTCACCGGCAGTGCCCACAACTCCCCTTTGAAGAACAAGATGATCCACAGCAAGGAGCTCTTCGAGAGCACTGTCAGGTACCTCTCTCTCTCTATCTCTTTCTCATTTTCTCATTCTCTCATATATTTTCCCTCTCATACGCCTGTTCTCTCTCTCTCTCTCTCTTCCTTATTTGCTCATACCCTCTTTCTTATCCATTTTGTCTCCTATCCTCCCTCTTTCTCATTCTGTCACGTCCTCTCTCTCGTATAGTGCATGGACCTGGACAGGACGGTTATTTCGTCTATGGACGAAAAAATTGTCCCGTCTGCGAGTTCGGACAAATGACCAGACGTAGAATTGTTTGCTGGTCTTCGGATGGGATTATTTTTTTTGTCCATGGAGAAATAACTATCCTGTCCGGGGCCTTGGACAGTGGACGGAACGGTCTCTGCCTCTCGTGGGAGTCAAGTAGGAGCCTGAGAGCTCCAGCTGGCCGACATGTGCTGTACCACTTGTCAATTCAGCGACTACTTCATCCCAGACATTGAATAAGACGGGAATGTCTTGGACGGAACGGTCTCCAGACGGGATGGGACATGGACGAAAATATTTGGGACGGAACGAACTCTGGACGGGACGATTCAGACGAACCTCTAAAAATTGGGACATAGGACGGGATGATCTTCGTCTTTCCCGTCCTTCGTCCTGTCCTGGACGGTTGTGCACTATACAATACTCTCTCATGCACAATTACCCCTCTCATCAGCCCATAGTATCTCTCTGCTCTCTCTCTCTCTCATCAACTCTCTTTAGTTGCATATCCTCTCTCTCTCTACTCTGCTACTCTCTCGTTCTCGTGAAATGTTTTGTTTGATATCTCATCTGTGACATCGCTGAGCAGGCACCCAGCTTTCCGTGAGACCCCGTTTGTGCTGGTGCTGAACAAGTTCGACACGTTCGAGAAGAAGATTGCAGAAACGCCGTTGTCGGCGTGCGACTGGCTCGCCGGGTTCAGGCCGGTACGTGGGGGAGACGGCGGGTCACCGGCGCACCAGGCCTACTTCTACGTGGCGATGCGGTTTAAGGAGCTCTACACAGCGTTGACGGGGCGGAAGCTGTTCGTCTGGCAAGCCCGGGCGAGGGACCCGACCACTGTTGACGAGGCGTTCAAGTACATACGCGAGGTAATCAAGTGGGAGGATGAGAAGGACCAGGCCTTCCCCCCAGATGACTCCTTCTATAGCACCGATCTCAGCTCCTCTCCCTTTGTGCAACCTCTCTAACTCGATCTCTCGTACTCTTACTCTCACCCTCATTCTCTCTCTCTCTCTTACTCTTACTCTCACCCTCATTCTCTCTCTCTCTCTTCCTCTCTCTTACTCTTACTCTTACTCTTACTCTCACCCTCATTCTCTCTCTCTCTCTCTCTCTCTCCCTCTTTCTTACTCTTACTCTCACCCTCATTCTCTCTCTCTCTCTCTCTCTTTCTTACTCTTACTCTCACCCTCATTCTCTCTCTCTCTCTCTCTCTCTCTCTCTCTCTTCCTCTCTCTTACTCTTACTCTCTCTCTTCCTCTCTCTTACTCTTATTCTCACCCTCATTCTCTCTCTCTTCGTTATACTTCTGTCCCTCCCTCTATTTCTCTCATCCTCTCTCTCATTATAATTCTGTCCCCCTCTCTATTTCTTTCATCCTCTCCTCTCTCTCCCTCCCACTCTCATTCATTGTCTTTCTCTCTCTATTTCTTTCATCCTCTCCTCTCCCTCACTCCCACTCTCATTCATTGTCTTTCTCTCTCTTTTCTCTCTCTTTCTCTCTCTTGTTCTGTCTCTTTCTTTATTTCATTCTCATACTCCGTTCTCTCACCGTCATTCTCTTATCCTCTCTTCATCTTTCTTTCTCACTCTTATCCTCTCCGTTTCCTTCTCTTTCCCCTTGTTTCTCTCTCTCTCTCTCTTTATATTTTTGTATCTATTCATTCTTCTTTGTCCTGGGTTTCATTTTCAGAAGAGACCCTTATCCTCCTTAGGTAGCCTCTTTCTTTGTAACGTGTTTATCACATAGTTTGAAAGATCTAAGTCCATCTCCCACTCTCATTTCTTGTGCAATTCGTCGATTTGTATGCATTTATTTTAATGAAATCAAGTTGGGGTTAAAAGTTCAGAATAAACCCTTCAGTTCATCCTCTTACTTGGTAATATAAATGTATATTGTATCCTATGATATATGATACTATCATTAATTATCCTACTCGTTTAGTCAGTGAAGTGAAGGATGGAAAGAGGGACCAGGCCGGTAGGTTGTTTACTTTCACAAACATAATTATTATTAATTTTGTGTTGATCTCCGATTTTGTGTGATCTTTCCACTTTTCACTGAGTTTAGTTGGAAGTGAAAGATGGAAAAGGGGACCAGACCGGTTGGTCATGTACTTCCACAATCATAATTAGTATTAATTTTGGGTTGATCGCCGATTTGTGTGATCTTTCCACTTTTTCTTCAAAAAAGAATTCATAAAATATCCTATATTGTCACGTACTACGCTACGCTGTCATATAGTATGGTCCTACCTGGGCATTCTTTATTTGCACCAAAAAGCATAAAGGGCTTCCAAAATGTCGATTTTTTACCATCATCATATTGAAAATATGGTGCAGGTCAATAATTAAAGAGATTTTCACTCATTTGTATAAATTAATAGATTCGCTAAAAATATTTATTACTTAGATTGACCCAAGTCTTAATGACAACAGTGCCCTGATTCACATATCCCCTAATGCTTGTCTGTCATACCTATGAGAACATTAATTAGAGGAGTGGGTTTCATATCAACCATAAGTGGCTACATGTATTCGACTATAACTATAGTTTATGGCGTGTCAAGTGCTTCATCTTGTTTAACTGTTAGTTGCACAGAGTTCACCTAACATATGGATCACACTGTTAAATTTAACCGAGAATATAGAAAGTTGGAGAGTTATTGGATATTTGAAAAAGTTTCCCCATTATTATGTAAAAAACAAAGTGGTTGGATTAGACACTCTCAGACCTTTGACCCAAAACCAATGACAAGTTAATTTTTATTTAATTACCTGGATAATGGGTTTTGTGAAAATAAATAAAAAATAAAAGAGCTAAATAGGTCTTGACTAGGTCAGTATGTAAACTAGGATATTTACGCTCCACGCCTGCAACCTATCGAACACTGAAATTTTACACATATAAAATCAACTTCCGTGATGTCCACTGCAAGACTGGATCGGCCTCGAGCACGACCCTGGGGCCAGTCGTACCCGACCCCGTGATTCTTGCCAATATTCTTAATTATTTTCTTATGCAAAAATATGTCTCTAACAGTTTAAGCCAAACTAGTATATGATACTTAAAACCATATATGGTAATTTTATAATTATTTTTCTGGATTGTCCCGGACGTGGACGATGGACGGGACGGGACGAAGTTCGTCCCGTCTGACCTCCGGATATTTCAACTTTGTCCAAACCGTCCTGTCCAGGGATTCGTCCATTGAAGAAAAAAATCATCCGCGTCCCGACTGACTTTGCCAGTTTCGCCCCGTCCAGAGAGAAACCGTCCTGTCCCACGTCCCAGAAGAAAAAAAACATGTTTTAAAATTTGAATATACTTTTAATATGGATTTTTCTTAGTTTTTTAGGTAAATATGGAGGAGAGAGAAAGCAGAGTGACATATGTAAATAAAAAGCAGTGACTTTGATGCAAAATGTAAAGGAATTGATTAAACAATGCCACTTGGCAAGACTTTCAGACGGGACGGTTTTTTAGTCCCGGGACGAAATTCCGTCCTGCTTGCCGTCCAATCTCGCGAACGGGACGAATTTTCCGTCACGGGACGAAAATCCGTCCCGTCCGCGCGCTATACTTGTAATTTCAAGCAACATGAAGGGCGGTTAAATTAGAGAATCAGTAGAAAGAGAAACCCGCCGTTAAACCCTAAAACCCTTCTCTTCGTCTTCGTCGTCGCCTTCGATCTCCAGCGATGGGCCAAAGCTTGGATCCAGCGGCAATGGAGAATCAAGGCGAGAAGAAGAGGAAGAAGAGGAAGAAGAAGAGCAAGAAGAGCGAGGAGACCCTGTCCAACGGCCACGCCGTGGCGGAATCCGAGAAGAAGAAGAAGAAGAAGAGGAAAATCGGGGAAGAAAACGGTGCGGAAAACGATGGCGCGGAAATTAAGACGAAGACGAAGGGTTTGATCGAGGATGACGCTCTCTGGAAGGGCGTTTCCGTGTCTGGGAAGAATTCCGAGGATTCTCGATACTCTGCGTTGCAGGCGTTTTCTGATTCTGGGCTTCCTGAGAACGTGCTCGTGTGTTGTAAGAAATTCAGTAAGCCTTCGCCTATTCAGGCAAATGCGTGGCCTTTTTTGTTGGACGGCAGGGATTTTGTGGGGATTGCGGCAACTGGGTCTGGTGAATTTTTTGCTCGGACTTGTCGGAATTATCTCTTTGGCTGCGGAAAATTTGACCCAATTTTTACCTGAATTTGTTCTAGGTAAAACTCTGGGGTTTGGTGTTCCTGCGCTCATGCACATATTAAACAAGAAGAAAGCGGAAAAGCTGAAGAAAGCAGTTCCTAGGTGTCTGGTGTTGTCACCTACGCGGGAGTTAGCGCAACAGGTCAATTGATTATCCATTCCGCCGGATGCCATTTATTTTTCTTCTCACTACTTTTTTTGAAGTTTTTGTGTGGCGAGCATATCCTTGTTCGCATGCGATGATGTCTTAATCCCTATAGAATATTTCATTGGTTTGTTTTCTGGATCTCTCCTCAACTGAAGGGTGTTCTTTGAATATTTTATTGAACATTCGGCATTCATAGAGTTGTAGAACTTAGTCATTATTATTGACTCCGTTCGCAGGAAAATTTCAAGTTTCTCGTACGTATGCTTGTTATTTTCTTTCTTTTGAGCACTGTGTTTTAGTGGCCGAATCGCAAGTATTGTTATCCCTTCTAGATAGTTTGGTCTTATGAGTCTAAAATACCAGTGAGGCTCGCCGTGCTGTACATCTTATTTATTATTCATCTGTTTTCATAAAATCATTGCTCTATTGGTTCGGCTGCGTTTATTAAATAGTTCAGATATTTGGGGGGAAGGACGAGATCATTATTATCTATTCTAACTTGTCCTTGCCCGTCGATCCGATTCAATTTCACAGCCTTAAATTTCAATTGTAGAGCCTTATCACGAGAGAAATGATCGTAAATCACTGGTCAATCTAAGTATTTGGTCTATGATATTTGGTCTGCGAAGAGATTGATGTGATCTATGCTGAATGGTTTTTGCTGATCAGTCTTGTCCCATATTCTATCAAATTGATTTCAGATTCTCAGCACTATTTTGAGAACGTTTTTCTCTAACCATTGGAACTATGTTTTTTGGGAAGGATGATATCTAATGGCTATCAAGAGATTGATATGGTCAATGGTGAATAATTTTTGCACGTCAGTCTGATCCCAAATTCGTGTCAAATTGTTTTCCGATTCTCGAGCATTGTTATAAGAAAGTATTTCTCAAACCAATGAATCAATGTTTTTGTGGGAATGAAGATATCTGATGTCTATCAAGAGACTGATATGGTCAACGGTGAATAACTTTTGCACGTCAGTCTGATCCCGAATTTGTGTCAAATTGTTTTCCGATTCTCGAGCATTGTTATGAGAAAGTATTTCTCAAACCAATGAATCAATTTTTTTGTGGGAATGATGATATCTGATGTCTGTCAAGAGACTGATATGGTCAATGGTGAATAACTTTTGCACGTCAGTCTGATCCCGAATTTGTGTCAATTTTTTTTCCAATTCTCGAGCATTATTATTAGAAAGTATTTCTCAAACCAATGAATCAATGTTTTTGTGGGAATGATGATATTTGATGTCCGTCAAGAGACTGATATGGTCTATGGTGAATAACTTTTGCACGTCAGTCTGATCCCGAAGTTTTGTCAATTTTTTTTTCCGATTCTCGAGCATTATTAAAAGAAAGTATTTCTCAAACCAATGAATCAATGTTTTTGTGGGAATGATGATATTTGATGTCCGTCAAGAAACTGATATGGTCCATGGTGAATAACTTTTGCACGTCAGTCTGATCCCGAATTTTTGTCAATTTTTTTCCGATTCTCGAGCATTATTAAAAGAAAGTATTTCTCAAACCAATGAATCAATGTTTCTTTGGGTAGGATGATATCTGATGTCTGTCAAGAGACTGATATGGTCAATGGTGAATAACTTTTGCACGTCAGTCTGGTCCCAAATTCGTGTCAAATTGATTTTCGATTCTTGAGCATTATCATGAGAAAATTATCCCTCAATCGACTGCCAATGAGTGTGTTTCTCCATATTCTTTCCTCTTATCTGCCAAAGCATCATCTTTCTGTGTATTGACACGATTTTATTTTGATCATTCCTACATGGAGAAAGTTCAACAGGGAAACGCTACTCAAGCCTTCTACTTAATGTAGTGCGATTCATTCCATTAAATTTCAAAGTTTGGTTATTCTAGTCTTTAGATTGTCTTGTCAACACAGTGATATTTTCTTCGTCCTAAAAGAATCATCGATTTGGCTTATCTTTGATGAAGCATTTTTTGAAGGTTTTCGTCATTAATGTATGAAATATGAGACGATTTGAATGTGGGTACCTCCTTGCTTTGTGGCGGATAGCTGTGAGTGCGGTCTGCTCTTTGTATTAACATATGAATTAATCCATTTGAGGATACTTATGACGTCTCTTGGGTTTTGTGTTCTAGTTTAATAACTGATACACTTTTATGTCATTTGTTTATTTATCTTATGTAAAAGTCATGTCGCAGGCTTAGATTAAATCGCCTTCATTCTTTGTCATGCATCAGTTGATACAAATGCCATACTTCAGTTGCCATACATCAGTTGATATTTAAGATAATAATTTATTTTTATCTCCATCTCTCCTTGTGATGGGGAAAGAGATATATGGCATTTGTATCCTATTGATTGATTTTTAAAATGTATGGGGAAAGATATAATTTTCTGATGACGAGTTTCTCTTCCGACGTGCTCATGCCTGTGTGAGGTGCGTTTTTTTTAGTGGAGACGGCAGTGATAAAATTTTTCACTTGCTTCAAGTTTATTCACATTTTAATTATGTTTCAGTGTCTTCCTCCAATATTTTTATAGCGTTTATATTTCTTCAAAAAACAATATGTATATTTTTTTATTATTGGCAAAAAACATGGTGCCGGGTACGGCCAACCCGAGGGCTGTGCCCGTAGTCCGATCCAGCCGTGCCCTGGACGCCACCCGGGAGGTTTTTATTTATAAGATGTAGTGTTTTTCAATGTTTATAGGCGTGGAACGAGTATATATATCCCAATTACACTCGGATCCCACTCGTCCACGCCCATATTTAGGGAAAAGAAAAGATACATGAGTGATACCGCGCGAGGAAGTGTGTGCGCCTCCGTCCCTCCGGAGCTGCTCTGCGATGTCGATGTAGTAGCTGGTGACGCTCTATTCGGGGTGTCTTCTCCGTCGTCAAGTGTGCTCGAAGTAGTGCCCGGTGACGCTCTAGTCGAGGCGGCCGCTGTCCACGCCTCGAATGCCAGCACTCCACGCAATCCTCCAATCTCGCGGGCTTGGCTTCGCGAGGAGGCGGCGTGTGCGGAGGGAGGGCATGCCAAGACGATCGAGCCGATGGCATTCTCGGGCTGTGGTCGGGAGCACCTGCCAAGAATGGAAAAGAGAGGAGGGGGTGCGGACATGTACCGCGTGGTTGGCAAGGGCATCGGCTGTCTGGTTGCCCTCTCGCAGCTGGTGACGATAGCACGCTATGCGCGAGCGGCACCGCACGATGTCTTTCCACACGCGATGTAGCCGCCACTGGGAACATGTGCCTGAACGAAGCATATCAACCAATATTTGTGAGTCCGATTCCACGACGATATTGTTAAGGTTTTGTTCCTCACAGAGGAGTAGACGGTCACGTATCGCCATGGCCTCGGCTACTGTGTTAGTTTGTATGCCATAAAAAGAAGAAAAGGCAAAAAGTAAACTCCCTGTGTGGTCTCTGAGGATACCTCCTCCCCCTGCTGGCCCCGGATTCCCTTTCGCCGCCCCATCCACATTCAGTTTAAGATAGCCTATTGGTGGCGGGAGCCAATAAACAACTCGATACTGGATGCGGGTGGCAGCGGGGGTCACCGGGATGCCAATAGAACGGAGGAGGGTGCACGCGAGTGCTGATCGGCCGACTCGAGAGGGGAGTAGAGGATGGATGTGCTGAAGCCACAGCTGAACTCGACGCATGATGTCCACTGCGCGCATGGGTGTACCTGCGAAACGAGAAGAATTTCGCCCCTTCCAAATCTCCCATAGAAGATAAGCTATGGTGATGGGGAGAATGGGGCTCCGGGCGGAGCGAGTTGGCCAGATGATCAAAAAATAAAAAAAAATATTAGCTCCATTTATTTTAATAGCGATTATTAGCTCCATTTATTTTTATGACTTGCGCCTAGCATTATTCTGTATTTTTACCATAATTCCATGTAATGTGTCTGTCCATGCTGAGACGAAATAAATGACTTTGGCTGTTATATGGGTTTGGAATTCTGAACTTTGATTATCCTCAAAGAAATCAAAATCTTGTACGCTTTTATCTTTCTCATCTTCAACTCAACTTAAAGACCGTACTATCAATTATGGTTTGGATCCTTCTTGACAATTTTCTTACTTACTCTTTGGGGGTTAAACGATCTAATGTAGCGATGGTTGATTCATAAGTTCATGTATTAAAATTTCTCGGTAAGATGTGATGAAAACATCCTTCCATATTTTTTAAATCTGCATTTCTTGGTGGTTCTGAAAGTTCATGTGCGAAATCAGTATATTTTTACTACATGGTTCTTCAGTTGTCATGACGCATCATCACTGTCTCGCTTGTGTTTGATTACAGATTGCGGATGTTTTGTTGGACGCTGGTAATTCTTGCGGAGTGAAATCTGTTTGTGTATATGGAGGGACTTCGAAAGGACCACAGATCAGCTCACTGAAGTCTGGAGTAGTAAGAACTTGATTTTCGAAATCACTTCCCTGCTTTCATTCCAATTATCTTTTGTAGCTTAATTAAAATAGCTAAGTATCTTAATGAATTATCCTATTTAATTCTTTATTATATCTTAGCACTATTTCTGAGGTAAATGGCGATAATACAGAATAAATAAACGTTTTGTTGGTATTTTGTGCTCAACAAATTCAATGTGGACTGAAAACAGTGCATCAACCTGGTAGCTGTTAAATTAACTCCAGATTTTTATCTTTCTGGTGATACTTTGTTGTACAAATTGAGTCTCTCTGTTATTCATCTACTTCCCTCGTGTGAATTAGTGTCCGGACTTGCATTATTCATGAAGTTCGGCCCTGTAAATTTGTCCTACTTTTCCATGATGATGCTTCTCTATTATTTCAGGATATTGTCATCGCCACTCCTGGACGTTTGAAAGACTTGATTGAAATGGGTGTTTGTGATCTTAAGAACGTCTCATTTGCGGTGAGTGCAACTCCGAATAAGAAAATTTTCAAATGCTCCGTTGTTATTATCAATTTTTGGAATCATTGTGAAATGCTCCTCCCTTTTGTCATCTAGGATTGTAGACAAACATAAAGGATTTTTGAATCCTCGGTCCGACTGGTTTAAATACCAAAATTACATATAACTGGACCATGCCTTCGTCACCTATTCTCCCCGTGGAGAATGAGTAACATAAAGGGTGTGATGTGGGCTACTTTTATAATGTTGCCCATTTCCAACGTAAAGAGGATAAATGAAAAAAAACATTTTTTAAAGATCTGGTGTAATTAAAATGTAGTTATAAGATAAAAAATACATGACGTGGCCTGATATTCTAGAAGGAATTTTTTTAAGGTGAACTTTTCTTTCATGCACATTCACCTCTTGTATTTTATGTGATGACCATAGTTAATTGAATTTTGTCAAAGGTGTTTAGGATTTCGATAATGCTTGACAATTATAATGTTCTTTCATTCAATTATTTATACCCTTTGTTCCAATTTTCATTCTTTAACTTAATATTCAAAATTAGATATTGTGATATTTGGTTCTTTGAATTCAGCCACTCGAAGAAACTCAGGTGTGAAATTATTTTCAGGTTCTTGATGAAGCTGACAGAATGCTTGACATGGGATTTGAACCCGAAGTCCGCGCTATTTTAAGCCAAACTAACTCCTGTCAGTAACTCCGTTTCGATTTGTCTTTCTTATCTGTGTTTATTACCTTATCAGTTATTGAAAATCACAAGGATTTTGGAACCGACTGTGTGGATAAAAGCTTTTCTTCTTTGTCAGGTCGGCAGATGGTCATGTTTAGTGCCACGTGGCCCTCAGCTGTTCACCAACTTGCTCAGGAGTTCATGGATCCTGACCCAGTTAAAGTATGGATCTTTTTCTTGAAAGGAGGAAAAAAAATTTGCTAATTTTTTATCTGACACAGGTTGTCGTGGGCTCAGAGGACTTAGCTGCAAATCATGATGTAATGCAGATAGTTGAGGTTCTGTTCATGTTGCCATAGCCATTCGCTTATCTGATAGCTACAATGAATAGTTGGTTTGATTTATGATCTCTACTTAGGTTTTGGACGAACAAGCGCGTGATCAGCGTCTGTTCTCTTTGCTCGAGAAATACCACTCTTCTAAGAGGTATTTTTCCTTTTATTTTTCTCACATTTGTAGTTATTTCTGATGTTGCAACCCCCGTTCCATATTTTCTAAGTCGAATACTTGATTTGCTGAAAAATTCTTGGAACGGCAACATAATGCCACGCATCTAAGTGGTCTTTTCCGTTTATTTTTCTCACCGCATTAGAACTGATAACAGACTTTTGGGGGCCTTGTATTTTGTTAATTTTACGAGTCAAATACTTCATAACTCTAGCTTGAAAATTCTTGGAACAGTAACAGAGTGCTGGTCTTTGTGTTATACAAGAAGGAAGCAGCCCGGGTTGAAACTATGCTTCAAAGGAGGTGACCTGGATTCGCTTGTTAGAATCATCGTATGGAATGTTATTTAATATCGTTTTTGTTCTTACTCTGCACTGTGACAGAGGCTGGAAGGCGGTTTCCGTTCACGGGGACAAGGCCCAGAACGCTCGTACAGAGGCTCTTTCCTTGTTCAAGAACGGAAAATGCCCTTTAATGGTTAGTTATAAAAATAAGCTCCGTTCTTCGATGTTTTATAACTATTTTCTAAACATTTGAATATTGTGATGCATCTGAATGCATGCAGATTGCGACGGATGTGGCTTCTCGGGGGCTGGATATCCCTGACGTGGAAGTGGTGATCAACTACAGTTATCCTCTCACTACCGAGGATTATGTACACAGAATTGGTAGAACCGGCCGAGCAGGAAAGAAGGGCGTTGCGCACACTTTCTTTACTAGGGAAAACAGGGTAACTGTTAATATTTTTCTTGAAGTTCGGTGTTTGACTTGGACTTCTTCAATTCATCATTATTATTATTGAAGTGTATCTACTCTTTTTTGGTGTTTTTAGGGTCTCGCTGGAGAGCTCGTTAATGTTCTTAGAGAAGCTGGGCAGATCGTACCTGAATCTCTTACCAAATTCGGTACCCATGTCAAGAAGAAGGTGCATATTTACGCTTCATGGTTTTGCATATTCCTCGTAGTGTATGTACTTTTGATGACTGCTTTTGAATTTTTAGTAATTTCATATTGTTTATGGCTGTGGATTTCAGTAATTATACATCTTTTGTGGGCTGTGAAAGCATTCTCTCTATAGGCTGTGAATTTTCAGTAAATCCTTTTTCTTTTGTGGGCTGTGAATTTCCAGTAACTCTTCTTTTATGGGCTGTGACTTTTCAGTAAGTCTCTCTTTTGTAGACTGAATTTTGGTAATTCACATTTTTATTATCGGCTGTGAATTTTCAGTTACTAGTGATTCTCTATCTTATTTAACTGAAATTATAGCGGCTCAATATCTTTTATATGACGTGTATTTTTAGGATTTTTTTCTTTTGATGCGAAGTGAATTTTAAATTTTCATTTGTTTCTCAACAATGAATTTAGAGTAATTTTATTTCGTTTATGGGCTGTGAAATTTTATTAATTCTTCCTGTGATAAAATATAAATTTTCGATTCAGGAGTCCAAGTTGTACGGAGCCCACTTCAGAGAAATCGGGATGGACGCTCCAAAGTCGACGAAGATCACATTTGATGATTCAGATTAAGGTTTTATGGATCAGCATCGTCCTGCTGAAATCATTCTTTAGCTGGGTGAGGAACAATAGTCAACACATTTAATTATATGTTTGTCGATAAGTTGCCTCAACGTCAACAGCATTTCCCCGACGAGCTGAAGATTTATCTAAACAGGCATCACATCGGGTATGATGGACATTCAGAGGGTTGATATTAGAAATTGAGAATTTATATTATCTGCTAGTCTATAGTTTATTCGGTTGATTTTTTTTGTAAACAGAAAATCGACCTTATCAATGAAGTTAGGCTGCTATTTGATGGGTTTTCTTAGATAATTTTGTTTGTAAAGAAAAAGGTCAACTGATTTACATCAACCTTGTGCATATTTTGGGGGTCTAAATAAATTAATGCATGAATAAATGCCTGTGTAGGGAAATCCTCAGGTGATTTGGATACTAAGAGGAAGGGGATAAATATTTTGGAAATTAATAATTTACACTGGGATCTGAGTGATATCCCACTCCATAAATTGGATAATAGATAAATACATTTATACATTTACTATTCATTCAAATATGAATAACTAACCAAGGGATTTGTAGGGCTTCACAGTTTAGTTTAAAGCGACTTGTGTCAACTTTTAATCTAATTGAATGCAAATTTATAATAATATAATTAAAATGCTCCTGGTATTAGAGTATAGCGATCGGGATTCGGATGACTTGAAGAATCAATTGGAGGTTCGTTCCGAATAGTTTGAATCTTTTGATAGAACAAAAAGTTTGATTGAGTTTGAACAAGTTATTTGATCGATTTAGTTTGTTCGTTTGTGTTCAATTGAACATTTGTTCGAAGAGTTCATACAAAATCAAACAATTGAGGGAAAAACAATGCTACCTCGCTCTCTGCCATTCTCCCTCTCTCTCTGTAATCTCTCTCTCTCTTGCTTCCTCTCTCTCTCTCGTTCTCTCTCGCGTTCTCTCTCATGCTTGCTTCCTCCCTTTCTCTTTCTCCCTTTCTCTCTCTCTCTCTTGCTCTCTCCCTTTCTCTCTATAACTCTCTCTCTCTCTCTCTCTCTCGTGCCCTCTCTCTCTCTCTCGCTTGTTCTCTCTCTTTCTCGTTCTCACTCTCTCTCAAGTGCTCTCGTTTCTCCCTTTCTCTCTCTTGCTTGTTCTCTCTTTCTCGTTCTCACTCTCTCTCAAGTGCTCTCGTTTCTCCCTTTATCTTTCTCGCACTTGCTTGCCCTCTATCGCTCTAGTGCTCTTATTCTCTCCCTTTCTCTCTCTAGGGCTCTCTCTCTTGTTCTCTCCCTTTCTCTCTCTCTCTCTCTCTCTCTCTCTCTCTCTCGCTCTCCTCTGGCTCTCTCCTCTTTAGTGTTCTCTTTCTCTCCCTCTGCCTCTCTCTCTCTCTCGTTCTCTTTCTCTTTCTCTGTCGCGCTCTCTCTTTCTCTCTCTGCTGAGCTCTCTCTCTCTCCCTCTGGCTCTCTCGTTCTCTCTCTCTCTTGTTCTCTCTTGGTTGTTTTCTCTCTCTCGTTCTCTATTGGTTGTTTTCACTCTCTCGTTCTCTCTCTTGGTTGTTTTCTCTCTTTCTCTCTCTCTTGGTTGTTTTCTCTCTCTCTCTCACTTGTTCTCTCTCTTGGTTATTTTCTCTCTTTCTCTCTCTCTTGGTTGTTTTCTCTCTTTCTCTCTCACTTGTTCTCTCTCTTGGTTGTTTTCTCTCTCTCGTTCTCTATCTCCTTAGTTGTTTCATCTCTCCCTCGTTCTTTCTCTCTCTCTCTCGTTCTCTCTCTCTCTTGGTTGTTCTTTCTCTCTCTTGTTCTCTCTTTCTCTTGGTTGTTTTCTCTCCCTCGTTCTTTCTCTTTCCCTTGTTCTTTCTTTCTTGTTTGTTTTCTCTCTCTTGCTTGTTTTCTCTCTCCCTCTGGTTCTCTCTTTTGCTTTCTCTCTCTCTCTCTCTCTCTCTCTCTCTCTCTCTTTCACGTTCTCTCTCTCTTGTGCTTGTTTTCTCTCTCGCTCTCTCGCTCTCTCTCTCTCTCTCTCTCTCTCTCTCTCTCGCTCAGGAGACCTCTTCTCGCGCCGCCTCTCTTCCTCTGGCTCTCTTCTCTCGCCCCCCCTCTCTCTCACTCACTCACTCACACTCTCTCTCTCTCTCTCTTCTGGTTCTCTGGTTGGATCACAATGTGGGCTTACACATAATTTATGTACCGCATATCCATGGTTATTATTCAAGATATTTATCCCACTCAATGTGGTTTTATAAGGATGGGATTAAGACATCATTATTTATTGCTTTGGTTGCATATATGTGTAGAAACCAGGTCAGTTACATAATCGTAATGGTGGTTTTGTAAACTGATATGCCCATGAAGGCCTATAAAAGAATAGTTGTGATCCCTGGATCATGTATGGATGTGAGACCCTCCAGCCCCCATTTGCAGAAGATGATTTAGAAAATCCTGCATTGATCTAGAAGATCCACTCCAAACCATCCAAGAAGATGGACTCCGGTACACTTCTGTTGCAGTTATTTTCTATCATCTCTCTCTTGTTCTCTCTCGCTATTTATCTCTTCTTATCTCTCGTTCTCTCTCATCCTCCATCTTTTCTTATCTCTCATTCTCTCTCTCTCTCCATCTCTTCTCTCTCGTTCTCTATCCCTTCTCTCTCTAGCTCTCTCTCTTCTTCTTCTTCTCTCTCTCTCAGTCTCTATCTCTTCTTCTTCTCTCTCTATCTCTATCTCTATCTCTATCTCTATCTCTATCTCTATCTCTCTCTCTCTCTCCTCTCTCGGTCTCTATCTCTTCTTCTTCTCTCTCTATCTCTATCTCTATCTCTATCTCTATCTCTCTCTCTCCTCTCTCGGTCTCTATCTCTTCTTCTTCTCTATCTAGCTCTCTCTCTCTCTCTCTCTCTCTCTCTCCTCTCTCGGTCTCTATCTTTTCTACTTCTTCTCTATCTAGCTCTCTCTCTCTCTCTCTCCTCTCTCAGTCTCTATCTTTTCTACTTCTTCTCTATCTAGCTCTCTCTCTCTCTCTCCTCTCTCGGTCTCTATCTTTTCTTCTTCTTCTCTATCTAGCTCTCTCTCTCTCTCTCTCTCTCTCTCTCTCTCCTCTCTCAGTCTCCATCTTTTCTTCTTCTTCTCTCTCTCGCTCTCTCTCTCTCTCTCTTTCTCTCTCTCTCCTCTCTCAGTCTCTATCTCTTCTACTTCTTCTCTATCTAGCTCTCCCTCTCTCTCTCCTCTCTCGGTCTCTATCTCTTCTTCTTCTCTATCTAGATCTCTCTCTCTCTCTCTCTCCTCTCTCGGTCTCTATATCTTCTTCTTCTTCTCCATCTAGTTCTCTCTCTCTCTCTCTCTCTCTCTCTCTCTCCCCTCTCTCGGTCTCTATCTTTTCTACTTCTTCTCTATCTAGCTCTCTCTGTCTCTCCTCTCTCAGTCTCTATCTCTTCTACTTCTTCTCTATCTAGCTCTCCCTCTCTCTCTCCTCTCTCGGTCTCTATCTCTTCTTCTCTATCTAGATCTCTCTCTCTCTCTCTCTCTCTCCCTCCTCTCTCGGTCTCTATATCTTCTTCTTCTTCTTCTCCATCTAGTTCTCTCTCTCTCTCTCTCTCTCTCTCTCTCCCCTCTCTCGGTCTCTATCTCTTCTTCTTCTCTATCTAGCTCTCTCTCTCTCTCTCTCCTCTCTCGATCTCTATTTCTTCTTCTTCTTCTCTCTCTATCTATCTCTCTCTCCTCTCTCGGTCTCTATCTCTTCTTCTTCTTCTTCTTCTTCTCTCTCTATCTATCTCTCTCTCCTCTCTCGGTCTCTATCTCTTCTTCTTCTTCTTCTTCTCTCTCTATCTATCTCTCTCTCCTCTCTCGGTCTCTATCTCTTCTTCTTCTTCTTCTTCTTCTTCTTCTTCTCTCTCTATCTATCTCTCTCTCCTCTCTCGGTCTCTATCTCTTCTTCTTATTCTCTCTCTATCTATATCCCTCTCTCTCTCTCTCTCTCTCTCTCTCTCTTCTCTCGGTCTCTATCTCTTCTTCTTCTTCTTCTCTCTCTATCTATATCCCTCTCTCTCTCCTCTCTCGGTCTCTATCTCTTCTTCTTCTTCTCTCTCTATCTATATCCCTCTCTCTCTCTCCTCTCGCGGTCTCTATCTCTTCTTCTTCTTCTCTCTCTATCTATATCCCTCTCTCTCTCTTGTCTCTCGGTCTCTATCTCTTCTTCTTCTTCTCTCTCTCTCTCTATCTCTCTCTCCTCTCTCGGTCTCTATCTCTTCTTCTTCTCTCTCTATCTATATCCCTCTCTCTCTCTCTTCTCTCGGTCTCTATCTCTTCTTCTTCTTCTCTCTCTATCTATATCCCTCTCTCTCTCTCTTCTCTCGGTCTCTATCTCTTCTTCTTCTCTCTCTATCTATATCCCTCTCTCTCTCTCTTCTTTCGGTCTCTATCTCTTCTTCTTCTTCTCTCTCTATCTATATCCCTCTCTCTCTCTCTTCTCTCGGTCTCTATCTCTTCTTCTTCTTCTCTCTCTATCTATATCCCTCTCTCTCTCTCTTCTCTCGGTCTCTATCTCTTCTTCTTCTTCTTCTTCTCTCTCTATCTATATCCCTCTCTCTCTCTCTCTCTCTCTCCTCTCTCGGTCTCTATCTCTTCTTCTTCTTCTTCTCTCTCTATCTATATCCCTCTCTCTCTCTCTCCTCTCTCGGTCTCTATCTCTTCTTCTTCTTCTTCTTCTTCTTCTTCTTCTTCTCTCTCTCTCTCTCTCTCTCTCTCTCTCTCTCTCCTCTCCACTCTCGGTCTCTATCTCTTCTTCTTCTTCTTCTCTCTATCTCTATCTATCTATCTATCTCTCTCTCCTCTCTCGGTCTCTATCTCTTCTTCTTCTTCTTCTTCTCTCTATCTCTATCTATCTATCTCTCTCTCTCCTCTCTCTGTCTCTCTCTTCTTCTTCTTCTCTCTACCTCTATCTATCTCTCTCTCTCTCACTCTCTCTCTCTCTCTCTCGCTTTCTTCCTCTCTCTTTTCATTTATTATATATATATTTGAATAACTTATTTATTTTATATTTATTTTATTTATTTGTTATTAATTCGAATAGTTCTTTGTAAAAGCGCCAAATCATTTTATTATTTTAAAAACACTATGAACAAATGTGAACATTTTGTTTTTGCTCTGAACTAATATACAGTCAAACGGTTAAACTAAAGCTAAAACTTCAGTAATCACACAGATGACTTAAAAATATTACCCAGTGAAGTCAATTTTTGTCATGATTTTCTGCCCTTAAAATCAAAGATAGAGGAAAAAATTAAATTCAAGAGATAAATACATGTGAGATAATTTAAGGTTGGTTTCCTCCCAAAAAAACAGTTCCAGAAATATACCCAGTGACAAGACATGGTCGTTCTGTTCTTTTGGTGCGAATTTGTGTGAATTGTTCATTCTGTTCGGTTTTCCGAACAAAACAAAAACGAATTCGAACAGAACATCGAACAGACCCATGTTATGTTCTTTTGTTCGCTTAGTGCGAATTTTAGTCTAATTTTGTGCGAATGTGCGAATTTATGTGAATGTGCGAATTTTGTTCATTTTTGAAAAAGAAAAAGAACAGAACAAAGAACAAGGGCCTGTGCGGTTCTTTTGTGCGAATTTTATGTTCGTTTCAAATGAACAGAACGACCATGTCTACCAGTCACACAACACTTCTGAGGTCAATACTTGATTTTCTAACAACTGTGTATTTTCTGACACCTTGAAGTATTTTCCTTGAAACTTTATAGGTTTAATCTGAATTCTAATCATGCAATCATCACATCCCATATGACTACATTTTACAACCCATTCCATCTTGACTTGGAGCTTTATGCGGTGTATAAATTTTGGGATTCTGATTTTTTTTTCGCTTGTGTTGATGCAAAAAAAGCTTTTTTGGTTAATGTCTTTATTGTAGGCAACTTCAAGTGTTTTTCTGTTCATACTGATGTTCAAATGCCCTCTTTTGTTAAATATAATCTCATTATTCTTTTAAGAATTCCCTCATTTTACTTCTTTCACTCAAACATTGGTCCTCACACTGAGATTTCTGGATCAAAGTCTACTTATTTTACCCATGAATGCATGTGAAGATTCAAGATCATTAAATCACGCAATTCACTCATTTCTTGATTAAAATAGAACAAGAAACAAGATAAGAGACAACATATTTACATTTTGGATTTGAGTAAAAGGATTGGACTCATTTTTTATAGGTTTTAGGATATGGGTAATTTCCAAAATATTTCAACAAGTAGATGAATGACTGATCATCAAATATAAGATCCGTATCAAGATAAATGAATCATTGAACATATACATATGAGCACAAGGAGAAGAAAGATATCTAAAGTGTCTTGTAGATGTCTCTAGGTAGATCACAGTAAAAGGATAAAGAATATGAGAAATATAATAGAGTTTCATATAGGATTTAAGATTGGAATCAGCTACTTTTTTGGGGGGATGTAGAATTTAGATCTCTTTATCATTGTGGAGATTTCATGAAATGTTAGATCTCTTTCACACTGATGAGGGAAAGTTATTAGGGTGGAAAATTTTCATTTCTCTTTGCTTATCCAAATGCATTCGTCTGAATCATCTCTCCTGTATCATCTTGATTGAAATTCATCCTCATGGATCATTAAATCATCTTTCTATAAATTATCTTTCTTCGAGAAAACCAAAAGATTAATACAAATTCTTGATAGCTCTTAATTAGCAACAAATTCGATAAATCACTAGCCTATCATGGATTATTTTGCAACATCACAAATAGAGCGATTGAAATCTAATTTGTGAATTAGAAGAGGAACATCACAAAAAAATTACTTAGCTTTTCAAGGTGTGATGAGGCACCGAATAAATTAAAGCAACAGTATGTGAAACTCTGCTAATCATGAAGAATACCTGATAAGAATAGGGCGAATGATCACTTTGATAGTTCTTTGCACCGATTTGTAGCTGCAATAACAGCATTCATCAGGGTTGCACGGAAGCCGCCTTTCTCCAGCTCATGAATTCCTGCTATTGTGGTTCCAGCTGGGGAGGCAACATCATCCTTGAGCTGACCCGGGTGTTTTCCTGTTCTATTCACCATTGCGGCCGCGCCTAAAACCTTTAGAACAAAAACATATAATATTGAGAACATTTGTCGAATTAGATCTTTTTTGGTTTGTTGTACATAATAGGGGGATTTGATGGAGTCTGTCGACTATTCATCATAACACAGAAAGTCGACTATCCTGTACCAAAAAGTAGTTAAAGCTTTAAACGAAAGGCTGATTATTCCGTCCCAAGTTAGCGCTTTACAGGGCTATATTTTAAAATATAATGTAGGACATTCTGAACATTAGTCGAGTTGGACATTTAAAGAGTATTATAGAGCAAGATAGGGATTTACTTACTGTTTGTGAGGCCAAGCTTAGGGCGAGGTCTCGCGGAAGACCAGCAGCAACTCCTCCATCCGCCATAGCTTCTATGGCAAGAAAGATGTACGCAGGGCCACTACCACTGAAAACACAAAGGCGAGCAACGACTACTCAGAGGGACTTTTGAAAAAACCTTTTTCAGGGTTCCTGGTTAAAATTCAATTGATCGAGAATTTTTCATTGGTTTATTGGTAGTGATACATCGTGTAGCTGTTAGAGTCCTGATGAAATAACCGATTCTTGAAATCGTAGGGTTATAAATACCCCCTTGTAAGGTCATTAGAGAAACTTTTGATGAATGATTACCCTGTGGTTTCTTGGCACGAGTAGCTGTATCCGGCTTTCGTGAGGGTAAGAACTCCCGATTCGGAAGTTCTTGAGAGTTTGTTCTCCTATCGCTCTCTCCTCTTCTCTCTTACCTCTTCCATCTCTCCAATTCTACTCTATATCCCTTGTCCCATTTCTTGATTTTGTTAGATCTCCATGGGGATTGTAACTCTCCCAGGGTAGTCCTGCTGATGATGTTCCAGAGAGGTCACCCATCCTAAATTGCTTCCACTTTAGCATGCAATCCCCATCATATCTTTGTGGAAGTTTGATCATTTTAACACACTCCATGCATTTTGGTAATTTCCCTTTTAGGATAGTTTTTGAATAAATATGACTCTCCCTTTGGGAGGGCATCCAAGAAGGATCAATGAAGAGACGTTGCAGTTCCTCGGTCTTTCCTCACCTCCCTGTCACAGTTTCTTCAGTCCTCTAAGACCCCCAGCACACCCCGATTGTCTCTACTTCACAGCATTTCTTGGTCGCTCAGTGTATGATGGATCCCTATC
Source organism: Wolffia australiana (assembly GCF_029677425.1). Taxonomy (NCBI): domain Eukaryota; kingdom Viridiplantae; phylum Streptophyta; class Magnoliopsida; order Alismatales; family Araceae; genus Wolffia; species Wolffia australiana. The sequence continues at coordinate 1,534,807 of NC_135852.1, read as the reverse complement.
TCCCGTGTTTCACCTCCTCAACCTCCTTCCCTCGATACAAACTTCTGACATCGTATCATTCTTCTTTGTCTAATCACAACCAAGTAAGAGCTTAATGGTCATGCATGCATAACGTGTTGCAGAACATGTATGGAAGTTAAATAATTACCTTAGACCGGTTATTGCATCGAAATATTTCTCTTCAGCGATCCATGTTTTTCCAATGGCATTGAACAAGGTCGCCACCCACTCCACGTCAGTCTCGCTTGCTCTTTCTCCTCGGCTTATCACTGTAACATGAAAGAATGGGTGTCAAAAGCAATACATTTATCTTACAAGACATACAGACCAAAACAAAAGCGCTAGAAACAGGGGTATTTTTTTTCGAAGTAAAAGCAGGGGTATTGTTATAATCTTCCTTTATTTGCACTCCCATCCCTATGATTGGTAGGGAACCACCTAGCTTAATAAAGTTTGTTTTTGTCCTCTTCTCTCCAGCTGCCTGACTCCTAAGGTGGCAGGGTTCCTTTCTCTCTTTTTCTCTCTCGTTTCTGCACTCCAACTTCCCTTGTACATCGTTGAACATAAATCAAATATGTCAGGGATGTAACGAAAACCTTGTGGCAAAACCATAGCCAGAGCACGAAACATTTCAGGGTTCAAAGATTGTTAAACACTGTATCAATAAAATAAATAACCGACGAGAGAGAAGAGAAAGAGCAGGGAAGAGAGAAGGGAAGCAGAAGGAATATCCTCCCCCTGGGAGTCACGCAGTTTGAAATGAAGCTTAAACAAAACTCAATTAAACTAGGGGGCTCCAAACCCTTATGTAAGGATAGGAGATTTACGAAAGGGAAACTATGCTTAAAATAATAGCAAATTGAATTAATTCGAAGGCATACGGATTTGTCATGCCACTAGCCAGAAGGAAAATATTAGCGGCATGATGGAATAAGCCAACAATGATCTCACAAAATAGTTAACATTTGTTTTTGTCCTAGTTAAGGATAATTGGAATCCCGACTTGATTGAGTCCAAGGCATTTCATAAGATTCCCCAAACTATCACATAGATCATTCACATTGCCAGAATCAATTAATTAATTTGTCGTTCCTCTGATCATCTATGCAACCAACTTCCATCTATGTGATACATCAGTTTGCTCGTCAAACCATCAAACACTGCGTCATGTTATAAATCTGAAACTTTTATTTTGTTTTAGTCAATCTGATATAATTCCAATATAATTCAGGTATCGTGATCAATTTCTCCGATATAATTCCAAGCAGAATTCAAACACTGTCGATAATATTGTTTGAATTCCTAGTTGAAAAGAGTGTGATCAAGAGGAGAAAACACTCAGAGTTAGGGAAAGCGGGGTAGAATGAGGGAAGATGGGGAGTGGAGAGGCAGATCTGGTTCCTTCTCTCCCCTTCTGGTTGCGGCAAGCTCCCGTGCTCCAGCCTCAGCCGTCAGCTGCCTGAATGCCAAATAACAGATTCTCCTTCTTCCAGCTTGAGCGTCCTTATTTATAGTCAAGTGGCATGTGCGACTTGACTTAGTGTTGCCTCTTAGTAGCACGATGACGATATGTTCTTGAAAAGAACGTATCAGAATCTAATCCTCAAAAGTACATGCTGAAAATACCTGTGTTTTTATGTCCCGCTTCTTTAATATTGTATGCCTAATAGGGACCGATAAGTCTACAATTAATTCTCATAAGGCTTTATTTAACTTTAAGCCTGTAGGGTCAATTTCAAACCCATATCTAATATACGGTAATGATGTTTCCTTAAGCAGCAAACCCTTCGAACGGGGAATCTTGACACTGATAATAGGCACTGCATCCTCACACATAGAAATAGGACACAAATGCAAGAGGGACTCGCTTAATTTATGCACTAAGGAGAGCTTATATTTTAGACCACTACTTTTTATCATATCTAACTCGGTCATTCCTATGGCTCAATTATCCTGTAACCGAAATTCAATGGAATTTTTTTTAGTTAAATTTATTTACCCAGATGTGAAGAATCCATGAACCAGAGAGAGAGGAGAGCGAAGGTGACAATAACTGGAAGTCTGAAGGAATTGCGTTGAACCGTTCAAGAGACCTGTACTTATCAGGTACAAAAGTTGGGCATTTATACAAGTTTAACAGAAAGACACATTATGTGGTCATTTGTAAGGCTGGACGGCAATTATGTGGTAGATAGAGGCATGTATACAATTATGATAAAAAATAGCTTTTCCGAAAAATAAAAAAAAGAAGACAGCACATTTCCTGACACTAGATGACAGACCACGAGAAACAATCCTAAATAGATTTATTAAAGAGAAGGTCCCACCTGATGCAGCTTCACCCACAGCTGATGGCGTGTTGGGCATTACTCTGATCAGGCGACTATGACCCGACCATTCCTGTGACAGCATTAATGCTTGAATGTTGTCAGGCATCTTAAGAAATGGAGAAACTGGCATAGAAGGAATAATTTATGGACAAAAATGTTGGTGATTGTTGATACCCTGTATTTTATGACGTACAATTTATTAAGATGTAAGTTTTATCATCCCATGTTTAACCTAATCTCAAGATAACAATTGCTCTGAAGGGATATATTATAGGGCTTATTATTTGTTCCTCAGAGCTAACTAAGAGAATGAAGTCATAATGTTGAAATGAAGGATGATGAAATCTCGTGAATAACCAATTTGGAGGAAAAAAAGGATAATAGAAGTGAAATTCAAAATACATTCAGAAGGCGAAATATGTAAATACAAAAAAAAAAGCAAAAGAGAAACTGAGAAAAAATGTGGTACCTGGAGGTCCTTCAATTTAATTCCTGCGGCAACTGAGACTAATATCTTTTCTTCAGAGAAAGTTGGCTTCAGCTCCAACAGGACATCCTTCACTAGAGAAGATCAGAGAATATGAATGCCGGCCAACTTGCATATACTACTGATCTTATCTTTTTTTTTTTTAAATGAGTAATGCATATAGAAAATCAGCAAGAAAATCGGAAACAGAAGTTTCTTTGTCAGAATTCCCTTCAGTAGAAGGCATCTTGATTGAAAGAAAAGGTAGTACAGAACAAATAGTTCATCAAGGTAAAAGCTGAAACCTAGTGCCACGTAATGACCATGGTATTTGAATAGTCCATGAGCAAGCACTATCTTAGAATTCACGAAGATGTGTTATGCTCCCGATGAATATGAAGAATACGAATAAGAATATGAATATGAAAAACTTGGATCAAGAATTCAAGATTGTAACTCGGAATGGTAGCAACGTGATCTGTGCAATCACAGTTATAGTTCGTAGAAGAAGAATGCAATGGAAATGAAGATCTGCCCATTGTGTTCCACACTCTAGCTTCACAAGATTCCAGCATAGTTTCTTGCAAGGATACTACTGTGGCTCCCCATTCTTTAAAGTGATTTCTTATCACCCCTCTTCTCCATTCATCTCGAAGCACGCGAACATTCCATGAAATACACTTCATGATTATCCTCGGCCTGCTTATCCAAATTGCTGATTACTCCATTTGTTATGGGGGTTGACATGTGCAGACTGTAGGGTGAGAAATACTCCCACTTAGAGGCATTGGTACAGTAAAGATCAAAGGCCTCAGTCTTCCTAAACATGTTCTTCATATCCCTTAATTGGAAGCTCAATAAATTTCTCTTCAGAAATTGGTAACAGGTGCATGCTGCTCACTGACATTAAGCTCCACCGATTGTTTTGTATATGTCAAAATCACCAACACAGTTAATGAGAAGAACCTCTCCTGCAGCCATCAGCCCCCAAGAACGAACTAGGGTTTCAAAACAACAACTTAATCCTCGGGTTATGGTTGCCTAATTCAAGAACAGGGTCTCCTTACATTGGTAGGCCAACAGCCAATCAAAAGTGAGTCACTTATTCTCAATGTGGGCGAATAAGTGACCACTCACGTGAGTTACTTAAAGTCATTTATTCTCACATGTGAGAATAAATGACTTACAAAATGACAAAATAGCAAATAATGGGACGGGGTTCTCCCAGGACGGAAAGGAGGTGAGCCATTTATAAAACGTGGTGCACTTACAACTAAAAGATAACCGAAAGTAAAGGTAAAGATAAAGGGAGCTAGCTAACAGTATATGATACAAAGTTGACCCAAAGGATTCGAGCAATTGAAGAAGGACATGGACTGCTGAATGTGGATGATGGCGCAACCACTGCACTGATGATCTATGGGGAACAAGTCAAAACTAATTCATTCTTGTGTGGGTCATCCTTCATTTGAACTATTAGGAAAAACATTCCTGTCTTTGCTCGCATTGTGGACTTGTCTAAATTGGCTTGTGATCCTTGCCAATACACCAAACATAAATGTTCTTCAGTAAAGGGAAAGGTGAGAGAAGTAAGACTCTGTTTGATCTTATACACAAGGATGTATGGGTACCATGTGGTACCTCGTCTTATAATGGGATGCAGCGGTTTATAATACTAGTCAACGACTGCACCAGGATGACATGGGCATATTGATACAGCTCTTACGCGGACTTACCAACTGCGTAAGCAGAACGCTGGGTCACGTGCAAGACACACCCGCACTAGTTCAAAGTTCAAGCACCTAGAGGCGGGAAGTTGAGTCTATCAATAGAGGGTCAGGAAGGAGGAGGCATCTTCTTGAAAGAATTTACAAGGGCCGGAGATCCTCCAAAATATTACAACTCCATCTTCTTGAGTCTACACTTAGGCCCTTACGTTCTTGATAAAAATGTCTCCTAACATGACATCAAAATGTTGAGCATCTTGAACTCTAATGGGCCCGTTGATCAAAAGACGGGGGTAAATAAAATTATATGAGGCTCCCCAGTCAATAAGCATGATAACCTTCACCCAAACACAGTGGAGGCTTGCTCCAATGGCCTGCTAAACGGTTTTCGGACCCCAAGTTTCCCGGCAGGTATTCCTCTTCTACAATATGCGGACGATACCACCTTTTTCATAGAGGGTGCTGAGGAGGAGGCCAAAAACCTATCCATCCTACTTGACCTTTTCGCAGACTGTTCGGGACTACACATTAACCGTGCCAAATCAGCCTTTGTCAGGTTTGGATTATCGCAAGAGGAGGAAGCTCTCTGTTCTAGAGCATTAGGGATACCTAGTGGTACACTTCCCATGAAATATCTGGTTCTCCCATTGACAGGAGGTCGTATCAAATCTATAGACTGGCATCCAGTAGTGGAGAAGATAGAGCGGAAGTTGGAGGGATGGCAAAGCAGAGTGTTATCAAGAGGGGACGATTGGTGCTTCTATGCCACGTGCTGTCTGCGATACCTATTTTCTACCTCTCAGTGTTGAAACTACCAGTGGGGACCAAGAAGCGTCTAGAAAGTATGATGAGAAGATTTCTATGGAAAAGTTCAGGATCGGAGGAAGGGAGGGGGATATCCCTCGTATCGTGGGATATAGTGTGCAGACCAGTTCGCGTGGGGGACTAGGAGTTCTTAAATTGCAAGATCTCAACCTAGCATTACTGGCCAAGTGGGTTGTACACCCACTTATGGGACAGGATATATCGATGGCTTCACTAGTTTTGAAAGACATATACGGATCGAGTTTGAACTGGGAAGTTCGTGGATATCCAGTCCGAGCAGCCTCTGCATTCTGGCAAGGGTTGCGGTATGTTTTTTTTTTTTTTGAATAATATAGAAGATCACCCAACTTGGTGACCCTCCGTACACACGGACGTGGAAGGGTCTAGGCCAAAAAGCATAAGCCCATCCTTCCCCCCATATCCTCCACCTCATCCAGGACCAAACCAACAAAAAACCAGTCTCTCTACATCATTTATAGCCCTTTCCACCGACATTGCCACCCCCTTGAAGATGACCTCGTTGCGGTGAGACCATATCGCCCAAAGCACCGCGAATCTCAGCCCCCTCTCCTTGTCAATCCCATGCTGGCGCTGCGGCAGTGTGGCCCATAACTGCGAGCTCAACGTACCCTCTGGCAGGGTTGCGGTATGTATTTCCTCAAGTCCGTGATTTCTTCGAAGCCAAGCTAGGAGATGGCACGCCATTCCGATTTTGGCTAGACGCATGGCTCCCCCTGGGCACATTGAAGACAAAATTCCCACGCTTGTATGCTCTTGCAAGGACCCCCCCATGCCACAGTGAGCGAGTGTTGAGATGGCACATGGACCCCATGCCTAGGCAACACCTTATCTGACCAAAGACTGGAAGACTATACAAGGTTGCAGCAAACACTAATCCACCTACAGCCGCGAGGAGGGACACAAGATGGGTGGAAGTGGATAGGTGCATCCTTTTCTGTTCCAGATGCTTATGTGAAGCTTAGCCGCAGACAGGCAGGGGAGGAACCGAGGATCCTTTACGCGTGTCGCACCATATGGAGACAAAAGTTTCCCCTTAAGGTGAAAATATTCTGTTGGCTGCTCCTCCAACGAAGAATAGTGATGAAAGTTTTTCGGAGGAAATGGCTCCCAGCAGCTTCGGTATTGTGTGCTATGTGTACAAACGGTGATGAGGATTGCGCTCACCTCTTTTTTGATTGTTCCTTTGCCCGAACAGTATGGACCTGTGAGCCACTCAAGGGGATAGATATCTCATTAGAGGTGGTGTTTTGGGAGTCAATACAAAATGGAGCACCTAGGGGGCGAGCGGGACAGGTTCGGCCCTTCGCAGTGCTATGGGCACTGTGGCTGCACAAGAACGAAGTCATCTTCAAGGAATGGGAAGCATCAACGGATGCGGTGATACAAGCAGCTGCGGGTTTTACCGTTGCATGGTGTAAAATCCCAAGGCCAAGGCCCAGGCTGGCCTTTTAGGCCCTTCATGTACTTATCGCTTATATTTTTATCTCACTGGGAAGCTCAATGACTTTGTGTGATCTCCCCTATCCTTATTTCAAAAAAAAAACCTTCACCCAAACAAGCTACCGAACATTTTGAGGGATCCTGGTGTTGTTCTCTTTTGTCCTGAGTAAATATTCACTCGTGCTGTAAAGATTGAGCCTTGCATAAAAGGTCCCTCAATTTGCATGTAGTCATTTTCCTCTTCTATGGGATGAGGGAGGTATTCGGCATCTGGAACTAAAATTAAGTTTAAACTATTTTTATATCAATGACCTGTTGTGAAGCAATAGATGCAGACATAACGTAGTCCCTTGTCCCTCTGTTGTTGATATTCAGCACCTATAAATTTCATATTCTGTCTTTGGTATTCCGGCCGATATTGTGGTGAACTGGCATCGGAGGAGCAATTGCAGAAGAGGAAGACCTAGAAGCTCCATCTAGTCGAGTATATGGTCGTTGAGAATGGGCTAGCTGCCAACTATGGAACTGTAAGTCAGCATATGGAGCATAGTTTTTCAGGCTCGACATAGCATGCCTAAATTTGCTTCAGCTCCACTAGATAAGTCCACATTTGCTTCAAATTGTAAGGTCTGCCTCTGAAAATCTCATGCCCTATTTCTGTCAGTAATCCCCTGGGATAAGCAAACTACATGATTTCGGTGCAACTAAAGGAAGTAGTGTTTGCTGGAGACTCCTATACTTAGAATTTACTTGCTTGTGTTTTTGTACTTTCTTTATTTGTGTTTCTCCTCTAAGTTAGTGATGGCTTGTCATAATAGGTCCACTATGTACAGCCCATATTAGCATCCTATACATATGAGTGTGTGGTTGTTGTTTGACCTAAGAGAGAAAAGTATCCATTTTTTTGTTCATTCTATTGGACGATAGGGTTGAGGATGTCCAAATCGGACAAGCAGCGAAACAACTGTTTCAAACTCTGTACAGAAATCAAGAAGTGATTCATTTTGCTAGATCTCAAAGAGGTTTTGGTGTAATGAATGGGTTGACATTCCCTGTCTTTCTATGAACTGATTCTTGAACACAGCCCTAGTAACCATGCTGAATTTCACCTCTGCGCAAAGGAATCATGTCAAGGCTGGTCCATCCAAATTAAGCGAATTAAGGTGCATTTTGTCTTTGTCTGGTAGAGGGGATGAAGGTGAAGGAAGTGCACCACGCTCTTGAGCCAAGATTCTGACTGATAATCTCCAAAAATTGGAAGATCACTGAGTTTAAAATGAGAAACCATTCCTAATCTTCTTTCCAGAGCTTGTCGAGAACCAAAGGTCATTGGAGCTCCTGATCAGCATCTCCTTGAAATGATCAGTCGATATGGTACCTTATTCTTCAGATTAGCAAATATTTCTGCTATGTCTTGCATCAAATTGTCAAGAACCTAAGTAACCCTCTTTTGATCCACAGCAAAATGGCTGCCCAATACTTCAACATTAGTTTCCAGATCTGACATGATGAACCAACTGAAAAGATCCAGAAAAATCGGCCATAAGAATGTTGCAACAGAAATCCCAATATTGTAGAGATGAATGTGGACATCATCACTGGAAACTCAGCCTTGGATAAGGATTGTGGCAATTGAAATGGATCAATGTCACAATCACTGTTCATAGAGAAAAAGATATGAAAAGGAAAGAATCAATGAGAATGAAGAGGACACCAGATCAAGAGAGCTCTGCCTAAGTCCAGCCTGCCTCAGCAATAACAACTTTCTTGTGTCTTCTTGACTCAGCCCTTCCTCCTTTATATAGGGTCTAATGCCTGTTGGTCAAAGTTGTTTGACCCTGCACATGTCTCTCCAGGTCATTACTGCGGCCATGCAGCTTTTTTGCACGTTTACTCTGATAGGAAAGGGGAAGGTTTCTATCAAAAATACACACAGGGGAAAACTGCCGCCGCACAAGCCTGACTGCCCCAACCCCTGCGGTCCCAGCGGTCCCGCTGCGAGCCCGACCGCACCACCCTACCACCGGGTGATAAGGGCTTGGAGGTCGTCTTATTTCTCAGCGAAGAGGGGGAGCTCATCGAGGAGGCCCGGGAAGATGATCGGGAGGAGGAAGATGGCGCAGTGACAGAGATCGAGAGTGGCTGGAGACGGCGGGAGAAGAGAGCCAAGCCAGTCAGGAATCGGCCCAGGGAGAAAGGGGTTGGAGGCAGTGAAGACGGCGGGGCAAGGGAGGTTCTGCAGTCTCGGAGCTAAGACTGGAGAAAATGACAACATGGTCATCGCGAGGCAACGAAGAGCGTTGTGACGATCGTCCGACGCACAGGCATCCAGGAGGAAACCAAGGTGGAAGGTCCTTTCGAGACCTAGGTGGAAGGGGGCACCGACAGGACATCCGATGAGGCAACAACGTTCGATGGCCACCACGACCCAATGAAAAATGTCCAATCGCTCCGACAAGTGGTCATCTATGCGGAAGGTCCCACCGAGGTCAAGGGAAAGGTCCCTCCAAAGTGCCTTGCACACCTCCCACTGGCGCGACGTTGTGACAGGACGACGTGATGATGATGATGATGACGGGAATTGGAGGATGGCCCATCATGACTGCCATTACAAAGAAGACGAGAGAGTGCTTCGTAGCAACGTGCAACTCAATTATACGGGTCGTCGCGTTGTCCATGCAAGTTCCATAAAGGAAGGGCTGCGCCGAGATGAAATCAAGCGGGACACTACCAGTTCAAGCACGCCTGTGTTGACAGCACATGAGGGAGTGTTGGAGCGAGCATGAGCTGACAACGGAGACAGCAAGGTGGATGATGAGGAAGGTTGGGTGACAGTGAGAACGCGGCGTGCTAAGAAGACACAAACTAAGAACATGATGGCCCTACCACAATCGTTCGGCAAGGCCAACAGATGTTTCAGATGCTTAGCACAGGGACATCACACACGTGAGTGTGAGAGCCTGTGGTTTGCCCCAGATGTAATGGGGCAGGCCACCGCCAAATAGACTGCCATCAAGGGGAGAGAAAATAGGCTGGAGCAAATGTTCGGAGAGAGCAGCCATTCCGGCCTCGAGGCTATCAAGGGGACCAACCACTTGATAAAGAGAGGGAGGACTACGGGATCATTCTGCATAGGTGCTTGGTGGGAGACATTTACTGGGGCCCTCTCGATCTGGAGGAGGTCAACAGGGACCTACGGAGAAACTTCCCGGTGGCGGATCTAGCTGAGGTACAGTAGTTGGATAGCAATACCCTATTCCTCTGGGGGGTATCGTTGAACACCTATGTTGCGGTCTGCGGCTGGAGGCATAGGATCGCAGACACCACGGAGGTGAGATGGCACCGTGTCCTCCCCATGGACGGGGCAGAAAGGAGGAGGAAACAAGGGGTAGTGGTGGAGGCGCATGGTGTCCCGTTGGTCCATCGCAGAAGATCGACACTGGAGAGGATGGTCGAGTCTTTCGGGTGACTTACACATATCATCTCGTCAGGGTTGGAGTCGGGGACCTTAGAGTAGTGCTGATGGAAGTTGAAATGGTGGAGGGAGATCCAATACCCGGGTCAATCCAATTCCATGGCTGTGATGGAACTTTCAGGGCGGGTACCTGAGCCAGGCCACTCTCCCGGCACCTTTTAGAACTGGGGTTCCCGAGGTGCGACAGGCGAGGTGGGGGGGAGTGCTCCTAAGTGATTACACACATCATTGCAGACCAAAGATGACATATCGGCACCAGTCGGATATAGAGGGGGCCAAGCCCAGGGAGAGTCTGTGACATTGGTTTCTCTGAAACCCCTGATTGCAGATATACGGGCAGCAAAGTGTGGCGGGCCAGACCCTCCGCAAAGGTTGAAGGAAACGGACGGGTTGACCATCCTGGTATCTCATCAGGGTGACACTGCCACAGAGGGGCAAGGACAGCGGGGGAGGAGGTTAAGGGCAGCCCAAAGAACACGACACATCGGCAAGGAAGATCTCCGCCGGTTTAAAGGCATAGTATATCGCCGGGGGAAATTAGCTTTGACGGATGAGCAGGGCAAGACGACAAAGCTAGTGTCAGGGAAAAATGGTCAAATGCGGCTGAGAATGGAAGGACCATCAAGAATGGCAGTTCTGTGTCCGTCGGAGGGTGAGGGGACAAAGACTGCAGCTCTCCCGAGCCAAGGTGTGGAAGTTGTGATAGAGAGGAACTCAGATATGCAGTTGACGGTATGTGATCTGGCCGAGAGAGAGGAGCTCCTACTGGAGCAGCTATTGGGGGGGCAATCATCAATTCAATTATGAGGTGTATCTCCTGGAATGTACACGGTCTCCGTTAGGGTTCGCCCGTCCCAATACCAGTACCGGATGCCGGTATCGGGCTGGATGCTGTATCGGATATTGGAAAGGCATTTTCCGGTATCCATTTTTTTCGATATCCGGATACCGGATATCGGTATCGGATATCGGTTGCTACAGTGCCGACATCCGATACCGATATCCGTCTCGATGTCGGCATTCGTCTCCGTCTCAACGGGGCAGATGACGATATCGGATATCGGATGCGGATATCGAAAACCGATATCCGCATCTAATTATAATAAAAATAACTTTATTTATCAGATATCCCGCATTTCGCATAAATAACGTGGGCACGGGTGAACCGGAAGAGCTTCCTATTTGGTCATACATCTCAACTATTATATACAGTTGCGGATTTTTGATTTTTTCCATATGGGATAGAAGGATTCTGGTTTTCTGTTAAACTCGGAATCTGTTTATCCCATATGGAAAGATTTAGAAATTTTTGTTTCTATTTATTGGACGGTGTACTTATTAATTAAATATTATATAAATATAACGCTCTTAAAATATAGCGATAATAGATATAAACATTATTTTAATATTAAATAATTTATCGGCCTCATTTAATTTATACAGAGAAAAATTTCTATTATCTTCCATGTGGGATAACGGGATTCAGACTTTACATTAACTTTGAATCCTGTTATCCCATATGGAAGGGAAAAAAAAAATTGCACACTATATATTAATGGGCATTGATCATAAGTCAAAAACCATACAATGTGATTAAAACTAACAGGTGGAATGTGAAACATAGTTTATTTTTATCGGTCGAAATCGGTTCCGATATCCGGATATCGAAAGCCGATATCCGGTATCCAGTATCCGTTTCAGAAATCCGGATATCGGAAAACCGATATCCGGTATCCGATACCGTATTCGTCCTCACCCCCCATATCCGATACTGATATCAGTCTAACCCCTTCTAGACGGATATTGACCGATATCCGATATCCGACACCGTCCCATTTTTTCCTGGATATCGGATATCGGTTGTCCGATATCGGATGACGGACGGATATCGGTTGGGCGAACACTAGTCTCCGTGATGAAGGAAGACGTGGTGTGGTGGGAGGGTATTTGCAACAATGGGGGGCTGATATGGTATGCTTATAGGAGACAATGCTGGAGAGGTGTAATGCTCGGTAGTGGAACTTGGTGGGGCGGGGGTTCCTGGAGGGTTATGTGGCAGTCAATGCAGTCAGCAGATAGGGGGGCTTGTTGGTGGCACGGAACACGGTGACATATGCTAAGGAGGGGTCTTGGACAGGTCAGTATGTGGCTGCAGTTAAAATCAAGAGAAGTGTCTAGTGAGGAAGAAGGAAGATAATGACATAGTCTCAAGTGAGTACATGTGTGGGTATATATATGCCCTAGGAGAGAGAATGATAAGAGGGCTAATGGGCTTATAGAATAGGGCCCATTAGCCCATGAGTATTAGTATCTCACTAACACCCCCCCGCAAGCAAAGTGTGGATGTCATCCATGCCGAGCTTGGACACTGCACGTTGTAGGAGAGGGCGAGAGAGTCCCTTGGTGAGGACGTCAGCGGCTTGATCAGCGGATGGAACAAATTCCAGGTCAAAGAGGCCCTCGTCCACGCGCTCCTTGAAGAAGTAGCGGTGGAGCTCCATGTGCTTGATCTGGCCCTGTTGACCAGGGTTCTTTGCCAAGACGATGGCCGACTTGTTGTCGCAGTAGAAGTGGATCGGGCCTGAATACTACACACGAATATCATGGAGGATCCCGTATATCCACTGGCCTTCAGAGGCCCCATCGGCAAGTGCTCGGTATTTGGCTTCAGCACTGGAACGGAACACTTTGTCCTGCTTGCTGCTCTTCCAACTGACAAGACTGCCGAAGACAAAGGTGCAGTACCCCGTGGTGGAACGACAGTCCACAACGGAGCCGGCAAAATCCGCATCAGTGTACACCTTCACGGTCCGCTCCATACTCCGAGGGAAGAGCAAGCCCTTCCCGGGCCAGCCTTTTAGGTACGCGAGTACCCGGTTGGCAGCCTGACGATGGATCTCCCGCGGAGAGTGCATGAACTGACTGAGGAGGTTGACGGCGAAACTGATGTCGGGGCGGGTGTGAGTCAAGTAGAGGAGTTTCCCCACCACCTGCTGGTACTGATATGCGTTCACTGGTGCTGAGTCCTCCCCCTTACCCAACTTGACGTTTGGATCGATGGGAGTACTCACCGGCGCACACTCGGTCATGCCTGTCAAGGCCAGTAGGTCGACGGCATACTTCTGCTGTGACACAAAGATCCCCCGAGGGGAATAAGCCACCTCAAGGCCGAGGAAATAACGAAGAGGCCCAAGGGCCTTGATTTCGAATTCCTTGGCCAACGCAGAGCTAAGGTGGCTGGCCTCTGCAGAATCGGACCCCGTAATGAGAATGTTGTCGACATACACGGCCAAGATGGATACACCAGCAGGACTGTGACGGAAGAATAGGGAGGCATCCCCATTGCTCTGAGTGTAGCCCTCGGTCTTCATGACCAAAGAGAACCGACCGAACCACATCCGCGGCGACTGTTTCAGTCCATAGAGAGACTTCCGCAGTCAGCAGACGATGCCCGGAGGGCCAAGGGTATACCCGGGAGGTGGCTGCATGTACACCTCCTCCGTCAAGTCACCGTGGAGAAAGGCATTCTTCACATCAAACTGTCATATCTGCCAGTCGGAGTGAGCCGCAAGTGCCAAGAGAAGACGAACTGTTTCCATCTTCGCCACAGGAGAGAATGTCTCAAAGTAGTCCACGCCATACGACTGAGTGAACCCCCGAGCCACAAGTCGAGACTTGAGGCGCGCGAGAGTACCATTGGCATGATGCTTCTTGGCATGGATCCACTTGCAATCCACCGCCCTCTTGCCAGGAGGAAGGGGGACGACGTCCCAAGTGTGGTTCTTGAGCAAGGACTACATCTCCTCATCCATCGCCGCTTTCCAATGAGGAGAAGCAAGAGCATCGGATAGGCGACGAGGAAGTGGATGCGACGCGATGTGAGAAAGAAAGGACCGGTAGGAATGACTTAGCCGGTCAAAAGAGAGATAGTGAGATAAGGGGTAGAGGGGTGTGCGAGTGCACTGACGAACCCCTTTCCAAAGGGCGATTGGCCATCCCAACTGAGCATCATCATCAGTAGACGAGGGGGATGCATCGTCCGACGGAGGAGCGAAAGCAAAGGTGGGAGAAGAGGATAGCTCCCCGGGGTTAGAGAGGGGCTCCCCGGGGGAAGGAGGTGCACTAGGAGAAGGATACGGTGCACCGGGAGTAGGGGGTAGCTTCCCGGGGTTTGAGAGGGGCTCCCCGGGGGAAGGAGGTGCACTAGGAGAAGGATACGGTGCACCGGGAGGAGAGGTGGTAGGGGGCAAGGTAGAGATGGACGTGGCAGGAGACGGCGACGGTGGGGGAATGGGTCCCACAAATGGGTAGGGTTCCAAGGAAGGAGTCGAGGAAGCCTCATCCAGCGGAAGGCGTGACGAGGTAGAGTCACCGAAATAAGACTCATGCTCGGCAAAGGTGACATTTTCCGAGATGAAGAACCGCCGAGACGGAGGGTGATAGCAACGATAACCTTTCTGGAGAGAAGCGTACCCGACGAAGGCGCACTGAAGAGCTCTAGCATCGAGCTTCGTGCGAGAGGGGGCCGTGTCGTGGACGTACGCCGTGCACCCGAAGATGCGAGGGAGAAGTCCAGTCCGCAGCGAGAGGTGGGGGAAAGCCGTGTTTAGGCGATCCAGTGGGCTGACAAACCCGAGGGGCTGGGAGGGGAGACGGTTTAAGACCGCCTCACCCCAATACGCCCACGGAACAGAATAGTTCAGCAGAAGGGTACGGGCGGTCGACGTGACATACCCCATCCGACGTTCTGCCATACCGTTCTGTTCAGGGGTAGCCACACAGGAGGACTCGTGTAGAATCCCATGGTCAGCAAAGTACGTGGCCAACTCAGTGTTGACGAAGTCCCGGGCGTTATCGGAGCGGAAGCGCTGGATACCCCGGCCAAACTGAGTACGAACCATGGTGAAGAAGTGACGGACCGTCATGGCGACCTCAGACTTTGCGGTCAACAAGTAGACCCATGTGTAGCGAGTGGCCTCGTCAACAAAGATCTGAAAGTAGCGGTGGCCCTTAAGGCTGGCCTGCGGGACAGGTCGCCAAACATCACTGTGGATGCGAAAGAAGGGAGTCGATGAGTGCAAGGTGGACGGAGAGAAAGATGAACGACGGTGCTTTGCCAGTTGACAGGCTTCACACACAATAGTCTGAAGGTCCAATCCAGTGAACATCGAAGGAAATAGACGCTGTAAAACAGAAAATGGCGGGTGACCCAGAGGTTGGCGAGCCAACTGGAGACGTCCCATGCGCTGTGCATCGGCCGGTCTGAGGTGGCGGTGAAGTAGAAAGCACCGAGAGCGTTCCCCATCGTCCAACAACAGCAACCCGTTCTCCCGCCTAATCGGTGTAGTCCGGCCCACCTTGTCAGACAGAAACATCCCGTCAGGCTGGAGGTGAAATGAACAGGACAGATTGTCAACCAAACGTTGAGGAGACATAAGGATGGCTCGCAGGGCTGGGACATGAAGAACATTGCTGACCACTCCAAGGCCATCTACAAACACTGCCCCAATACCAGCAACACGCAACCGTCCACCACCAGCTGTAAGGACTGTACGGTCTCCACTATGCCTTTCGTAGGATACAAACCGGTCATTGAACGGGGTCATGTGTTCGGTTGCCCCCGAATCAAGAACCCAGCTCGTATCCGATGCGAGAGGCGAGTGGAGAGACGTGTGACCACAATACCATTGATCAGACGGAGAGAAAGAAAACGCACCAAATCCACCAAAGTGTGCCGTGGACTGAGTCGGAGTCTGCATGGTAGCTGTCACGGAGATGGGCCAAATCAGCTTGGAGCTGCGCGATAGTCGCCAGGCTGGTAGAGAGGGTAGAGGAGGAGGCGACCAGAGCTTTCCCTTCGGTAGCCTCCTTCTTCTTCCGGTTGTCATACTGACGCTTCTTGCACCACTTGCGAAGATGTCCAGGCTTATTGCAGTAGGAGCAAACCAGCCCGGAGGGGGCCGCCTCCGCGGTGGGAGCAGGAGCTGGCGAGGGAGGCCGGGTGAGGAGGGCAGTCGAGTCACGAGCTGACTCTGGGGAGAGAGTGCCAAGAACCTGAAAATGGCTCTCCTCTTCCTGGAGTTCCTTCACCAAGTCGCCAATGGTAAGAAGGCCTTCCTTGCGGTGTAGAGCACGTCGGCGAGTGTCGTCATACTCCTTGTTGAGACCATGGAGGAACCCCAAGAGGCGTAGGCGAAGAGTGTTCTGGAATGACTTGCACGTTGGATCATCCGTCGGCAAGTAATAGTCCACCTCGTCCCACAGCTTCTTGTGTTCCAGTGCATAGTCCGAGATGGACATTGCGCCCTGGCGAAGATTGCTGGCTTTGGCAACTAGCATAAAGAGGCGCCAGTTGTCCCCTTCGCGGCCGCAAAAGGTGTTAGCCTGGTCCCAAAATCCTTTCACGGTGGAGCAGCGAGGGAACCGTTCATGGAACGAGGGTGCCAGGGAGGTCGTGTAGAGCCAGCCGAGGACAAAGTGTTCCTCGGCTTCCCACGCAGCATAGTGCGGATGGTTCGGTGGGAGAGGAGCTTGCGTACAGTGCTTGAACAATTGGCGAGCCTTGAGAGTGGTCTCGACAAAATGACGCCATTGTAGCAAATTCGGGCCCTGAAGACACGTCGAGTCGGGAACCACCGGCAGGGAATGAGTAACCTTGTGTGACAACGGTTCTCTCTGGAAATCTGCATCGGTGAATCCTTCAGCTGTGACGGCCGGTTGACGAGTCTGGCCCGTGGAGTAGAGTTCCTCCGACATTGGAACGACGGCGGCAACTGTGGCTGCTTCTGCGGCTGCGGCTGCGGCTCGTGCTGCGGCAGCGGCGGTGGCTGCGGCTCCGGCTGTAGCTGCGGCTGTGGCTGCGGCTCTGGCTGTAGTTGCGGCTGCGGCTGCGGCTGCGGCTATGGCTGCGGCTCCGGCTGTAGCTGCAGCTGCGGCTGTGGCTGTGTGCGCGGCTGTGGCTACGGCTGTGGTTGGGCGCGCGGCTGCGGCTGCGGCTGTGGCGCGGCGGCGGCTGCGGCTGTGGCTGGGCGTGCGGCTATGTGCGCGGCGGCGGCTGCGGCTGCGGCTGTGTGCGCAGTGGCGGCTGCGGCTGCGGCTGTGCGCGAGGCTGTGGCTGCGCGTGCGGCTGCTGCTGTTTCTCCGGAAGCGGCTGCGAGCTGGCTATAGCTCGCGCTGTTGCTGATCCGTCGGTCACGCTCCGGGTTCGCTAACCAGAGAGAGGGTGATGTCAAACCCTAGATGGAAGAGCTCTGGAGCTCTGATACCATGTCAAGTGAGGAAGAAGGAAGATAATGACATAGTCTCAAGTGAGTACATGTGTGGGTATATATATGCTCTAGGAGAGAGAATGATAAGAGGGCTAATGGGCTTATAGAATAGGGCCCATTAGCCCATGAGTATTAGTATCTCACTAACAAGGAGCGACAAGTGTCACTATGTGGTAGCATCGGTCTACGGCCCAGTTATTGCGGCACGCCGGCACATACTATGAGAGGGGCTGGAGGGCGTGGTCTTGCTCTTCGAAGGGACCCCCATGCTTACTGGAGGGGATTTCAACATGACATTGGTCTTTTACATCAAGAGCGGGCATGTAAGAAATGGGGCCGATGAATGGTATCTACACATAGTGAAGTACGAGGG
Organism: Wolffia australiana; assembly: GCF_029677425.1. NCBI lineage: Eukaryota > Viridiplantae > Streptophyta > Magnoliopsida > Alismatales > Araceae > Wolffia > Wolffia australiana. The sequence goes on along the minus strand of NC_135852.1, from coordinate 1,516,882 downwards.
GCCATAATACTCTCTCCCATCTGGACAGGTTTCTATGCTCGGTAGAGTTACTAGAGCAGTACCAGTTGGCCGATGTGCGTGCACTCCCTAGACCGCTGTCGGATCACGCCCCAATTATATGGCAGAATAATATCGGCCAAAACAGACTGACATACTTCAATATGAATAGATCGTGGTAGCGGGAGAAAGAGTTCAAAGAAGAAGTGATGTCATGGTGGTAATCTCAACCCAGACAGGGCACAGCCATAGTGCAATTGGCAATCAAACTGGCCGCCTTGCGCCTTCATCTAATAAAATTCAAGAAAAAGATCCGAGAAGAATGACGCCGCCGTAGAGATGAGGCCCTGACACGAGTTCAGCAGATGGATGCCCTAGAAGATATACCGGGCCTAACTAATATTGAGTGCAAGGAGAGGAAAAACTGCAGAGGGATAGTGGAAGAGGAAGACAAGAAGCTAGAGTTTGATTGGAGACAGCGATCACGCCAACTATGGCTTAAGGATGGGGACGCCAATACTCGATTTTTTCATTTAGCTGCAAATGGAAGACGACGCTTGAATCAAATACTCCGGTTGAAAGTGGGGGCGCGGGAATTCGTCAGACACAGGTGATTAGAGAAGTGCTGGCAAATCATTTAAGAGAAGTGACTAAAAGAGGGGCTCGGAACCAGTGGAGATGGAGCGGTAGAAGTGCATCTAAGTTAACTCAAGTCCAACAAGATGAGCTGGTGAAGCCATTCCTGGTGGAAGAAGTGCGGAAGGCAATCAAAGGCTTGAATGAAGAGGGTGCACTCGGCCCTGATGGATTCCAAGTATTCTTCTTCTGCGAATTCTCGGAGGTGGTCGGATCAAAGGTGATGAGTACACTAGAAGAGTTCCGGCGTGGTATCTATGGCTTGGAGCGACTAAACTGATCATACTTATTTCTGCTGCCCAAGCACTCTGGTGCCATCAGCGTAGGGGACTTTAGGCCCATTGCACTTTTGAATTCAATATATCTTATCATCGCCAAGGTGCTGGTAAACTGGCTAAGGGTGGCAATTGGGGACCTAATCAGACCATTTCAGTCAGCTTTCATCCCAGGTAGGCAATTGGTGGACAGTGCGGTGGTGGCGGGGGAGATCTCATCCGCATGGAAGGCGAACAAGAGTTAGGGTTTCATATGGAAGGTTGATTTTGCGAAAGCATATGACTCGCTCAATTGGAGATTCCTATGGTCTGTTATGCGCAAACCTCGGTTCCTCGATGAGTGGGTAGCCTGCGTGAAATAGTGTGTTACGTCTCATTCATTCTCAATACTGGTCAATGGTCGAGCTAAGGGGGGATGGATCCGCCCACAAAGGGGAGTCCGACAAGGCTGCTCGTTAGCACCGCTCCTGTTTTCTACTCGCGGTGGACACCTTGGACACCTGCACACTCAAAGTCTGTGAACAAGGCCTTTTTAGGGGCTTTCAGATGGCGAGCTACCCTGAGGGCATCCCACTTCTGCAGAATGCGGATGACACCATGTTTTTCATTGAAGGCTCGATCATAGAAGCTCGAATTCTATCAGCATTACTTGATCTATTTGCGGACTCCTCAGGGCTGCAACACAATCGAACTAAGTCCGCTTTCGTGAGCTTCGGACTTACCTGAGGAAGAGACACAGTGTGCTAGAGCTTTAGGCACACCTAGAGGATTGCTCCCGATGTGTTACTTGGGTCTCCCGCTGACAGGGCGCCGTATTCTAGCAGCTGAATGGCAATTGGTGGTTGAGAAAGTAGAAAGGCGGCTGGAGGGATGGCAGAACAAGGTACTTTCGAAAGGGAGAAGGCTGGTGCTTCTATGGTTGGTGCTTTCTGCGATCCCGATATTCTACTTATTGGTATTTAAAATACCAGCGGGAGTGGTAAATCGATTGCAGGGGGCGATGAGACGATTCTTCCATGGTGGCAATGGAGAGGAAGAACGAAAGGGGGTGCCGCTAGTAGCGTGGGAGATTCTATGCAGTCCAGCAAAATAGGGAGGACTGGGGATCCTTCATCTAGAATCAACGAACTTGGCATTGTTGACCAAGTGAGTGGAAAGGATTGCAACTTCAGCGCAGGGGCTGGTTTTCAACGTCCTGAGAGACAGGTATGGCTCCGAGATAGATTGGGAGATACGTTGGGCTAGAGTCACAGGAGAGTCCCCCTTTTGGAGCGGTCTGCGTCAAGCCATACCTCGCATTCGTGACTTATTTGAGCCCACATTGGAAGATGGAGCAACATTTTGTTTTTGGACAGACAACTGGTCCAATCACGGCTCCATGAATTTGAGGTTCCCAAGGCTATTTGCTCTAGCGAGGAATTCAGAGGCCACGGTCAGGGAATGTTGGGATGAGGCTTGGGTCACTATGCTGGCAGACGCTTTATCAGAGCCACGGTTTGAGGAGTTGTTGGAGCTGCAAGAGGCACTTCTACCATTCAGACCGATAGTTGATTCCCGCGATGGTTGGATGTGGCGGGGGCTATCTTTTTCGGTGAAAGATGCATATTTGAAAATCCGAGGGGCAGCTCGGGAGGATGAGACAACCAGTAAGGCCTGCCACATGTTGACGACACGCAAAGTCCCCCTTAAAGTGAGGCTCTTCAGCTAGTTGCTGAGGCGACGAAGGCTGGTCACATGGGTCTATCGGTGGAGATGGGCCCCTGCGGCTCCCATTGACTGTCCTATGTGTGATAGGGGGGAGGAAAATTGCTCCCACCTGTTCTTCACGTGTCAGTTCACGCAGGGTGTCCGGGCATCGCAGCATTTACCGGGGGTGGATATTAATACAGCGTCGTATCAAGAATGAATCCAATGCAGTGAGTATTGATATCCAAATATGGCAATGCAGTTCTTGATGACACAATATAGAGAAATAGTGAAATAGACTGGAGTTGATCCAGACGGCTCCCCTCCCCGGCGAGCTCCTACGGGAATCTCGGCGGTCCCCTCCTCGAAGGTCGGACTCCTCCCTCCACGTCGTACGTCGGGGCAGTACGCTCGCAGCTCCTCCCCAGCTAACTGTAACCACTTCTTGCCAAGAAAAGACAATGCCCTCATACCTGAGTGTGCCCCTTTATTTATAGGTCCCGCTAGGGGGAGGGGGTCACTTACGCTGGTCAATTGTCCGTTGACCAGATCTAAACCTCCTTCCATATTTCTTAGAACAGCGTTTATCAATACCTTCCCCATAGAGATTCAGCTTGTACTCAAGCTGAAAATCGGGAAATATCTTTCGCATTCTGTGCACTTGCTCCCAAGAAGCTTCTTCTCGAGATAAATTTGACCACTTGACGAGAACTTCTGCTCCATATGGGGTCTGGCGAGTTTTAAGAATCTCCTCCTGGTAAACCTGCCATACATATTCATCTGTTAATCCTTCTGGTAAAGGTTGAATATTAGGTTGATGAGAACCCATTGCTCTTTTGAGTAGAGAGGCATGAAATACAGGATGTAACGTAGCAGTTTCAGGTAATTCTAGTTTATATGCTACTGGTCCAATTTTTTGAGATATGTTATAAGGCCCGAAGAACTTTGGGCTAAGTTTTTCGCAGACCCTTTTTGCCAATGACTTCATCATGTAAGGTCTTAGTTTTAAATAGACCATGTCTCCTACTGCGAATTCTTCATCTCTTCGATGCTTATCAGCTTGAGATTTCATACGAGAATGTGCTTTGGCTAAATGTTGCTTTAGGCTAATGAGAACCTGATCTCTTTCCGTAAGTAGCTGGTCAATGGAATCAAAAGGCGACGGGGTTGACCCATAACGTGTTAAAGAAGGTGGCTCTCGTCCATATACTGCTTTGAAGGGAGACATTTGTATGGATGTCTGAAATGATGTATTATAGTTATACTCTGCCCAGTGTAACCAGTTCTTCCATTTCCTAGGATTTTCCGATGCAAAACATCTCAAATAGCATTCCAGGCCTCTGCTCGTTACTTCAGACTGACCATCAGTCTCAGGATGATATGACGAGCTAAATTTAAGGTGGGTACCCTGAAGGCGATGTATTTCCTTTCAGAAGAGGCTGGTAAAGAGACTCCATGGATGCCATGCAACCGCACGATTTCTTTAGCAAATATTTCTGCAATGGTTGATGCATGAAATGGATGTGGCACAGCTATATAGTGGCTGTATTAACTCAGGCGATCCACTACCTCCAGTATTGAATCTGATCCTTCTGATTTTGATAAACCTTCCACAAAATCCATAGTAATATCTTCCCAAATCTGGTTCAGGATTGGTAAAGGTTGTAACAGTCCTGCTGGTGATAGTGTGGATGCTTTTTGCTGTTGACAGATCTGACAACCATTCACATAAGCCTTGATTTATTTTCTCATGCCAATCCATGTAACTTGTTGGGATATTCTTCTCAATGTTCTCTGAAATCCCACATGGCCCCCTATGTTAGAATCATGAAACTCCTGCAAGACCTTCTGAATTAATGTCGATCCTGTTGGCAGGACTATTTTTCCCTTATACATAAGAATGCCTTGAATAATTGAATAGCCAGGGGGTGTGTCTTTTCCCGCTTCCATGTCTTGAATGATTTTACTCAATTTGGGATCATCCTTGACCTCCTGGAAAAGCTTGATTTTATCCAACCAATGTGTCATAGATATGGAATTGCATTCTTCCGAAATGATTTGGGGTGTTCTTGATAACGCATCCACTACTATATTCTTCTTCCCCAACTTGTACTGTATAGTGAAGTTGTACCCTAGTAACTTAGATACCCAACGATGATATTGTATTGGTACCTCCTTCTGATCTGTTAAAAAGCGTAAACTGATCTGATCGGTATATATGTTGAACTGATTGAACATTAAGTAATGTTTCCATTTTTGAACGGCCCACACCACTGCCATTAGCTCCCTTTCATAAGCTGACTTGAGTTTAGCTTGATTAGAAAAAGCCTTGCTGAAGTAAGCCACAGGGTGATTTTCTTGTAATAATACAGCCCCCACCACAAAGTCTGACGCATCTGTCTCAATACTGAATGGTATAGAGAAATTGGGTAGCCGTAGCACTGGTGTTTTGGACATGGCTCCCTTTAGCTTGATGAATGCTGTCTGTGCCTCCTCATTCCACTTAAAAGAGTTTTTCTTCAACAGAGTTGTTAATGGATGTGAAATAGTAGCGTAGTTGGCGACAAATCTTCTGCAGTAACCTGTAAGGCCTAAGAACCCCTTTAGTTCCTTGATAGTCGTTGGTACTTTCCATCGTTGAATGGCTTCAATTTTGGTAGGATCTGTGGAAACCCCTTCAGCCGAAACACCGTGTCCCAAAAAGTCAACATGTTTACATCCGAATTTGCATTTTTTTGGATTGATAACAAGATGATTTTCGGCCAGTAATCTAAATACCACAGTGAGGTGTTTTTCATGCTGTTGATAATCCTTACTGTATATCAGTATATCATCAAAAAAGACCAGTATAAACTTGCGCAGATGTTTAGCAAACACTGCATTCATGAGTGATTGGAAGGTTGCTGGTGCGTTTGATAAACCAAATGGCATCACTATAAATTCAAAATGACCGTGACGTGTTTTAAAAGCCGTTTTTTCAATGTCATTTGGGTGCATACATATCTGATAATATCCAGACTTTAGGTCAATTTTGGAAAAAATAGACATACCATGGAGTTCTTCTAACAATTCGTCCACCACTGGTATTGGGAACCGATTAGGGATAGTCATTTGATTTAAGGCCCTGTAGTCAACACAGAGTCTAAATCCCCCATCTTTCTTTTTTACTAATAAAGCTGGACTTGCAAAACAACTCTGGGAGTGTCGAATAACTCTCATGTCCAGTAACTCTTGTATCAACTCCTCTAGAATGTTTTTGTGGGTATAATACCTATAGGGCCTCTTATTAATCAGTTGTGCCCCAGGTTTCAAATATATCTGATGATCACATTCTCTGACGGGTGGAAGGTCTTTTGGTTGTTCAAAAACATGTGGATAAGTGCTCTTTAACCCATGCAAAAAAATAATCGAGGGCGATAGAAGATACCTCTAGATTATGATTGGTAGTTTGCTCCTGAATCTCCGTGATTTGATGAATAGAATTCTCCCAGTCTTGGTTAGCTTGATCCACCTCAAATTGAGAATATCTGAGCGAATTCAGCTCAGGGTCAGATAAGATAGTATGAATCTGGTCCTTCCAAGTAAACTTGAGCATCAGGTGGTGATAGTTACAATGAAACCACCCTAGTGTTTTCAGCCAAGGTACCCCGAGTATTAAGTCACAACTTCCTAGTGGAAATGGAATTAAGTTCTGTCTGAAAACCAGGCCTTGAAATGCAATTGGCACGTTGAGACATATTCCATTCGTCTGCCTGCAATGTCCATCACCCATTGCAATACTGATCTTATGATACGGATGAACTTGGATTTTTAGCCTCCGAATCACAGTGGGTCGAATGAAGTTGTTAGTGGCCCCACCATCAATGAGAATCGTAACCTTTTGATTATATAGTTCTCCCCATAACCTGAAAGAACCATGCTTCGGACCAGTATCAGCACTAAACTTGTGCAAGGACATAATCTCTCCTCCGATAAGGGGCCCTTCGTCTAATTGCATTAAGTCCTCCTCTGTGAGAGGCTGATCTTCCTCGCCTATATCTTCTTCCAGCATGTAAATGCTCAATTTTTTATGGCAACGATGACCAGGGCCATACTTCTCATTACAACTATAACATAGTCCATTCTCTTTTCATTGTAGGAATTCTTCAGTTGTCAGCCTTGTAATCCTCTTGTAATTATTCCTTGTTGCAAGTTCGTTTCTGCTTGGGTGTTGGTTACCTCTGAGAGCTTGAGCTGTGTGTGGTCCCTCTCGTCGATGGGAATTATTGGATCTTGGGGTGTTGTGTGGTAGAACCTTGGGTGTAGCCACCGTTAAGGCTAATTGATCCTGCTCTTCTAAGATGGCTAGATTGCTTTCTGCTTCAATTGAGTAATCCATCATCTCTTGAATTCCCTCCGGCCTGTATTTGTTTAGCTCCACTCTGACTTCGGGTTTCAACCCTCTAAAATAAGCTGTTTCTTGCACATCAGGAGGTATATGCGACATAAAAGCAGCTAGATCTTCAAATTTTGACCGGTACTGTGATACTGTTCCGGTCTGTTTGAGGCTCATCAATTGATTACATAAAGATCTGGCGGAGAAATGATAGCTTTTTCAAAATGTTGACAGAATATTAACCAGTGATCGAAGCCAAAATTCTCTTCAGTATAGATGTACCATCCCTGCGCTGGTCCTTCCATGTGTAAGGAGACCAGTTGTAGCTTTTCATCGTCCGTAAGACGGTGAATTTTGAAGAAGCGCTCCACGCAATTCAACCATATCTGTGCATTAGTGCCATTGAAGTAGGGCAAGTCGCCCTTTCTAAACAAGATCTTGTTGTCATTAACCGAATCTTGGTTAGTCTGCACTCTCCCGTACCTTGGAGTTTCCTTTGGTGCGTTTCTTGATGAAGATGCTGGAATAGATTCCAGTTTTGAATTCATGGCTTGTAATTGCTGCATAATGCCCAATAATAGCTCCGCTGGAACCGGTACATCATTGCATCTTGTTTTCCCTTTCTCGGTTATATCCTCCATTTTGAACCAGATAACCGAATAATTGCTTCTAGATCTCGCACCAAATATGCGAAATTCGGTGATCTCGCTTGTCACTCAAGATCTTGGGAGTCTTGTTGATCTTGGATCGCAGAATCCGTAGCTTGCCGTCTTGATTTGAATTCCGAGAACCGACGGCTCTGATACCAGTTGATACAACGTCGTATCAAGAACGAATCCAATGCAGTGAGTATTGATATCCAAATATGGCAATGCAGTTCTTGATGACACAATATAGAGAAATAGTGAAATAGACTGGAGTTGATCCAGACGGCTCCCCTCCCCGGCGAGCTCCTACGGGAATCTCGGCGGTCCCCTCCTCGAAGGTCGGACTCCTCCCTCCACGTCGTACGTCGGGGCAGTACGCTCGCAGCTCCTCCCCAGCTAACTGTAACCACTTCTTGCCAAGAAAAGACAATGCCCTCATACCTGAGTGTGCCCCTTTATTTATAGGTCCCGCTAGGGGGGGGGGGGTCACTTACGCTGGTCAACTGTCCGTTGACCAGATCTGAACCTCCTCCTCCCGTATTTCTTAGAATAGCGTTTATCAGATATCTTCTCGGACGAGGCCTTTTGGGCTTCAGTTTTAGACGGGAGACACAGAAGTCGACTGGAATGAGGGCGCTTGCCCGTGGTGCTCTGGACGATATGGTTGCATCGAAATGAGATAGTGTTTAAAGGGATGGCAGCTTTGGTGGAGAATGCCGCTCATGATGTGGAGGCATTGATGTCTTTTTGGGGTGGAGGGAGAGGATCGCCTATTTTGGGCGCGTATATTGTTTGTACAATTTTTTTAATTCCTTATTGTTCAAAAAAAAAATCAAAAATACACACAGGAAAGTTGAAATATATATATGGATGCCTAAAACCCCCTATTTTGGAGCCCAAATGTGTTCCAAATAGGTTTCCAGATCAGATTAAAAAAATTGGATATGATTGCAATCTGATAGTATTATAGATAGATCGAAATTTTGACCAGATCATGATTTTGTGTCCTTGCTTGATCAAAAATTTGGATAGATCAATATTGAAAGGTTAGATAGATCATGAAGGGATATGATTGGAAGAATAAAAATAATAATAGACCAAATGAACTCTCAACTTCTCTTGTTTTCTCTCTCTTTCCCTCTATCTCCCTATCCCTCTCACATTTGCAGACTGCCACTTTATGCCCAGCTGTTTTTTTTATGAAGGGAACCATCGGCGACGCAGCACTGCTACTCTAGGGTCTGCGTCCGATTCAGGTATGGTCGTGTTGTTTGGTGTGTAAACTCACTCCATGTGGGCAAACTTCTGACTGCCCCAAACCCCATGGGCGGTGAACAGGGCGGTTTGGGGTGGAAATCCGTACCTGCCACTGCTCAAAACCGCCCAAATATGTCAATTTAAAATAGCCTTGTATTCTCTCCCACAACCACAAAATAATATTTAATATACGTATTCGATGTGATCACTTTCTCCCAGTACATTGATTCCTAGCTGCTCAAACTCAAACAAAATTTCATGACATGGCAACTCCCAATTGCCAGCAGAACTCTCTCTTACAGCAACATCTACCTCAGCAAGTTCATGCCTGCGCCTGCTCCCTTCACATACCTTTGCCTCAATTCGACAAAACATGATGGACTCCACAAAAGTTAATTTTCAGATTTATCCAATTTATCTCTTAACACTGCATCGTGTCTCAACCATTGATCTTTCCATCATGTGGAAGACCTCGCCTGCAACAACACGAGGGGTCAGGTGTGGGGTATCTGCAACCTGAGTACTAAACATTCTCTTCTTTCCTCTTTGCCTTTAGCCTGTGTGTGGCCCCCACATTCACATCGCATCATCCAGCAGCTCTGCTCAAATCCGAAAAATTTAAAAAGCTCCAACAGTCCACATAAAGATCCACAGGAAGAACGACGAACAAACAAGGCCTTTTGGGGAAGAACAGAGCAGAGAAGTATCTCACGGCTGTTTCTCAAAAAAGATGATTTCGACGGGCTAGCTAGGGACATGTATAAAACATTTTTCTCAGTTTGTAACTCTTTCTGATTTGAGACTGGTGAGATTCAGAAACAGAGGTGAGAGGTCCTTCAAAAAAAATCCAGAACAGTGAAACCACTTCGCCCCAGACCCTGAGCAGTGCGTGGGGCAAATGCTCTGAGGGCTGCACGAAGACAGTTAAAAAATGTAAACTGCACCGCACAACAACCGCGAAGAAACCGCCCACCTATCCCCTGGTTCCCTTTGCCAAAACAGAGCTGCGCTGCCGCTGATCCCTCCATCAAAAAAAGCCTCAGTGTGCGGTCATGAGAGAGCAATAGTCAGGCCTGCCAAATGGCAGCAGATAATTGGACCAATAGATTCATTCAGACTGGCTATTCAGATGATCTACCATCTGATCTGATTGATGGGCTGATTGAGATCAAGATGTTCTGATCAAAGAAACTTATCAGAACCCATCCCATTCAATACCCGACCCCTTGTTCCAGATCAATCACACACAATCAATGATTTGGTACTCCCAGAAGCTTCAATTTGAGTGATTGAGGTTAAGGGGTCTCAGCGTCAGACAAATAATCGTGTAGAGAGTTCTTGACGTCCACCCCCCAGAGTAATCCCGGTGGCACGATTGATGTTAGTCAACAATTAGGAAATAGAATTACAAGATAAGGCCAGGACTACCGACATGGCCGAGCATCCCATAGAAAATCGATTTAGCCAAGAATTTCGATTGAAGCATAAAGAAATTCCATAAAAATAAGAAACTATGAGAATTTTCCTCAAACTTGGAGCTCCAGAAAAGAGCCCTCGCCCAAGAGGTGTTTCCACATTGACATGTCAACGGACACACTCTGGCAAAGATCTCATACTAGAGAAAATAATGCAAGCGAAATTCATAATCGTCAACCAGACAATGAACTCACCTACATTAGGCTTCACGGAAATAATGATCAAGTCAGAATCTGCGGCAACCTATACGCAAAAGAATGAAAACGCCATAAGACGAAATAATGCTCCGCAAACAGGCAAAAATTGAATGCAAATCAATAAAAATAGCAAAATTTAGGTTCTCTGCTCGTCACCGAGATCGGAAGTGATGTATTGCTTCAAACCTGCGCATTACTCTCCATTAACTTGACGCCAAACGACCGGAAGGCGTCTTTGCGCTCTGGAATCCAATGCGAAGTGCGGATGCTCGACGAAGAGAGAACGCCGGACTTGGCCACTCCCCGAGCAATGCTCTCCGCCAGCTTCCCCGCTCCGATGAACCCAAGCCTGAAGCCCTCCGGAAGAGTCGCCGCCATCGCTCTCTCTCTCTCTCTCTCCCTCTTCTTCTCTGTCTCCTTGTTTCACCAATCACCCTCTCTCTCTCTCTCTAATTATATAGGTCTATCGGTAATTAGGATGGATATTCCCTTGATAGCTAATCAGTCATGACAGGGACATGACGGTGACGGATGCCCAGGGCGTGATTGAACGGACAGAAAAATCGTTATTTTTGACCATTTTGATTTTCTGGCATTTTGGACAGAAGTTCCTGTTTTTTTGGGTGCCACCTATAAATATTGGAGATATACCCCTCTGATTCGAAGGATTAACTTAGAACCTACAACAAACATACAGCTGATGGTTATTTAGTAACATATTTTAAAAAAAAACAATAAGCACTTAATTTGCAGCTATATTGGTATCCACATATTCTTCGGTAAACCAGGAGAAAATTAAAAAAAGGTTAGATCATCGACTTGAGGATAATCTCGATAAGTCAAGTTTTTGCTTTGAAAATGAACCAAAGAAAAATGGAAGAGCTCTAATGGGGATGCATCAGCCGGGTTTGTGTGTTCCTAAAGGATAATAAACAAACCCAGGAAACTGCGATGAACGCAAACGACATGAGGGGTTCATCAAAGATCAAAAATTACCCACTCCATTAGGTTTCAGAGAAACCCGTCATCGCAGGTGCAACCCAACAAAGCAAGCCGATCGAAGAACTTCTTCAGAGGCGGCCAGCCCAGCTAGTGGAGAGGAGAACTCAAGAGAAAGAAAGAGAAAAGAGCAAGAGAGAGAATAAAATGGAGAAGAATACATCGCATTAAGGGTTTCATTCACGTCACCGATGACGGTGACGCCGTTTTGGTGACATGGACGTGATGGGACGCGCTGTGGAGGGACGCGTGATGGCACCGTGACAGTTTTTATCGCATATGCTGGGACGTGTGACAGGATAGTTACATGATGAAAGTTTCATGTCACCGTCCATCTCATTCCCTCATCTGTTCCGTCACGTCCGGGGCATCACGTCCAAGACGTACCATTCCCTACCCTTGGGCCAAAATACAGGCTCAGTAAGGCTTATATTTGGCAATATATATATATATGTATATATATATATTTGGACCATTTATTATTAATGTAAAATCAAGCTTATCAGTAACTCTTTGATTTGTACATTTTTTATTGGTATTTCTCTTGCACACTTCCACTCCAAGATTGGATTTCCCTAGAGGATTGAAGGCCTCACATACTTGGCTGTAGAGAGATCTCTGGAGTTGATTGAATTGGGTTAGAATGAGAAGCTACGGTCAATTATTCATTTGATTATTCTCTTGTGACTTAATTGGTACCAAAAATCTCATGTTGTTTGTATATGAGTTAACTCACAGCACATATTAATTTATCATGCTTGCTTCAAAATTCTAAAATAGAATCATACAATGCGACCAAAATGATCTCAATTAATCAATAATCGCGGCAGTAATACTTCTTCGTAGTTCAAATGAAGACTTGCAAGAAGTTTTGGTGATTAGTAGTTAAGCTCCCTAGGTCTAATAAGGTGCACTTCATACGACATTTTTCATATGCATTTTTCATGGCTCATTTTTTGTTTCATTTACCTCAATAAGACCTTTCACCCGCCTACAATTTCTTTGTCTAAACTGATTTTTACAAAACAATGCTTTAATTTTTTGTTGTACTAGTCTTATTATAATTGACTTTAAAGATGAATCAACACATAATCAGCTAACTCCAGATCTGTTATGAAAATATGATAAGGAAATCAAATACTTATTACAGTCGAGACATTTAATTAAAATCAGATGTTTAAATTGTAATAAGGTGGCCGCATTCCATTAATCTGATCTGACATATGGTATTCTTATCACTGATAATGTTGAACAGGTGATGGATCTGTTATGTCTTCCCCTCTCTCCCTCTCCATCTCTCTCACATGCACTCTCTCTCAAACACACACATCCCACCTCTTTTTCTCTCACACCAGAAGCACACTTAATATATCTCTATATATTCATCTTTCAAGGACACACACCGTCTCTCTTTCATTTGTATTTTTTCAGTTAAGACATCTCATCAAAATCAGATGTCTGAACTGAATTAAGGTGGCCACAATCCATTAATCTGATCTATGATAATGAGGATGGTGTTTATCGCCTCTTGACCTTTCGCTCATACCATGAGATATAGAAGCTAACATAGAATCATATGCATTGAAATTGAATAAAATTTAGAACTAAATTGTATTTATTCAATATTTTATTTTATCTATGCTAATTATTGATAATATCAAATTTAGGGGTTTTAATTCGTCGATGGTAATTGAGATTATTCAATAAAAAATATACTTAACCGTACTTAGGAATATTTAGCTAGTGATGAGTATGAATCATCTCCACAGGGAAAGGTTATGAAGGAATTAATTTCTTATTATAGTGATGATGAAAACGAGAAGAGATGAATATGAGATTATAATGTGTGAGCTATCGAGTAAAAGGACATAATAGTTATATTTTAATTTAACTTAGTAAAGAAAAGAGTAAGTGAACGTATAATTATGCATAACGATATCGGATGAGATAGAGAGTGCGAAAGATATGATAGTGACTGAATGTAGGAACGGTGTGATGGAGAATATATAGACGAGATAGTGGTTACGTAAGGGAGTAAAATAATAGTGAAATGAGAATGATAAACCCTAATTAAGCTAACGATGGTGTCGGGAAAAGAGCAACGTAAGGCAAAGACTCTTACCTTAGATCCATATGTTTCGCCAGGATCACGACAATTTTCAAGTGCTGGTAAGCTCCCCCTCTTCTCCAATGCTTCTCCCCACGCACCCAGGACACCAAGAACACACTTGATGGATCTCAAAACTCAATATCTTTCAATCAACTCACATAAGTAGGAAGCAAGTTCAAGATGAAGTTCATAGTGGTCCAGACCTCTATTTATAGATCAGAGGGTATGGATGGAAAGAGGAGGGGGAGACGAAGCTGTGGTGAAAATTTTAGCTCAATCGGAGTTGTTGATCAAAGCTATGGCTGTTTGAAGTTGGAGCTAGTGTTCACCCGTCCCGATACCGGTACCGGATGCTGTATCGGATACCGGAAAGGCAATTTCCGGTATCTGTTATTTTCGATATCCAGATATCAGATCTCGGTATTGGATATCGGTTGCTACAGTGCCGATATCTGATACCGATATCCATCTCGATGCCGGCATCTGTCTCCGTCTCAGGGGGGAGGATGACGACATTAGATATCGGTTGTGGATATCAGTTTTCGATATCCACATCGAAAGTATACATAAAAATATTATTAACTTATATGTGTTCAGCGATTAAAGTTGGCAAGAGAGTAATAAGTGAGGTTTTTTATTGTTTACACATCTCGTTTAATATATACAACAAAATATTTTTAATTTCTTCCATATGGGATAACAGGATTCGGGTTTGGTGTTAAACTCCGAATCCCTTTATCCCATATGGAAGAAAATATAACTTTTTACTTCTATTTATTGGGGACGATGTATTAAATAATAAACAAATATGATGTCCATTAAATATGGCGAGTATAGATTAAAATGGCACTTTAACATTTAATGTATAGTCGAACTCATTTAATATATACAGAGAAAGGTTTCTAATTTCTTCCGCGTGGGATAACAGAATTCTGAGTTTACATTACACTTCATGTCCTCTTATCCCATATGGAAGAAAATAAAAAAATTTCTTTCTATATATTAACTGAGATTGAAAATAGATTAAAACCATTTGATGCTAATGTATGTAAGTCATACATTGATATGAAAATCGTATTTTTACTGTCGATACCGGTTCCAATATCCGGATACCGATTCCGATATCCGATATCGAAAATCGATATCTGGCATCCGGTATCCGTCACGTCCCTCTACCTATGGTATCCGGTACTGATATTCGTCTACCCCTCAGAGACGGATATCGTCCGATCTCCGATATCCGATATCCATCACCGTCCCATTTTTCCCATATATCGTATATCGGTTGCCGATATCGGATGACGAACGGATATCGGTTGGGCGAACCCTAGTTGGAGCAATCCTAGCCCTTATTTTTCTCTATCCTCATCGTCGTCTCTGATGCTTCCTCATTTTCTGTTTCGGTTGAACTGTCAATTTTCTTGAAATTCTGTGTCGTATCGTCTTCCATGCATGTGCTTTTCAGAGTTGCCACGTGTACCTGTAAAAGGGCAAAAAGACAAATGAGAATGATATATATGTATATATATATATATATATATATATATTTCAGATTTTCTTACTTTTCACGGCTGACGTGGCGTCGCGTCAGCGCAAGCCACATCAATGCTTCCCTTTCAGTTATCCTCTTAAATCTTGACAACTGCGTGCCATGTGTATTGTCAGAAAATGTCAAAAAATTCCAGAAAAATCATTTTCCATCTTAAAAAGTTATATTGTTTTAGAATCTATTGTCAGAAAATTCCCCAAAAAATGCATAAAAATGCAAAAAATCCAGAACATCTTTCTAAAAATAACTTTAACCATTTTACGTTTGATAACATGGAAATATAAGTAATTGAATGAAAATAAACATGTAAATATGACCATATAAGGTACTAAAAAAGCATGTTATCAGACCCCCCAACTTAATTCAGTGCTAGTCCCTTAGTAATGACTTTGAAGATTCCTTGGGTTGTTACATTGTGACGCAAGAAACATAGGTACGAAGTGTTGATGATATCAAGTACACTTCTAAGTAAGAATATTTCCATGCATTGATGGACCACAAATGATAAATTCCCTCATGGTTATGGAAAGAGCTGGTGGTCATGAAGAGGGAAGCTTACTTCTCGCAGGGTATGATACTATAATCAAGGTGATACTCTTTCTTTCTAATCTAGGGCATCCTCTCTCTTGTGATAGCTATGTTGACCCCTGGGATTCCCTTCTAACCTTCCTCCTACTTGAAGTTAAAAGTTGCACACTATTCTCCTCTTGTTTGAGCACAAAATATCAATTGTGTGTCAACAAATTATGGGTAGTGGAATTCCTATCTAACTAAGGGAACATAAATAAGCAAATGGTTGATGTCTCAAAAGAATGGGAAAGGGGGGTAAGGGTAGGTAAGGGATGTCAGGTGGATAGGTAATACTTAGATAGCTTACTCCCAATAACAGATGAATGAGTAGAATACACTAGAAGGGCGTAGAGAATGATGATGATGGTGAAGGATAATCTTCATAAGTGTGGAATACATAAGTGCTTGTCCCATAAGCATGAGTTGATGAATGTAGTGATAGATAAATTCCTCTAACTAATGAGTGCAAATAGCTTCCGACACAAGAAACCCCATTTTCTTTTTTTGATTTTTTTATTTTCTCTCTCTCTCTCTCTGTAAAGGGATGCAAAATTTGGAAGCTTTATAAACGAAGAGGTACTTGACCAAGTTATCTCAAAGAAAACTACTCTCATGCTACTAATGAAAATGATGAGATGATGTAGATGAAAACAAAGGAAAGGATAGTAGTGAGAGAATGATACCGTAAAGGGGAGAAGAGAAATATATGGGAGTAAAGCATATCATGAGTAATACGGGTGATGGTAAAGATGGGTTCCTATGGGGATAAAAAATAATGGATGAGCTGGGTCAAGGTAGGCTTTGCAAATGGGTGAAGCTGGTATATATTTTAAATACGGTTTAAGGTGGTACAAGAAAAGTGATTTTGTGCTCTAAGACTTGAAGAAGTGATCACCCCTAACCCAAGAAAGATTACTGTGAAGAAAAATTCCTTTCATTTCAGAGATTCAGCTAGTGGAAAATGGTATGATGGGTGGTTCACTCAGCACTCGCCTTAGAAAATAGTACTTCAACCTTTTGATTTCATGTATGTTCCTCACCCTACCAGATATCGTAGCCACTTAGGAAGAGATAATGGGTCTAGAATCACACTTTCTACCATTAAGAAGTATACTAGATCTGGTACAAGAGCCTAACTTCTATGTCCATATTTCTAGGATTTAAAATGGAACAACTTCCCAAGGTGGGCTTAGTTTAAGTGAAGGGAGATATTTTGAAGAAAAATCACGCAATTTTTTTTAGAAACTGAATTTACCCCCCAACTTGATTTAATTCATGAATTTATAAATTAACAATCTTTTCCCCCCAACTGAAATCTGCATTGCCCCTAATGCAAGAAATAAAATTGTAGGATAAGGGATTGTCAAACCATAATTCTTGTGCCACTGATGTTGATGTGTTACCGTGGATCCTCTGTGCAATGTATTCTCCTAAAAACCAAAATTATCTAGAAAGATAGGTAATGAGATCAAATGGCAAGATTATTAAAGGAAAATTTAAAGAGGTGAACAAAGCAAATCAACAGATTAAGGAAACTATACTAATGCAAGACTAAACCCCTGAGTCATCATGAAGATTTATCTTTGCTTCCATAGGTTGAGGTTCTAGCTCCAAGTATGGCTTCAACATTTGTCCATTTACTTTAAACTATCAACCTGTCTTTGGATCTGAAATCAAAACAGCTCCAGAAACAAACAGTTTAATGATAATAAATGGTCCATCCCATCTACTCCTAAGCTTTCTTGGAAATAATTCCAAACAAGAATTGTAAAGTCATACTCTTTGATTCTCATGGAAATTTCTTCTATTTAATTTGCTATCATGAAAGGCTTTCATTTTGGCTTTGTAAATTACAGAATTTTTATATGCTTCGTTTCTTAACTCTTGCAATTTTTGGAGCTATAACATATGATTTTTTCCCTGCATCTTCCATTGTGAGATTCAATTTCCTGATTCCCAATAAGCTTGATGTTGAATCACAACAGGAAGATGACATGCTTTTCCAAATATGAGTCTATTAGGGGACATCTCAATGGGCCCCTTATAGGCTGTTCTATATGCCCATAAAGCATCGGGTAACCTCTCACTTCAATCTTTAACCTCATTTTCTTTATAATCTTCTTTATTTCTCTATTACTTAATTCAATTTGGCCATTAGTTGAGGATGATATGGAGTGGTCATCTTGTGATGTAATCCATATTTCTTAAGTAAAGATCTGATATGACAATTGTTAAAATGGGTCCACCATCATTAATTATTGTTCTTGGACATCCGAATCTGGAGAATATATGTTTCGTTAAAATTTTCAATGCTACTTTATGATCATTTGCCCTAGCGGGTCTTATCGCCTCAACCCACTTGGACACATAATCCACAACCATCAATATATACTCATATCCAAAGGATGTTGGTGGAGAGGGTCCCATAAAATCTATACCCCATATATCAAAGATCTCAATTTCTATAATTGGTTGTTATGACATAGCATCATTATTTCATAGATTGATCATGGATTGACATTTTAATTTTCTTTTACAAAACTCATAAGAATCTCAAAATAACATAGCGCATACAAAGCGCAAGCACATGAGGTGATGTGGTGCTTTTTGATTGGCTCGCGACAAGTGCACAGGTACATACAAAGCGCTATCTACAAATTTTATTTTTCTACTTTTTCTTATTTCTAGTAGGGGGTACATGGCGCGCGAGAGGGGGAAAAAAATGGACTTGAAATTTTGTGGCCAATCAGCAGTCGACATGTCATTGCACGTAAGGAAAAAATAATTAAATAAATGAATATTAATCCAATGGCTATGATTGGTTAAAAATCATTTATCAATAACTTTTGATCCTGAAGTCCGATTGAGATGTTTTTTTATGGATTTTCTCTTCCTAACCTCATCTTTCTATCTATATGACTGGATCATTCAGATCAAGCCCACATCAATGGATAAAAATTAATTACTTGTTAGGGGTAAAATGGTAATTATTGCCATTTAACCTCAGTATAAAAGCTGAAATTTGAGATGAAGAGGTCATTATGGAGGTGGCTCTATCACAGCTGCAAGACATAAAGGATCTTCATCCTGGACCAACCCTATTAGGTGCTTTCTATTTCCTTGTATTCGAATTTTTAGTGTAATTTGGATGATTTCTTGGTGAATTTCTTCATCGTTCTTCTTGATCTTGATCTGAATTCCTAAATCGCTAGGCCTGAGCAGAATGTACAAGCCCTTACTGGGATTGAGAGGAGAGATTGTGAAATCTACCTAGCTATTCCATTTGCACATTAAAAAAAATTGAAAAGTTTAATTTCTAGGAGATATTAAATTGCCTTTATGATCTAATAATTAGTGAATTTTGATACCAAATTCCCCAAAATCAAACTGAAACCAAATCATATTTTCTTATTATCCCCTCTAATTGACCCCCTTGATCCTTTTTATTGGATCAAAAAAGTCAATCTAGAGCTCCTTGTTCTATTCTTCCAATCTCTTCTACCCCCCTTTCTAAACTCTTCATCTAATTATGGTTATTTGATCTTCTTTGAAGATTAAATTAACTCTAAATAGGGTCAAATTATCCAACCAGATCACTAATTGAATTCCTTACTAGCTTTCCTTAGATGATACTAATACTTATCACTAGACATCTTAAGTTAGGGTTTTATAAATTTTATTGTATAAGCCAAAATCAACAACGACAAGAGATTATAAAATTACAAAATTCACCGCCTATATTTTGGCGTATCAAGAAGAGTGTTGGAATAAAAATTAAAGTGTCTGAGACATTACAAAGAACCGCATTGAAGTGGTCGGAATACACCCTAAAATTATTTTCACCCATTTTATAATATTTTAGCAGAGATGAAGTCCATATAAGTATAATGGAGAAAGGACTTAAACCCTACTCCGTGGATATCGAAGACTGGTAAAGGGATTCTTAGTATTAAAAAATATCAACATAGTAGAATCATTTTGTGCATAATTTTTTAATTTATCTTTATTTTACTATAAATTCTCCCTCCATATATTAATTCTTGAAAACCTTCGACATGACAATTTCTTCCCACTAAAATTCTCTTAAGTGATTGAAAGGCATTTTTTATCCCATTCAGAAAATATTTTCAAATTAGTATGACATTAAAATTTAAGGGGATTAAATAAAGGAAAAAAGGAGATATAAGATTGAAAGAAGATCGACAAAAGGGGTTTTTCTAAGTGGCCAGCTGAAGGAGGAGCCACCGACACTTGAGCCAGCTGCCAGCCAGTGAGTGCACATCGCTCAAGCTAGCCAGCACCAGGAAAGCACCGCCACACAAGGAGCCCAACCGTTGGCACACTAAACACAAATTGAGGCCCACATAGAGGGGTTGCATAGATTCCCACAAAGGCACGTCAAGAAATTCGTGCATGCATGCGAGAAAAGTCAAGTAATTTCAGAACTAAGAGGAACATGGAATTTATATAGTATTTTATCTTTTTTATTTATCTGATATGGAACAATGATGTTTTGTAACTTTCAGATCCGCTTGGGGCTGGGCTAAGAAGTAACAAAAGTGATTGCAGCCCGACGGGCCACGATCTTAAGAAATAAAAGAAGAAATTATAACTGGGCTTTGAGCTGACCCAACAAAAGCCTGTGTCACTTTGGGCCATTTTAAGTAGACAAAAATGATCTCAACCGTTTGATCTTCTTATAAATATCAGATTGTTAGATCTGTTCGTAAGAACTAATCTTCTGATTTATTTTTCAGGCTCTGTGATTGGCAGCGATGAATGATGACGAAGGCGGGTCTCATCTAATGGTGAATCACGAAGAAGAATGCTGACGTGGTAGGCTGATGAGTTCGTTGACGTGCACTCACGTGGCAAAGACAAAGGGCACACCGTAGGAATGGGTCCACGGCTGTGATTTAATTGCAATCATTGAATCCGTTCAAATAGGGGACAGAATGATGAGGGGGCAACCATGTCCTTCTTTCTTCCTAATTGGTGTCCTTGTCGGCCGATCGGTAGAGGCGGCCAACGAGGGAACCACATGTTGATCCATCCTTAGAGAGCCGTTGGATCAAGCCTGATCTCTTGGGAAGTCAAGAGAACCTCTCTCGACCCCTAAAGGGGGATTTTCAAGGCTTTAACACCATCTTTCATTGTAGGAAGAAACAAAGATGGTGGAAGTCCCTTTAGGAGATTTGAGAGCTCGAAGGAGTCATTATAGCTCCGTCTTGGTACCAGGAACTCAGGAAGGCTTCAAGTAAGAGCAAGGTGATGTAACCTAGAAGTTCATTTTATGAGGCCCATAAGTAACTGGCGGCCCAAGAAGGAGATTCTTTTAGAACTGACATGATTTACAGAACATTACCTATAGCCCCTCAAATTCCTCTAACAGATTCCTCTTCGGCCAAGATCTTTGCTCTTACTTGTCAGAGCTGCATATCTTCTGTTTTGTCCCATCAGGATCTTCTTGAGCCACACTAATATCTCCTGACAGCTTCTATAGGCCTCAAAATCTATAGAATATCTTTGCTTGGGCATAACAGGCTGCTTATGCTCTATTTTACCTTGTTAGAGTTGTTTTTCTCAATGTTTTGAGTTGTCCTTTCATGGGTACAATCATCATGGATGACCTTGCACTTGTTGTGGCCTATACAAGGCCCCCATGTACCCTTGAAGGATAAATATTGAAGTTTGTTGTTTTGTTGAAACTCTTGTTTCTCCTTTCTGAGTGTTTTGTTTGCTATAGAGTGCTTTAATGCTTACCGATTCAAGCACAACCCCTAGTGGACTCGAGGGTTGGAGAGGATAGTTATGTGGATTCAGGACTTGGCTGCTTCAAGTAGAGCAAGGCTTGTGGATTCAAGTCCTGTTCCTACTTTATTCTTGAACTAGGGCGATGTCATTATTCTTTCCATTAACCCATTGTCAAATCATCAGTGCTCCCTAAGTTTCACACAACAGCCCGCCTGACGATCATTCTGGTTTCTTGGGGATGTACAGAGGATCTCCAACAATCTCTATTAGACCACAATGAATAGCACAATACATGATTATACTACTGCCTACATGATATGTCCAAAAAATAAGGTAGGTACCTTATCATTATTTTGCCTCCAACCCCTGATGATTACAAGGAAAGTGATGGCGCACACCATCTCGACCCGTTGAAGTTTGGCATCCGAGCCGTCACCTGCGTTGTCGACTGCCCGCTGATTCGCATCCAGCTGACTAGCACGCCAAGGTGCCAACGAAGACACTCAGCGTGTTTTGAAGTTTGGACATCCCAGGTGAATTATGCTTGCTTTTATCGTGTTTTGATTTATTTCATCTTCTTCTTTAGTCGTGCTTCTGTTTTCTCAGTCTCGTCTAGCCATTTTGTCGAGTCGAGAACCATCTGTCATTTTGTCCGTTGTGTCTTTGTCGTTATGTTGGGAAGGGTCTATAGTCGTTTGGACCCCCCTCCCTTTCCCCTTCTTTTTTATGTTTTATTTTCTCTCATTTTTTGTAATGGGGGGCCCATTATATGAGGGGCCCTCTTATTGGACTACCCCTCCCCTCCCCCCTAAGGACCCATTAGGGCCCATTAATTTCCCTACTTAAGGGAAGGGTGGCGCCCTAATGCCCTCAAACTAGGAATTTTATTGAGTAGTTTGTTCATTGTGTTCTTGGTCTCACTATGAAAACAAAAAAAGGAGAAGAGAAGAAGAATCAGAGGGAGAAGAGGAGGAACAACGTAGTGAAGCAGAAGGTATTCTCACCCCTTCCCTCGCCAGCTCACTCCAGCGTGCCGCTTGTGATCCGCTATACCCCCCTTACTCTCCGTCGAGTGCATGGGATCATGCTCTGTCGTGTGCGTGAAACTGGGAGGGAATGACCACTCCGCGGGGCGGTGGATATCCTAGACGGCCGATTCGCCCTCGCCCTGCTTGCACTCGCTTTGACCGAGGCCCATGACTATCGTGTGAGAAGGTCACGACACGGTCGTGCTGCATGAATCTCCAACCCTTCCCAGCACCTCGTTATGCCCGGAGGAAATTTGTCATTGCTGGCAGACTGATCAAGGCCCTTGCCATCGTCAGCTCTCACCAGGCGCTCCCAGGGCTCGAAGAATCTCCTCGCAAGCAAATTGTGCCAGATGGGTGCCTGGTGTCGCGACCATCTTTCTACGATGGGAAGAAAATCAGGCCGCACGATTGTCCTGATTGACCTCCAAACCAGGGTTGACTTAGATGGTGTTGAGCATGACGCCGAGCCACTTCATCACCCCACCGACGGTGTTCATCACATTCTCAACCTTGGTCAAGTCGCCCTCTGAACGATCACTACTTCCACCTCTCTGGCCCTCCTTGTTGTCGCGCGAGCCAGCACACGATCAACATCGAGAGAGAGACTCCCACGGGATCCGCCAGCACATTTCCCCATGTGCTCTTCAGTGCCTTGTCAGGCATGTGGCATCCATCATCCTGGCGGTTGGCTACGCCGATCGAGTTGCGCACTACCCCTAGCGTCGGCTTCGCACGCGGTGACCTGGGATCGTGATCGTTGTTGGCTACGCTCTCGCCATCCATCATAACATTGAGTTTGACGAGCTGAGCTGTCACTCGAGCTGCTATGCTCTGGGGCTCCCTATCGTTCTCCCTCGACTCTTCATCTCCAAGCTCCACCTACTGCTCCAGCTTTGAGCTGTTGCTTCTGTCAAGCTATCTCTCCGCACTCCTCTGCCTCAGCCAATCGTCCCCGCCTTCGGCATCGACAAAGATTCTGCACAACAGGCACCCCATTGTTGAGGTACGTCATCCTCCCGCTCGCCCATTATGTTACTCCCTGTGGTGTACTTTCGGTTGCCTCCACCGCGCTCGGTATAGATAGGTGAGAGAGGAAATTGAGTCAATAGGGCTAGATGATGGATGACTTGCGTGTCACAAAGAGCGAGTTACGCCATCGAAGACTAGGCCTTCTCCAGCCACCGCCGCTAGCTACCCCAACTAGTCGGAGTCGAGTTCTTCTGACCCCGGGAAAATTGATGGCGCACGCCATCTCAACCTGTCAAAGGCATCATCCGAGCCGATGCCATCATCGTCGACAGCTTGCTGAGCCCTCAATGCTTCCTCTCAAGCTTGGATCCTTGTATATCTGTGGGATCAGGAATTTTATCAATGAAAACAAGAGATGAGATTGAATGAAAACTTCAACAAACTTATATTAAGCAGGTTGAACAACCCGGGTTCTGAAAATGTCTTGTCATGTCGGCCAAAAACTTGCTAGAGCAAGTCTAGAATGAAGGGAAATGAGGGATATAAGTAGTTATACATAGGAAGAATTGCTAAAATACCCCTTTGGGCATTTTATATTCTAGTTTCTTGTCATTTTGCCTCTTTCTTCCATAGGTTGAGAGCTTCCCCTTGTAATCTTCAACTTCTTTATTTGTATGCCTTTTGAAAGCCCAATGGGCATGCCAGGTCGTGGCCCATCGCCCTCAGATTTCTCTTTGGAAGGCCCACAACACCCTGTCCTCCTTTCAAGCCCCTTTTGAGAATCACTAAACTCTAAAAAGTTCTCCAACTCTTCAAGCATTGTATCTTCTCATTCATGTAAATTCTCTTCAGTGCTATTAAAACTAAAATCAATAAATTAAAACCCATGTTTAAGTTATTTATTAATAAAAGACTCCCATGTGATCAATGATTTAAGTAATCATATGGCTCTTATAATCACAACTAGTGACATTACTTCGAATAAATAAAGGTATTCATCACATGGCCCATGTTGTAGATGCTATTGGGACTCAAATAAGTAAATTAAATTTCATATTTGAGTTATTGATTGGTAAAAAACACCCACATTATCAGTGGTTTAGGTATTCATATTGCCCCCCCCCCCCAAATTACTTGGAGTGACATTCTTGAATGAATAAAAGCACATTTTGACCTTTTGATTAGTTCAAGACACCATCCTTTAATAGATAATTCATTTTTGTTGGCATTATAGGATTAAATGAAGACACTCTGTTGACTTATTCATTCAAGATACCCACCTGACCACATTGGTTTAGACAACCATTCTGCCATCAATATCACTTGTATTTACAATAAATTTATTCATAAAATCATATATTTAACTTCTTGGTTACTTATTGGCACCAACTTGGTCATTTGTTTTCAGAATCTCATCACCCACTGGGTCTCTTCTTTAGATAATCATATTTATCACTTCGGTTTATGAAAAAAAAATTTGGCTTCTTCATATATATAGTGGTGAGTTAGGTTTTCTCCAAATGGATTGGCCTTTAGAGATATATCTAATGCATGAATTATTACAAAAAATAATCAGATGATAAAAAATATAATGAGAGAGATGTGGTCTATGGTGCATATAAAAGAAGGGATGAAGTTATGAAGAAAGAATATAGTCATAGTTAATAAGATAATTAGTAAGATAGGTAAGTAGAGTAAGGTAGAAATCGGGATCATATAAAATAAAAAGCAGTAATACCATAAATTATATTTCTCTGTGCTACTTGTTCACTATCTCAGAAGAACTAAAGAAAGGTAGATGTAAGGTATTTATAAAATAAAGTAATTTGCATGTTATTATTAGGATTAATATTTTTATAGATATTAGAGGTAGCGAACAAGAAAGACATAGAAATAAATTTATGGTGTTATAGTAAGGGAGGAGAGTAATGTAGATAGTGGAACATGATTTTTTCGAAGTTTAGCTAAGACATAACAGCATTAAGCTAAAGTGATTAATAAAGATTGATGGAGGACCATCTAGAAGACCAAGCCCGAGCTCGTTAGCAGCCCCATCGTGGAGCATGAACCAACGTGAAGAAACTGAGCTTCAAGTATAAAGCTTGACAACATGTCCATAGGGTTTGTCTTATTTATGCGCGTTGTCATTATGGATTTTATGGAGGGTCGCCGTGTTTTGGGCTCCCTACGTTCCTTTTTCGTGTTTTTGGTCTTATTCAGGCCATTAAAGGAACATCCTTGTCACTTTGGACATTTCCCCTTATTTGGCCCATTAGGGCAACCACCCCTACCCTATATAAAGGTATTATAGTATCAAGGTATGGCCCTTGTGTCCCTTGGAATTCCATTTTGAGAAATTGAAAGTTTATGTTCTCCTCTCTCTGGGGTTCCCACCCTCCTCCACCAATGGAGATTTACCATATTCTTTTCTAAAGTAACATCGAGAAGACCATCGTCAGATAATTTGCCAATGCCAAGTTCACCACTGTCGCGACATTGCCACCACAAGAAGAACACTTCCCCCGCCTATCCATCGCTGATGTTCAGCTCGTGCAATTATATTGTAGAAGAACGCTTGCCTACATGCGCATGTCAAGCACAATCGGTTGCTCGCTCTCACACTGGCATCCTCCAGCCAATTGTATCCATGGCTGCCTGATCGCCACTTAGCCACGCGACTATCAGACACTCGCCCACGAATGATACCCGTTCAGCTTCCTGCCTTTGCCCTCCTCTGGTGTCCACCCGTAGCTGCTCAAGTCGTGCCTCCTCGCACGCGCATGCTAGGCAGCCTTGTTCTCCCGTGCCACTTGCATGCCGCCAACTCCGCACTCTTGCGCTCCTGACCATCGCGCCTGTGCAGCGCCAACTATCATTGTTTGCGCTCCGATGTGGTGCTTCATCGTGCCAAAAGCAGCAACCCAACAGCCCCCATTCCCGTTGCAGCTCCGTTGCCCCCGTGCGGCTTAGCCGTTCACTCGCGACAGCTGCCATTCCTGATCATCGTCTGCGCATCTGCTGCCCTACGGTCATTCAAATGCCGTGTGGCCCACACGCTCCACACATGGGTGGGTGCTCAGTCCGCTCCGCGCCTACGTGCGTGTTGCGCACGCTCCACGTGCCCTCCACGCGCTACACTCGCTAGGGATATAGACGGTGGACTTTGCACGGCTAGTTGTTGCTGCTTCTACTGCTACCCATCAGGCCTCAGTAACTCCGACGATGGACAACACGTAGCATGTGAGCATCCAGGCCCTGGCCCATAGGTCACATTTGATGGGGGACCATCTAGCTTTGAAGATACTATCTTGACCAATTCGTCAAGTGAGGAATGATGCGCGCAATCCAGCCTTCAATGCACTCAACCTAGTCAAACGGGCCTCGAAGGTTTGAAGTTATGATTTTCTTATCCTTCTTATTTTGTAGGCCTCGTATATGTGTTCGCGTGTGTGTTTGTTCTCTCAAGTTTGGGCCTTTGTATGGTCCTATATGTTTGTGTTTGTGTGAGCCCATGTGTGGGCATGTTTGTGGGCCTCTCTCCTATCACGGGCCCCTAAGACCCTTATTTGGGCCTTCTTCCCTTTATTCCTAAGGGAAAAGGCCCATATTTACTCCTATAGGGGGGGTACCCATCGGAAGAGGGAAAGAAAATTGAGAAGAAATGTGGACCTCGTGGGATTATTTATATGAAATTGAGCTGTTTATTTAGTTTTCTTAAATTTTCCACATATTTACAAAAATACCACTCCAATTTTGAGTTTGAAAAAAAAGAGAGAAACCATAACTTGGCATCGCCGTTGCCATCGTCGCCAATGTTGTCCACCACAGCCGCTCGGTAGCCAGTCGCTGCCACATCCACCCTGCTGTCAACCGCGGCAGTAGCAGTGCGGCTGCCAGCCATAGGCCGCTAGCCATCACCCCCCCCCCCCCCCGAATGTGGCCGCACGGCCGTCAGCCATGGCCACCCACACGCCACCTGTGCGAGCGATTTTGCTAAAGTGCTACCTGTCACCGCTACACCCACCGCCGCGCCCCCTCTTCGCCCTTTGCGACGCACCCATTGTCCTGGCCATCGACATGTGAGCCGATGTGCCTGCTCATGCTAGAATCGCACCTACCCGTGCCGTACACTTACCCCGCCATTGAGCCATGCGTCGGTTGTGCCCCACCGCTATTGGTTCACTCATAATTTATCCATTCAGCTTTACATTATTTCTTTCTGTGCCTTCAAATGTTTTCCACCGCAGCGGTTAGAGTAGTGATAGAAGAAGTAACATACAATAGGATAGATTTCTACCGGGACAACCTTGGTTTGCGCGTCAAAGGTGCATGCACTAGCGATAGTTGTCGTGCTCGCACCATTGGCCTTCAATCCGTCGTGTGGGTTGTTTGTGACTCAGCGGTCATTGGTATCCGTCTCCTTGTTTTATACTTCTCATCAATTTCATCGTCACATTATCGTTTGCATTATCACCGGAATTATTCATCTCCACTGCATAACATGAAACCCATCCTCCCCATGGTGTAACACAAGATGTTTGATCCCGATGCCCTTCATGTTACATCAACACCGCGCTCCCCTTTCTTTCCAGTATTATTACCTTTGTTAGTGTCGTCCTCACTTGCTCCCCTGTGGAGTTTTTGAGTCATAGGTTTAGCCACTGAATCGAGAGATAGGGAATTTTGTTCATGGTGTTGGTTTCATGTTGCTCTCGACGAAGATCGTGGGCACTTGTGGACAATGATCCTCCCCCAGCGGTCAGTCTTTGTGCTTGTCTATCTGGACATTAGGAGCATGTTCGCTACCCTAGACCCCTCATGTCGTTTATCTGGCCTATCCCACTAGGTCAGGAGTTTTTTTTCGTATGTTCGTATTGGTTTTACAACACTTGCATCATCCAACACATTTACGTCTCAGATTATCAGGCCCTAGCTGTGGTGTAAGACGAGTCATTCGATCACGGTCCAGTTGTGTTACATTAAAGATAATATGCAAAGTAGGATATATACTTAGCTTGATTATTTTTTCATTAGCATTTAATTCATATGTAGGATAGGATAAACAGGGATAGTGATTGGAGTGTTAAGATATAGGGAGGTAGTGGATAAGTTTACTTGTTTTTAATAATATAAAAGAGAAAGAAGACGAGAAAAGGGAATAGAATGATGTTATGAAGATATGAATCAAGTGTAAATATATAGATTAATTTTTTGAGGTAGGTTATAAATCTTGGAGAGGAGTTTAAGAGCTAGTGAGACAAGGAATAATATATTTCTATTTGGAGTAATTAAGAAACTAGATAGAGAGAGAAGTACAGTCTACTAGACACTAATTAGAGTAAGTAAGAGTTATTGTATATAAATGAATAGGATAAGGGAGTATATTATATCAATAGTATATAGTTCATATATATTTATATATTTATAGATGGTTTTTTATTTTATATACTATAAAATGAAAAGAAAAATAAGGAAATCAAGAAAAAATGGAATGAGTATCATATGTTTGACGAAAAGCCTCGATGATGTCGTTCTAAGAAATGTGATTCAAAATCTGATTTCAGAATGGATTCAGATTAAATATTACAATCCAATGAAGATTAATATTTATATTTCTATTAAAGGAGTTCAGAAAAGTCACCATAAGCACCGTTCTTCAATCAAGATAAGGATGGGGACATCGTTTGACGGCCCTTGACTTTGGTGAGCATCCCAGACATTTTTTTCAATGATGGCATGCATATGGGTGTTGTGGAGCACCATATGCATCATCATGAGCTCCCCATGCTGCTAGGGAGCTGTCACCACCCCAAGAAGCCCATACAAACCCTGGAAGTGGTCTCCCATCACTGGTATCTCTCTCAAACGAAAAGTGATCAAATTAAGTGTGCCATAATAAGACTTTAAAGGGTTGAGTGAGACCTATCGCCATCCTAAATTGCCATTGAACTCAAACAAATGACTCTCTGAGCACCTTCAAATCAGATTATGGCCTACTGTCATTGGCCTTCATCAGTTGACCGACATGGACAACGGTCAAGGGTGAAGGATGGGTTTCCCCCCCCCCCCCCCCCCCCCCCACAAACAACCATTTGGTCTTCACAACATGGGTCCATCGATTATAATTAAGTTTCAGAGATAGACCACTTTTCTCACAATGTTAGGTTCTTCATGAGCCATCTAGTTAGTCACCTCAGCAGAAGATTGCATTTTGATTTGCCATTGGCATGGCCCTCATATTCCACATCAACGTCTACAATCAATTGAGAGCTTCTAAGAGACAAAACTAAAAAAGAAAAGTAAGATAGTAATCAAAGTGTATGATCTTTCATAAGATCATTAATGCATATGTATGATTTGTTGACTTACTTCAAGATGGCCCAATGGCTACAAAAAACCAACATAATCTCATTTACAACATTTGATTAAATTATAGTCACTATCCAAAGATGAAATGTTGGAACCATTCTATCCTTCATAAAGGTCTGCATAAAAGATGGGAAGGATTTGTTGCCTATCCCTTGACCATATTCTTTAATATTGGGAATAGACTTGTGTAACAGTTGTATAAATAATATTTTATTAAAGAAGTCATATACCAGTGATTTTGAGACATACACCTTGGGACAAATGAAGGTAATAAAAAAAAATTATACGTTCAATCTAATTTCCTAAATATCTAAATGTTTAATCCCAAGGATAGGTCTCAAAAATAGATTATTAACTTTTGATATAAATTTTAATATATCATACTTTCTTGATCCTTGTGACAAACTTCCTTTGACCCATCCTCCAAACTCTAAATCTAATCACATTTCTACACTATTAATTTATTTGAGTCTAAAACATTTGAAATAGGATAATATAGTTAAATTATATTTTATTTTAGTATTTTGTATTCCCTTCCATTTAGAGTTACAATTAGCTTGGCATGACAGAGACTAGCTACCCTATAGCATAGTAAGTTGAAAAATTATTCATCCCCTTGTGTTTTCACCAACCATAAAACTTATCTACTTGAATCCTTGAAGGTATTCACTAACAAAGTGTTGTATCAAATATTATATATTTTCTTCAATTGAGAGTAACTATGCATTATTTAACATGGAACATATTCCAAGAAAGTAATAATACAATGGGGGTATACATAAGGTGATGAAAATATATGTGGCCAACAAGCTAATCACACATTTCATATCTAGTTTCATGCTAATTAATAGAACATGTTCATTATAGTGCATGTATCATGCTTATAGTGAAGTTCATGAGTACATGATCAGACTTTGTGAATTATGATGATATCCTAATAGAGAGATCATGGTCTTTAATCATGTGTTCTAAACATTCCAATTTGAAGGATGCTTAAAAAGGACATTGAAGTATCTATATAGAATAATACTATCCAGTCTCACTTGTATGATGAGTATGGTTGGTCTCGGAGCCATTAGTGTGGAAGCACTAACGATAGATAGTGGGTGCTCTTTAGTGGAAAGAGTTCAATGAATCGATCCGTATGAATCCTTTAATGGTATTATACCAAATTATCAATCAAGTTGATTCATGTTATGGTTGTGTAAGTTGTCCTTAGACTTGAGACACCAAAGACGTCTTATGGATGGATAGTTGTACTTTGAATATGACCTATGAGTCCCTAATCATGAAATTCTAAATAGTCTTAATTCAATTGCATCAAGAGGCTAATCATGTGTTTAAAATATTGAGTGGTCAAGATGGGATCATCTAACCACAGTATAAGAGGTTACATCTCAAGGAAGACTGTTGGGTTCGGTGCCTTGGTTCGTCCATGAAAACACGTTTCCATGGATGGAGAAGTGTGCCAATCGATTCATAATCGATCTTTAAAATCAAACATTGAATGTACCTTTTGGGGAACTCTTTCTACCTTTGACTTTGTCGCTTCGAGATTTTTTTGAAGCCGTTCACGCGTTTGGCCTCTAGAAGTATCCACACGATCACTCGGCGCTTAGATTTCCACGTCTTCTTCTTCAACTCTTCTTAAAAATGTAGAAGATCTTCTCACCATGAATACACTTTCCTTAGATAAGTTGAGAAGAGAATGGAGAAAGGGAGAGGCTCTTAAATCTGGCTGGCCTGGGTGCTCAAAATAAGAGCACTTTCCCTCTTTATATTTCACTTAAATTTTTTCACAAAAATCCTAAAAGTAAAATATATCTACCAATGCCCTTATGACCTTATGTGTTTGACCCTCTAGGGCCATGCATCATTCTAATTAATAAATTTAGTGGCCCACTGACAATTAGTGGCCAACCTTATTAATTAACTATATCAACATATAGATTAAATAAATGAGGATTAATTTAACCCATCGATAGGTTAAGTTTCAAGCTCGTGGGTTGACAAACTACACCTCGTGCTCTAGAAGATACCGAGTAGTGTTGAAATCTCTAATGCAACATTTACTATCATCGGTTGACATATATGTATAATCCATCATCCACATGAGACTGTCGAATGATGTAGGGTGTGATTTATCGTCAAACCCTAATCAGTCATTCGATTAGTACTGATGCGTAACGGGGATCATTTGAGAACGCCTTCTCCAATATCCTCACTACCCTGGCCAGGAATTTTTCTGCATCGTCTTCCTTGAGTCACATAACACGCATGTAAATCGACATTTATTAGGAAGTTATGAAGTCATTTTAAATGAAAGAAACATGCATTTAAGTTAAATTCTACTTTTATGAAAATATTCGTTCATTATGTAAAATGTTCCATTTTAATAGGTTTTTGCGTTTATAAGCATAGTAAGGAATTTGATGGTTAAATAAAAGAATAAAAATTATAAAAGAAAAAAAATTAATAACATAAATATAAAAAAATAAAAGATTGGGCCGCAGCCAAGCCTAGGCGCAACCTGAGCCAAGCGCACCGCAGGCACTGCCCGCAGCACAGCCAAGGCCGCAGCCATCGGCCAGCACAAGCCCAGCCGACGGCCGCCCCTTAAAGTAAGCCATTCAGCGGCGCCCAAGGGTAAGTGTGGATTTAAATTCAGTTGTGAGGGAAGTGCAAAGTATATATACCAAGCCATATTTTTAAAATTGTCAATATGGGATTGCAAAATCCCATATCTCAAATGCCCTCGGGCTGGGCCGATAATAGAAATGAATGATCGCGGCCCATCGAACCGCGATCTAAAATAAAATTCAAAACAAAACCTGTCCGGGCTTCGAGCCATCCGAGCCCGAAGCCCGCGTCAACTCTGGTTTTTATTAAGAAATGTGTTATAATCTTGACCGTCAATCTTCCAAAAGGAAGATCGAACGATCAAGATCATCTTTTAATTTTCTTTCTGTTATTTTCAGGCGGACAGCTCAGCACGGGACGCCTTTGTGGACGAATCAAAAATGGCCACGTAGCAATCTGGAGCTGACAAGGCGCCTCTGATGCAGCATGGGTCCACCAGAACTAACAGGGTCCACGGCTACGATTTAATCGTAGCCGTTGGACCCTCTAAACGGGAGATCGGACGATCAGAAAACTTTTCGATTGTCCTCTTCATCCCACCTCTGCCTCCGTCCCCAGCGAAGTCAATCCGACGACGAGAAGGCAGATTTTCGCCTATTCATCGCCGGAAACTTTGCCGGAATAATTCCATACCAGTTAGGAAGGTCATCTGGCCATTCCTGACCTATAAAAGGATCATGAATCACTGAAAACAATATCTTTCGCCGTCGAACTGAATTGAACGTTTGAAATAAAATTATGGAGGAAGATCCTCCTTCTTTTCCATTTTCTTCTGCTTCTCTCGATCGACGGCAGTGACAGTGCTACGACCTGAAGGGAGAACGCGATGAGAGTGATAGAAGAAGAGAGAATTAAGAAAAAGCTTACCTGAAGGACGAAGCGACCGGAGCGGGGTCTGGAGCCGTCGGCGACTCCGAGTTGGCGCAGAAATCCGGTAAGTACTTTGATTTAGATTTCTTTCCATTCCTAATTCATATAGTTTCAAGAAAGAACGAATAATCTCATCAAACTTTTTCCTCGAAATCGAATGAAATTGATTTCGAGTAAAAACATAAAAAAAACTTTCGAAAACTCTGTCCAATATTTCTTCAGAGACCTGATATGCAGTCTTCAGTTTCGACCTTTTAAAATTATTTTAAATATTTTCAACACGATTAAAAATCTCTAAAAAAATACCATAAAACCAAAAGGATATACAATTCCTTAAATACATCATATTCCGATAAAATACATGAAAATTCTCTCTCGTTCCTTATCAAATATGCTAACAATCTCAAATATTCACTGAGACATTTTATCAAACACTTAATCTTCCACATTTTACTCTTATTTTTCTCCAAGATATTGACCTCTAAAAATTCCATAAAAATATTCTAAAATCACTAATCTTCTTCCCTTGCCTTTATACAAAATATGCAGTCGAAATAAAATTGTTAGAGAGGACTTCCTTTATAAATCATCATTAAATTCTTCTTTACCTTTCTTTAGAAATGAAAACAAACACCTAGTGGTGTTTGTTGACCATCCTACTCATTAGTGAATTCTACCTCTAAGTGCCAATCCCTATGGAGACGACCTTGCTCAACACTATACATATCTGAGTAAGTTTACAAAACAAAATTTTAATTGATCGAAGCGAAAATAACAACGACAATTTACACCCCATTTTCGCCTTCATCAATAAATGAGGATTAATTTAACCCATCGATAGGTTAAGTTTCAAGCTCGTGGGGTGACAAGCTACACCTCGTGCTCTAGAAGATACCGAGTAGTGTTGAAATCTCTAATGCAACATTTACTATCATTGGTTGACATATATGTATAATCCATCATCCACATGAGAATGTCGAATGATGTAGGGTGTGATTTATCGTCAAACCCTAATCAGTCATTCGATTAGTACTGATGTGTAACGGGGATCATTTGAGAATGCCTTCTCCAATATCCTCACTACCCTGGCCAGGAATTTCTCTGCATCGTCTTCCTTGAGTCAATCTCCTCTTATGCCAAGGGCGGATGATCCCATCTTGATCACTCAATCATCTCCGTGAGCTTCTTGCTACATCCGAGCTATGAATTTTTTGAATCACATGATTAGAAACTCATATGTCGTAGTCAAAATGTAATCATCCATTCACGAGATGTCCTTGGTGTCTCAGGTTAGTGGATCACTTATACAACCGTGACATGAATCAATGTGATTGACGTTTATGTATAATACCATTCAGGGATTCGTACCGATCAATTTAGTGAACTCTTTCTCCAAACAGCAACCATTATATGTCCTTAGTTTCGTCACACTAATAGCCACAAGATCAACTATACTTATCATATAAGTAGGATCATCTAGTGCTATTCTATCCGGATACTAGATATTTGTTTTGACTATCCATCGAATAGGAATACTTAGAATACATGTTTATTGACTAACGATCATTGTATTATGATCTCATCATAATTCACTATGTCATTGCATGTATTCATTGACTTCATTATAAACATCACGCTAAAATAATAATGAACATAAATATTTTATTCAATGAACATAAATAAACATGTTGGTGTGATTGGCTTGACGGCCACATAATATCCATCAAAGATGATGCGACAAAGTCATTAGCCAAGGTAGTGAAGAGCTTCCCCCTGATTTTTGAACACATCAATACTAATTTGGATGACCGAATATGGTTTGACGGTTGACCGTACCCTAAGTCGTCCGAGGAGAGTCGAGTGGATGAGATTTTTTACCTGATTTAATTCATCAAAATTAATTTGGCAAGAAATTCAGAAGAAAATGAATTTTGAATTGTTCTTCTTGAACAAATCTTGGTCGAAAAAGAATTTTGACCAAGATTTGTAAGATTTTATTTCACCCTACACTTCTGGGATCTACCAAGTGTTGTGAATGGAATTGGATGTGCTCTTGGGCCAAGAACACCCAATTGCCACATGGCAGGTGGTATAGAGAGAGAAAGAACCACTAATCTTGATTTCCACCACAAGAAATCAATATTAGTCAAGAAGGAGAAGGGTAGAGGAAGAAAGAATTGGCTTACTTGGCTGGTAGGCCTCTCCTTCTACCACAAGCCCCTGACGCTTCTCAATTGTTGGATCCTTTGGCAGATCAAATGTAGAGAGAGAGAAGGGAACCCTTGGGAGAGGGAGTAGAGAGAGAATGACTTCTCTCTCCCTTCTAGACCTTTTCAGCTTGCCTTCTATTTGGCCCTCACTAATTCTCAGAACTCTAGAGAGAGAGAGAGCAAGAAAAGAATCCTCTCACCCTTTCACTAAAATTCCAAATAAAAATTAAGGATGTCTTTTTACAAAGGAGTCTAAAGCATTTATAGGCATGCTCTAGATATTGGATCAAGTTGATGGGTGAGAGTTGGGCCAAGCCCATAGGCCCATTAGTTCCCCTTCCAAAGAATCTGATTCCCTTTTAAAGGGTCTCTTGGAGCTCCTTCTTGGGTCTTCTCTCAAGAGGGAGGCCCATTAGCCCAATAAGATCTTCTTTAGATTTATGAAGAGTCCCTTGGTCCTTTCATTTGACGAGTTCTATTGGTCTTGAAAATGGTCCAACATTCTCCAAAGAAGAGGTTAGATTCAGCCCTTGGCTACTTGGCCAAGTGGGTCACATTAGGTACAAAAAAACAATACTTTTATACTATTTAAAAGATGAATATATGTGGAGAGTTCTGACATGATATTTCATTAAATGCACATGCTCCAAGTTAGTATTTAATATGAAATGTAAATAAAATGTGCCTAAGTGAACTCTTATTCAATAAATACCCTTATATTGAGTTATCGGGTGGTAATGTTCTTGGGGATGACTTGCGCTATGTGCAATATTTAGGGAGGAAGGGGGAAAGGAGTTACGATGCCACAATTGTAGGAGCAATGAAATATTAACATTCATGCATTTTATGATTTGTAAGGTGATATCGTATATAAAAGAGTTGAATCATAATGCACATGTATTTGAGGTTGATTAATCAGTCAGTTTCATGCACTAATTCACATACTACAGATTATTTCTATTTTCCAAATTTTTGCATGATTTATGCTGAAGAATACAATAAATATAAATATCACTATTTTATTGTCCTACTCCTTTTATTGGCAAGACAATTCTAGTAAAGGAGTGTTTTAATCAGATGTAACCCAAACAGCTCTTCTAGCCACAACTGAAGCATCATGTGCGGGCAAGTGGCAATGCAATAAAAGTAACACAAAACATCGTGTAAGGGTAACACACATGCATGGGAGAGAAAGATGTGACAATTTAATTCAATAGGAATTTGATTTGACATTTATATATTTTTTGTTTTATGAAATCTTCCATATGGGATTAACGTTCTTGAAAGCCCAATTGAAGTGTGGGTTGGGCCTTGGGCCATTAGAGGAGATACTAATCAAAGTATGAGAGAAACATCATTCGAAGTAAAGAAGAGGGAAATGATGTGCAATATTTGAGATAACCTTGCCCAAAGCATGTATTCAAATGAGGCTTTTTTAAAGGGTCAATCTAATCAAGTATTCCAGTCTCTTGAAATGATAGGATGGCCCATATATATTCCTCCTTTATTAGATCATGCTTCTTTCAGATGACAAATCAGTGATCAAGGATGCTAAAGAGGATGAATCAAGAAGTGACAATCACCAAAGAGCGACTGATTGGATATTGCTGATTGGATGGAGGACCAGCATCACTTATGAGGGTCCACTACTGCATTTGTAACATTTTAATCATTGTGAATTTACTTTTAAATCAGGAAACCATTTAAAAGTGATCAATCTTTTTATATATGTTTACCTCATCTTTGATTCTAGGGCCTCCATCAGGATGAAAAACATAGAATGATTCACAGTGGATGACTTTAATGTAATCATAATAGCATCAAGAAAACATGAAATGAATCACCTATGCAAGGATCACATCCATGATTTCTTGGATCCTCGAGTGAGAGATTTCGACTTGCTCATGCGTGCAGGCTCTAGACAAATCAATGTAATCCTTGCCATGTTGAATCTCTTCATTTGCCTTGAGGAGCTATGCTAACCTTTTGTTGTTGTTGTTACATTATTTCGATCACATTGGTAATGGGGAGGAGCTACGTGGAGAAAGGAGAGCTGATGTAATGTGGCATGCCAAGATCAAGCGGATTAGGTTACACCACAAGGGAAGGGGCAGCTAATTAGTAGAGTGGCGGGGCAGGGTGACCGCGTTGTAATGGTGGTGGGGTGAGCTTTGGCTATGGCTTGCTACATGAAACAAAGATAGGCATCGGCAGTGATAGCGGCCGTTGTTCTTGCTGTGGCGGCATGTACTTCGTGGCGGTGGCAAGTCATCTGGTGGACGTCTCTCTTGAAGCTACTTTAGGGGACCATAGTGGTGGGCATAGGATGGCGCAAAGGCGTAGCGACATTGGGCGGTTGTAACGGGGTATGCATCAGACTTATGTGACGACGATGTCAGGTGTCACTACGATGACGATGACAGATGTAAAGCTAGCTATTGACAGACGGAGGTAGGCATTGACGGTAACAACGACAACTGTTCTTCATGCAACGACATGTACTTCGCGGCGGTGAACTGGCGGCGGCGGGGTTGTCCGGCGATCACTCCTCTTGAGGCTACTCTAGAGAACAGTAGGAACAACTAGGCATGTGTATGACACATGTGGCACGGCGGCGCGGTGACGCGGGTAGGCGCGGTGGCGTGGGTAGGCACAGCGGTGCAGGTAGGAGCGGTAGCGGCGCAAGTATGCGCAGTGGCAGAAGTAGGGGCAAATTTGTTCAAGGGCCTTCCTAGTGCTCTTGATGGAGGACCATCTAGCCTAGAAGACCTTTGAATTTCTCCCCAAATTAATTTTAATGTATTAAATCAGGTAAAAAATCTATAAAAATACCTAAAAAGCACTAAAAAGTATTTTGAACCTACCTGAATTTTTACAATCATTAAAAATCTTTTAGATGGAGAAATCAATAATTTACTTTCATTTACACTTCATTTAATCAAAATAAAATTGAATACGATTCCTAAAAAATTTACACACTTGCTCTTAGTTTTAAATCCACTCAGATTTGGTCTATTGCTCTATGTGGTTTGACCCTCATTCCCCTATTAGTTAGGAATATAAATTTATCGCTTAGTTGATGGAACTTCTCACTTGACCTGGGTTAGTGATAATTAGCATCAATAACCTAGACCCCTAGTTCTTAGATTATCACAACCTTCTACCTCACCACTACAAGATGCCAGGTATTGATACATTGGCAGGGGCTCCCTATCAATTACCCTCCATCCCATTCAAACAGTTCTTGGACTTCCAGCTTGAGAACAAGCTGATCAAAATAAGAGGGAGTATTTATTTCATCCACCATTGGGTGTACGAATCGAAGATGGCTCAACAACAACCCAACCTTGACGAGCTGGCCAAGCCCTCTTTGACCTCTACTTAAGCTAACCTCTATGGAGGTTATACATGAAATCACAGTGTGACTTGTCCCTTCTGCATTCACTCCTCTCATTGTACCAGTCATGATTCCTCCTCTGGTGCTTGCAGGCCCGACATCATCCCCTTGCCAAATATGGGTTAATAGCACGGTACATCCCAAAACCATGTCCAAAGTCTGCGAGTTAACCTTAGCTTTTTTTTTGGCACGGTATATCCCAAACTCACTAAGTCGTCTGCGATATATCCCGGTGATGACGTGGAGTCCATCGTGGCTGCTAGGTGGATCTCCAGCTAGATTTTTACATGGCGGAACCCACCTGGCCGCCCCGCTGGATTCCACGTCATCATTGTGATATGTCTACCTGCCAAGGGTTTAACTAAAAGAGAGAGAGAGAGACGCATTCTACAGAGAGAGAGAGAGGGAGAGAGAGGCGTGCTAGAGAGAGAGAAGGAGAGAGAGGTTCTAGAGAGAGAAAGAGAGGTGTTCTAGAGAGAGGCATTGTTCTCTAGAACACCTCTCTTTCTCTCTCTAGAACCTCTCTCCTTCTCTCTCTAGAACACCTCTCTTTCTCTCTCTAGAACCTGCCAAGGGTTTTTTGATAAGAGAGAGAGGCATTCTAGAGAGAGAGGGAGAGAGAGGCATGCTAGAGAGAGAAGGAGAGAGAGGTTCTAGAGAGAGAAAGAGAGGTGTTCTAGAGAGAGAGGCGTTGTTCTATAGAACA
This sequence comes from Wolffia australiana, assembly GCF_029677425.1. Lineage (NCBI taxonomy): Eukaryota > Viridiplantae > Streptophyta > Magnoliopsida > Alismatales > Araceae > Wolffia > Wolffia australiana. The sequence continues at coordinate 1,477,162 of NC_135852.1, read as the reverse complement.
CCTCTCTTTCTCTCTCTAGAACACCTCTCTCCTTCTCTCTCTCTTTTTCTAGAGAGAGAAAGATAGGTGTTCTAGAGAGAGAAAGAGAGGTGTTCTAGAGAACAACGCCTCTCTCTCTAGAACACCTCTCTTTCTCTCTCTAGAACCTCTCTCTCTCCTTCTCTCTAGAACTCTCTCTCGTTCTCGCTCTCTTGGCAGGTAGACATATCACGGTGATGACGTGGAATCCAGCGAGGCGGCCAGGTGGGTTCCGCCAGGTAAAAATCTGGCCGGAGATCCACCTGGCAGCCACGATGGACTTCACGTCATCATCGGGATATATCGCAGACGACTTAGTGAGTTTGGGATATACTGTGCCAAAAAAAAAATCTAAGGTTAACTCGCAGACTTTGGGCATGGTTTGGGATGTACCGTGCTATTAACCCGTCAAATATTGGTCGTTTGTGAGCAATCCTTTGCCATCCTCTTGCCAGTGTGGTTCTCATATCCATTTCCCAAGAACCACTATTATCTCTCTCTCTACCCTACTTCTATTCACATTGATACATTGGATTGTTTTGGTCATACAATATATGACGTACATTGAAATTATGCTTACAAGTGAGGATCGATAACATTCTCATCCGACAAATTATTAGTTTCTTGGCAGAGTGAATAAAGAAATTACAAAGGAGTAGGCGATATGTGTAGTCTAAAGACGGAGGATAATCTATGGTTTAAGAAATTAATATAACTTATTTGATCTCTTGTAGAAGATTGCCCCTCCAAGCACTCTAATCAATTAGATGGAGAATAAGTTGCTGCAAGGAGAGATTGAGGTGCTTGAAAGAACACAAGGGTTCTCATTCATAGGTTTCCAAGAACTTCCATGTCAGTTCATATACAAGGTGAGATATGTAACAGGATTTCAAAAAAAACTTACTAAGAAATGCCATAAACTACAAATAATCTATTCACCCTAGTCTAAAAGCGTCGAATCTTCCTCTTCACAAAAACAATTAACCACCACACAAAAATAAAAAAATGTTAATCACAAATGGGACATGGCTGGTTTGAAATAATTGAATTTTGGTTTATTTGACTAAATTTTCCAATAGTTTGACCTGCAATGTAGGATCATAGATGCCCTTGAGCAGACAATGCTTTGTAGGGTTTGACGGTCCCAGTCCGGGTATTAGCAAAGACCTAAACCTCACCTAAACTTTGGCCTGGTTCCAATCCGTTCTTGTTAGGTCCTCGTCTGGTTCGGACCGGTCTCGGTCTGATCAGGTTGACTAGTCAATGTCGAAGTCAAAGTAGAAAATTTATGTTCATGGAAATGTTAAATATCCTCTACATTAACTGGGTGCCCACAAATGGTGAAACATATAGCGTCTATGCTGAGTTCAACATAGACCTCTCAGTTGAGTAGGATTTGATATTTTTGGAATTTTATAAAAAAATCAATAAATATCAAATAGTATACCCCTGGTTCCGGTGGTGTTTGACCATTGGACCTAAACCTGTTTGACAAACCGGTCCTCGGTTCTAGATGTCTAACCCTAATGCTTCGAGTGCTCAAAGGCCGCCGTGCCAAGGGCAGTTTGAATATTCGAATGGAACCACCCAACCTCACACCACACATGGTTGAAAAAATGCCTATTCCTTAGAGAGTTTCCACAACCAAAGACCCATCAGTCATCCGTCACCGAACCTTAATTTTGAATGGTGGGGAGGGGGAATTACTTTATAATCATGACATATTCCCTTTGTTAGACGGAACGGAAATTGGAACGGCCGGTCTCCCGTTCGTTAAGAAGAGCTTGATGACGGGAAAGAGCGGAACGGGGGGGTCTCTGTTAACGGCCTCCCGTTCGGTCGGATGCCGTCTATGCCAAGCCGTCTTCCGTCGTCCGTCCTGAATCATAATTTTGAAGGCTGGCGGGGCTTTCAAACTTATATATATGAATATCGATATCTTTTTAAACTCTGCGGTCTGCATTTTTCTCTCCCTTTCAGCGCAGGAGAGGACCGGATCTGAGGGGCGGGGCGGAGATTCGACTCAGATATCTGGAAAATGAATCGACGCGACGATCCGAACCCTTTCGATGAAGAGAACGTGAATCCGTTTGCGGTAATAGTGATTTTTCCCGTAGTCGTATGAATATGTTGATGTCTGCTATCTTAACGAGTTTTCGAGATCGAGTTTATGCGTTTGGCGCCGTCTTAGATTGATCGATCTTTTTAGTTACTGTATTTCTTGTTTACTTTCTGCGTGTTCGGGGATTGGAACTTGTAGCTCGGTGTTTAAGGGTTTCGAGAGTTTTTCAAAATGATTTAAAAATTACGTTCTGGATCATCTCAGGTTCTTTGGTAGTGTATTGTCCTTGGTTTTACGGATTCCAATCGAAGAAGCGTGATTCCTCTCATTGTGAGTTTCAAAAAAGAAATCTCTCTCTCTTTCTCTCTGTTACAGCGCACATGCTAACTAGCACGCGGAAAACGTGTTGATCGATTAACGATCATGTAAAATACGTCTGCTGCTTGTTATTTAGCTTATAAAAATGTCAGTGGCTGCATGTCTCAGCTTTGAGCTTCTGTGAGATTTACACGGAAAGTTTCTTATTTTAATCAAGAAATGAAGCAGTGGTCGAGCCTCTCTTTTTGTTTAGCGTCTTTGTCAATTAACTGGATTCATCGCGCTATTCTCAAAGGGACATCCATTAGATCTTATTATGCTTCTACTAGACTTCCAATTTCTTTATTGAAATACCAGATCGATAACCACGTTGGGCCACTATCTATGTAGCTGAACACCCAGAATAAACTATATCTCTTCTTTTCATTATTTTGATGGCTATTTAGTTATCATTTTCATGTCGGTTATACATTTTGGCGAATCCTTGTTCACAGAATGGAGTGTCAAAGACGCGCTCTCAGCCTGTGGCTGCAGTTCCTCCCGGTTTTGGACAGAGCTATGATGCTACCGTTGATATACCTCTGGAAAACATGAACGTATGTAATGATTTATCAAGGTTTCACCTTTGTATTCATTGTTCCCTGTAATTTTCAGCAGAATTGTTTTGGGTTATTTCAGACTTCCAGCCAAAAGTCTAAGGATCTTGCCTCTTGGGAAGCAGAATTAAAGAGGAAAGAGAAGGTAATATGATACGAATCGCGACCCCTGTGATTTGTATTTCTGTCATTCATCCTACTTGGTGCATTTCGGGCTTTCACATTTCCATCAAGCCTTCATGGAAAATTAAGAAATACTATTTAATATTATTATTTTGATTAGCAAGAAACACGGTGTCAGATACGACTGACCCAAGGGTCATGCTCATAGACCCATCCAGCCATGCTCTGGATGCCATCCAGGACTATCTATCCATCTATAAATTAGGTGCTCAATAGACTTTGCAGGCATAGAGTGAGCGTAATTATCCCTTTTCTTTGAAAAAAAAAGAATGATCACCTGAGAGCAGTGATCGACCGGATGCTATTAAAACAGATGAATGGTCAATGCACGCAATGGAAAAAATACCCCCTTCACTGCCTTCTAAGCCAGTACGTCGCAAGAGACTCCAAGTTATGTAGAAGGTTGTCTTTTGAGGCTGTGCCCTATTGCAGTGTCCATTTCCTATTGCTCATGGGCCCCACTCGCCCATGCCCACTATTGATGGGAAATGCATGCACCATTTTTATTTTCCCTTGAAATCTTCATATTTCCTGAAATTTTCAGAAACATTTTTTTATTGGGTCACTCATTAAACCGACTAAATTGCTTCGCTGCCGTCATGAAGAAATTCATATTTCTAATTTTTCTTTTTCTACAGGAAATTAAGAGGAGAGAAGATGCTCTTACAAGCGGTATTTTCTAACTATTTTTTCGATTTATGTTAATATTTTCTAACCAAATTCAACATTTTTTATGTCATAAAATACAGCTGGCGTTCCCACGGAAGAGAAAAACTGGCCGCCATTCTTTCCCATCATCCACCATGATATAGCTAACGAGATCCCCATTCATGCCCAGCGTCTTCAGTATCTGGCATTCGCAAGTTGGTTAGGTATGGGAATTATTATTAAATGTTTCTAAAAAATCCTCTAGTTTTTCGTTTACAAATGAGAACTATGATAACCGATTTACAGTTTTTAGGCGCCATTAACTTATAAAATGACTGCCATTATTTCACTTGACAATTAGTGCGTTTAGTAGCCAATTTAATGTTGTTCAATGCCGTAAAAACAAATAAGTTGGGGTAAGGTATTGGAATTCTCATTGAACATTTCTGAAAAAAACCGATTTACGTGTCATAGATGCCGTTGATTTATAAATTATACTTACACAAACACAACTTCATTTAGAAATTAGTGTTTTTAGATGCCATAATCTTATAAGTAGGTTAGATATGCTATAATCTTTTAAAAAAAAAAAAAATACAAATGAGGACTTTGACAACCATTTACAGTTCTTAGATGCCATTACTTCATAAACCATGCTTCCATAATTTCACTTTAACTAGAAATAATTCCCAGATTATCGATAGGATTATAACATTTTAATAAATTGATAATAGAATATTTCATTGACATCAGCGTAGAAAACCAACGTATTGAGATCAGCATAGAAGACCAACATACCCATTCGTGTATACATCCACGAGTTGAAAGTGGAATGGGAAGACAGTAATTATAAACCCCAAAGAAGATTGGACGGTTGATAGCTTTCCTGATGCACAACTTGTGACTTTGTAATTGGCGGAAATTATAAGTTGATTTTTGTAATGTGCCCACATGCAGGTATAGTTATGTGCCTCGTCTGGAATGTTATTGCTGTATCAGTCTGTTGGTTCAGAGGAGGAGGTAGAAGAGACTCCTTGCCTTTCATATAATCCCTATTTTCTATAAACAACTGCAAACGTATCCTTGAGCTCCCCCTCTCTACCCCTATTTGTAACTAGAAATCACATAATTTTCAGGAGTGAAGATATTTTTCCTGGCAGTTATTTACGCAATCCTCGGTTGCCCGCTTTCATATGTTCTTTGGTACAGACCTCTATATCGAGCAATGAGGTATATTCCTCGCCATTACCACGTTTAACTACGGCCCTAACCTCGTTCCCTGGTGGGGGCAAACCCTTCATGCCTCTTTTTTTACTGGGTTATTAAAATAAAATTTTCATTGAGCAGGACGGACAGTGCGTTGAAATTTGGATGGTTTTTCATGCTCTACCTGGTTAATTTCAATCTCTGTCAGTGATATTCATATCAATGTGGATATTTTTTTGCTTAATGTCGGCTGTTATTTCTTGCAGATCCACATTGGCTTCTGTATCTTGGCTGCTATCGCGCCTCCCATTGTCTTCGAGGGGAAGTCACTGACGTTAGTACCTTTCCTCGGCCCCTCTTAATTATAATTGCATAATGATACGATTATTATTTGAAAGTTATTGATATGTTCGCCAATTTTGGGCCTGATTGTCTATTGTTTGTACAAAATCTTTACTGTTAATGATAGCAGGTAGGACACCGGTTTCGGGTGGTCTTCCTTATTGTTCAAAAAAAAAATTATTTGAAAGTTATTGACAGAGTCAGTAGGAATTTTTTGTTCTAGATTTTATTTGAAGTTGAATGTTTTGATGTATTAATTTTCTAGAAAGATAATAGTAAGTAAAAACATTATATATTTTTTGGACTTTATTTCTTCTTTTTTTTATTTTTTAAAGCGGAAAATGTTGCTTTTGACATTTTTCTTTCAATTTTTGCTTCCACATCAGGGGAATCCTTGCGGCGATCAGCACGTTCTCTGATCATGTTCTCGTCGGGGTGAGCGAGAGTTTCTTAGTTCTTCTAATGGGATATTTATTCGTTTCTGACTTTTCGTTTACAATATTTGATTTATTTGCAGGTTTTCTATCTCATTGGTTTCGGGTTGTTCTGTTTGGAGACAGTGCTGAGCCTTTGGGTGCTGCAGGTTTGTCCGGCCCTTGCTTTTTTCGTCTTCTTTTTTTTCCTCCCTTCCTCTCTCGTCCGTTTCTTGTCAAATTTTTTTCCTTTTTCTCTCTTTCTCATCTCTCTTCCTGCAGACGTTTCTTATCCTCCCTCTCTCTTGTATCTCCTCCTGTATTAATTTGTTCCTCTCTCTCTCTCTCATCTCTCTCCCTGTAATCTCTCTCTCTTATCTCTTTTTGTATTTACTTTCTCTCTCTCTCTCTCTCTCTTATTTCTCTTCCTGTGTTCACTTTCTCTCTCTCTCTCTCTCTCTCTCTCTTATTTCTCTTCCTGTGTTCACTTTCCCTCTCTCTCTCTCTCATCTCTCTTCCTGTATTCACTTTCTCTCCAGTTCCTTTCTCTTCATGTATTCACTTTCTCTCTCATCTCTCTCCCTGTAATATGTATCTCTCTGTCTTATCTAACTTCCTGTATTCACTCTCTCTCATCTCTCCCTGTAATCTCCCTCTGTCTTATCTAACTTCCTGTATTCACTCTCTCTCATCTCTCTCCCGGTAATATATATCTCTCTCTGTCTTATGTAACTTCCTGTATTCACTCTCTCTCATCTCTCTCCCTGTAATATATATATCTCTCTCTGTCTTATCTAACTTCGTGTATTCACTCTCTCATCTCTCTCCCTGTAATATATATATCTCTCTCTGTCTTATCTAACTTCGTGTATTCACTCTCTCATCTCTCTCCCTGTAATCTCCCTCTCTTTCTCTCTCTCTTTGTCTTGTCTATCTTCCTGTATTCACTCTCTCTCATCTCTCCCCATGTATATACACACTTTCTCTCATTTCTCTTCCTGTTTTCACTCTCTCTCTCTCTCATTTCTCTTTCTGTATTCACACGCTCTCTCATCTCTTCATGTATTCACTCTCTCTCTCTCTCATCTCTCTTCCTGTATTCACTCTCTCTCACATTTCTCTCACTATGTTCACGCTCTCATCTCTCTTGCTGTATTCACCCACTCTCTCTCATCTCTCTTACTGTATTCACCCACTCTCTCTCATCTCTCTTTCTGTATTCACTTTCACCCGCTCGCTCTCTCCTTATCTCTGTTTCTTTCTCCCTCATCTTTTCTTCTTTCTCTCTCTGTTCAATTTCTCCTCTCTCTCATCTTCTCTCCTTTCTCTCTCTGTTCAATTTCTCCTCTCTTTCTCTCATCTTGTCTTCTTTCTCCCTCTCTTCAATTTCTCTCTCTCTCTCTCTCTCTTATCTTGCTTTCCTTCTTTCTCCCTCTCTCACCTCTCGCTTTCCCTCTCTTCATTTACTGACGAAATCACGCTGTTTTCTCCCCCCAAACGCAGAAAATCTACATGTTCTTCAGGGGCAACAAGTGAAGAAAATCTACATCGAGGTTTTCCAGACCCAGCCATAGAGAGAGAGAAAGAGTTCCATGTCGCTGTTTCTCTGTCGCTGTTCTCGCTTCCTACTTTCCTAAATAGAAGATTAATTTCGGAGTCTTTTCTCTTCGCGAAAGTCTAGTCTGCGTATAAATAAATTTCATTTAGTAATAAACTTTTCGAGATAGAGAAGGATCATACTGGGCCTACATGGGCTGCTACTGGGCCGGGGGCCGGTCACTTGACCGTTGCCAGATATGTGGGCCCCACATCAGCCGTCTCTTTCTCTCTCTATCCGTGCCTGTCTCTTTCATGCCCTCTGTCACGATTTTCCCCTTCTTTCTCTCTCTATCCGTGCACGTCTCTCTCTCCCTTTCTCTCAATTATTTTTTTGGTTACGTGGAGAGATCGAGACCCGACGGATCGGTCCAAGTGGACGGTCAGATGTGGGCCGGCGCCCCTTGGCGAGATCTCGCGAGGAATTGGATCCGAGTGGTGGGTCCCGCTATGACGTTGACTCCTCGTCCCCATTCATTTAATACCAATCTGCTGTCGAATAAACTCCCGCATTATTCGAATCAGCGAGCTCCGGAGCCGCACGATCGTCCCTCTGGAAGAACGAACGGCCAGGATTCATTCTTGAATCACGCTTTCCCTGGCCGACGACAGATGCCAGGTCGGACGGCGGGATGTGTCAGAGATTTGTACGATTGCTTTTATTGGCATTTATTCAAGCGCCGCGTCCGCTTATCAGCCTGACGATAAGCAAACGCCACTTTCTGATAAGTAGTCCTGCTTATGTCCTGATGGAGATATCGCGCGAGATATCGCTTGGCGGGGGGTACGAGGAACAATGACGTGGCGGCACAGAATCAAGTGACAGTTGTAAGACGTAAATATCCTTGCAAGATGGAATATTTACGGAAACTGCCAGGATAGCTCGGGTCGCCGTCTTTGAAATAGTTGTTAATTTAACGACGCGGAGCCGGACGATGGAGAACGGACGGTTAGGATGGAGAGGAAGTGGATAGGGCGGTGGGTTTAGGGGTGTAACCGTAATTTTTGTAAGAAAAGAGGATAAAATGGTAATTTTCTGTTGAACACGACCTAATCCCCAGGACAGAGCCAGAGGTGCTCCTGCTACTATAAAAAGGGGAAGACTCCGACAAGGAAAGGTAGAGAGAGAGAGAAGAAGAAGACAGAGACATAGAGAGAGAAAGAGAGGAACAGAAAAGGGTGGGAGGGAAGGAGGGGAGAGCGCGTCGAGGAAGAAGGAATCTGGCCTAGGGTTCTTCTTCGTCGGGTTGTTTGCTCGATTTCTACGCCATTGCTGGTTTGGGAGCTCAGATCGCGCGGCGTTCGGTATACGCTGCTGTTTATTGTGCGCGTTTTTCTGTTGTTGAAGTTTTTGGTTCGGATCTCGGCGTGCGGGATTTGTTCGAGCGTGGTTTTGCGGATGGTTGCTCCCTAGCCGAGTGAGGTTAGGGTTTCGGGATTGTGACATGGTGAGGGATTGGGGGATTTGAGGACAATTTCGGCCGGTTCTGTGCCGCGGAAGAGGAGGAGAAAGGTGGTTTCTTTTTTCAGCTTCTCCTGCATCGGTTGGATTTCAGGGGAGTTCTGGAGCATAGATACTTGCTTCTTTGTTGATTAACTTCCGATTACTGCGCTGGAGGGGTTCGGGACCGCCGGGAATATGTCTTCCTTGAGTAGGGAGCTTGTGTTTCTGATCCTGCAGTTCCTGGATGAGGAGAAATTCAAGGAGACGGTCCATAGGTGAGTTTCAATGATTTTTCTTTTGAATAATGAAAAGAAAGAGACATGGGAGTTTCTTATCACTGATGTGTACTTGCTCCTCTCCCTGTGACACTGCAGATTGGAGCTGGAGTCGGGTTTTTTCTTCAATATGAAACACTTTGAGGACCTAGTGCAGGCAGGTGAGTGGGACGAGGTTGAGAAGTATTTGAGTGGGTTCACCAAGGTCGAAGATAACAGATATTCTATGAAGATCTTCTTTGAGATTAGGAAACAGAAGTATCTTGAAGCACTCGATAGGTGGGTTCATCCTGCATTTCTGCTGCTTTTAAGATAGTTTCTAAAAATCCGTTTCTCAGGCATGACCGGGGAAAAGCTGTTGAGATCCTAGTGAAGGATCTTAAAGTCTTCTCTTCTTTCAACGAGGAGCTGTTCAAGGAGATAACCCAATTGTTGACTCTAGAAAACTTCAGGTTTTTCCTTCTCGCAATCTATGGTTCTTCTTTTTTTAAATACGGAATTTTTTTCTGACGCTTCTTTTTTTTTGTTGTCGTGAAGGCAAAATGAACAACTGTCCAAATACGGGGACACGAAGTCGGCTCGCAACATCATGCTCGCAGAGCTTAAAAAACTCATCGAAGCGAACCCTTTGTTCCGTGATAAACTCGCGTTTCCTCCGATCAAAGCCTCAAGGCTTCGCACTTTGATCAACCAGAGGTGCTTGCTATTTAAGGATTTAATGCTTTCAAAAAAAAATCATCCAAGGGTTAAATAACGAAGAGTTAAATTTCACAAAATAATCATAAGTTTTCTTTTTTTTTTTCAGTTTAAACTGGCAGCACCAGCTTTGCAAGAACCCAAGACCTAATCCCGACATTAAAACACTCTTCGTGGATCACACGTGTGCCCCAGCCAACGGTGCCCGGACTCCGCCTCCTGCCAATAGCCCACTTGGGGGGCCAATCCCTAAACCTGGTGCCTTTCCCCCTGCTGGTGCCCACAGTGTAAGCAATCTTTGCTTTCATTAAAAAGTATAAGCAATTTTTTAAAATTAGATTCATCCGACACTTTGATTCTTAAATTCACTGACCTCAAATATTAACCCTAATTTTTTGCAGCCATTTCAGCCAGTAGTTACTCCGTCGAGTGCCTTGGCAGGATGGATGACTGGCTCTAATCCATCGTTACCGCATGCTGCGGTGGCTTCTGGGCCGCTTGGACTTGTACCAACTCCTAATTCTGGTTGTTTTCTTAAATTTCATTGCAATTAATTTATCCTAAATACACCCGAATCTACAAGACTGATGACTTATTCTTTCCTCTTTGGAAACGTGGCAGCTCCATTTTTGAAACACCCTAGAACTCCACCAACTGCGCCTGGTATGGAGTATCAGGCTGATTCCGAGCACTTGATTAAGAGAATACGCACAGGCCATTCAGAGGAGGTGCGAAGTCTGGATTCTACTTTGGCTGTGATTCTAGAGATTTTTTAATGTCTAATTAGTTTTTTTCTAGGTCTCTTTTGTGGGTCCTGCGCATCACCCTAATGTCTATTCCCCTGATGATATCCCGAGAACTGTTGTTAGAACCCTTCATCAGGGTTCTAATGTGACGAGCCTTGATTTTCACTCGCAGCAACAGACAATTCTCCTAGGTACGAAGCAGTTGAAGAGTGTTACTAAACTTTTAGTTTTCTGGTTCTTGATATCAAAATTTTCTTTTCCCCCTTTAGTTGGTACGAATATAGGTGATATTGCTATATGGGAAGTTGGATCTCGGGAAAGAATATCGCATAAGACTTTCCGGGTCTGGGACATCTCTCTCTGTTCTATGCCGCTGCAGGTAACCATCTGGAGGATGCCACGTGGAATCTATTTCTTCGACATGAATTTTGATTTGTAGCTTTCTTCAATCCCTCTAGGCAGCACTGATGAAAGATGCGACTGCGTCAGTGAACAGATGTTTATGGAGTCCGGATGGAACAATTCTTGGTACATTCTGCTGACTGAATCGTTCTTTGACTGATATTTATATTTAACCGATGAGCAGGATTTCAATAATTTTTTTCTGTTCAGGTGTTGCATTTTCAAAGCATATTGTTCAGACATATGCATTCTTGGCCAACGGTGATTTGAGGCCACAACTGGAAGTTAGCTCTCACTCCCTTCTTGCCATCTTTCATTTGCTTCCTCTGGAATTTGCTTGTCTTATTTGTAATTGCTTGACAGCTCGATGCCCACATTGGAAGTGTCAATGACATTGCATTTTCTCATCCAAATAAGAGTCTTTCGATAGTCACTTGCGGTGATGATAAGACAATCAAGGTAAGAATGAATGATTTAGATAACTGTTAAGGTGCTTTATCGCAAAATCATGAACAATATTCTATGCAGGTATGGGATGCTGTATCTGGGCAAAGACAATACACTTTTGAAGGGCATGAGGCGGCAGTATACTCAGTCTGTCCACACTACAAGGAGAATATTCAGGTAACTGAACATGATTAGGGTCAAGGTTCTAACCTTAAACCTTTTAACCATAAACGCTCATTTATAGACCCTGTACCCTAAACTGCGAATGGCAAACCCCAAGTCTTTGACCCGAACCCCAGACACTAAACCCTAAACCCTAAACCCAATAAACTTAACCCAAAGTCCTCATCCCCAAACCCTGAACGCATATGATCGACGCTGCAGTTTATCTTCTCAACCGCCCTTGATGGCAAGATTAAAGCGTGGTTGTACGACTGTTTGGGATCTCGGGTTGATTATGATGCGCCTGGACTGTGGTGCACGACGATGGCCTATAGTGCTGATGGTACCAGGTGAACAGCTGGCCATGCTCACGCGGATTTGTCATGTTTATATGTGCGCTAAATGTTACTTCTGCAGGCTCTTCTCTTGTGGCACAAGTAAGGATGGTGAATCTCATTTGGTGGAGTGGAATGAGACTGAGGGATCTATCAAGAGGACGTACTCTGGCTTCAGGAAGCGTTCCAATGGAGTCGTCCAGTTCGACACGACTAGGAACCGTTTTCTTGCCGCTGGAGATGAGTTCCAGATCAAGTTTTGGGACATGGACAACAAAGAAATGCTCACCTTTACCGACGCAGATGGTGGTTTGCCTGTCAGTATTCTTAAATGTTGCTGATCAGTATTTAGTTTCCCTATGATTCTGCAGCTAAGATTTAAAATTATTCAGGCAAGTCCTCGACTTAGATTTAACAAGGATGGTTCATTGCTCGCCGTCACCACCAATGACAACGGAATCAAGATCCTGGCAAATACGGATGGGCATCGCTTGATGAGGATAACAGAGAGTAGGGCATATGAGAATTCTCGGGGTTCTGCACAACCTGTCAGCAACAAGGTATGAGTTGTTTTTGTGGATTTAACACTCATTGTGAAATTCTAGTGAAGTCCTTCATCAAATAGGATGTAAATAGCGTTGGTTGTCAACAACAACATGAGAGTCATGTCATTTTCATCATTTGTCATCGCCAGGATGACAAAATTCGCATGAGCTCTTGTCCGTTGGTAGGATGGCTGTGATAGTTTTATTTCGTCATAGCCTCTCGTCACTCTCCCTCTGTTTATCTCACTCAGACGAAGAGATAAGATGACTAAGCTGTTATTGTTGGGGTCCTCCATTTGCCCATGGATGATGATGACGAAATTCACACCATCATACAGCTGGAGATGATGACAAAGATAGGGGGTTTTGGAAGACGATGATGATTTCATCATCAGCCTCGAACAGTAGGATACATGTATTGAATATACCTATCTATGCAGGCATCAGTTGCCACTGCACTGGGCAGCGTGTGTAATGTCTCTGGCCCATTAGTGACATCCCTTGAACGCCCAGATAAGATCCCACCACCAATGCCCTTGGCTGGCCTGGTATTATAAGCCCCCAAAACCTTCAAATACTCTCATTGGTTTATTGGTGGCATCTGCTACTTGAAGTTTCTGTTTGGTTGTTTCATTGTTCAGGCCGTCATGGAGAACAGCAGGGCGGCGGATGTCAAGCCGCGGATCACAGAGGACCTAGACAAGACAAAAAGCTGGAAGTTGGCTGATATTGCCGACCCCAATCTCCTCAAAGCCTTGAGATTGCCGGACCCATCGACCTCTGGCAAGGTACAAAAACTAAACCCTGGTCATCCTAACGAGGAAAATAAATCATCTTATTGTTGTTCATATGAGGGATTTATCCATAGGTTATGAGGCTGTTGTACACAAATTCTGGGTCTGCGGTTCTGGGCCTTTCCTCAAACGGCGTGCACAAGCTGTGGAAGTGGCAGCGAACTGACCGCAACTCATCAGGAAAGGTTAGATCTACAAAGACATCAGGGTCATTATCGAAGTTGGTTTTCATTATATAAATTTCCTCTAAGCAAATGACACTTTTTTTTGTTCATTTTGTTCTTCCCCAGTCGACTCCGTCTGTGGTGCCGCAGCTGTGGCAGCCCCCGAACGGTGTCGCTATGACCAATGATATGGCTGAGGGCGGGTCTGACGAGCCGACGGCCTGCATCGCACTTTCCAAGAACGACTCTTATGTGATGTCGGCCTCGGGTGGGAAGGTCTCTCTTTTCAACATGATGACCTTTAAGGTGTGTTCTCCGTGCCAATCCTAATCATCATCGTCATCTTGCTTGTCGTGAAAATACACAAATCTGAAAGGGGAATGGGATGGTTTTCTCGGCAGGTGATGACGACCTTCATGCCGCCACCACCTGCAGCCACCTTCTTGGCTTTCCACCCGCAGGACAACAACATCATTGCCATCGGAATGGAAGACTCCACCATCCAGATCTACAATGTCCGAGTTGATGAGGTGGTATCCATAAATTTGTACTTTCACGGGGTTTTTCTTTATTAGTTTACGATCTGGATTTTGCTCATTAAAAGTGAGTGAATCTGCTGCCATTTTGTAGGTGAAGACGAAGCTGAAGGGGCACCAGAAAAAGATCACTGGGCTTGCCTTTTCGCAGACGATGAACGTGCTAGTCTCCTCTGGAGCCGACGCCCAAGTAGGCAGAATACTTGATTTTGGACAATCCGGATGAATATGAAGAAGTTGATAGTATGGTTAATGGATGGGACAATGCAGGTGTGTGTGTGGAGCATGGATGGGTGGGAGAAGAGGAAGTCAAGGTTCATCCAGCCTCCGCCTGGCCGGGCGGCACCGCTTTCTGGCGAGACACGGGTCCAGCTCCACAACGACCAGATGCAACTCCTCGTCGTCCATGAGACCCAGCTCAGCATCTACGACGTCAAGCTTGAGACTCTCCGATCGGTCAGTTCCTGCATCTCTTTCCTTCTCTTTTATCTGTTGTCCTAGTAGAGGCTTTCTTTCTTGGGTCTGTCCCTAACTATTTACTACATTCTTGGCTCCCTGATCCTAGTATATCTCCCTGATCCGGTCTCTAACTATCCCTCCCTCTCTCTTTCTAACCATCAGTTTCACTCCCTTCTCTTTATGATCTCTCTACATCCATGCAATCAAACCTCTCTCAGCTTGCGTCTCTCTCTGTCCTCCATCGTTTCTTTTATTTTCCATGATCTCACTCTCAATCACAATCTCGATCGATTTATACTCCCTTTACATTTCTCTCAATCCCTCTCTCTCTATCCTCCATCGTTTCTTTTATTTTCCATGATCTCACTCTCAATCTCAATCTCAATGGATTTGTACTCCCTTTACATTTCTCTCAATCCCTCTCTCTCTATCCTCCATCGTTTCTTTTATTTTCCATGATCTCACTCTCAATCACAATCTCGATCGATTTATACTCCCTTTACATTTCTCTCAATCCCTCTCTCTCTATCCTCCATCGTTTCTTTTATTTTCCATGATCTCACTCTCAATCTCAATCACAATGGATTTGTACTCCCTTTACATTTCTCTCAATCCCTCTCTCTCTATCCTCCATCGTTTCTTTTATTTTCCATGATCTCACTCTCAATCACAATCTCAATCGATTTATACTCCCTTTACATTTCTCTCAATCCCTCTCTCTCTATCCTCCATCGTCTCTTTTATTTTCCATGATCTCACTCTCAATCTAAATCTCAATCGATTTATACTCCCTTTCTATTTCTCTCAATCCCTCTTTCTCTCATTTGCACTTGAAATATATCTGCTACATCTTGGATCTCTTGTGACCTCTCTCTCTCGGCCCACTACTTTCATTGGTCTCTTGCTCTTCCTCCCTGCCATACGTTTTATATCTTCATCTCTGCTGTTTTAATTGAGTTGAGGGCATTTCAAATGTGCAGTGGTCCCCAAGAGAAACGTTACAAGCGCCCATCTCTAGCGCTGTCTACTCCTGTGATGGGCTCCTCGTCTACGCTGCCTTCTGCGATGGTGCCGTCGGAGTCTTTGATGCCGACACCCTTCGTCTCCGCTGCCGCCTCTCCCCCGCTTCCTACATACCATCTCCTCTCTCCTCGTAAGTGCCTTCATCATCCATGTCACAGCTTTATGCAACATCATCATCATTGCAGTCGCATTTTGTCATCATGATCATTGATATTTTTGTGTCTCATTGTTTTTCTGCAATGCTCTGTATCATATCCACCCAAGTTGCTGCCATCACCAGCATCATTATCATCATCATTAGGCCAATTGCATACATCACCATCGTCATCATAATCATCATCTTCCTTAAGGACTGTATCACCTCCACAACTATCATCATCAACATCATCATCTTTATCTCTTCATGTTGGGTTGTTCAGCAGTGAGGAGTGTATCACCTCCACAACTATCATCATCACCATCTTCATCTCTTGATGTGTTTTGCAGCAGTCAGGGGTTGGGTCACTGCCAACATTATCATTATCACCATGGTCACTAAATCATCATCATCATCATAAGCTGCATTCTCATCATATTTTATCATCATGTTGGGCTCCGGCAGCAGGGAGTGATTGTATCACTTCCTCAATTGTCATCTATCACCATCATCATCAGCCACATTCATATCATCGTCATCATTGTCATAATCATCATCATAATCATCATCGTCATCATCATCATCATAATCATCATCATCGTCGTCATCATCATCATCATCATCATAATCATCATCATCATCATCATTATCATAATCATCATCATCATCATCATTATGATAATCATCATCATCATCATTATCATCATCATCATCATCATTATCATAATCATCATCATCATCATCATTATCATAATCATCATCATCATCATCATTATCATAATCATCATCATCATCATCATCATTATCATAATCATCATCATCATCATCATAATCATAATCATCATCATCATGATTTTTATGATGCTGTGCAGGAGTGGGGGGGTGTATCCTACGGTGGTGGCGGCGCATCCGACAGAGGCAAACCAGATAGCACTGGGGATGAGTGATGGCGGAGTACATGTAGTGGAGCCGCCGGAGGCGGAGGCCAAGTGGGGGGCGGCGCCGGCAGCGGTGACAGCGACGGGCCAGGAGAACGGGGTGATGCCCGCCATTGCCCCGAACCAGGCCATAACCAGTCAGTCCTCCGACGGACCCTCCAGGTGACTCCTCGACTAACGGTCCCGACGAGGTAAGCCTGAAAACCCCCTCTTTTGTTTTAAAATTTTTTCCCATTTTAGTCTGTAAAAAAAGGAATCTCTTCCCCCCCCTCTCTCTCTCTTGCCGGGCACAGATTTTTTTTAATCTTTGGCTCGATATTGTAGTATTTAGGAATATGGCTTTATCTACCTAGGTTCTGCGTGGGTCACAATGTCTTCCTCATGTATCTAAATCTTGTTTCCTACGATTTTGAGGATGGTGGCTTTGTTTTCCTGGCTACCAAGAGTCAATACATTTAGCATGAATGCGCATTCAAATTCCAAAATATGAATGATCAACAAAACTTGTTTTTCACATGAATGATCAAGAAATTCAGCAGCTTGAGATGTAGGTAGTTAACGTTCAGCTCTGGCTCTAGCTAATCATTTCTTATGTTTTAATGTGTACTTATCAGATCGCACATGATTTATGGGACCAGATGAAATAATCTTGGTCTGCACCAATTCCAATCCATCACCCACTGCATAATGGCTTAGATATGAGAAATGTATTGGTTTTGTAGCCCAGATTGATGATCTGAAGATAATTCACACAGGGGAAGAAATAAAACATACTCTAAACAGATCTTTAAAATTAGATGAAAATGAAGAGTACTTATCCTTGCAAAGAATCAAATGTGTTATCATTTTTATTCCTCAAATGAGTTGTCATGATCCGCACATGGCCACCCTCCAGGCAGATACATGTGGTCCTCTGGATATTGAATCACCTAATTCTCATCTCCATTGAGCCTTGGTATGTCGACTTTATTGATCCGGGAAATATCTTCATGATGTTCTAGTCTCACTATGTGGGAAGGCCGTGCAAGGAGAGAGGGTGGAGGGGGGCCCAAATAAAGTCTGGCATGGGTATATTTCATTTTGTGCTTCCTCTTTTTTTATTTCGCAATAATTTTTTATTATAAACTCTACAGTAAACCGTATGCTTGTGATCCTCAAGGCCAATGAACCACTCTAATTAATAACTTCATAAAAAATTTTACAAAGGGTTGAATCGCCAACAAGTGAGATGCCAAGCGATAGTGTGCATTCAAAAAGGTACAAGGGTTTAATATTGCCAAAATGGTTATAATGTATATCTCATCGATCATCTATGTGACATGCCTAGAATGACTTAGGGCATGATTAATTGTCAAACCTTAATCGATTCCCTAGCTGGGAATATTGCTTAGATAAATCATTAAAAAATTTAATTTCTATATTTCCAGTACTTTGGCCAAGGGTTTTATTGCATTATCTTCCTTGAGTTGTCTCCTCTTATACCAAGGGTGTAGGATCCTATATTGATCACTTAATCACCTTTATTGACTCATAAGCTAATAATATTTATGATCCCTTGATTAGAGACTTTTATCTTAAACAATACCTTCCATCCACAATATGTCTTTAATATCTCAGGTCTAAGGTCCATTTACATAACTGAGACATGAATCTAACTGGTTGGAGTTAATTATACAATTATCCAGTGATGTGTGATTAAATTTTATCTTTTTTTCCTGAACAGCACCCGTTATCTCTCCTAGTGTCTCCACATTTATGGCTAGAGCATTGCATACGAGCAGAGCATATATTTGATCTAGATATTTTGCGATACTTATTAAAGATATATTTAAAATCGCTCCATTATGATCTCATAAACATTAAGAAATTAGTAGATATATTTTTTGATTTCATTATAAACATGAAATATGCATAGTATTGAATATGTGTACATCAATGTATGTTCAAATAGATGTGGATTTTCTAATTAGCTGACATAACATATAGTTTTTTGAACCAGTTAATAAATTACAACCTTAAGTCACTTCAATATTTCTTTAAGAAAATTAAGTCAAGTTTGTTTTACATTTACTTATTCAATGTTTATTATATTAAGTAATATTTTTGGTATAGATTTGACTAGATGAGGGAGGAGGGAACCAAAACAAAGAAATAAGTCTAAATTCGGCTGACTAATGGTCTTTTACACGCCCATATATGGTACTCGAGAGAAAATCAAAGATGAGTATTTTGATGGATTAATACACTAGTATAATGATTCAAAGCTTAAGTATGGTTCAGTTACTATCTAAATCCAATGGTTGATCATTAGTTAACCTGACTTCTTTCTGGATTTAACTGACTTGTGCTCAATTTCCTTTACAAACAAACTCAAAATGGCATAGACCTCGGTTCTAACAACAATGTATCATTGAACTCAGTAGTTTAATTCATGTGATTTTGTGCTTCTTAGGTTATCTTGGAAATCATATTTCTGATGGGTCCAAGAAAAGGATCTGGCAGGACATATATTTTTCAAAGAGAATGATTTTTTCAAGAGACTACCATAAGGAGAAGAAGAGATGTGGGTGGGTCATTCATTTATGTATGAACAAATCTAGTCATCAGATGAAAATCAAACAGGTCTAGTTTCCTATCTTACTGGTGTAATGTTTGGTGCTCATGATGAAGCGTCCAAAGATAGTTCTCTCAAGGGGAAAAAAATGTATTGTATGGACTTTTCAAATAAAACTAAAATGGTAAGGATCTCATCATCCTCACACATAAGCCATGTGGTGTAGCCGCTTACGTAACTGCCACCCATCACAGCTGGCCACTTGGCAGAGCTAGCCCCATGAAAAATCTTGCCATGTAGACCTGGACATTTAGAAATCAGTCAAAACTTGATCCATGCCTGTTGGGCTTCCTATTGCGCAAACCCCACTCTTCAGAAATTTTCTCCAACTTGATCCACAACAACCAAGGTTTTCTGAACGTGCAAGACTCCATGATGTGAGGATTGGGTCCAACCTGATATATGATCAACTAGGGATCACCCTACATGTAGGCATCTTGGAAATTCACAGATCTGGTTTGACAAAGTTTGTGATGGATGGATTCATTGGGTTTGTGCATTGCACACCAGACGCCTTGAAAATGTGAGGATGAACTCAAATTTGGGCGTTTAATCTATTGATGATAATTTAGTAAATGAATGCATTGTTAGGATATAGAACAGGAATGAGAACCTTGATTTTTTTTCATGTCAGAAGAAGATGAAATTGATTCCAAAATAATGATTAAATCAAAACAAGGTTTTGATACATCGTGGGAAACTTGTTGAGTGTCTATGAAGCCATTCACGTGTCAGGCCTCTAGAAATATCCAAATAATTAAGAGGCACTTGGGTCTCCCCTTTTGGTTGAGGGACTCACCATGAATAAAGTACCTTGTTGGTCTTCTCACCATCAAGGCGCTCTATTTGTTGCAGGGTAAATAGAGAAGGAAGATAAGGGGAAGCTCTAGCTATCCTGGGTGCCTGAAATGGGTTTCACGCTCTGACCTTAGTAGCATGGGGCACGCGAAATCCTGGAATCATGTGTGAATCATCAAGGACCACCTATTTTTCCTATTTATATTTTACTTAAAAAATTTCTTCAACATCCCATAAATAAAGTGTATCCACTTGTGCCCTTTTAATCTTATGTGTCTTGGGCCATGTATCATTCAAGTTAATAAGTCTAATGTCTCAATAATAAATATTATCTAAACTTATTAATTATATATATAAATATATTAATTAACTAAGTATCAATTTAACCCAATCAATAAGTTAAGTTTTCTGCCTGTGGGGTGTCAAGCTACACCTCTTGTTCTAGAAGATACGTAGTATCAAATGACCTCTCTTATGGAACCTTTGTCGTCATTAGTTACCATTATGTATAATCCTTCACCCCCATGAAAATCTAAAATCACTTTGGGTATGGTTAATCCTTAAATCCTAATCCTCATTCAGACATGCAGAGCCGCGCCCTTGTGATATGATGAGAATAAAAGGTAGTAAAACACCTTTTATTTTCCGCACCAATCTGTAATTCAAAGTTGGGTGTATAGCTCAGTTGGTAGAGCATTGGGCTTTTAACCTAATGGTCGCAGGTTGAAGAAATAAGGTCGACGATTTGGCACCAGATATCCGGAGGTGTGGAAAGAGTAGCTGTGAGAAGCAGAAAAACCATAAAAAAACCCGAGGTTCCTTCGGAACCTTGGGTTTGGCCAACACCTGCCTTCGTACATCAGCTGACATTACCATAACTACCTCCACCCCTTATCCTTCTTCTTTTATTTCATAACTTCTCTAAAACTCAATAGTCTCCCAGCAACAATGTTGAAGAGACAATTATCCACCCTACAAACATGTATGTATATATACATATATATTTGGGTGGAATCAAAGACAGGGGCGAAGAAATATTGTAATTATTGTTGATCAGCAAGAAGAATATACGGCTCTTCGAGAATGTGTCATTTTGGGGATTCTAATGGTGACGCATAATAGGGATTACTAGGGAATGCCTTCTACAATATCCTAACTACCTTATCCAAGGCATTAACTACATCATCTTTCTTGAGTCAATCTCATTTTGCCCCCTCAATCACTTATGGTACTTTTTACTTATACACCCTTGGTGTCTCAGGTCAACATATCACTTATACAACCTTGGCATGAATCAACCTGATTGGCGTTTAGGTATAATATCATTGAGGGATCGATACATATCAATTCAGTGAACTCTTTTTCTAAAGAGAACCCACTATCTATCCTTAGTGTTCCACATTAACATCCACATGATTTGCCATACTTATTTTATAAGTTGGTTCAGATAGTTTAAATGTCCATCTTGAGTATCCATCAAATAGAAATATTCCGAAAACATGTTTGAAGGCTAGTGATTGATGTAGTATGATCTCATCATAATTCACTAGATCATTGCAGGAATTCATGGACTTCATTATAAACATTACATGTGACTGATAACATGCATATTTAGTGCCTTATATTATTATATTTATGCGTCTTTATGCATTAAATTACTCATATTTGCATGTTATCAAGCATAAAATGATTAAATCTATTTTTAGAACAAATTTATGAATTTTCTATATTTTTAGGATTTTTCTAATAGTATATTCTAAAAGAATATAATTTTTTAGAAAGAATATGATTTTTCTGGAATTTTTGGATATTAAATTTGGAAAGATATGATTTTTCTGATTCAAAATATATATTTATACGTATTTTTGGGCTTTTATTTGATTTAATATGAAATTTTAAGTATTTTGGTTTTTTTTATGGCATAATGTGACGTGGCGTGCGTTAAGAAAGAGATTTTTTCTTTGTTTTTTGTCCTTTTGACATGTACATGTGGCACAGAATATGAAAAGTCATGGAATACGAAAAGCCACGGAATACGAAAAGCCATGGAATATGAAAACCCACAGAATACAAAAAGGCATGGAATATGAAAAACCACGGAATACGAAAAGCCACAAAATACCAAGTGCTTTGACTTCTTAACAGGAACAAACTGATGACATTGATGAGGAGAGAGAAGAAGTTAAAGGCTAGGATTGCTTCAACTTCCAACGGCCATAACTTTTCATCTTCCCCTCCTCTTTCTATCCATACCCTCTATCTATAAATAGAGGCCTGGATCATTGTAAAAACCATCTAAGGTAAGTGTCTTCGCCTTACATTGTTTCTCTCCCAACATCATCGTTATCATATTTATAGTTTTTTTTTATCAACGTTTCATTTATCACTTCACTTACGTCCCCACTCTCTCATCTCTCCATCCTTGCCATCATATCACTCCATATCCCACCACTATCCTCGTCTATTCCATCGTTCATCCTCATATCCATCACAATCACTTACTCTTTACTTAAAGTTAAATTAGCTTATAATTACGTTTCTTTTATCTATATCACTAGCTCACGTCCTCAAATCTTGCTTTCGTCGATCCTCTCGTCCATCATCACTAGTATAAGAAAATAAATCCTTAATCATCGTTCCATGTGGAGACGATCCATACTCATCACTAACTAAGTATTTTTAAGTACGGTTAAATATATTTTTATTGAATAATCTCAATCACCAATGACAAATTTTAACCCTAAAATTGAGATTATCAGTGACTAATTATAATTAAATATTTCTTTCAATTCACTTTAACAAAACATGGCCGTGTGATTATCTTGACAACTACATAATATCCATTATAAACTGAACCTCACAAATATGATTATCTAGTGATGAAAGTGTTGTCTCCACATGGATTGATGATTAGTAAACTAATGATTTTTATAAGGTGATTAGGGGATACTATAAGAATTATGGTGATATAATAAAGCGATAAGTAAAGATATTTACATAATCATAATTAGTTTATAAAAACTTGTAATAGTTAATTCAGTATAAATATCTCAGGGTGGATACTGGCGAATGGTGATATAACGTAGACACACATAGATGGATCTAGAAGAGAAGAATATGGCAAAGTGCAAGGAACTCACCATAGATCCTTATATCCTTCTAGAATCAATGAAATTTTAATAATGAGAGCCCCTCTTTTGTATTTTGCCGTCCAACTCATAGCAGTAATTTCACCAATAAATCTTGATATATCATTTAATCACTTTTTCCGCTCGATCAACCTATAAATGAATAATTAATAAACCAGAATTTTGGTTAAAGAGTCATTTTAAGGCTCTGATTTATGCAACAGTATTTATAAAATTTCCTTAGAATAGGGTAAGTAAGGGTTGAATCCACAAGGATCAGGTAATGAGAGAGTAAATTTTATTTGAAATATATTTTAAAATGATGATTTAGATGATTTTTATTATTTTTATTCTTAAGTAGCTTCTAAATAGGAAAATCAATGAAATAACTGAAAACTATTCAATACTATTTTAAATAAGTGACATAGAAATTATATAATTTATAATAATAAAATATATTTTGGAGAATTTTCAGGGCAATAAATAAGATTTAACATTCAAGAAAACCTTCGGCCGCATTTGTGGGCGGCGCTTCGCTGGGCAAGTACTAGATTGAAAATGCTGTAACTTTGCTACATGTGGAAATTTTCAGTGTTGTTTGATGCGTTGGAAAGCTTTAAGTGTAGGATATCCTCTGGAATGTTTTTCTCAAAAAAATTGGTGAGAAAATTCAAATCAAACATTCAAGAGATCAAACAAATCTTGTTGTCACTTTTCCCAAGGGCCAAATGGTGATTTTCTCCGAGAATCTTGATCACCCTTGACTCTCTCTCCTTTAACTCTTGTAGAACAATAATGTATAAAAGAAAGATGATACACTAGGCCTCCAAAAACAAGTTAGGAGCAGAAATCTAAGATGAGATATAAAGTGAGGGGAGAAGAGAATAAATAGAAGTTCCCTAACTCTTCCAGCCATTGGATTTAATTCCAAGGGATTGGAGGGCTAGGATTTCTTCATTTCCAAACTGGACCCACATTCTCTTCTTCTTAGATTTGAAAATAGACCTTTCAAATTCAAATTTTGGGTTAATTCCACAAATCTTGCCTTTAGTTGATCCGATATTTAACAAGTTTTGAGTGTGCTTCTAGAATGAGCTTCTTCTTTATTGGGACTCCTCTTATTATCCATTACATTTATACTTTCCCCCCATTTGTGTCTCAAATTCACCATTGTATTTTACTAAGTCATGTTTATCAAATAAAACTCCAGAAAGATGTGAGAAGTCCACTTGACTCTACAGAGTCAAGTGGGGTTAGGAAAATAAATAAAAATAGGTATTAGCAAAATAAATCATAAATTATTCATTTTATCCTTAAATGGTGAATAATACTAGCGTGAATAAAAAATGTGGCAACAAAGAAGTATAAAAGCATATTTTTATTGATCTAATTTGATGTTATCATTAATCAACTTACATGGATGGGGGTACATGGATGCAATAATAATTTATAGTGCCATAATAGAACTTTTTCACTAGATTGGAAAAGATATGTGAATTATCTCTATTTAAATATTGGATGGTGACATTTGTGATGGAAATATATGTGGTCAGCAAGCAAATCACACATTCCATGTGTCGTTCTATATTCAGTAATACATCATATTCATTATAGTACACGTGTGATTCTTATAATGAAGTCCGCTAATCCATAATATGACTTAGTGGATTATGATGCAATTGTAACAAGGATATCACTACTATTTAAGCATATGTTCTAAATATTCCTATTCAAAGGATACACAAGAAAGACATCGAAGTATCCGGATAGAATAGCACTATCTAACCTCACTCATATGATGAGTATCGTCGTCCTGTAGCCATTACTATGGAGACCCTTAGGATAGGTAGTGAATGCTCTTTAATTGAAAGAGTTCATTGAATTGATCCGTACAAATCCCTGAATGGTATTATACTAAACTGTCAATCAGGTTGATTCACGTCATAGTTGTGTAAGTGGTCCTTAGACCTGAGACACTAAAAACGTATTGTGGATAGATAGTTGTACTTTAACTATGACCTGTGTGTCCCTAATCATGGGATTCTAAATAGTCTTAGTTTGTGTACATCAAGAAGTTCACGGAGATGATTGAGTGGTCAAGATGGGATCGTCCACCCTCAATATAAAAGGTGACAACTCAAGGAAGACGATGAGAGGAAGTCCTTGGCCAAGGAAGTGAAAAATCGGAGAAGAGTTCTCCGATGATTTCCAAATGCATCATTACTAACTTGGATGACCGATTAGGGTTTGACTGTTGACCATACCCTAAGTCATCCTAGGAGATTCAAGTGGATGAGGGACTATCATACATGGTAACCGATGATGATTATGTGCCAAGAATGAGTCGATACACACTCATTTATATCTTGTAGAGCACGAGGTGTAGCTTGGCACCCCACATGTTGGAGACTCGACCTATTGATTGGGTTAAATCGATCCAACATTAATTAATCTATATGATGACATTAATTAATATATATGATTGGTTAATTAATTTATAAGGCCAATAAAGTTTATTGGGCTGCCAGAGCCATTAAGTAGACTAATACA
This sequence comes from Wolffia australiana, assembly GCF_029677425.1. Lineage (NCBI taxonomy): Eukaryota > Viridiplantae > Streptophyta > Magnoliopsida > Alismatales > Araceae > Wolffia > Wolffia australiana. The sequence continues at coordinate 1,451,588 of NC_135852.1, read as the reverse complement.
TGGGCCTAGAGGGTGACACACAAAAGGTCTATCGGACGTCGAAAGATATACTTAAGTTTTGGGGATTTTTATAAAAAATACCCACTTTGTATAAATAGGGGAAGGCCCTGAACAAAATTTTTCCACGCCAGAATTTTTCAGGGGCCTTCCTCTTCTCCCCTCTCCCCATGACTTCTCTCCACTCCCGATGTGATTGGGACAGCGTAGCGATGTCAATGGAGGTTGAACAGGGCTCGTCAACGAGAAGGAGGAGATCCGATGTGCCGAGGACCGCATGGATATGTCTAGAGGCTGCACACTTGAGCAGGTCGACTCATCTCGCTCAAGGATCCAAGAAATCACGGATGCGATCTGTGCACAGGTTCTTCGTTTCAATGGTACTATCGATGCCATTTGATTTCATTCAAGTTTTCCGCTGCGGAATGTTTTGATTTTTTCATCCATATCAAGGCCTCTAGAATCCAAAAAATATGGAGTATAGTTTTAATGTAACAATGATGATGCAAAGAAAACAAAGTAAGAACTATTCAATGTAAGGAAGTGGGAGGACATGATATTCGACTTGTGTCCTATATGATGGGTTCTAGAGGACATGATTTGATTAATGAATGCAACCATGTCATTCTCACAATATTCCATATCATCAGATGCTAATCAATGTTATTAAAAAAATCATATGCTAATCATTTCAAAAAACTGTAATTGGTACACATTCGATAGAAACAAATGCCAATACTTTGCAAGGCAATAACTATAACCAGAAAATACATTATATAAAATATTTCGTATAACTGTAATTGGTACCCATTTGATTGAAAAAAAATGCCAATAATTTGAAAGGTGATAAATATAACCAGAAAGACATTATATAAAATATTTCAGAAAAATGTAATATATATAGTTTGAACATAATATCTTTGTGAGTATAAAATCAAAAATTTTATATAAACTATTCTGACTCAGAGAAGTAATTGCTTTAAGAATAAGATGTCAAAAAATCCTTAAAAATACCAATATGTCCAAACAAACCATAATATCACTCTAAAAATAGATTTGATCTTTTTTGGGCTAATACTGCACATAAATAATTATTTTAACGTTCTATACCATGTATATTCTTGGTAATAATATATTTCAATTATTGAGTGATGTTTACCGTACCCTTGAGATGCTCTATAAATCTTTATCTAATAATAGACCTTCATCACTATTTTTGTAGAAATATCTCAGTCTCCTTGTTTTCTTTTAACCAGGATAATATCATTTGCATCCCAACTGGTGCTCTTTTGTGGACAACTAGGGTTTTTGGATATGGTGGACCTCCCAACTCCTAGATGTCATCCCAAGGCCTAGAGTGCAAGGGGGATGAGATGTAAGGATGACCCATGGACCTGCTAAGTAAACAAGTTTCATTTAATCACATCTATGCATAAAAAACCCACCTTTCTCTTTCTCCTCTCTTCGAATAAGATGCTCCTTTATGTCATCCCATAATATTTTTAATCTATGTCAGAGCCCAAGTGTTTCGTCCCTATCTATATTTGTGAAAGATATACAGATAAAAACTGGAAAATACTGCTGATGAGTTGGATATTGCTATAAAGCCTCAGTGAAAAACATAAAATTTGGATTTCAAATAGGTTTTCGCTGGCCCTGACTAATCAATTAATTTTATCAGCAACCCACATTGATCATCAATCTATGCCAATATTATCCATTTGCAAATTCTCAAGATTTGATCATTGCTCAAATCAACGCCCACATTCTCGTCATCGTCAAGAAAGAATCAACAAATACTAAGAGGAAGAAGATATATATAAAACAGGATGAGGAGGAAAATATTTAAGAAAATACAATAAATTTAAAAAATGTTAGAAATAAAATGAATATGAGTAAAATACGATAATTATGAAGCGCGAAGAATAAAAAGACAAATAAAATTAATCACTGGTGTGCGGATCTGGTAAAAAGTAAAAACTCTAAGCCATTTAATCACATAATTCTTGTAGGGTATGGTAATTTTCATAATTATCTTCATTCACCAGTGCTATCTATCACTTTCGTCCGTCAATGTGGTCCGTCTATGCCACCCTCTGAAATCATCGTTTAGTGTTATCTTTTAACATTGTCATTTAATGCCATCTGCTATTGTTGTAGTTAACATTGATGACTGTCTCGTTGTCATTGTCACTGTCCCGATGATTGCCAACCCCAAAACTATGGTGGAGCTGGTTGTCAAATATGCATAAAAATCAAAGGTCATGACTAGAATTTGAAAATTTCTGGATAGGCGACTACTGCTAATGCAGTTATTCCTCAGATTCAATTGTGATCTGGACATTCTGCATTGAAGATTCCACTCAGATATTTTTTTTTGAATCCAACACGTAGAGATTTGTGGGCTGAAACCTACATTTGCCTCTCATGGTTTTTGTCCAAGTATGACCATCATCGTTTTGTTGCTTGATGCATTGTCTACCGTCACTGTGAAAACCTGAAATGGAAAACATTATAACAAGTTGTCATTCCACTAAATTTAATGTAATTTATGAGAATATTCTTTAGTGTTAACCTTTATATCCAAGCCAAATTTCTCCAAAAGCCTTTGGAGGATCACACCCATAGACTCCCCATTATGCTTCTCACAACTCTTGAATGGAGAAAGCACACTCACAATACTGCTAACGATCATGGATCCAATAAATAGGCCAAAACCATTCTCTACCGACCACCATGTTGGGTTCTAGAGGCCTTGACATGGATGAAGACGAAGACTACACGCAGCAAAAGACATGTAATGGAATCAAAACAACATCAATAAATCATGCAATGAAGTACCTTTGCATGGATCGCATCCGTGATTACTTGGATCCCAGAGTGAGACGAGTCAAGCTGGTCAAGTGTGCAGCCTCTAGACGTGTCCCCGCGATCCTCGGTGCGTCGAATCTCCTCCTCCTTGACGAGCCCCATTCTACCTCCACCGTCGTCATTATGCCATTTTGATTGCATCGGGCATGGAGAGGGGTGTAGGGAGAGTGGAGAAGAAGGGGAAGGGCCCTGAATAATTCTGTCCTGGGTGAATTTTGTTCAGGACCTTCCCCTATTTATTATACTGAAAGGGTATTTTTCATAAAAACCCCCAAACTTAAGTATATCTTCCAACGTCCAAAAGACCATTTGCGTGTGACCCTCTAGGCCCATGTATCAGTCTAGTTAAAGACTCTAGTGACCCAATAACCTTTATTGATCTTCCAAATTAATTAACTATATCATCATATAGATTCATTAATGTCATTAATTTAACCCGATCGATAGGTTGAGACTCCAACACGTGGACATTAATTAATTAAAACCATTACACGTGTCGAGGAATGTGTGGATACGTTTAGAGGCTACACACTTGAGTAGCTTGACTCGGCTCGCTCCAAGATCCAAGAAATCACGGATGCGATTCGTGTAAAGGTACTTCATTTCATGGTTTTAACGATGTCTTTTGATAAATTATGGTCTTTGTGAACTTCTTGATGCACCTAAACTAAGACCATTTAGAATCCCATGATTAAAGACTCGTTGGCCATAGTCAAAGTAAAATCATTCATCCACAAGACGTCTTTGGTGTTTCAGGTCTAAGGACTGCTTACACAACTGTGAGGTGAATCAACCAGATTGACAATTTGGTATAATACCATTCAGGGATTCATACAGATCAATTCAGTGAACTCTTTCCACTAAAGAGCACCCACTATCTATCCTTAGTGTCTCCACACTAATGGCTACGGGACCAACCATAATCATCATATGAGTGAGGCTAGATAGCGCTATTCTATCCGGATACTTAGATGTCCTTCTCGCGTATCCTTTGAATAGGAATGTTTAGAACACATGCTTAAAGACTAGTTATCTCCATATTACGATCTCATCATAATTCACTAAGTCCGATCATGTATTCATAGACTTCATTGTAAGCATGACACGTGCACTATAATGAATATATTATGTTAATGAACATGGAATGAGATGTGGAATGTATGATTGGCTTGCTGGCGTCATATATTTCCATCACACCCATCGGGTGTGACAAATACGTGGTCAACATCAGATATCATACGTTAGATCTCCACCTTCATCTTGTCTAATAGCTTCGTTATCCATGGCTTGATGATGCGTAGGAGGGTCCACCTCAATTTGTCCCATATCTTGCCATGCTTCCTTATACGTACTGGGGTCCACCCAATGCCACACAAAATTGGTGCAACAAACAAGGCAGCTAATGTTGTCTTTTGTTTCCTCAATTCTTTGACCCTTCAATGGTCACCAAACCCTGAAGAGTCCTAATGTCCTATTTTCCAATAGCTCCTCTAAATAATGTTGTGTGGTAGTAGCTCCCTTCAGGATACGATGCTCTCTAGGGTGGAAACATCTGAAGTGTTGTCAAAAGACACTTTTACTACCATCCGATGATCGCTTCACTTGAATGATCTTTATCGCACTCGTGGCACAATGAATTTTGCACTCATATATGTAATTCCCAACTAGTGTAATTATTGCGGAACCTTTTTTAACATCTACATACCTCTGAAAGCTCACAGGTTATCTCTTGCAACTTCCACCTCCGCTAATTATTCAACTATTTGGGGTAATGCACTCCCTGCTGTTGTTAAAAACCATGTAGGTGGAACAATGATTGCTAAACATAGTATGTGATGAATAAGTAGAGGCATCATAAGATGAAACATAAAAACCATTTACAATTGAAAAGGATTTACAACCACAATCACATCAAGATGATTTTTAATAAAAAACAACATGCCTAAATGTTTAAAGGAAAATTTTAATTAAGAGACATTTCAGAATATTGCTTAGATTCAACATAAAATTCTTCGAAATAATATTAAAATAAAGGTATATGACATCATCTTGTTCTTCTCCATCTTTGTATTAGAGGCGAGCAAATCTCATCGAAACAAAATCCTATATAGAAATCTTGATTTTACTAGTTGAGAAGTAAGGATTCATTTGTACAAGAAAGTCACTTTTAGCTTCTGCCACAGTTGACTTCTTCTTCTTGCTACTATTGCGGCCTGTTTGCCGACGCTGCCATTCTTCCCTTTACAAATCAATCTAATGAGCTTCTATCTCTTTGGCGCCGCTGCTGCCGCTGCTACTGTTGCCGCCCTCTCTCAGCCACCTCTTCCAGCTGCCTCTTTCAACAAACTATTCATCACCACAACCACTGTTGCTTGTTATCTGCCACAGCTACCCCTGTTTGCCCGTTGTTATCGCCCTCTCCAGCTGCCTTTTCCAGTTGTTTCTTTCCATCAGCCTGTTCGTCATTGTCGTTGTTGCCACCTATTCGCCACACCTTATGAAACACTTAATTACACATTTACCTTTCAATATCTAATATCCGTTCGCGATATCGGACATTAAAACAAAAAAACCTCAAAAATTTAAACACCCCCGTATCATGGATATGATACTGCATAGTGTATGGAAAATAATGTTATGTGTCATCATGTAACAATAACATATTAATAATAAAAATCCTCCATAACAAGAAAAAGCCAACCAAAACAGATTCTGATTTCATGATCCTACATCCCTTTTCATATTCGTAGCTGAGCAGTAGCACCCTACCGATAACTTGCAAATTATAATGTTAAATTGATGAATATTACAATACATATATGTGTTTTACTAGCCATATTTGCATGTTATCATAACTAAATGGACATAAATGGCTTGCACAATAGTTTTAGGATTGTTTTTAATTTTTTAGTATTTTTAAATGACATTTAACCTCAGAGTATTGAAGAATTATTTTTTTCAAGGCATAAGACACTTGGCTAGAGGTTGTTAAAGATTTTAATAATTTTTATGGAATTTTCCATATCTTGTTATATTTTTCTGACCATTATATAGCGAAGAAATAATTTTTAGAATTTAAATAATACATTTAAATGGACATAAATGGCTTGCATTATAGTTTTATGATTGTTTTTAATTTTGTAGTATTTTTATGGAATTGTTTTAGTTATCATAAATTGCATGTTATCATAATTAAATGGACATAAATGGCTTGCACTATAGTTTTATGATTGTTTTTAATTTTTTAGTATTTTTACATCACATTTAACCTCAGTGCATTGAAGAATTATTGTTTTCTGGGCATAAAACACTTGGATAGAGGTTGTTAATTCTTTTACTAATTTATATGGAATTTTCCATATTTTGTTATATTTTTCTGACCATTATATAGCCAAGAAATAATTTTTAGAATTAAAATAATACATCTTAGAACTTATTTGACATTTAAAAAACCTTTTTTTAGTTAAAATCAAGCGGCATCCATGTCATTCACCCGAAATTTGGGCAAATTATTGGATGCTTCCAATGAGCACTTTATTGGCTCATTATGGCATCACAATGCGCCATGCCATAATGAGAAAATCATTATCTTGGAAAGGACATGGTGCGGGCGGCGAGGAAATGGTACACTTTGTCTTTTTATTGTTTTTTTTGTGCAATAAATGCACAAGAATATTCTGCAGGAAATGCACAAGGACATGGTGCAATAGACGCATAGAATCGATCTCCGTGTTTATTTATGAAACAAGAATATTCCGCATAATCAATGAATGCGGAATTGATTAGCCGCGTGCATTGATTGCATAAAGTGATAGATTCCGCACACATTGATTTTAAGAAAACGAAAACGAAAAGCTACTTTTTTTATTATTGTATTGAAGTACAAACAGTTGATGTGGGCGACGTGGCATGCTCCTAGCTGCTCAAAAAGCATCACGATTCGGCAATGATTGTGGTCTTTGGAAGCGCACAAAAATGTGGCAGCGCACGATCCGAGGGCAGAGAAAACAAGGAAAAGGCATGGGAAAATCAGAAAATACCATTTTTTATTGCATGGAGGAGAGATAAAAGAAATCCAACAGCTAGGATTAATTGCCAGTAAAATGGCAATATCTTGAGATCTAGCCGTCCGATTGCGCTCAAATTTTGAGGGTAGGTTTGTCTTTCACTCTCTACGATCAATACAGTTGGATTATAAATCAGAGGTCCGGAAGAAGGGGACATCACTTAGGAAGCTCTCCCCCAAGAAATTTTCCAGGAAGGACACAAGTGTTGCTTCTGAAGTCGACATATCTTGGTTCAAGCATCAAAGGTGTAAGTGTCTTCTTCACAGTTTGAATTTCTTCTTGAATGATTCTAAAATGCCAAGGCATGGGCAAAATGTAGATGCCCTTGGAGATGATTTTAATGGTGATTAGTATTACAATTTGAATTTGATTCAAGATATGACTCATAAATCTTAGTTCTACATGATTTTCATCTCAATTAGATTCCTAGATTAGGGTCGAAATTCATCTATAATTCAATTTCCCCTAATTCTTTCTACTTTCTTTCTGTAGCTTAGATACCCTGTTTTCTCTCTCTGGAAAAATTGATTGTGGGAAAATTCAATTTAACATCTAAAATACATAAATCCAAAATTTCATCCAAAAATTCGTCCATCTTCAAGTCCAATTTCAAAATCCCTTTCTTGCTTAAATGCTCCAACTTGGTCAACATCCTGATCAAAAAATAAAAACATAAAAACAAGACTGATAGATGTTCCACGTGAACAAAATATTTCAAGTCTTTAAAGAGAGAAGAAATTTTAGAGAGAAAACAGGTTGAGGACTTGGGTCCTAAAAGATCAGGCCGGCAAGCTCTTCAAACCCACTCCTCCTTATATGATGGTTGCATCCCTCTATTCCTCCTTCATGTGGGCTCCACCTACTTGTTGTGACAGCTAAAGAAGAAATTGGATAAAAGATGTGAAGAGAAACTGGAAAGGATCCCGGTTCACTTTAGGAAAAGGAAAAATAAATCAAACTAAAGATTATCTCATGCATAAACCTAAATTCAAAGCATCGTGTATAAGAAACATGATGTCCATGTGTACATACTGATATTTGAGAATGGGTTTCCTTGTAATTTTGTCCCACAAAAGTAAAACGTTAAAGGGATCGGACATTAAGAAAACCATTCTAGAAAATTGCCATTTACATTCAAAGAGACGATCATGCCAGTCTTTAAAAATAAATTTGCACAAAAATGGTTCAACTTCAACTTCATCACATTTTTATTTTACCTTTATCCTGGATTGAACTTTAAATAATTCAACAGGCGTACTGCAAATTTTTTTTTTCCATTTCTATTTTAATCAACATCATCCTCATTGAAGCCTTCACATTGTTATTTTCCTTCACAATATTTCTGTCATCAAGAAACAACATGTATACATGTGAGCTTATTTCGTCCACTTCATCCATTGAGATGCTTGATTCCCCAAAAGTATCCTTCCATGATTGGACAAAACAGTTGTGTCTCTCAACTTCATTCATCTCTTCTCCACTCCTATTGTATATGGGTTTACATAAAATTTCAGTACGCTGTGCTTCTGGAAATGGAATAGGAGGTTGATACTCTTCAAGATGAGGATGGGTATTTTAAAACTGACCTTCCTCATCTCTTCCACCTTTTTCTCCCATATCATCCTGAAAAATTAACTCAGAAGCATTATAACATTCTGATTGTGATTCCTCATACCCATGTACTTCATCTTCACAAAAATGTAAATTAAAGATTTCAGCAATCTCCATCTTAATAGTTTTCATTTTTCTGACAAAATAATCTTCCTCAAGGGGACCACTTTCTGCTAATAAATCCTTCAAAAATTTACAAACATATTTCTCCATATGTAATATCCTTAAGAAGTATTCTCCCCTTTCATAAAAACCATTTGTTTTTGTAGGAAATCCTCTAATCATATTATGAAGTAAAATCATTTTAGAAAGACATTCATGTTTGAAAACATCCTCATATTCAAGAAATAATTCATCATCAACTGGTCACTCTCTTTGGAGTCATCAAGCTGAGAAACTTTCTGTTGAGTCATTTCAAACTCATTAACAAACTCATGATGCTCTTTGGAAAATGATGATGATGCATTTTGGAATGAACTTGTAGAGGATAGTCCTAATGATGGTGATTTCCCCCACTCATAGTGTGGATATTCCAAAGGGTGCATATCATGGGTCTGAAATCCATGATCATGGGTATTATGGAGAGAAAAATTAGGGATTTTTGCCTCTATAGATTTTGGATAATACGAATGCTCATGAAAATTGGGGAAGGTCTCTTGTGAATGTTCAAAATCTTAAGTATAAGGACTGATGTCACAATGTAAATATTCACCATGATTCAAGAAGTCTCTATAATCATGAAAATAGTCAGATTGTGCACTTTTGTAGTAGAAATCGCCATGGTGATAATTTTCATGCAACTCACGATAATGAGAACTATGCCCATGATAATAAGACATGGTTGCTTCATATGCTTAGAAATGATTTCCTATTATAAGAAATAAAATGTAGAGCAAGAATATATTCGATTAATAAATAGCACTTTATAAAAAAATTAAATCAATATTTTAAAATAAATCCTACAACACTCAGTTAGTAGCATCAAAAACCAATTGAATTTCCTTAGCGTTGCTTCCCCGGCAACGACGCCAATTGAAAAGCCAAAAATAGGGGTAAATTATGCAATTTTATTAACCCTTGTCGTTGTTAATTTTAGCTTATACAATAAAATTTATTATACCTTCACTTAAGATGTATAATGATAAGTAGAGGTATCGTCCAAGGGAATCTAGTAAGGTAATTCAATTGATGATCTACTTAAATAATTTGACCCTAATTAGAAAGGGGGGTAGAAGAGATGTGAAGAATAGAAGAAGTGAGGAGCTCTAGATTGACTTCTTTAATCCAATAAAAGGGATCAAAGGGGTCAATTAGAGGGGATAAGAAGAAAATGTGATTTGGATTTAGTTTGTCTTGGGGGATTGGGTATCAAAATTTACTCACGATTGGATCATGAAGGCAATCTAATATCTCCTAGAAATTAAAAATTTTTATATTTTTTCCTTAATGTGCAAATGGAATAGCTAGATCAATTTCATAATTTTTCCTCTCAATCCTAGAATGGGCTTGTACATTCCGCTCAAGCCAAGTGATTTAGAAATTCAGACCAAGATCAAGAAGAACAATCACAAAATTTACTAACACATAATCCAAATCACACTAAAAATCAAACACAATGAAATAGAAAGCACCTAAAAGAGTTGATCCAGGATGAAGCTCCTCTCTGTCTTGCAGCTGTGATAGAGCCACTTCCAGAATGACCTCCTCCTCTCAAAATTCAGTTTTTATACTTAGGTTAAATGGTAAAATTACCATTTTACCCCCCATTTAGTAATTAATTTTTATCCATCAATGTAGGCTTGATCTGAATGATCCAACCCTACGCATAGAAAGAGGTAAAATCCATAAAAAATCATCTCAATCGGATTTCAGGATCAAAAGTTATTAATAAATGGATTTTTACCAATCATAGTTGTTGGATCAAAGTTTATCTATTTAATTATTTTTTGCTTCACATGCAATGATGTGTCGATGGCGGATTGGATGGAGAATTTTGAACTTCAATTTTAGGGTTGATTCCCTTAATGCCACGTACCCCCTGGTGGAAATAAAAATAAAGAAAAAGATAAAAAACGACAATCGTACATTTAAAATGCACTTATCGGTGTGTTTTCTCATAACTTAAACCAATCAAAAAGCACAACGTCACCACCTGTGCGTGCGCTTTGTATGCGCCGCGTGGGCGGTGAACTTATTGCGCAGAGGAATATTCCTCGGGCGCCGTTGGATTCTCATCTGACGGCCAAGATTTGACCACATAGGCCACTCAAAAATTCTCTTTGGCGTTTTGCAAGTAAATCCTTTCTAAAAGTACTATTTGTTGGTTGAAGCCACCCAGAAATATTTTCTTATACGCCCTTCCGCGTTCTCTCTCCTTTTTTTTTCTGAAATCATTAAAAAAATGTCGATTAATTGCAATAAAACCCTATACTTATTTTAATCGTATCTTTAGCATGCCATCACGTCCAAGAGCTGTTTTTAAGGACATAATTGAAACAAAAGCTTAAGAAAAACCCCTCAAAGTTTAGACATTGCTTTAAAAATCATATTCCCCTTATAAACATATCCTTTTCCTCTTTAAAAAAATAATTTCTTCCTCGAATAAATTTGCCAAAAATCCAATAAAATCCTAGACAATTCTAGAAAATTCAGTAATTCATCCCCACATTCATTAAGATTGAAATTAATTTTTAAAACTTCCATTTTCATTTAAAAATAATTATTGAAATCCTAAATAAACTCCATAAAATTCATAAATTAACAGAAAGTTAGGGAAAATTCAGATTTCACATGGGAAAATTAATTAACAAGTAATATATGATAACAACCCCATTTTAAACTATTTAAATGCATAAAATTGTGCTAATTGCTTGAAATAAATACCACATTTAGTATCACATTTGCTTTGCATGGGAAAATACCACGCCGTGATCAGACTTGATCATCCCCAACGCACACAGCCTGTTTGGTCTTGTGTATCCTCGGCCTCGTAGCGTTGGTGCTCCTCTGACACCGTCGAGCTGCCTTCGCTACCCGCCTGCTGCTGTACGGCCTAGCGCTCCCCCTTCGTGGCACCTGCTACTGCTCGCATCCACCGCCTGACTCCGCCATGCCGACCCGCCGTAGGGTCGCGCTCGCGAGATTCGGTCGATTGCTTGAGCCAAATCACCGCTGCATGATTTTCATCCTTGCCTCCAACCTCCGACATCCTGCTCCAGCACCGTGTTCCCACCGCCTATTGAACAACGTAGGGTCTGTCTCTAGCACGACTCCACCACACCTGCCTGCACCGGTTTGGCACTCTAATGAAGACCCGATGACGAGTGACACCATCGATGAGGTAAGTCGTTCCCCTCTACTCGTCAGTTGTATGAGCATCTCCAGTATATTGTTGTTTGTGCTCTATCGTGCAGGTTAGATCAGGTCAGAGTTTACTATCATGAAAACTACGAGTTGAGTGTTTTTCCTAGGTACGGACTGATCCCGTCCGTTACGTGCGAGTGATAAACATAATCTTGTGATATATTAACCAGGCATTTGGCATTAATCATACCATTTTTAGCAAATATAATACCATGAAATGATGAAAATAAGGATGAATTCTATATTTACTGTTCAAAGTATGAATTTTTGCTAACCCCACTTGATTCTTTGAATCAAGTGGATTACATCTCATCTTTATTTAAATTAGCACATGCATCAAAAAGAAGAGAGGTGATGAACATGGATGAAAACCCAACAAGGAGGGCGCCTGGATCAAGTAAATTGTTGACTATGAATCTAATGAAATTTAGATCAATCCTGGTCGTCCAAGAGATCCAAGAGCAGTTAAGAGAGAACCGCCCCTATAAATGCTCTTGTAAGAACATTTTTTTACATCGTCTAGAATTTTCTTCTTGAAAAGTTGAGGCTCTGAATGAGTCGAAGTTCTGTAGACCCTCCATTGTTGATGAACAATTGAGTTGAGTGATAGAGCAAAACTGAGAAGATTCTGAGAAAGAAGATCACATCCTAGCCGTGAAGGGATGTGACACAAGGTGTGTGTGATTGATCAGAATTCAGTAATTGTTTAATCACTCTTAAGACAGGACTAAGTTGGGTTGGAAAGTACATATCTCTAAATTTCCAACGCATCCAACCAGACCTGTTTAGCGTTAGATAAGCCAAGTTTCAAAAAAAATTAATTTATTCTTATTAGCCATTTTAAAATCTCCATCGTGTCACCTTCCTGCGCACAGTCATGTGCCTCGACCGCACACGCCTGCGCGGCCGTGTGCCAAGTGCGCACACGCCTGCGCGGCCATGTGCCAAGTGCGCACACGCCTGCGCGCCGCCGTGCGCCAAGTCCGCACACGCCTGCGTGCAGCCGTGCGCCAAGTCCACACACGCCGTGCACAGTTGTGCGCCGCTGCCACACACGCCCGCATACAGTCGGACTTTTCGGGTGGATCTAGGACTTAGTCAAATTTCGACTAAGTCCAGATCCCTCTCTGTCACACGCCACTTCTGCACACGTTCGCGCGCAGCTACGTGCCGATTCTGCAAACGCTGCGCACCACTGCCGCACACGCCCACACATGGCCGCACTTTTGGGGAAAATCTAGGACTTAGTCGAATTTTGAATTAGTCCAGATCTTACCTGATATTGAAATTTAAATTTTAAATTTAAGATTATTAAATGTTGAATTTAAAAATCGATAACTGAAATCTTCAATTTAAGATTATTAAAGCATAATTCTTAAATCGATATTGGAAACCTTAAATTTATTAAATCTTAAAACAATTATTAGATTAAATTATAAGAATTGAACATAAGAGATTGAATTGAAATAAAAAATAAGAGAATTACCTGCTCCTTGTGGTTCGACCCTTACTTGCCCTAGGTCTGTGAGGTTAGTAAACTGTTGACTATCTCAAATCCTCACACGATAAGCTTAGTGAAAGTCATTAAAAATCATTATTTAACATAAGAAATTGAGATTATCAGCGAGCGCCAATAGAATCATTCCATTCAGCACCATAGTCACCATCGTTGCTCTAACGAAGCTCAGAAGGTCATCTTCACCATCACAGGTCGCCGCCTCGGAGCTTGGAGTTCAGCTAATTCACTCAAGTCTGGGCTTGCACGTACATCCGCCTAGGTTCATCGCATCACGTAGTTACACATCCTTAGGGATTTACCCATTGGAGGATGTCACTGACGACGTCTGACATCATCTTGGTATCAGAGCAGGCTGTGGTCACCCATAGTTCATCTCCATAGCCTAGAATCATATCATCTGCATTCATCGTTTCAAAAACTCATCTAGGTATCCTCCAAGGATACTGGCCATGGTCGTCAAGACATGATCGAGCAGAAGAATGCAATAGGGGGGTTTGACCTCCACGTGACGAGCCGATTCGTCGTCGATCAAGAGAGGCAGCCCTACGCGCCTCTCAGAGCACCGTCCTCCGACACTCGAAGGTGGCGTGTCACCGCCTCCTTCAGATCCAGGACAGACCACAACGACCAATAGAGGTGCTGCCGGATCGTCCAGTTCACACTGACACACCCGCGCCCGCCGTGGACGTGCACAATCCCACCATAGTTCCTCACGAACACTAGGTGCCTCGTCTCCTAGTGACAACGAGGAGAGAGCGACAACAAGTTGTCCCCCACATGGGAAGGATCCCGTGGATGAGCCTGCACTCAGGGTTCCCTTCGCTCATGGTCGAGGAGCTGGACGTGCCCGAGGAAGACTGCAACAGCAGCATTGACCCTGGGAGGAGCTGTCCAAAGAGAGAGGAGTGTATCTCCGCACCCTGACTGCCATCGCCGAATGCGTGGAGCAGTTGTTGGCACGAACCGCGATACCTCAGGTACCCGTCGCCGCACCTTTGCCCATGGCACAAGACCGAGCCCACGACCCACCTCGGGTCGAGCGACTCCTAGAGCGACAGGTCGCTGGATGAGGACTAATACATGGACGACAATACATCGTAGGACGAGGAGCATCGAGACCGATCCCCAACCGATATCCCACACGCATCCCGCAGGACATCCATGTTAGGGATAGACGAGACCGTGGGTTCGAGGCAGACCAATTGGCCCGCCGAGATGAGTACATCCGTCCCTATGACCGTCGCTACGAGGAACCCGACGAGGTTCCCCGGTACCCGCCGGGCGTGATGCCAGACATCCGCGCACCGTCGGACGGTCATCCTCAAAGTTGGGATACACCATGATCGCTACCCGACCCCACCGCGATGACACGCCTGTCCCCCTCATGGAGGATATCCGTTGCACGAGCGGCCCCCAAACGACTACACGCCAACGAGAGGAGCATAGAGCCAGGATCCACAAGAGCGTACGAGCCGATGTTGCCATCTTTGAAGGGTCGAGGAATCTGAAGGAGTTCATTGACTGGGAGTCGAGCATGAACTCCTATTTTCGATGGTATCGCATGGATGACGTTGGGTGTGTTAATTTTGTGTCGTTGTAATTATTTTGCTTCAGTCAAATAAATTTTTTAATTTGTAAACTTACTCAGAATTGTATAGTGTTGAGTAAGGTTGTATCCACATGGATTGGTTGTTAGGTAGAATTAACTAATGCGATGGGATAATAGAGAGAAGGAATTTAAGAATGATAATACTAATAAGGAATTGCATGCAATCATTAATATTTGAATAGTATATATGGAAGTGTTTATGAATTTTTAGACAAATATTAAGTGGAGCTTTAATGTATTTCAATGGAACCTTCCACCATAGTTCTAAACAAACACCACTAGGTGTTTGTTGTAATGTCTAAGAGAGAAGAAGAAAGAATTTAATAATAATTTAATAAAGGAAGTCCCATCTAATAATTTTATTTAGACCTCAAATTACATATATATGTAGTAGAGGTATATTAGTGATTTCAGGAAACTGTTGGAGAATTTTCAGAAGTCGATTTATCGGAGAAAAGTAAGAATCAAATATTGAAGACAAAGTGTTTGATAACATGCCTAACATAAGAACTTGGATTTATCTGGATAGTTCTAAGGAACGATGGTGATTTTTAAAGGTATTTTTATCTTAAGATGTACATAAAATAGGAAGTATATTTTCCTAGATTTTATTGTACTTTTTATATTTTCTTATTGGTTTTAAAATATTCAAAATGATTTTTAATGATCGTTTGAAGAATTTGCACGAAAGGTGTTTGTAGAAATGCCTTAATGGAAATTGGATTTATCTGGAATTGCTCGAAATCGACTAATTTCAATTTTGAGGAGATGGATTCTGGATGATTCCTCAATCGTTGATTAATGTTCTAGTAACAGTACTAACTATAAAGTTGAATTACTTAATGGATTATGCAGCAGATCAAGGTCGCCGACGGCTCTAGATCCCGCTCCGGCTGCATCTTCCTTCATGTAAGTCTTCTGGTTTTCTGCGTCTCCCACTCTTCTCCCTCACTAATCTCCCTTTAGGTCATGGCTCCATCACGGCCGTTGGCCGACAGACCCAAGAGATTAAAAGAAGAAGACGGAGGATCTTCTCCTCCGTTGATTTTATTTTAAAAAGATCAATTCAGAATTTCAGGTGGCCAAAGATGGTATTTCAGGTGATTTTGAGAGCATTTTATTGGTCAGGAATGGTGCAATGACCTTCTTGACTGATATGGGACATACCCGCCTTTGTCTCTGGTGACAATTCAGCGAAAGTCCACCTTCTCGTCGCTGGAATAACGGCTCCGGCGATGGAGACGGTGGCGGAAGGGGAAAAAGGTTGACGATACCCTTGGACCATTAGATTACGAGTTGGGGATTCAACGGCAATGATTAAATCGTAGCGATAGACCCCCTTTAAGTTTGATGGTCCTCTCCCAGTCAGCCCCGGCCGTCCACGTGTTGACGTTTGATTTGGCCACGTTGACAAATCAACCGCTGAGTTGTCGCCGGGAAATAAAAGAAAAATAGAAAAGAATTGAAAACTGATATTTGTCGTTCGATCTTCAGAAAGAAGATCGATGGTCAAGATCATATTGTTATTTTAATAAATGGAACCGATACGGGCTTCGGGCTGGGTTGGCTCAAAGCCCAGTCTGGTTTCGCTTGTATTTTTCTTTAGATTGCGGCCCGATGGGCCGCGATCACAATACTGCCCGTGTGTGGCCCGTGCCAATCCATTGAAAAATGATGTTAACAATCCCATATTGTCGTTTCTATAAAATGAAAATTATACATAAATTCTGAAATCTACAACAGTTTGAATTGAGACAAGCAACATGCACTTACCTAGTGCGCGTGCTGCTCATACCTTGGGGCTGCTTTGAGGGGCTTGGCCTTGGCTGCACCCGTGGGTGCCAATGCACGGCTACGGCCTTGGCTGTGGTTGCGGGTGGCGCCTGCGGTGTGCAGCCTTGGCTGCTCCTTGGCCCCATCTTTTATTTTTATTTTTATTATATATATATTTATATATTTTTTATTTTTTATTTTATTTTTTACTTAATCAACGAGTTTCATACTATTTTTCTTAACAATGATAAAACCCATTAAAAATATGACATTTTACATAATGAATGAATAATTGCATAAAAATGGAATTTAACATAAGAATGCATGTTCATTTCATATTATGACTTCATAAACCCTTAAAAAATGTTGGTTTGCATGCATGATTTGTGGTACATCGATATGCGGAGACGAGACTACGCGGGCAGGCCATTATTTTCTGGCAGAACGAGCGAGTCGCAGGAGAGCGACGAGAACAGCCCATTACGACATGGACTGAGATGGCAGAAGGTCGATAGTCCGTGATGGAATACATTGAGGCCTTCGAGGAGTACCGGATGCGTTGTCGATTCGTGGAGGACCTTTGGATTGCATCGGCATGTTTGCCCACGAGCTTCGGCCGGCCCTCTGCAGCATGGTGCTTAAGTGCAACCCTACCGAGGTCAATAAAGCCAACACATAGTGTAGCACATGGAGCATCCGAGCGAGAAGGTCGTCGTTCACACGACCCCAGCTGCCCCTCGAGCTATCATCGCTCGACCCGCCCTGTCCGCGACTGCACAGACCTCGCAGATCGCCGGAGGGCAAGGGAACACCCCGGCCACTTCAGTGGGCTCCGCCCCACCAGCTCGGGCCGTCACTACTGTGAATCGTCCTGTCCAGGGTTAGTCCCGCCCCATTTTTTTGTCCACATCCTGTCCCGTCCAAGAAATTCTCGTTCCGTCCAACGTCCCGGGACGAAACAGGGCGTGCGTCAGCATTAGACCATTAAGAAATTGACACGTGGCGCAGCATGTGTTTCGGGCAGCTGGACCTGTCAAACGCATACTTTACTCCCATAGGATGAAATAACCGTCCTCTCCCCCATCCAAGGCCCCAGACGGGACGGCTATTTCGTCCATGGACATAGAAATCGTCCTTGTCTATCGTCCGAAGTTCTGGACGGGACGGTTTTTTCGTCCACGGACTGTTCGTTCTGGTCCATCCATACTGGATTGACTATTCGTCGTCATCGTCACCGTCATCAGATGACGTCTGCTGATCCCAAAACTGCAGTCGAAGGTCACTACTTGGATCTGCAGATTGCCGGATCGACCGCGGATGCTAATGCTGTTCTTCCTCTGGTTCGATCGTGATCTCGACGTTTTTCGTTGAAGATTTGTTCTGATCTTCTTTTTTTCGAATCCGGAACGCAGAACTTGGTGGAGATCTGCTTCGGTTTTGAAGTTATCATGCACGGCCGGCCCCGCAAGGCTGCCAAGGCGGAGGAACTGGTAGCCTCGGCCGCCAAGGCCGAGAAGTTGAGGCAACTTCAATCTCTGGTCCTCGACAACCATCGGCGCCGGATGTATGGACGACGTATCTTCCTCAATCCTGTGATATCTTCTTCGTCTGTTTGATTCGGTTTCAGCTCCTCAGATCTGTCGATTTCGCCTTTTTCTTCCTGCAGTTACACTAAAGAAGCATTGGAAATTTGTGCGAAGCTGCTGGAACTCAACCCTGAGGTGTATACCGCATGGAATTACCGGAAACATGCCGTCAAGAGTAGTTTGGAGTCATGCGTTGATCAAGAACTCGTTCAGTCTATCCTCAGCCAGGAGCTTACAGTAGTAGGTTCTTCGATCCACCTCTCGTATCTCTCTCTCTCTCTCTCTATCTATTTCAGAGAAAAGTGGGTGCAATAATTTGTCAAAAGCGACGTATGTACTATCCTATCTGTCTGTCTAATCATCTATCTATCCATCTCTCAATCTATTCATCAATAAAACAATCCATCTTTCGATCATTCGTCTATCTACCTATCTATCTTATCGTCTGTATGTCTGTTTATCTATATATCTATCTAAATATTTTTTGTATCTATCTATCTATCTATTTTTGTATCTATTTATCTATCTATGTATCTATTTTCGTACCTATCAATCTATCTATCTAAAATATGTATCGAATTTAAAAATTTTGTTTTTCGAAAGGCTGAACTAGCGCTGAGGCGGAATCCTAAATGTTATGGCGCCTGGCATCATCGGAAATGGATTTTGAAGCTGGGATGCAAAGAGGCAGATTTCAATCAAGAGTTTCGGCTTCTGGATCTTTTGCTGAAGGCAGACTCGCGAAATTTCCATGGATGGAATCACCGGCGGTATATTTCTGTTCATAGCCATGGGCGTTTAATTTAGTCGTTAATCTAAATTAATATTCAATTCGATTGTAAATTGCAAGCGTTCATTTCGGAACGAAATAAATATCTGGGCCATTTGTGAAAATCAGGAAAATGCTACATACATTCTGAACAATACTGTAACGTCTGCATACCGATGCGGTTATGTTTAGATGATTTTTAATAATATGAAAGTATCATATAATCCACGTTCACTCATTAAAAGCATGGTTCTTTGATTTGGCATTAAGAGCACGTTCACTCATTTCCTTAAGATTAATTTCATTACCATTAATCGGTGGGTGGTTACCGACCCTTTTCAGGTGACCGCCTTTTTTGTTATTCAAGAAATAAAATTCATTACCATTAATACAAGTATACAACAATCTTATAAAAATAATAAAAAATAATGCTCGTAAGAAAAAACATTTACAGCCATCACATATCACACATCACATTCTGTTCGTGCTCGTTTCTTGGTCTCCAACAAATGTTTGTACTCTTTTTTTGATCTCCGATGAACCACAGGTTCGTTGCAGCCCTGGGTAGTGTGCCACAAGAAGAGGAACTCGATTTTACAACGGAGAAAATACATACAAACTTCAGCAACTATTCAGCGTGGCACAACCGATGGTATGCTCTGGTCGTTTCAGAATCTTATGTTCGTAAATTAATTATCTCGATTTAGCTCCTCCCAGCCTCACTGAGATGGATTTTTATGACAACTATTCGAGATACATTTGAAGTCTCCGTACATGCCCGTTAATTGAGTCATTTTGCAAGGCCCCAATTATGTTAATGTTTTTATTCACTCTTAAGAGACCGAGATTCGTGAATTGGACCACTTAGGAGGAGCTTGGAATACAAAGTTGCGAAATGTACTTTTGGTTTAACTTCTACGGTAGTTAAGTCTGGGTTTCTGCACTATGGACGTTTAGGGTTAAAGTTCGCTTTCCTATGCTCATTGATCTTTCTTCATGGCGTCATTTGAAATGAATGTATTTCTTTGTTGGCCAAATCTGACCGATCTGCATTTGAACTTGAGTGCAGTGCTATTCTTTCCAATTTGATGGGCCAGAAAGTCTCAGGATTTTCTCCTAAAGAAAAGGTTTTAACAGAGGAACTTGAGCTTATACATCAGGCTCTCTTTACAGATCCAGACGATCAAAGTGGATGGTTCTATCATTTTTGGCTTCTCGATCAAATTAGAGCTCAGGATTCTCTCTTTCTTATATCTACATGGCCTGCTCAGAGTTCCGAAGTTGTCCTAACTTTTAAGACAAGTTTGGAAGATACCCAGTCTTCAGATGATGTCCAAGATAATACCATATCCCTCCCTATTGTTTTATACTTTAGCAAAGCAGCCAAAAATGTTGACTCGACCACTGTCTCAGTGAATTCTGTCTTTACAGAAAGTGATTGCCTTGACTGGAAGGCCCTCTCTACAGATATTAATGCGGAAGCTAATTGCTGGGTTGCATATCTAAAGATTTCTGAAAGAAATTCGCAATCCCTTGAAGCTTATCCAGTAAAAGTGATCTTCAATCCCTCTCAAGGTCTCCTTTCCTTGGATGGCTGTCCTTTGGTCGAAGCTTCCTCTTATGAATTTTCCATAAAGATCGATCCGGACCGTGCAAGACACAGCCACAAAAAAACTGGAGCTGATGTGTTTAGCTGGGATCATGATTATTTTCTTGGGTTCAGCGCTGCTCAGACTTGCTCTTTAAAAGCTCCAAATCTGCAGCCAAAGGTAAAGGATCACTGTGATTGGCGTTCTGAGATCTTATCTGGGGAAATATTGCTTGTTCAGGAGCTAATATCTGAAATTAACTGGTGGGTTGATTCTTCAGAATCTTGTTTTGATGTGTACGAGGAAGATTTTTCCATCTAAGTTATTTCATAATACCTTAAATCATTCACTTTGTCTTTGGTTTGCAGTAAAATTGGAAAGCTCACCTTAGCTCGATTGTTCGTAGATCAATATCACATACTTTCTGGGATTGGATATACCAATTTGAAAATACAGTACGAAGAAGCGTTGCACATTTATGATGAATTAATGCAGTTAGATCCATTGCACGTGGGTTATTACAAGGATCAACGCAGCTTAGTCCTCATGGAACAGGTCACTCATTTTTTTCTCTTTCAATTATGATTCATCACTTTTTCGTAAAGCTTGGCACATAAAATTTCCCCCGCGTGACATATTCTAAGTGGATACAAGACTATATTTATCTGCGTCCATACTAAGGTTCTCCCGCATTTGTTTTTGAGTTCTGCTTTTTTATAAATAGTTAAAGATTAAATAGCGATTGTGGAGAGTAAGTGTTTGATGCTTCCTTTACAAGAACGTACCATCTCTGTCTCAAGAGAAGGAAATCAAATCAAGACACATGCCAATGCTTGCACATGTGAATCAGTTTAAAAGGGAAAACTGCGCAGGAGGGAGAAATCGCTGGAGGCCAGAACATAAGGAATCCCATCCATGGCTGGAGAGGGTTACGTCCATCCCTTGCAGCCAATCCTATCCTTCTTTCCTTGTTCCTCTAGTATTTCGGTGACTGAACTGGAAGCATTTCTTGGATATTCGCGTTTGGCTTGGAATTGAGTGAACCGGTGGTTTTTCTTGGACAATTCCATTTCTTGATACTGAATTTAGTGTATCAACTAGTATCAGGGCAAACGATCACCATCTAAACCTTACTAATAGATGGTCTTGATGAACAGTGGCAAGGCTTACGCCACAAAAGTTCTATCTGGTATACATCATCAACTCAAGGCTATGACCTTAAGTTAAGGCTGATAAGTCTCTGCTGAGGACTTACCACAACAAGAGGCAGTGCAGGACAGGTGGCTCATGTGCGTGCTAATTACATATGTGTCTTCGTTTGAATAAAGGTGGAAAGGGGCTTTATAAAGGGGAAGGTATTTTCCATTTTGGATTGTCAAGAATCAGTTTGGCATCAAGGTGGGAAGAACAGAGATTCTCCACTTCACCATCATCGAGAAGGGGCTGATCCGGGCGTCCATCTCAGATCCAGGAGGGAGCAGGTTGATCCAGATTCGATGATATATTACTCCTATTCCATTTCCAGTCTTCTCAACTTCCTGTACTCCTCTTGGTTAACTTTTTGTGTGTTCACGTTTTGAAATTGTTGACTTAGATTACTGCCTTCAGCGGGTGGCATTGTCCGAGTTCTAGCATCCATTTCCTAGATCTATTGGGAAGGATTTCGTTGAAGGTTATATCTCTCAGCCAGAAGTCCAATCGAGTTGGGACCTTAACATTATGGGATCAGAGCCACTCTGATTCTCAGAATAAATGGCAGGTCTGGAGGAGAGGATGAAGCATTGGCAAACAAGTTTGATGTGAATCGAAGCGGAGTAGCTAACACATTGGACCATATTACGCACTAGATGGCCAACATCGGCACCAGTTTGAAGATCAAGGCACCAGTGGTTGTGCAGGCCAACTCGGTTTCTGAAGCTCCAAGAAAGAAGAATAGAATCGACTGCAACTTAAACCATGACATCTGCCAGTTTTCTTTGGTTATCAACCAGAGGCATGGGTGAGGTGTGTAGAAAGGTTCTTTTGCCTCCACCCTATGCCTGATCATGGTAAACTCAATGGCATTGCCTATGTTAGATTCTGCCTTAACTTGGTTCATACATACTGAGGAGAATTTTGGTACGATTACTTGGGTGGATTTCAAGGCACACTTTGAAGGATGGTAGCAACTTTTTGAGATTCGACGAATGACTACTGTTAGTGAGTATTGGACTGAATTTGAAGCTATCACCCGGAAATTGCGCATTGTAGCTCCAGAGATCAAGGGAAGTGCCTATCTTAGAGGGTTAAAACCTGAAATTAGGGTTGAAGTCCTGTGCTTAGGTCTTTCGAATTAAGATAATTATGCATCTCTTTCTCGGGGCCGAATCCTATCTTGGTATACTCTATAGAGCATTGAAAACTGTTCCTCCAACTGCAGAGTTACCACCTAACACGACTTCAATGGCACGCACCAATACTCATAATGTAAATCAATACAAGTCTTTCCTTCACAACAAGGTGAATTCTTCTACTGGTAGCCAATCTATCCTCATTACTCAGCATTATGATTAGCAAAATAGGAGGAATCAGAGAATTACCGAGCTGAGTAGCAGCAAAGAAAAGATAAAGAACTTGCGACAACTGCATTGACAAGTTTAATCCTGGCCATCGCTGCAGGAAGAATCTTAATCTCATTATTAATCAGAGAAGGTGATGAGTCTTCCTTGCATTCTGATCCAGTTGAAGTGGAAGATTTGATGCAGATGGATGATGAATCAATAACAGATGGAGCTTTTTTCTTCTCCAGGGTAAATCTAAGGCTGGCGGAAAGGCAGTCTTTTCCATGATATTGCATCCTAACCCATATCTTGTTCATTTCTGTGAAGTTTTGAAGAATGAAATTGATAAGTATTTCAGCAGAGCTTATCGAAGACGGTGGTTCAAAAGGGGGGGAGACGCAACAACGAATGATATTTGAAGATGCGGGCTATAAATAACACCACGAGGGAAGGACAAAAGGAACACACGAATTCTTTTTCTTCCTCTAAGACCCCGTATGGGTGCGGGTGCTGGAGCAGTCGGAAGGGTCATTCCCGACGGTCAGCTTGGGGGAGATCCATCAGATCTTATACCGTATTCTTCTTTTCTTTTCTTATGTTTGTAGAACATTGGGGATACTTTTCTCATTTTGTTCTTCAATAGAAGTTGCGTTACTAGTTGAAGATCGATATATTGTGGAATTCCTGTTGATTGCTATCCCCATTATATCAACTAGTATCAGAGCTTCGTTGATTCCTGACCTCCCATATGGAAGACAGCCGGTTGGAGCCAATGGATGCAGATCCAGTTGCTGACGTTTTGACGCAAATTTTGAAGCAATTATTGCTGATGAACCCCAAGATCGAGAGTAGTACTGTGTCGGCGTCCACTACTGCTCCGGCGACAACAGTAAGCACAATGTGGTATGGCAGAGTACCTATCGCCTGCGAAACCTCAGCGTAAGCTAAATCGACATTTCGCAAAGGAGATCTACCTATTTTCTCCGGGGATCAGGCCCAATGAGGGCTCAATTGCATTGAGAGGTTTTTCTTTGTGAATACATTATCACATTCCAAAAAGCTAAATCTCAATCTTTATTTGGAAGGATCCGCTCAAGCCCAGTTTATATATGCCGAAAAGCAGTTCGGATTTGAAAACTGGTTCAACTTCAAACGGAAATTTGAACGTCGATGTGGTTTTTCTTCCAAGACTCTTCGGCAAAAGTTGTTCAACTTGCATCAGCTTGGTAATGTATCAGATTATAGAGCAGAGTTTGAATTACTCGTGGTTTATCTTCCTCCACTAGATGAAGACGTTTTGGAAACTGCTTACACGAATGGACTTAAGCCAGAAATTCGTGGCAGAAAATCCCAAAATATCGGTCATTCGGAATCAAACAAGTGATGGACATCTCCATTGAGGCCAAACCGAACGTCATGGTAATGTGACAAACTTGGCCAACCAACCAGAATGATTCAAGCAAAGAAGCCTGCCCACGACTAGAATGTTTCAATCTCATCTTCGTTGTCACATGTGCGAAACAGATGGACTACCACTTTCATGGCAGAAAATCTCCCACTGTGTTCACCGAGAAACTGACTGAAAATTTTTCATGACCTCCATGAAAGAAAATTATGATGTTAACTGATGAGGAGTTTAATTCAAGAAAAGGGAAGGGACTCTGTTACCATTGCAATGATAAATACCTACCAGGACATAGATGCAAGTGAGAGTTAAACATCTTCTTGGTAGAAGGAAATGCTACTGAAGACATGCTGGTCAACGATGAGGACATAATGCAAACGGATGACATCCCTATTTTGGAGGGCTCTTTATGTACAGTCCGTCCGGCTCCAAGTCCCAACGGCTCCTTGAAGGTTTGGGGCGAGCTATTGGAACATCCACTCATAATTCTCATTGATGGCGGCGCCTCTCATAACCTAATTCACATGAGAGTGGTCCGGTATTTCCATATTCCTGTTGAGGGGTCAATGAGTTTTGATCTCATTTTAGGAGATGGCTCTATCAGAAGGGCGACAGGGCTTTGCATGGACATACCACTTACAATTCAGTGCTTAAGCTTTATTCCAGATTTTATCCCGTCTGATTTGGGAAATATTAATATCATCCGTGGCATCCAGTGGCTGATGACACTTGGGGTGGTCTTCATGCAATTACGATGAGTTCATGATAAATTTTTGCGGGATGATCAGATTTTTACTTTCCAAGCAGATCAGATGCTAAATTCTTCCAAGGTATTTCCACGTCAGCCCATGCAGGCACATCAGGATTGACTTGAATCACTGGAAGAAACTATTTATGTCAACAAGAAACGTATTCGGCAACCAATAGAGGTATTTTCTACTGCTTCTAATCCATGCATTATCTTCTTACAACAGCAGTTCCCCACAGTTTTTGACATTCCAAAAACTCTTCCACCCAAAAGAGTAATCGATCATAAGGTGCATTTGATTCCAGGCCCGAAACACATCAATGTTCAAATCCATGGCATGGTGCATGTAGCATGCATTCAGTTGCAGACTGCTGGTAACTTCGGCCAGCCATTTCTGCTTGCTCTCCTTCCCGACTTCTCCCTGCATTCTCAATCTCCCTCTCCTTCTGCTTCGATCTCCTCCATTTCTTCTTCTTCTTCTTCTTCTTCCGCTTCAATCTCTCCTTCGATCCGTTATGTTTGCTTCAGATTCTTTCATATTGTCACTCTACGTATATGTAATGTCTTCTCTTTAGCTTCCAGTATCTATCCACTCTATTCTTCTTCCTCTCTCATGAGATCGATCCTCTGATTTCTTGCTATTTCCACCAGCGTTGCTAAGAACATAAACGTTATTATGTTTCATCATTAAAATTTCAACGTGTTTTCCCAGAGTAATCAAAAACGAGAATAACAGCTCGGCCTTTTCAAGATCAATTGCATTCCGGTCTAATCATCTACGAGATGAAATCTTGCAGAGCTTGAGGAAGTTCTTTCAGGTGAGAGGGTAGTGATCTGTGAAGAGATCTATCACAGTATCCCCCAGATTGGTCATGATTGCCACCGACATAATACCCGGCCAGAATCCACTTTTGCTGGTATCTTCATTTCCCCTCGTTTTTCATTTTTTGTTCTTTGCAGTAAAAAATACCCCTTCGCAGAACATTTAGGCGCCAAATTGATTGGTCCTGGATCCTCGCATTGGCCTTCCAAACTGAAAAGGGAGTGCGGGTCCAAAACCATCCGTCTTGTTCTCTGGGTCTTGGGTGGCACTGATTCAAGGTTTGTTGCGTGTCCAACAAGGCTGCCACCCTCTGGTCTGACAGGGCACTGCCTACCCTTGAATTCCATGTATTGTTGCAGCATTCCCCCATTGTGGCATCTGGGCATCAAGCAAGCACAAAGAGCTGAGGGAATGCCTCCCGCAAAGGGCCACCCAAAGACCATTGATCTGTCCAAAATCAAAATAGGGAGCCGTCTCCTAGATGGGCGGAGAAGAAGTCTTTGACTAGGAGGAAAATCTTTCTAAGGCCCCACCAAAACGACGACGTCCCTCTGCCGTGTAACCAATTTTGTTAGTAATGCTGTGTTCATGCTTTGTAGATTAGGATGCCCAAACCTCCTTGTTTGATAGGTCTGTGGATGAGATCCCATGCCGCCAGTGCTAGCCATCAACTCGACTCTGGTTGGCTGTGGCGCCTTTCCACAAGAAACGGCAGATCAGGCCTTGGGGATTCTGACCGATTCCTACAGACATCTTGAACACTGAGAGGTGGAAGATGGGGATTGACGACAATACTGACCTCACTAGCACCAATCGACCTCATCTGGAAAGTACCTTGGCTTGCCATCCTTCCATCCGTCTCTACCTTCTCTACCACCGGCTGCCTGTTGACCTTAACCATCCTCCCTCTGTCTGTTTGAAACATTATCTTATGTTCCAGAAAATTTTCATTTTTATTGATCAATTTAGCTTATGATTCCTATCTGAGCAAAAAGAAATTCCCTTACTTTACTGCAAGTATTTAGCCAAGCTACTGGAATTCAATTTTTAAATCTGCTTCAATAGTGGAAAAAAAAAGAATATTGTTGCTGATGTATTATCCAGATAAACAGGGATAGAAGACATTATGTGCAACTCAAATTCGATCACACCCTGGAGGGATACACCGAAGATAGGTGATGCATTCCAGAAAAATCCCAAAATTGTTCAACGTCAAGGGGTCCAAATGCTTTCACTAAATACATGATCAACCAAAACTTGATGCGTTCCAGAAAAATCCCTCGTCAAATACTCCAACGATAACAATGCAATAACCATAATTCAAAACAGAGGACCTCTGGGGCGTACAACGAACGTTGAGAAGTAGGGATAGAAGATAGAGACAGAGGCAGCTAGAGACGACTGAATCGGAGAGTCCCTGGTGAACCTCAAGCTGGAGGATCTCCACTTGTTGAAAGCAAAATCTTCAACTTCCTCCCACAATCAGACGCCAACACCTTTTAAAACAAAACCTACATGGAACATATCGTTGATGTCGCCCGTGCGTTGTTGATAGGTTTCCTCGGATGCGTCTGGGGCATTATCGTCATGCTGCTATGCTTCCTTTCTCTCTGTGTTGCCTTTAAATAGCACAGCCTTCCTTTGAGGCGGGCAGACTGAATGTTGGAGTTTAAGTAGTAGTTGGTTTCCTTTCTCTCTAGTCTCTTCAATATCCATGCTCCGCCTCCCTCCACGATCCCCCATCCCCGCGATCGTCTCTGCATCACCGTGTCATCAGGCGGCTCGTCCCTGGACGATCCCTACCCCCTCAGCTTGGCATCTTCTCCTACCCTTCCCCTTTCACCTCTCTACCCCGGGAATTCCCTACCTCGACTCATCCTCTTCCCCTTCCAATACGAACCTGGCACTAGGTTCGTATCAGTTGTCCATCGCACATGCATTGTCCCCGCCACGGGTAGCTTCCTCTGATACACGTCTTCTCTTCGTCCTATGATAGGTCCTCATAGGGACTCTATCACATGTCCTCGATTCTGAGGTTGCACCTGGAAAAGCTTTCTTACTGTAAGAGTGGAGAAGCTCTGATACAGGAGAGCTTGGGCCTTCGTGAGCCCATCAGCAACTCAAGCACAAGGATCCTTGTGAGGTCGTATTAAATGTGCCTCACAGGCTTTCACCGAAACATTGTCAAGAATCAGGAAAGTGAGAATGAGGAAAGGGGGAGTAATGAGATAAAGCAGGGGGTGGCAAAAACACTATTTCTCTCTGTATAGTTTTCTAGAATTATTCATTAACTGGATCTGGAGAATATTTCACTCTCCAACTTGAAGGGGATTGTTGAATGGGGATTTGTTTGGGCATTTTTTTTCAACTGTTGGTCTTCTATACCTCAACAGGACCCATTATTGGGTAGCTTATTCTAATCTGATTGGATTGACGGTCCTATTGCCAACAGACTTATGTCCTTTTTCTCTATATATATCAGTGCATTGAAATCTGATTTTTAAGTAAAGAAAAATTTTGATTTCTCTCTCATCTCCATGATCCTCTTCAGCAGTCACGAGCGGATATTTCAGGCTCTCTGATGGTTTTCTTATTTTTTGAATGGAACAAACATTAGGTTTCCATTAGTTCCTTTTTTACTCTCTACTGCTGCCGTGGATAAACTCAAACGTTTATGAGAATCACATTGCAGATGACTTTGGATGAGTCCATAGAGAAGCATTTATGGCTGTCAAAGGAATCTTCCTTTACAAGTGCTGATTGGAGTATTTGCTTGCGACTGAATAATATTTCCTTGACACGCATTGGGTCTGTTGAGCGCTTGTTATGGGTCACCATGCTAGACCTTAGTCACAATGAACTTCAATCAATCTCAGGTTAGAGACGATATTCCTTTCCAGGATTCTATCCCTTTTAACGTCAATTTATTTTGTGATGCAATATCTCTTACTTTTTTTCTTATGCCTTGAACTAATATTAAAAAAACTGTTACAACTGGTTTGAACCAGTAGATATTTTCGTTCTGAGTTTGTTTGAAATAAAGTGGCGTAAAAATGCAAAACCAACTGTTATTTATAAATTGTTAAACTATTTATCAAATTTCCCGTTTCCAGATGTCTATGATCTATGCATATCCGAAAAATATTGTGCCATGGGATTCTTTTCATATTTTATCACATTTTGATTCAGTTTTCTT
Organism: Wolffia australiana; assembly: GCF_029677425.1. Taxonomy (NCBI): domain Eukaryota; kingdom Viridiplantae; phylum Streptophyta; class Magnoliopsida; order Alismatales; family Araceae; genus Wolffia; species Wolffia australiana. Next base: position 1,422,122 of record NC_135852.1, on the reverse strand, counting down.
TTTCTGACTCAAGCTTTTTTGTAACTCTTAACAACCACTTTGGTAGGTTTGGAAGCAATGCAACACCTGTCCCACTTGAACCTAAGCCACAACAATCTGAGCAGCATGTCTGCGTTGGAACCCTTGAAATCGAACATCTCTCTGCGAGTCTTGAACATCTCTTACAACGAGATTGGCGCCCATTCAATCGACACGAAAAGGTGCCTTCGAAGCTCATCGGCCTTACCCCAACAGACTGGAAGTTATGGAATCAACCAAGGATTTAATGAGTATGATGACAAGGAAATTAAGCTTCACTGGGATACAATCCAAATCTTCAAGAACATGCACCTTGTCCAATTCGATGTTGTGGGCAATCCTATCCTTACTGAGTCATTTAAAACCCTGATGATCAAGCTAATTCCTTCTCTTCAATGGTTTGATCATCAGCCAGTTCTTCGTTATTAAAAAAACTAATGATATAATTAATGTAGAAAAGTTGCAGCTGAATCAATGAAAATGTTTGTTTTACTGGTTTTTCACATGGGGCGTAAGTATCATCTGAGTTTCAATGCCCCTCATCTGATGTTTGAATACTTGAAAATTGCGTTGGTCTCCTGATATTCTGTCCAAGGACACGAGAGATAACTCAAGAAACTCAAGGATATTTTTATAGCTCAGTTTTTTATCTCCTGATAACATTTTTATGATTTAAATGCAGTTGGAAGCTTATGGTTAATATTTACATACTGATTTTACTGCCATATAAAATCTGGAAGCTAGTTTATTTTAATACAATAAAAAAATTACATTATTTTTAAGGATGATTAATCCTATTTTTCAGGGCTTGAAAAAAAGTATATATTTGAAGTTATTCCTGGAGTACTCACTGTACATGTCTAGCTTGTGAGAATATCATCGTAGTTAGTTCAGTAGTTCTTTATTTTAGTGCCACACTAAACATGGAAACTTATTAATTTAATATGATAAACATCCTACAGTATTTTAAGGATTGCTATTCCTATTTCTTAGGGTTCAAGCAAAAGTATTATTTAAATTTTTTTTCCCGAACAAACACACGTGATATATATTAGGTACCACAAGATGGTTAATACTTGATTAATGTTTTTAGTTCCACATTAAATCTGGAAACTTATTTTAAATACAATAAAAATCTTACAATATTTTTAATAATTATTATCTTTATTTCTTAAGATTTGAGAAACAGTATATGTTAAAATTATTTCTGGAACACATGATTTATATCTTATGAGTATATAATGGTAGTTACTTTTGTGGAAAATCAAATCTGGAAGCTTACTTATTTTCACACAATAAAAATCTTACAATCTTTGGAATAATGATTTTTCCTGTTTCCCAGGGCCGAATAAAAAAGTAAAATTTAAAATTATTCATGGAACGAATACACTAGGGGTATAGTGTGTAAGAACCTTATGATATATATATGAATACGTATTTTAATTCCGCATTAATCTATGAGCTTATGTATATTTTAAATCTCACAACATTATTAAGCATTATTACTCCTAATTTTCAGGGCTTGAGAAAAGAGTGTATTTGAAAGTGGACAATTATATATTGAAATTATTTCGTCAATAAATAACAGAGATACATATGTTATGTAAATATTATCGTAAATATATTAGAGAAATTAGGATCCAAAATCCTATTTTTATTCATCAATTCCTTGAATCGTTTTTACGATTGGCATCCCCTCAATTGAGGGCTAGTTAAAAAATACCGAAATTTTATTTTATCAATAAATTATGGTGATATAGAGCTGATGGATAACTGAGAAATTCTTATTTTTTTACTATCTGAGAATATCTGAGAATTTTTTTAGTTTGCTTATTTTTATACAACAAATCCTAGAATACTTTTTTCAACTGGCATTACTTTTATTCAAGGGTAGTAGAAAATTGTATTTTAAAATTTTTTCTCGAATAAATTACAGTGAGACATAGCTTACAGGAAATGTTTTGAATATCTTTAGGAAACATTTTTAGTTCCTCCTTAAATCTGGAATATTACTTATTTTTATACAATACATCATTAATTTTACAATTGGGATTCATTCCATTAAGGCTAGTAGAAAAGTATATATTGAAATTACTTAACGAATAAATTACAATGATATATAGCTGATCCAAAATTTGTCGTGATTATTTGAGATTTTTTTAAATTCCTCATTAAGTATGGAAGCTTACTTATTTATATAAAATAAGATCATAGAATCCTTTTTAAAATTGACATTTCTTCTGTTGATGGTTAATTTAGAAAAATTTAAATTTAAATTCCTTCTTGATTAAATTTTCAGTTCCTTGTTAATGTGGAAGGTTACTTATTTGTATGGAATAAAACCCTTCAATTTGGTTTAAAATTAGAATTCCTTTCATTGAGGGTTAGTAGAAAAATTTTCTTAAAAGTTAGTACACAAATTGTGTTTCAAAATTATTTATCAAATTAATTGTCGTAAAGGTTAGTACAAAAAATGTTGTTGAAAATTCTTTCTCAATGTGATATATACCTTCCATGAAAATTAATATAACTATTTGAGGACTTTTTTTCGTCTCTCAGTCAATCCATAAAAGCCACAAATTTTTATATTATAAGTCCTTGAATCTTTTTTACGAGTGGCATTCCTTTCATCTCGGGCTAGTACAAAATTATATATTAAAATGATTTCTTGCATAGTTACGGTGATATATAGCTGATGCAAAGTTGCCGTAGATATTTGAGAAACTTTTCTAGTACCTCTTATAATATAAAGGATAGGATATTTATTTACAATAAAAATCCTTGAATTCGTTTTTACAATTAGCATTCCTTCCATTGAGATCTTGTAGACACATTATATCCTAAAATTCTTCCTCCAAAAAATATTGATGACGTATAACTTTAGCTAATATTATTGTAAATATTTGAGAAATTGTGTTAATTATGTCAGAAATATATGTGGCTGGAAAGCCAATCACACATTCCACATTTAGATTCATGTTCATTAATAGAACATATTCAGTATATTGAATATGTGAAGCTTATAATGAAGTCCATGAATACATGATTGGAATTGGTAAATTATAATGAGATTGTAATACAGAGATCACTAGTCATTTAGCATGTGTTCTAAATATTCATATGCGAAGGATACTTGAGAAGTACATTGAAGTATCTGCATAGAGTACCGCGATCTAGCCTCACTCATAGGATGAGTATGGCTCGTCTCGTAGCCATTAATGTGAAGTCACGAATGATAGATAGTGGGTACTCTTTAGTTGAAAGAGTTCACTGAATTGATCCGTACTAATAACTGAATGGTAATACCAAACTGTCAGTCGGGTTGATTCACGTCATGGTTGTATAAGTGGTCCTTAGATTAGATGGACAATTGTACTTTGACTATGACCTACGAGTTTCTAATCACGGGTTTCTGAATATTCTTAGTTTGGATGCATCAAGAAGTTTATGAAGATAATTGAGTGGTCAAGAAGGGATCTCCCACCCTCGGTATAAGAGGTCACAACTCAAGGAAGATGATGCGATGAAGTCCTTGGCAATGATAGTGAAATATCGGAGAAGAGTTCTCTAATGATATTAGAGAAGCATCAGTTCTAACTCGGATGACTAATTAGGGTTTGACAGTTGACCATACCGCAAGTCATTCTAGGAGCGTCAAATGGATGAGGGACTATATGTACACGGTAACCGATGATGAACATGTTCCATGAGTGAGTTTATACACATTCCTTTGTATCTTTTAGAGCCCGAGGTGTAGTTAGGCACACGTTGGAAACTCAACCTATTGATTGGGTTAAATTAATCTAACATTAATTAATCTATATTATGATATAGTTAATTAATTTAGAAGACCAATAAAGGTTATTAGTCACTAGAGTCGTCTTTGGACCTAAAGGGTCACACACAACTCCTCTTTGGACATCAGAAGATATACTTAAGTTTGGGGAGTTTTATGAAAAATACCCACTTAGTATAAATAGGGGAAGGCCCTAAAAAAAATTCACCCATGCCAGAATTTTTTAGGGCCTTCTCCTTCTTCTCACTTTTCCCCATGGCTCTTCTCCATTTCCCATGTGATCGGGATGATGCAACAACGAAGATAGAGGTTGAACTGAGCTCATCTCTGTGAAGGAAGAGATATGACGTGCTGGGAACACATGTATACTTTTGGAGGATGCACATATGAGCAGCTCCACTCCACTCATTTGAGGATCAAAGGAATAATGGATGCAAACCGTGATGAGGTGATTTGTTTAATGATTTGTTATGCCATTATGATTCGTTAAAGTCTCCCACTGTAAATCATTTTGAGTTCTTCATCGAGATCCCGACCTCTAGAACAAAAAGGTCCTCAATAAATCTCATAGCTTACTTATTTATAAATAATAAATTGTATAATACTTTTGGAATTAGCATCCCTTCTATTAGGGGCTAACATACAACCAATATATGAAATTCTTTCTCAAATTGGGAATTTATCAGATCAATGCTCACCTCAAATTGGACAAATTCTTTGATCAATGCTAAGCCTCAGGTCCGCAAAGACTTTGCCTTTATGGATTCAAATATTATGTAGTTATTTGGCCGATAATATGCCCTTTATAGGTCCATAGTATGCCTCGAGTGATCTGAGTCTGGGCCCTTGTTGGATTATTAGTCGCCCATAATTGGGCCTATATTGGGCCCTTCTGGGCAAATACATGTCAATCAAGGGGCCAAATATAATTGCATTACTGGGCTCATGCAAGACCAAAAGTGGGCTGATAGTGCGCATTTGTGGGCCCAGTGTAAGGTCTTGATAGCGAAGGTGGTAGGTACTATACATAGGATCAAGTGATACTAGTCCTTAGTGAGCTGACATGGGCGTTTATTGCTATGTTATGATCCGTTATCCCACATCTGAATTTTTATTCTCTTTCTCTGTCATTTATTGTCGCCCCCTATCTCTCTCGCTCTCTATCATTCTAGCTCTCCTCTATACATATAGATTTATACATCTGGTCTCGGTCTCTCGGTCTCCATTTGTGTCATCTCTCTCTCTCTCTCTTTGTTTCTCTCTCTCTCCCTCTTACCTCTTAGTCTCTCTCTTTCTCTCTCTCTCTCTCTACCTCCGTGGCTCTCTCTCTTTGTTTCTCTCTCTCTCTCTCCCTCTTACCTCTCAGCCTCTCTTTCTTTCTCTCTCTCTCTCTCTCTCTCTCCACCTCCATGGCTCTCTCTCCTTATCTCTCTAGAATGCCCCTTTCTAATTATTTTTCTTGAAAATGCTAACTCCTTTTCTCTCTTCATAGCGCTCCCTTGTTCTCTCCTTTGTTCCCTCAGAAATGGTCTCTCCTCTCTATTGGTCATTGATTTTCTATTTAGGTCACATGCTCTTCTTTTCTCTCTAAATTTAGACTCATTTCCTCTCTTGCACCCTCTGTCACATAGTCTCTCTCCATATCTCTCTCTCCTTTACTCTCATAGTCTCTTTCTATCCCTCTGTCTCCTTTACTCTCATAGTCTCTTTCTCTCTCACTCTCTGCCTCCTTTACTCTCATTATCTCTCTCTCTCCTCTACTCTCTCTCTCTCTCTCTCTGTTAATGGGGGACCATCCGCCAGCTGAGGCACCAGGTCAACCCGCGGTGAAACGCCAGCAACCACGTCGCGAAGCTCGAGCTGACGGGAAGGACCTGGAGTTCAAATACACGGCGTGATGAGAAGGCTTCCCCAATTTACTTTCCTTGTGTTTTCCCGAACTTTCTCGTTGTGTTTTGTTCGGGGAGGGCCTCTGTATTTTGGCCTGTCCATCATATTTTGAACCGCATTGTACGGCTCGATTAGGGGTCTTCCCTAATCATGGGCCGACCCCTAGGGTTTCCTCCCTCCTACTATAAAAGAAGACGAGATGCCCTAGAGGAGATTAGAGAGAAGTTGAATTATGTTTTGCAGCTTGTTAGAAGGAGAGACCCCTTGAAGGAGAAGAGGAAGCCGCCACCGCCTCGCTCGCCGCCGCCGCCGCCGAGACGCCACACCTCTGCCGCCGCGACCGCCGACTCCAGCGCCCTGCAGTCGCCAGCCGACCCTAGCTCGATCGAAAAGGAGGACTGGCCGCCCATGCGCCCAGTTCGCCCTGCAGAGTCCTCAGGGGGTCGCCGGTCTGCCAGACTAACCCCCCTGGATCTCTTGACACCGACCAGCCGCTGCCAAGATCGCCAGAGCGCCCTCTAAGGCTGCCGCCGAAACCCTCACCGAAGGAGGACGGCGCCGAGTCAAGGAAGAGTTGACTTAGGGCGGACGGACCGATTCCCGCACTGAGTCAACTCAGTCCAACCCGGTTTTAAGCACCGGCGAGTCACCACTGAGTTGACTGTGTGTGACTCGGATTCAAGTAAGGGCACTTGAAGGTAAAAACGCTGATTCGGAAGGGCATTTCCGTCAAGACAAAAAATAGACAAGAGGAGAAGCGTTAGGGCTTCAGCGAGCCGCCGCCGCTCGCCACCGCTCGCCGCCGCCGCCGCCATCGCTTGCCACTGCCAGTCGCCTCCGGCCCCGTCGCCACTACTCGCCGATGTCTTCTAGCGTCGCCCCCAGATCCCGCAGGCGCCCTTGCGCCCTTGAAGGTAAGCGCCGCCGCTCTTCAGCAAGCGGTCACCAAGATGTCCGCAGCCGCCCTTCGGCCTCGGCCACCCGTGCGCCCACCGCCCGGGTTGGTAATCGATTTGGCCTCGGACGCCAGCCCGCCCTCCAACTGAGGGGGAATGGTTCCGCCCCGAAGCCCTCACGGCTTCCCTGACCGGCGCCGCCGAGCACCGCCGTCGACCCGGCCTTAGACACCCGTCTGCCCTCCAACTGAGGGGGAACGGTTCCGCCCTGTAGCCCCCACCGGCTTCGCCGACCAGCACCGCCGAACACCGCCGGCGAACCAGCCTCGGGCGCCCGTCTGCCCTCCACGAGGTTCACGCCCAGGCCGGCCGAATCAGTTCGCTCGGTCAGCATCGAGGAGCGCCGACGGCAATCCGACCAGGCACCCGATCGCCTTCTGTGACGGCAATCCGACCAGGGCCGCGCCCGTGCCTCGACCCATGGCGGCCCGCCCCTCGCCCGTCTGAAGCCCTCTGAGGTGAGCCGGACGTCACCGACCACCACAACTCATCTTTCGACTCACTGCGCCGGACCGCCACGCCAATTAAAACTCGGCTTCGACGTGACTACCGGACCTTAGTCCGCAGGTCACGACGCTAACCCCTCTCTTGCATATTATGACCTCTTGCAATATTTTCTCACGTGCTCCTCCATTGGGCCTCGCCTTTCGCCGTTTCCCATACGTTGGGTTTGGGGTAGATATCTCCTCTCGTCTCCCCGTCTGACACTTTGTTTCCGAAATAGATAGTTGGATCGAGGATACCCGCTCCTACGGCATCCTTCTATTGATCTATCGGGTCATCGGGAGTCAGATCGTACGTGACACGTGCGGGAACTCTTTCGGGGCTCCGTCCTATTTCAGTTATTGCCGTACTTCTGTTATTTCATAAACGTGCATCCCCACATTCAAATAGTGAATTACGAGTTTGTTCACCTCCGCCCTGTGTTGCAACGCGCCCCATCGATCCTGGCCGTACATGTTGCATCATCTGTCCTTTACTCTCTCTTGAACTCATTTACTCTCATAGTCTCTGGCTCTCTATCACTCTCTGTCTCCTTTACTCTCACAATCTTTCTCTCTCTCTCTCTCTCTCTTTGTCTCATTTACTCTCATAGTCTCTCTCTCTGGCTCTTGCCTTTACTCTGTCATTCCTTCTCTCTCCTCTTTCCTCGTTCTATGTTCCTCTATTTAAACTTGCTATCTTCTTTTCTCATTTGAGCTTGTCTTCTACTTTTGTGTCTAATATCTCTATCATGTTCTCGCTCTCCCTCTCTATCTCTCTGTCTTTTTTCTCTCCTTGTTTTCTTTTCCCTCTTGGTGTCGCTCTCTCCTGGTTTTATCCCTCTTGAATGAGCCAGTCCTGAATTCGCAGAACCTCCTTCTCCAACCCTTCAGTCCACAAGAAGTTGTGCTTAAATCCATAAGCAGTGAAACACTCTCTATCAAAGAGAACACTCAGAGGGGAGAAACAAGAGTTTTAACCAAAAAATTGACTTCAATAATCATCCTTCAAGGGTACATGGAACCCTTTTATAGGCCACAAAAAGTGCAGGGTTGTCCGTCATGAATGTACCCATGAAAGGACAACTGAACATCTTGAGAAAAATAACTCTGACAAGCCAAAACAGAAGATAAACAGCTTGACAGGCCTGAGTAGAGATATCATGCAGATTCTAGGCATGTAGAAGGTGTCAGGAGATACTTGTGTTGCTCAAGAAGATCATGATGGGACAAAACAAAAGATATGCAGCTCTGCCACGTTAGATCATAGATCCTGGCACAAGAAGAATCTGTCAGAGGATTCTGTCAGATATGATATTTCCAGTAAATTTTGTTTGAGAAACTCTGTCAAAGGATCATGTCAGAGAAAATCTGTCAGAGGATCCTATCAGAGAAAATCTGTTAAAGGATTTTGAGGGGCTCTAGGTACTTTTCTGTAGATCTCGCAAGTTTTAGAAGAATCTCCTTCTTGGGCCACAAGTTCCTAAGGAGCCTTAGAAAATGGGCTTCTGGGCTACATTTTCTATCTTGAAGTTGTTCTCTTCTTTTCAACCTACATCTTGCTCTTCGCTCCCTTTGTTTTCTCGCTTGGTCTCCCTCTTTTTTCCTCTCCAAATTTTGCTCTCTCCCTCTCGACTTTTCTCTCTTAATCTTGTGCTGTTGCTCTCATGCTCCTTCCTAGCTCGGTCAGTCTTTCTCCCTCTCTCTTTCTCTCTTCTCATCTCGCTCTCGGTCTCTCTATCTCTCTCTCTCTCTCGCTCAAGAAGATGACCTGTTACTGATAACTGAAAAATTTCCGGTTCAGTCGAGTTCCTTCCGTCTGAGCAAGTTGCCCCTCTGCTGTCCATGATCGGCATCGATAGTCTCTTCCATCTGAGTATTAAGGAGACAACACTTGACTTTGCTCATAGTCTGGACGATAGTTGCTTCCATCCATTTCAAAAGAGAGGTACAAATGGTCCACTACTGCTATTTCAACAGAACAACGGTAAAAAACTCAACGGTCATGTTGAGGGTATAAATACCCGTGTCATTATTTGTTCATCGAGGCTTTTCTTACTCAAATATGTCTCCCAAGGCTGCGGCTCCGCCTGTCGCCCTGTCCATCTTCTACTCCCTATTTCTATCTTCTCTTCTGTAATGATCCACCCTGAATGGCATTTGATTGAAGATTGTGAGATGACCTTCTCTCTTCTTCTCTACTTCTCCCTTCTTGGACACAGGGCATCTCACTTTCCTTAACATTGAGAACCACTAGAAACATCCACATCTCACCACATAACAGAGAAGACCTGATACCTCGTTTACACCGTGGATGACATTATTTGATCACATACCCCGAGCACAAAAATACGACGCCTAAACGGCTTCCATTACTTTCAAGAAATTATAAACATAACACCTCTTAAGTCTTAACAACAGGTCTGGCAAACATTCTCCTCAAGTATACGTAAACCATAAACTTAACCACACACTGTGCATGAGAGGGTTGTGCCTAACATTCGATCTCGCCCTCGCTTTCTCGCCTTTCTAGCTCACAATAGTGGCTTCCGGAGGGGGAGGAGATCCGCCTCGCCAGTCACGACGGTGGAGGTGCAGCGGTGCATTTCTTTCTCGCTCAATCTTAGCATCTCTGTCAGTCTCTCTCAAAACATATCTCTATCTCTATGTCTCTTCCTCTTTGTGGTTTTTTCTCTATCTGTGTCTCTCCCTCTCTCTTTGGCCCTTTCTCCCTCTGTCTTTCTCCTGCTCTCTCTCCTTTTCTCTCCCAATCTCTCTCTCTATTTGAATCGATCCTTGTTTTCCTAATCTTGCTCTTTCCTGATTTCTCTTGAACTCTGCTATGTTATCTCACACAGAGTAAACAAGGAACAACCTCGCAAGATCCGAGCTCAAAGACATTGAGAGCACGAGAAAAAGGGGAATACTTTCAAGAAAAAATATCGGTGAACATTCCGATATTCTTGTACACATTTCTTCAAACACATGGGTTATTTATTACCCCAAAAAAATGAAAACAGCCTCAAAACGTTCTTCCACGTGGACCAATCATCTTCCACATAAATCAATCCATCGTGCGGTCCTGCTTCATTGTCTTCGATTGAGCGACTATCCTTCTTTCCTGAAAACACAAGAAACTGAAGTTCATTTTATTCGGTATGTCTGGCGAGCTTCTTCTCTTCTAGAAGATCGCTATTGATCTTGTGATCATCAGGATCATATACCTTCATGCTATTCTATCTTGGTCTGGCTCTCCGATGTTTTCTCCCTCCAGTTTGCTGTCTCTTTCTCTATCTTACTATGGCTCCCTCGCGCTCCCTTTTTTTCTGTCTCGCTCTATTGCATTTTAATTTCTCTCTCAGTAATGCTCTTGTCTCTTCTCTCTCTCGATCTCAGTTTTTTATCTTCCTACTGTTTTCTTATTTTCTCTTGGAAACTCGCAACCTCATTATCTCTGTTAATCCCGCCGTTCTCGCTCTCGCATTCTCTTTCAATATGTCTTCGACCTTAATCTAGCTTTCACTTTCCTCTTCTCTCCCATCATTGCTTTGCCACTCTGTCTTTTTCACTCTCATGCCGGCTTCGGTCTGAGCCCTTGAGCCTTGATCCGTCTTAACTCTCTCTCTCTCTCTCTTTCCCTCTCTCTCTTTCTCTCTCTCTCCAGTAGGCTCCACTCTCTGTCTCTAACTCTTTTACACTTTTGTCTCCCTCTACATCTTCTGCCTGTCTCTCGTAATAAAAGTCGGATAGGGGGACTTTGATTCAGCTGATAGTGGGCCTTTCTTGCTCCGTTGCCACATATTATCCAATATGTTTTTTGTTAGGTGAGCCAATGATTGCTTATGAGTAGGCCATTTGTGGGTTTATATATGACCTGTGGGGATGCAAGGCTTTTTTTTGGGCCTCTGGTTGGTGGATACAAGGCGTTTTTTAGGAGGACACTAGACCTTTATTGGACCATGCTACACCTCCAAGTTGACCTTTGCTAGGCCTTTAGTGTGCAAGATACTGGTAGTTATAAGTTTAAAAACCATGTGGTTATGGGACTGATATTAGGGCTCTCTGGGGAATCACACATACCATTGCGGGTTGACAGTAGGCCGTAAGTGAGTCAAGTAAGTGGGCCTATACTGGGCCTTTTGTGGTTAGAGCCAAATATAATGTCATTCATTGGCCGATACAAGGCCTTAAGTGGGATGATACTGGGCCTTTATTTCACAGACACAACATTAATTGTGTCAATGCTAAGCAATTAGCGATTCAGTACTTCACATTTACTACTCCTAACACTATGTAGTATTTGTCCGTCCCAAGCCCGTATTGGGTCTCGATAACTGGACAGATGCTAAACCAGCTCTCAGAAATGGAATATGCAGTATCCATCTATACCGATATCTTGATTCTGGATGCTGGATTTTGCTGCAGCCATATCCAGTACTGTTATTTGTCCTATTATCATCATCTGCTCTCATCTAAAAACTTGGATAATGATATCAAATATCAGCTTTTTTGATATCGGATATTGGATATTTTGATATACCACAGACGAATAGAAATATAATTTAAATAACTTATGATGCATACTTAAGCCATTGGGAGTCATATATATTGTTTATTTGAGCATTTTTAATTTTAAATGATGTTCAATTAATATTTGGCTTATGAGTTCATACTTAGTCTCACCCAAAACAAAATGGGTTCGATAGCTCTCATCACAAAACCTATTATATGACCATTTAATATTCAGTTGTCATGGAGAGTTAGCTTTTTTGAACATCTTAAATTATCGTACTGATTTATACTACAGTACACTTAATTTTTTTTATATGGGAGAGTATGTGCTCCTCTATTAAACTGGTATCTGGAGGTTGTTATCTGGACACTAATTTTTTGGTAAGAATTTTGATATCAGATATCATATTCGATATTCGGCATGTACATCCGCCACATCAGGAGGCATGCGATACCCATCCCGAGATCCGATATCAGATGAATATTTGTTATCCATCATGATATCATGTATTAAATGGATATTCAATATCCGTCTGATATCCAATATCACGTATCTGAAACCGGCCTAATTTTATCTGTATATTGGATATAAATTGTCCTCTATCAGATATAAAATTGGTATCCAAAGAGCGAACACTAACACCATGTCATAATTGGGATGATAGTGGCCTTAGGTTCGATTGGCCTGAAGTAAGCTGATATTTGATCCCTCTTGTGCTGATGCTGGATTTGTATTAGGCCAGTCGTGGTTATCGCTGGGACAATCAGGCCAAACGTTACTGGTCTGTAAGGGTCCTATTATTGGGACAAACTAAGCATTTTATTGTGGAGGTAATAGGCCTCTACAGCTGCATTTTTTTCTCTCTAGTTGTTTCCCTCTCTCAACAACCTTATCTTAATGTCTCTCTTCCTCTCTCTTTTTCCTTCTCACAATTTGTAGGGCCTTTATCTCTCACAATCTGTCTCTCTTACTCTTTTAGTCTCTATCTCTTTTTTTCTCACTCTCTGTCATCTTTACTTGCATATCCATTGACTCTCTCTCACTCTCTTCTGCTTGACCCTCATACTCTCTCTCACTGTCTGTCACCTTTACTCTCAAAGTGTCACTCTCTCAAACTTTCTTGCAATCCCCGTCTACTTTGCCCTCATAGTCTCTCATTCTCCATCTGCTTTACCCTCATAGTCTCAATCTCTTTGTCTGTCTGTCAGTCTCTCTCTCTCTTTCTCACTCTATCTCCTATATTCTATTTGCATCTCTCTCACTCCCTATCTCCTTTATTCTATTTGAGTCTCTTTCTCTCTCACTCTCTATCTCCTTTATTCTATTTGTGTGTGTCTCTCTCTCTCTATATCGCTCTCTGACTCTTTATTTTCTTTATTATATTAGTCTCCCTTTGTCTCTCACACCATCTCCCTTATGCTCTGAACCCTTTACGCTTTAGTCTCTCTTTGGCTGTTTGAATCCTTGGCTTTAAAAGCGTCTTCCTTTCTCACTCTTAGTCGGTTCACAATCCTATACTCTGATAGTCTCTCTTTCTTTTCTAGACAACGGGTAAGAGAATGGTAGTGGAGCCAGATTTTCTAGAGATAAAGTCATTCATGTCGCAGAAGTGATCACGGTCAAAGGATACACACATGGAAAACCCAAATGACAGTTGGGACGGAGAAAAATTTAGAGAGAGAAAGTGTATAAAATAAAACTTTATTGGACATTCCCTAGGGCCCTAGGATGTTAAAGAAGAAATATAGACAAAAAATTCTAGGGAGAGAAAGTGAGACACCTAGAGAGTGAAGCTTAATGGAAACATGAGAGATACCACACCGAAGGAAAGAGCTTGAACTAGAGAAAGAAATTAAGAGAAAAAGCATTCCCAAAGGCTTAATATCGCATAAGTGGCAAATCAGTAAGTCATATTGATGTAATACGATGTCGGCCGGGATCGAGCGGCTCGTATTACGTCACAGGGAATGAATGGATGCGTGAGATGCAAGCAGATGAAGTGAAAGAACGAATGAGCAGTTGTAGGTACCGTTGGGTGAGAGGTGTAAGTCATGCCGGACAACGAGGGGAATGATCCTAGGATCAGACTCCCAATGACCCGCTAGACCTACTAGACGACTAATTAGTGAGGGGCGTTTTACGGCCCACGAATGTTCGGCGTCTAAAATCAAGCGAGAATCCTTCAACCTCAAGAATTCCTACACTCGACAACGGTGGCTATCCTATCCGAGATTTATGATGACAATAATGGCAGAGGATGCGATAGCGGAAGATGAGACTGAAGAAGATAATAATGCTGGAAATATGGTGGGGAGACGAGACTGACCTTTGGGTATCGCTAGTCCAAGGCGTTCGTGTAATCCCATTGAGTTGAAGGCGAGATGTGGACGGCTCGGGTCATACGATCGATTAGCGACGACACGTTCCGGTCAGCAGGTTTCCCAGCCTGGTGGCGAAGGCACTCGATGATGCTGGGTCAGCCGACCTTTGTCGCACACGCGGGCTGGCGCTGTCGCGGGGCGCGCGTGCGGGTGGGCGTACGGTGCTTGTCGCACGCAGCCAGAAAGGCGCGGTGGCGCGCGCGCAGGGGAATGTGGCGGGGTGGATGACGCGGGTGAGCGAAGGAGAAGGATCAGGGTGCGAAGGGGTGAGGATGGTGGGGTAAGAAGTTCAAGAAAGAGGGAAAGGGCGGACAATCAAGAAGGTTGGAAGGGAAAGGGGAAGGGGCGCAAGGGGGAAGAGGGTCAAGAATTGGGTGAATCAAGAACGTGGGAGGAGGGGATCAAGATCGCGGGGAAATGGATCAAGAACGTGGTAGAAGGGATCAAGAACGTGGGGAAATGGATCAAGAACGTGGAAGAAGGGATCATGAACGTGGGAAAATGGATCAAGAACGTGGAAGAAGGGATCAAGAACGCGGGGAAATGGATCAAGAACGTGGTAGGAGGGATCAAGAACGCGATGGGAAGGGGAATGGATGGTGGAGGTGGGAAAAGGTACCAAGAAATGGCTTTCTTGAACTGTAGCAACCAAGAACCCTCCAAGAAAGAGGAGTTCTTGATGGATCTGGGGTGTGCTCCCTCGGCGGAGCAGATTTCCCCGGTTGATGGCGTGTCGGCGACGCTTCTTGAATCTCCCAAGACCCCCGGAGTAATCTCGACGAAGGCCTCTTTCGATTCTTGATGGCGGCGGCTTCTTGAAACTCTTTCCTCGCACCGGAGTGATCTCGACGGTGCGCTTTAACACGTCTCCCTCGGAGTGATCTCGACGGGCGAGACGTGGGCTCTACCCACGGAGTGATCTCGACGTGGGGTGGGGCTAGCCAAACCCCCTACACTACTCTCTACGATAGGGGGGAGACGAATTGTGAATAAACTTTTCAACAATGACTCCAAGGTGTTCCTTGGGCATGCCATCCCCTTATATAGTGAGGATGGGTGCCAAGTGAACGTGGGAGAGGATGACCGTCGCTAGACGTGGTTCGGCCTCTCCTTACAAATTCAAAATACAAACATAAAAAGTTAAAACAACGAGGACGGGGCCCAACAACATTGGCCCAGTCCACGAATCTGAAAATACAAACACACATGAAAATGAGCATAAGTAAAAAGATAAAAGTTCTTACGCGGGGTACTTAAACCCCGGGTGGCGAGCGACGGCGCGAGCTGCTCGGCGTGGCTGACGACGTCCCATCGCGTCATCCTCGAGATGGTTCTTCGTCATCATGGCGTCGTCCTCGAGATGGTCCTCCATCACATATTTTTTGCCATCTCATTGAAGATATGGAAGGTTTTGGAATAGAAAAGGTCTCTTAACATTTTTGAAATAGGAACTGCAAAGAAAAGCTCTTTGAACTGAAAAACTACTACAGGTAACTGCGTTTGGAGGTGCTTGACTGCTTGGTGTAACCCATAACCATTTTCTGAGGGTCATTAGCAATTGCTGGCCTAAGAAGGAGATTCTTCTAGATCTGACATGAGCTGTAGAAAATTACCTCAAAATCTTCTAATAGATTCTTCTAGAGCTGATAGATTTTATCTAACATGATCCTTTGACAGATTTTTCTCTAATAGGATTCACTAACAGATTTGTCTCTTAAATAATTCTTTGGCATATTCTTCTTCTTCCAGGACTTGCTGAATATATCTGCTAGAGAGTGCTTTAGTGCTTGTGGATTTCGGCACACAACACTTGTGGGCTCAAGGGTTGGAGTTACCTAGTTTTGTGGATTTACGACTTGGCTCCCTCAAGTAGAGCAAGGCTTGTGGATTCCAGTCTCTTTCCCACAGGATTCCTGTACTAAGGCTGTGTTACATGGTATCAGAGAAAGTCTATCATTTGAGCTTCAACATCAAAGGATGTCAAAAGGCAACAGTGTGAAAATTAAAGATGATGTTTCACCTGACCTGACGTATGCTCTATTTTAAGGAAGAGCTTTATGATTTAAGGGATATGGTCCAATAACAGTTTCAAAATGTAAATGATACATTAAAACAAATCTTGTCACGTATCATTGCTTTTCAACAATCCCCACCTAGTCAAAATCCTAGAAGAGGATCTGATGGAAGGCATCACAATGTTGCTTAGGACCGTGAGTTATCCTACTCAACAACTAATAGGAGGCATGATGATGAGTAACACCTGAAGATAGAAATTCCTCATTTTAATGGCAACTTGGAAATAAAAGAGATCCTGGATCGGCTTGTTGAAGTTAAAAGATTCTTTGACTACACAAAGGTCTCGGAAAAGAAACAAGCAAAGGTTGTCTCGTAAAAGTTCAAGGGTTGTCCAGCCTCTTGGTGGGAGCAGGCGCAAACAATGTAAACATGATCTGGTAAATAGCCTGTTCGTAAGTGGGAAAAGATTAAGAAACTGTTGAAGTAAAATGTGATTTTGTAAGTGGGAAAAGATTAAGATCCATGTCTTCCACCTGATTATGGACAAGTTTTATATCATCAATACCAAATTTTCAACAAAAAAACGTAGATCTGTTCCTGCTTATATTGCAGAATTCTATTGATTGCAAACTTGTTTTTCTTCGTTTTGCAATTAATACCAATATATATATATATATATATATAGATGTAAACAAGAAGCCCATTTTTGAGGATCATTAGCAACTTTTGGCCCAAGATGGAAATTCTTCTAGACCAGACAGAATCTTAAGAAAAGTACCTAGATCCCCTCAAAATCTTCTAACAGATTTTCTGCAAAAGATGTTTTGGAGCACATTTTCCTATAATAGGATCCTCAAAATCCTCTGTCATGTTGCAAGAGCAAGAAAGGTCACTCTCATTATCCCTCATTTTAGCATCTTTATTTCACAATTTTACACCGTATCTCTATAGATTATCACTATATCTAAATTTACTTAAATTTGGATTACAAACTCATGTAATATTCATACGCATATTCTCTTGTTTATAAAACTTAATATGGATTTTTTCTGCAAGTTGCGATTTTGTTAACCACTGTCTTTTTGGCCTTGAAACTATGATTTTTGGCTCTTGGGCAGTTCTTACACGACATATCTTCAGTGTGGTAGGTAATCTTCATAAACTGTCACTATCCCTCATTTTACTTCATTTTGGAATTTTTGATACCATATCTCTATACTCTAGCATCATTATCCCTGGTTTTTCTTGCTCTCGGTTTACAAGCTTCTTGAATCTGCATACAGATATTCTCTAGTTTTCAAAACGCATGGTATGTTTTACTACACAACTTGTGCTTTTGTACACTGCTGTCTTTCCGAGCGCCTTGAAACTATGATTTCTCTTTTTTTGTAGTTTCTTAAAAATATCTCTATATTTGGTCCATTCTCTCTTTAAAATCCAACTGTCCCTCATTTTGTTTTCAAGTATCTGGCGTCGAACGTCGTCGATGGCATCGTACGATGGGTAAAACACTAAGTGAATGTAACTACGTGATGCGATGTGACCTAGGAGAATGGACGTGCAGGCCTCGACTCGTGATGATTCACCAAACTCCAAGCTCCGAAGATGACGATCGGTGACGGTGACGATGACCTTCTGACCCTCGTTGGAGGGATGATGGCGACTACGGCGCCGAATGGAACAATTCCGCAGGGGCTCGCACTTAAAGGACGGGCTCGGCCCATGCATAGGAAGACACTCAACTTCATAGTTTTCTATATAAATGTTCTCTCAATTAATATAACCCGAGTGCGATGGAGTGCAGTTGAAAATATACTGAATGAAGTAATATAACGGACGAGCAAGGGGAAGGTGTACCTCGACGGTAGCGGCATTCATTGTTGACGTCTTCATCGGCATGCAGAACGATGCGGGCAGGCATGTGTACCTATACGTTTTGTTTTGCTGCGTGATTTGCACTTTTGTAAATTGCGGTCGTTCCCAACCTCTTGAAACTATGTTGTTCCCTTTTGGCAGTTCTTACACAATAACTCTCACTATCCCTTGCTTTACTTCCTTTTGTAATTTATACACATTTCTCTATAATCTAGCATCATTTTGTTTTGATTTGGATTTAAAAATTTCTTTAATATAGATACAAATATTGTTTGGTTTTAAAGTTGTCTGAATCTTTTACTACAGATTTTGCATTTATGTACGTTGCTGTCTTTCCAAGCGTCTGGTAACTATGATTTTTGCCCTTTTTGTAATGCTTTGACAGATTTTCTCTGACATGATCCTCTAACAGATTTTCTGTGATATGATCATGTGAAGGATTTTCTGAAACAAAATTCACTAATAGATTTATATCTTGAAGAATCCTCAGACAGATTCTTCTTTTGCATGGATCTCTGCTCTAACTCGTTAGAGCTGCATATCTTTTGTTTGTCCCATTAGGATCTTCTTGAGCCACACAAGTATCTCTTGATAGCTTCTACATTCCCAGAATCTGCAAGATATCTCTGCTCAGGCCTGTCAGGCTGCTTATCCTCTGTTTGAGCTTGTTAGAGTTGTTTTTCTCAAAGGTTTCAATTGTTTTTTCATGGGTACATTCATAATGGATGACCTTGCACTTGTTGTGGCCTATATAAGGGCCCCATATACCCTTGAAGGATGATTATTGACATCTATTGTTTGGTTGAAACTCTTGTTTCTCCCCTCTGAGTGTTCTATTTTCTAGACAGTGCTTCACTACTTGTTGATTTAAGCACAACTTATGGACTCAAGGGTTGGAGAAGCTAGTTTTGTGGATTCAGGACTTGGTTCCTTCAAGTAGTGCAAGGCTTGTGGATTGAAGTCCTGATCCTACACTGTTCCTGTACTAAGGCTGCGTCAAAGTCACCTCCTACTCATTTAATCCTAGAAAAGGATATGATGCAAGATCTTACGGAGAGGATGGAAGGCGTCAGATGGTTGCTGAATACGTTGAGTTCTCCTCCTCAACAACTAATAGAAGCAGGCATAATAATAGAAGCAGCCTGGAAATAGAGAGTAGAATGGGATATACAAAAAAGGAAGAATGCCACGAGGAAGAAAAAAATAGATTCAGTCAAAGAGAAAATGAGATTTTAAGAGAAAAAAGGAGCGAGCAAAAGAGAGAAATCAGAGAGAGCAAGAGGGCAAGATTGAGGCATTGAGAAAGACAGAAAGGGTGAGAGAAAGGTTTAGGAAGACACGATGAGGAAGAGATAGAGACAGAATGAGATTAATAAAGAAAGACAGGGCTCGAGTGATCGAGTAGAGAGAGGGATAGAGAGACTGCAAAGAGAGAGAGAGAGACTAAGGTCGAGAGAGATCGAGGTAGAGAGAGATAGAGACACTAAGGAGAGAGAGAAAGATGGAGGGACCGAGGAGAGAGATATGGTCGAGTTTATCGAAACCAAATCTTGCTCATCAAGTGTCACGTTCCAAAACTCAAAACTCGGAATCTCCCTTTCAATTGCTGAGGTAAAGAGAGAGACCTAGGAGAGAGAGAGCGAGATTGAGGTAGAGAGAGAGAGACCGAGGTAGAAACAGGGAGATAGAGAGATTGAGGGAGAGATGTAGAGATTGAGGAGAGAGAGATGAAGACTCAGAGGAGAGAGATAGAGAGACCAGGTAGAGAGAGAGACAGAGAGACAGAGAGAGAGAGACTGAGGGGAGAGAGACAGACATACAGAGAGACTGAGCTAGAGAGAGACAACGAAGCAGAGAGAGGGAGATACAGAGACCGAGTAAGAGAGAGAGATGAAGAGACTGAGGTGGAGGGAGAGAGGAGAGAGATCGAGGTAGAGAGAGAGGGAGACAGAGAACAAGGTAGAGACCGAGGATAGAGAGATATGGAAAGACCGAGGACTGAGAGATAGAGAGACCGAGGTAGAGAGAGACTGAGGCAGAGAGATAGATAGAGAGATTGAGGCGAGAGAAATATGGAGAGACCGAGGAGCCAGATATATAGACAGAGAGACCGAGGAGAGAGAGACCGAGGTAGAGAGAGATGGAGAGACTGAGGATTGGCAGCTAAGCTGGTGGGTCCTATGTTGTTGCACCTGAGAGTTGAGGTAGACGACGATGAAAACTGAATCTCTCGCAGAAGAGATTGAAGCCAGATGAGTTCACTAGAGGCATTCCTCAAAGCCTTGTATTCAGCTTCAGTGCTGGAGCGGGCAGCGGTAGGGTCTTCTTAGAACTCTAGGAGATGAAGTTACGGGCGAGATAAACAAGAAATGCACTAGTGGATCACCGGTTAGTGGCGTCGCCGGCCCAATCTGCATCACTAAAGGCGTGAAGGCAAATATCAGAGGAGTTGTGAATGAATAGATCATAAAGAATGGTGCCTTTATGGTAACATAGTAAGTGTTTTACAACTTGCTAGTCATCGGAAGTAGGGGCATGCATCTTTTGACAAACTTTGGTGACGACAAAAGCAATGTCAGGGCGAGTGAGCATAAGGTACTGAAGAGAGCCAACAATTTGTTGATAAAGAGTGGGGTCAAAAGAGATATTGGAATTGGTAAGAGGTGGAGAGGCAGTGCTTGAAGCAGACGAAGGTTTACAATGGGCCATATTGGAGTGGCAGAGAATTTGGTGAGATACTTTGATTGAGAGAGAAGGCAGCCATTAGGATAATATATGAGTTTGATCTCAAGAAAGTAAGTGGCAGGACCTAAGTCTTTAATTACAAATTCAGAATGGAGATGATAAACAATGGTAGAGATGGCAGCTGAATTGGGGGCCAGAAGCAGAATGTCATCGACATAAATGAGAATATAGACAGAAGTCGTAGGGGAAATTTGATAGAAGAGAGAAGTGTCAGTGGTGGCAACCACGACTGCACATTGGAACTGGAAGTGCCTCCACCTTCTCACGAGACGTCCCGTGTCATGACACGTCGTCAACACCAACTCCAGAACTGCCCTTTGACGTGACACGTCAACACCTCATTTATTTTCGTCTTTTTTTTCTCTTACTTTCTCTTTGTTCCAAGGCCTATACATAGGCCAAAGTTGCTTGAAAAACTTGGTGAATTTTATTTCAAGAGCTGAAGTTTTCTTCTTGAGAAATTTGCCCTAATGTTCTCCCCTACCGAGCCGCCGTTACGGCAAAAGCCGCTACCACCGTTTCTAGGGGGGAAACATCTGCTCGTCACCCACAGGCAGGTCACCCGCCCACACAGGCCGCCCAACAAGTCACTGCGCGTAGGCCACCCGCACGCGCAAGCTGCTCTCCCCACAGGCTGCCCCCCTGTAGGCAGGCAACCCACCCACACAGGTCGTCTACCATGTAGGCTGCCCGCTCGCAGGTAGGCTGCCTGCCCACGTAGGCTGCCTGCCATGCCACCATGCGCGCACCGCTCGTCCATGCGGCCACCATGTGTAGAAGCCCGCCCACGTGGCTGCCGCGTGCAGCGTCCGCCCAGGCGGCCGTCGCATGGTGCCGCCTGCCCTCGCGGTCGTCACACGTAGCCGCCCACCCTTCACGGCCGCTGCGCACAACCGCTTATCAATGCAGCCACCTCACACCCACACGATCCCTACAATGAGCATCCTTGCTTCAGATCCTTCATTCTACAAGTGCACACCCCATTTACCGTTTAGGTTTCAGGCTTCAGTTGGACCCGCGACACCCTGTCAAAGTGCATGTCAATTGCCCCCCTGCCAAAGACGCGTCAATAATTTCCCGGATCACCGCGACACACTACTCTAGTGCTGAGGTACTTTCTACTCTCTTTGGTGATCGTGTTCTTAATCCAGCATTCTTCGAGTGTTTATCCACCGCTGTTGGATTAGTTTTGGATTTTGAATCTTCAAGTGATTAGACTGACAAGGCCTTTGAATCTTCTAGTGATCGCGTGTTCGAATTTATTGAAATAGTTGCTTTGATTTCACCGCGGTGGTTGTAAGACAGTACTCCCGCCCTCGACGAGGAAAGGGGCTGCACTATTTGTGTTTACACCGGACTTAAATCTTCAAATTCGATCGTGTGATTTGTGGTCTGTTTTATCCCACCCCAACTAGATAGTCTACTTACCTAGTTTCCCCTAGTGATCCTGCATCAGTCAGTTTTGGCTCCACAGAAACCAAGTCCAATGAGGAAGGTGCTGAGTCGAGTAAACCAGGCGTGAGGAGACTGTATGATACTGTAGAGAGATTTTTTGACAAGGCATACATGATTGGGGAATTTTGAATCCTGGAAACTGGGGTTGTTCCATATAACTAGTTTCATGGAGGTCCCCAGGGAGGAACGTGTTGGACACATCCAATCGATTGATGGGCCAATGGTTACTAACACCAATGGATGGCAGCAAGCATATTGTAGTATGTTTAAAGACTGGGCTAAACGTTTCAGTAAATTCAAAGCCCTCTTGTTGGTTGAAACCTTTTGCTAAAGGGTAACTTTGTACACATCAATGGCACCGAAGGGTTTATATTTGACGCGATAAAACCCAATTGCAGCCGATGATGTGGAAGTTAGGATGGCGAGGAACTAAATCCCAGGTATGGTTATGCATGAGAGCCTGAAATTCTAAGTCCATGGCACACATCCAATTAGGATCTTTAGATGCAACAGTAAAAGAAGTAGGTTTAATGAGAGAAGAGACGTGAGAGAGCAGACAATGTGGTAAAGGATGGCGGATGAAAGAAGTGGATAGATGGTTTGACTTTATGAGTGTTAAGACATCCGGAGTGGTTGATGAAGAAGTGTTGTGGACATTTGGAAGATAAAAATCCTGAAGGGGCCGAACTTTAAGGATCTCTCCAAGCATAGGGAAGTGGTCAAGTGTGGGAAGGATGGATGGAGAGAAAGTGTCTAGGGGCGAAGACAAGGAAGGGGAAGAAGGCGAGGGAGGAGGAGGAGCTCGACGAAAGTTGAGTGAGGGAGATGGATCAAGAACTGTAGCGTGTAAGGGCTCCGGTTGGTCAGCAGAGGAATGAGGGTGTTTGAGAGACGAGTTGGGTGTAGAAGCATTGTGTGGAGAGGAACCAAGGATACCTTCTTGAGATTTGACAGAAGAATAAAACGGAAAAGAATCTTCGAACAACATAACATGCTGAGAAATGAAGAACTTACATGTGAGTAAAGAGAGGCACATGTAACAAGAATGAAAATGAATGTAACACAAAAATACACACCTTTCAGACCTGGCGTCGAGCTTCTACTTGCTGTAAGGTCTTAAAAATGGATAATAGAGACAACTGAAAGTTTTGAGGAAGGAATAGTTAGGTGAACACTGGAATAAAATCTTGTAAGGGAGTGATGATGAAGGACAGGTGTGAGTAGTCAATTGA
Source organism: Wolffia australiana (assembly GCF_029677425.1). Taxonomy (NCBI): domain Eukaryota; kingdom Viridiplantae; phylum Streptophyta; class Magnoliopsida; order Alismatales; family Araceae; genus Wolffia; species Wolffia australiana. Next base: position 1,398,763 of record NC_135852.1, on the reverse strand, counting down.
TTAAATCAGCAGAAGTAACAACTGCTTCATCCCAGAAAGATTTGGGCATTTTGGCATGATGGAGTAAGGCAAGGGCAGTTTCAACTTTACGGCAATGTTTTCGCTCATCGGTACAATTTTGTTCAGGGGTGTGGGGCAAGACACCCTGTGAGAATTTACATAAGTATGAAGTGACTGGTATTCCCCACATCAGTCTGATTGAAGATATTTAATTTTGGAGGAGAATTGATTCTCGACTTGTTTCTGAAAATTCTGGAAAATTTGAAATAAATCACTTTTCTGTTTTTGTGTATAAAGCCAGGTATAGCAACTGAAATCATCAACGAATACGACATAATACAAGTATCTCGAATGTGATAAACGGGGGGCGGGGCCCCAAAGATTAGAGTGAATAATTTCAAGACAGCGGGTAGAGAAATTTCTAGTAGATGAGAAAAGCAATTTATACGACTTTGAAATGTTGCAAGCATCACAAATTAACTGTTTTTCAAGATGGGAAATAGGATGTCTAAACTTGTGTATGATAATCGTTAACGTCTTAAGTTGTGGATGACCAAGCCACGAATGCCAACATGTTGAAGAAGATCGTTCCACTGTGTTTTGCAGACTTGATCGTTGATGGCTCCAAGTAGTAGATGTTACCTCTAGTTGCTCTGCGGAGAAGGACTTGATTGGTGGCTTTGGCCTTCACAAGACAATGTGAAGCATGGAACTCAACATAGACGTCGTTATCAGAAGTTTATTTTTGAATAGATAGTAAGCTTGTCATTATTTCTGCGACATGTAAGATATGTTTAAGAGAAAGGGTTTGGTCAGACTTTGTAATGATTGAAAGAATCAATAGCAAGGATGTTCAAACCTGCACCATTACCTATCTGAAGATGATCGCTGCCTTGATAAGGTTGTGGCTAATGAAGTATGGTGTTGCCAGTGGTAATATAATGGGTTGTTCTGCTATCAGGGTCCACCCCTTAGTTTCTGCAGTGTAGGCTTGTAGAGGCTGACTGGTTTTGTTTCTAGAGTGGGGCTGACTTCTGAGAGACCCTTCATGGACGGACCATTTTGAACCACCCAAGGACCCCGCAGGTAATGGGCAGCCCATTTTGGGCTGCCCGAGAACCCTACGGAGCAAAAGAAGAAATGAAAGAGAGCCTGAGAGAGAGACCTAGAGAGATATGTAGAGAAAGACAGACTGATTGAGAGACAGAGACAAAGAAATCAAGAGAGAACAAGAGAGAAAGAGATAGTAATGAGAGAAAGAGAGATATGGACATTGAGAAAGGGAGAGAGAAAGAGAGAGACGCAGAGTGAGAAAGAGAGAGTGAGTGAGTGAGAGAGAGAGACGTAGAGAGAGAGAGATATAGAGAAAGCAAAGACAGAGAGAGATAGTCACCTGGAGAGAGATATAGAGAAAGCAAAGACAGAGAGAGATAGTCACCTGGAGAGAGATATAGAGAAAGTTAGACAGAGAGAGAGACCTGGAGAGAGATAAAAATAAACTAAGATTGTGAGAGAGAGACCTCAGAAAATACTACGCTATTAATTACCTTAGTTATCACAATCATATGTTCTGGATGCTGCTGAAAAAAGGGAAAAATGAAATAAGAATATATCCATAACTCCTATCATAATTCCTCCCATACCATAAGGGCCAGATAACCAGCAAGGAGTAGAAGACCGCAGCAGTGCCCCACGGAGAATAATATCTGTACATGGAATATGGTTGTTTATAAACCCAACATCTCTTAACATAGGCTAAGAAAACAAACACAACGGATATTTTTTTAACCTAACACTGGTTAAGCAAACAAACACAATGGATATTTTTTAACCTAATACTGGTTAAGCAAACAAACACAATGGATATTTTTTAACCTTATACTGGTTAAGCAAACAAAACAACGAATATTTTTACCTAACACTGGTAATGCAAACAAACACAGTGGATATTTTTAACCTAACACTGGTTAAACAATGACACACGACGGATATTTTTTAACCGCACATTTAACCCCATATTGTACTGTACAATTGTAGTCTACTACCCTTTCACTCTTTGTTCCTCTCTGGCCATTACTCATGTGAGACACGAATCTGCGGTGTGGAGGAGCAACGAGGAGGAATCGGCCGCGAGAGCAACGATGGCAATGCTGCGCCGGTACGGTTCTTTGTCATTCCCTCTCTCCCTCACTCTGATGCTCTCTATCTCTTGATCTATCAATTTTCTCTCTCAGTTTTGCTCTTACCCTCTCTCTATTTCTATCTTAATCTCTCTCAGTCTTGCTCTCATGATCTCTGTCTCCCTATTCTCTCTTAATCATGCTCTCTCTCTATTTCTCTCTTAATCACTCTCTCTCCCTCTATCTCTCTCTATATATATAATTCTCTCTTAATCACATTCTCTCTCTTTCTATATATTTCTCTCTTAATCATGCTCTTTCTCTTTCTATAACTGTCTCTCTTAATCATGCTCTCACGATCTCTCTCTCTCTCTCTATCTCTCTCTTTATCACACTCTCTCTCTCCTTCTCTCTCTTAATCATGCTATCCCTCTCTCTCCATATACTTCTCTCTTAATCACGCTCTCTCTTTCTATATGTTTCTCTCTTAATCACACTCTCTTTCTATTTCTCTCTTAATCATGCTTTCTCTCGGTCTCTCTCTATTTCTGTCTTAATCACACTTTCCCCTCTCTCTCTCACTATTCCTCTCTTAATCACGCTTTCCCTCTCTATCTGTATATATTTCTCTCTTAGTCAGTGTCTCTCTTTCTTTATATTTCTCTATTAATCACGCACTCTCTCTATTTCTCTTTTATACGTGATCTCTCTCTCTCTATTTCTCTCTTAATCACACACACACTCTCTCTCTCTATATATATATATCTCTTAATCACGCTCTCGCTTTATATATATTTCTCTTTTAATCACTCTCTCTTGCTCTATCTTATTCACGCTCTCTTGTTTTTCATGTTTAGTCTCTCTCTGACGATCTTGCTCTATCTCTGTTTCTCTCTTGATCTCTCTCTCTCTCTCTCTCTATTTCTTGTTTAATCTCTCTCTGTATTCCTCTTTGTGAGAAGAGAAGGAACGTATATGGACCTATGTAGGTGGGCTTGGCCCACCGTCATTCTCTCTCTCTCTCTCATCTTCTTCTTGATGTATCCCTAATTCTGTTTCTTTCTTATTCACGAATGTGGTCACATCATCGTTATGACACTCTCTCTTTGTTCCTTCTCTCCTCCTCCTTCCTTACTCTCCACGATTCTTCTCCTTGCTTGCTCTCTCCACATGGTATTAGAGCCATGGCCTCGACCATACCTTCTCCTCTGATCACAAGTGGTGATCTCCTTTGTTCTCCTCAGCCGACGATCCTCAGCGGTAGAAACCTCAGCCGGTGATCTTCTCTTCTCATGACAGCTGAATTCTTCTATTCTTGCCGCAACGGCGCTCTTCCCAGGTTCTTGGACGTCTCCAGCCGTCCGCTGCATTGTTTTTACTACTCCATGGAGGTCTTCTCTTCTCCAGCGATGCCTTTGCCAACTTCTTGGATGTATGCAGTCATTCCCGCCTGTTTATCTTCCTTGACGGAGCATTTGTTGACCAATATTTATAGCACTCGACAAGAATTCTGTCTTCTTCTTCGTCAAGCTCTTCACCGGTTGGTATTCACCGGTCTTCTTCTTTGCCGGCACCTTCTTCTTCGCTGACGCTTTCAATGGATTATTCTTCTGACTATTCGGTGCCCCCTCATATGCATGCACAAGGGAGCACTAGACCGGGTAGTCCATTGATCTCTGAGTTGCAGGCCATGTGTTCCATCTTCTCTGGACGGGGCTCGAACTACATCACTTGGTCTGCGAGTTTCTGCCAGTTCCTCCAGATACATCAACACGAGTCACTTCTGATGGAAGATCCACCGCCGCCCGATGATCTGCATTATGCACACTCGATCATGCGTGATTGCACATCCACTGCATGGCTAATGAAGGTGCATTCTATGGATCTCGCCAACTCATTACAGCTTATATCCCCGACAAAGAAGATATGGGACAAGCTCTTTCGGATGTATGGTCCAAAGAGTAACATTGCCTCCAATATTGAAATCTTTGAGAATATGTTTAAACTTCAAGGTTTGGAGGGTTCTCTTGAGACAATGTATGCTACTCTTTGCGGATGTGACTCTCGACTACAGGTCTACCAACCATACACTCTAGATCTCATGGAGCAAAGACATTATCGGGAGGAGTTAGAAGTACGCAGATTTCTGGCTCCATTTGGAGAGGCATGACTCTTCCCTCCCTGGCTGATGTATTTAATGTAGACCAACGAGTGGACAGCCTCACTCCCATCAAGGGATCTTCTTCACCCACTCCTCTCACATCATTCGACTCCTCGACACTACTTACATATGCTCTTGCAATTCAGGCCACTACAGGGAGAGGTTCCAGCAATTCTCAACCTTTAGGTGATCCCACTTTTGATCATCACTGCAGCAAATATACAGATCCTCCCTGCATTCATTGTTCTTGACCGACGCACTCGTCTGCTCGACACTATCAAAAGTGGGGCTATCTTCCCAGATCCTCGTCATGTCCAATCTTCATCGGCTCCTCCACTAGTGCAGCCTTCACGGTTTGTGCAACCCTCCTCTATCTTGGATACCCCATCCCTTGTGGCGAATACTTTATCTGGTGGTCCGCCGGCCAACTTTGTCGCTCTTACCACTCCTACATGTGGTTCCTCTACCTCTGGTCAAGGTACTACCTATCACTCTCCCTCTTCAAGGTCTTGGATTATTGACTTCATGACCTCATGTCACGTCACAGGTGATGACACCATCCTTTCTCACCTTGCCACACTTGGTCACCCTAAATTCGTATTTGTTGAAGACGTCCGATCTTGTTCGGTCACTTGAAAAGGCACTACATCTTCTGCATCTCAGCTTCCACTTCATGATGTTTTCTATATTCTGAGCTTTCCAGTAAATCTTATATCCACTAGTACTTTAACTGAGGTTCTTCTATGCTTAGTGACATTTTTTCCCTATCATTGAGTGTTTTAGGACTTGAGGACCGACACACAGATTGGTTTGGGCCATAAGACTCGGGGTGGCATTTATGAGCTCCTCTCCAATACTCCATTTCCTGGCCTTTCCTATCAGCTTTCCCATTCTTCTTCCTCTCTTGATTGGCACCGTGGACTCAGCTATCCTGGTATCACCAAGCTCCGCCAAGCTCTTCCCTAGGTGACAGTTAAGGATTTTGTTTGTGAGTCATGTCGGATGGGAAACATCATCGTGCTACTTTTCAAATAACTGAACCAACTAGTATGAAACCTTTTGATTTAGTGCATTGTGATATTTGGGGACCCTCATGTGTTCTTTCTACACTTGGTTTTCATTATTATATGGTTCTTATCGATGATTCTTCTCACGTGTCATGGGTCTACTTTTTGACCGACTGCACTGATGCTCTTCCGATGATCCGTCAGTTTCTTCAAGATATTTCAACTCAATACTTGTGTACTCCGTAGATCATCTGTACAGACAATGCTGTGGAACTGGTTGAACGTGAATTTCAAGATTTTTGTACTGTGACTGGTATTATTCATCAAAAATTGTGCCCTCATACCTCTCAACAGAATGGCATAGCTGAGAGGAAGCATCATCATTTTCTGGACATGACCCGGACGATCCTATATGAGATGAATGTCCTACATGACTTTAGGGTGGATGCTATCATGACTTTGACATTCGTCATCAACCGCCTTCCTTCCACACCTCTTAGTGGTGATGTCCCTCTTCATCAACTTCATCCCGAGAGAGAGCTATTTCCCTTACGGCCTTGTATATTTGGGTGTGCGGCTTTTGCTCATGACCATTCGGCCACTAAATCTAAACTTGCTCCACGTGCAACCAAGGGGATGTTTATTGGATATTCTTGCACATAGAAGGGACACCGGATCTACCTTCCTGAGATTCGACGTTATATTACCTTGGACAATGTTACATTTCATGAGTCCACCCCTTTCTTTCCCACAACTTCATCATTTTTGGAGCACTCGGGATCTTCTCCTCCTGCTTCCTCGGTTGACTCAACCGCCCCCTCTCTTGCTCCTGACCTGCCTCTTCCACTACCCTCTGCTCCTCTACCTGCCGTACTCCCACTCCCTAAACCTCCTATCACCCCTCTTCCTCTCCTTCCGACTCCTAGCTCATTGCCCTCCAAGATCCCTACTGAAGCCCAATCTACATCCTCCTCAAGTCCACCTTTTGATGATGTTCATCTTCCGATCGCAATTCAAAAAGGTAAACGCTTCTGCACTCTTAATCCATATCTACTGTGGTCTCGTACACCAGACTTTCTGCTCCTTATCAAGCATTTACTGTGGCCTTGGCTGCGGAGTCTATTCCCCAATCTCATGAGGCAGCTTTATTGATTTCTCACTAGAAAGCTGGTATGGATGAAGAGTATTCAGCCCTTGTTTGTCGGTCAACCGGCTACTACTAATGTCGTTAGCTGTCATTGGGTGTTTACCCTCAAATATCATCCTGATGGCACTATTTATTGCTATAAAGCTCAGTTGGTCGCTCGGGGTTTCATATAGATTTAAGGTATTCACTATAAGGAAACCTTCTTGATGGCACACACGATCAAGGATCATTGAGGACATTGTTCGTGCCGTTGGCCACTGTTATCAAAAGTCGGGTGAAGATGCGCGAGTATCATATCTTCATTTTTGTCGTTTGTTTTGTCGTGTTTTGTGTTTTCCACATTCGTCGTCCTATTTTTGTCGCACTGCGATGCATCCCGTATCTGTGTTTTCATCGTCGTGGGATTGGGGCTTCTAGTCCTATCCCTGCTCTCTTTTCATTTCTAAATTTCCCTTCATGTGTAATGGGGCCCATTCTATAAGGGCCCCTTAATGAAACCTATTCAATGTTTGTTGGACCAATTGTAAGGGGCCCATCATGGCCCTATATAAGGCCATGATGGCCCCACGTCTTGTTCAGATCTGGAATTTCAAGTTTGCAGTTACCATCGTGTTCCAGGTCTCACCCCTTATTCAAAGAGAATGATGGAGGGAAATAGAGGAAGAGCGTGAAAGAAGAAGCTGCTGAAGAATTAGAGGAAAACCTGATATGAGGAAAGGAGATAGGCTGTCAACGTGGTCCATTCCTTCCCTAAGTGATTCCCTTCGAAGCAGGGAGCCAACGACGGATTCTTGTGTCCACGGTCGTCGCCAAGTAACTGCACGGGCGCAAGCGTATCCATCGGCTGGAGAAATTCTGGGCGGTGCTTGTTTGATCAAGATTAACCCTGACAATCCAATTTGAACGCATTGACCCCCCTCCCCCCCCTAGTGACCTAGACCCGGCGTGCCCTCTTCTGGGCAAATCCGATCCTCTGGCGGTGAGTTTTGAACTTTCAGCGGCCGTCAGGCCCTTCGGCCCCACCGATCGGTAAAATCTGCATTCCGCCCGCGCGGAGGGTGCGGGCGACTTCTCCTGGCTTCAACAAAGTCTAAACCATCAGGTGCCTGATCCTTTGGGCCAAATAGCTTCTCCTCCATTTAATTATCCCCATTATTCATGAAAGTTTCACCTAATTCCTGCATCTTCAACATAAACTAAGAAGAGAGTAAGATTCGTTTCCACTTAACTCATTGAGTTAATTGGGGTCAGTCCCACAAATGACAATAATTAACTCCAAATTAGAAAAAGGTGATTTTATTTCATGATTTTTCACAAATTAACATTAATGTTTATAATATATTCAGATAAAGATAAAAAAGTAGATAAATTAGCTAGAATTGCACATATATATTACTATGATTTTGGATTTATCAAATACCCACCAACTTAGATAATTTCTAGTCCCTTAGCAATGCCCTTTGATTTTCTTTGGACTTCCCCTTTCACCTTTACACCAAGAAGGTATCTACATGAAGTGTTAAGTTTATTAATCACATATCTAGATGAGCATTTTCCTTCGACAATCTAGGTCAAAACCTTTGCAGGAATACATGAACTTTTTTCCTCATGGTCTGAGCAGAGCTGGTGGTCATAATAGGGCAGCTTACTTCTCTCTAGGTTCAACAACATAAAAAAGAGATTTTCTCACTTCACACATTGAACTAGGCTTCACCCCTCTTCGTTCATTCTCTCACAAGAGAAAGGGCGACGTAAGTGGTGATGTCCCTACAAGCTTTATCAGACCTGAAATAGAGAGTATGCACTCTTCTCCTCTTAGTATGAGCACAAGGTAACAAGATGTGTTGAAAACTGGCTTCCTATCTACTCTAAGGTTCAATAGAGATGAGAAGGATGGTTTAAGGAGAATGGGCGAAGTCTGAATTAAGGAAGTCGGAGGAACAATTAATATTACTTATATAGCCTAATCCCAAGATTCAAGAAGAAATGTGTGAGGTAGAAGAAGGTAAAGATGATCCTCATAAGTTATTGTTCTAGGTTGAGAATGCACTTATTCTGGAATGATATAGTTAGGCAGTTCATAGGAAACAAATAATAAGAAGAAGAAGAAACAAGCCCCATAGTAATTTTTATTTTCTCTTTTTTTCATAATTTTGTAAAATGTATTCTTCACAGTATTTTTTTTTATTTAATGTTTTTGTTTGTTTTTTTTTCTTTTTTTTTAATGAGGGCAAAATAGAAGAAGAAAATAAGAAAGGATTCATGAAATGCCTTGATTAAATACTTTTTTCTTGAATGAAAGTTAATCACAGATGTCATGCAATCATTCTACCCTCATAGATGTTTTTTTATATCAACTTTGAGGATCAGATAGAAGAAATAGATTGAAAAGATGTAGAGTTAATATTGATGGAAAATATTTAAAATCAGATGACAAATATCAGTGTGATATTGTTTTTAAAGATAAGAGAGATAGAAAGACTTGGGAGTAAGGCATTTCATAAGCAACGAGGTGGAGGAGGTGTCGTATATAGGTATGATGAGGTAAATGTGGTAAAAGAAATGTGAGCATAGATGGATAAAGATGGAAAATGAAGAATTGTGGGATGAAGATCTTTTGTAAAGGGCATGAGATGGAGGGGTCATGTGCTCAAGACTTGAAGAAGTGCATCTCACTATCCAGCATATGATTAGGCTGACAGGTAGTCATTCAAATAGATAGGTTTGGTTAAAGAAAATATGGGTGTAGCGGGGAGTCACACTTTCACTCAACACTCAAATCCCTATCTATGGGGTATACACCTTTTGATTTTCAGATCGTCCTTCACCCTACCATGTGGTCTTGCGATTTGGGGATAAGATCATGTACTACCTAAAAAGCAACATTGATGCCCCTATAATATGATCATGATGTGCTTAGTGAGCCTAGCTTCCCTATATTTTCTTCTAGGGCAAAAGGATAAGAAGGGCTGTCCAAAGTTTGGTTATGGCATGATGTTGAATTCAAGAATTTTTATACCCCCAACTTATTAAAACAAACATCGAGAAATCATTAAAAATAAAAAAAGTTTTAGGCGGATTGAATCTCTCCCCCACATAGTAATTGTATAGTCCTCGATGCATAAGAAAATATAAAAAAGAGTTTAGAGGGCGCAAACAGTGGGTTGAGCTCTTTCATGCAGGTTCCTTCACGTCCATTTCATGTATTGGTGGTTGGCATTTTCTCAAATCAAAGAAAAGAAAAGAAAAGAAACAAAAGAAACGAAAGAAAAGAAGAAAGGTAACAACCAAATAGAAATAAAAGCTTCAACGTGCCCCTATAGAGGTTACTAAACCTGCAGGTTTTTCCAAGATTATGCTATGGGGTTGATGAGGAGGATCATCCTGTAGGTAAGGCTTCAGCCTTTGCCCATTTACTGTGAATTTTTTCTGGGTTCTAGGATCCAAAATTAAAATGGCCCCATTTTCATATGATTCTACTACCAAATAAGGTCCATTCCATCTACTTTTTAGCTTACCAGGTAAGAGTTTTAATCTTGAATTGTAAAGCCATACCTTTTGATCTTTGACAAAGGTCATTCTTCTGATGTTTTTGTCGTGGAAGGCCTTCATCTTGGCTTTGTATATCTTGGAGTTTTCATAAGCCTCATTCCTAATTTCTTCAAGTTCGTGGAGCTGGAGCAACCTGAATTTTCCTGCTTCATCTAAATAAAGATTTAGCTTCTTCATGGCCCATAAAGCTTTATGATCCAACTCCAATGGTAGATGGCATAGTTTTCCAAATATCAACCTGAAGGGGGACATTTCTAAGGGTGTTTTTTAGGCTGTTCTATAGGCCCATAATGCTTCATTTAGTTTGTATGGCCAATCTTTCCCATTGGGTTTCACACTTTTTTGAAGGATTTTCTTAATTTCTCTGTTGCATAATTCAACCTGCCCATTAGCTTGCAGGTGATATGGGATGGTTACTCTATGTTGTACGCCATTTTTTTTCAGAAGATGTCTAAAATTAAAATTTACAAAATGTGAACCCCCATCACTAATTATAGCCCAAGGACTTCCATATCTGCAAAAGATGTAAGTCTCCACAAAATCAATGACAACTTTACTGGTATTGATCCTAGTGGCTATGGCTTCTACCCACTTTGAGACACAGTCTATAGCCATTAAAATATACTCATATCCATTAGAATTAGGAAATGATCCCATGAAATCAATACCCCATAAATTAAAGATTTCTACTTCAAAAACGGGTTTTAGAGGCATGTGATTTTTTCTATCAAATTTTTTGGATGCTTGACACGCTAAACATTTCAAATAAAAATCATGTGCATCTTTAAATAAATTTGGCCAATGAAACCCACTTTCCATTACCTTATGGGCTGTTACTTGAGCCGAATAGTGACCTCCTCCTGGGTTGGAATGGCAGAATTTAAGGATGCTGTTTTTTTCTTCTCTAGGTTACGCATCTTCTAAGAATTTGATCAACTCCTTGATGGAATAGCTCTAGTTCTTCCCAAAAGTAATCTCGCATGTCCTTGAAAAACTTCTTTCTCTCATTGTAGCTCCATCCTGAAGGGACCCTTCCTGTCACCAAAAAATTGACAATGTTTGCAAACCATGGAACATTTCCTGTTTGGATGGCCAGAATTTGCTCATTGGGAAATGCTTCATGGGTAAGTGAGGGATCATATACTTTGACCCTAGAAAGATGATCAGCAACATAAATTTCACAACCCTTTTTATCTTTGATTTCTATGTCAAATTCCTGTAATAATAAAATCCATCTGATGAGCCTAGGTTTAGCTTCTTTTTTAGACAAAAGATATTTCAATGCCACATGATCAGTATAAATTATTATTTTACTACAAAGGAAATAAGGCAAAAATTTTTTAAAAGCAAAAATTACAACTAGTAGTTCTTTTTCTGTGGTAGAGTAATTGAGTTGTGCATTGATTAAAGTCCTGCTAGCATAATACATGGCCACAGGTTTCTTCTCTTTCCTCTGTCCTAAGAGTGCCCCTATAGCAAAATCTGAGGCATCACACATGATTTCAATTGGCAAGCTCCAATGTGGAGCTTGCAAAATAGGTGCATGTGTGAGGGCCTTCTTCAGCTCTTTAAAAGCAGAAATAGCGTTTTTATCCAAAATTATTTCACTAGTTTTACTAGAAAGGAATTAGTAAGAGGTTTGGAAATTTTTTAGCAAAGTTTAGAATGAACCTCCTATAGAAACCTGCATAGCCGAGGAACCCTACAAGGGTTTTTAGATTTATGGGAAGTGGACAGCCCTGGATGACATCTATTTTGGCCTTGTCCACTTCCAGTCCACGATTGCTGACCTTGTGCCCCAATACAACTCCCTCCTGTACTATTAAATGAGATTTTTCCCAACTTAGCACAAGGTTACTTTCAATGCATCTTTGAAGAACTTTAGTGAGATTGAGGAGGCAATTTTCAAAGGAATCTCCAAATACAGAAAAATCATCCATAAATATTTCTAAACAATCACCTACTAAATCACAGAATAAAGAGTTCATGCATCTTTGGAAGGTGGCTGGAGCATTACAAAGGCCAAAAGGCATGCACCTAAAGGCATATGTACCTACAGGGCTAGTAAAAGTTGTTTTCTCTTGATCATCAGGATGAATGTTAACTTGATTAGATCCTGAATAACCATCCAGAAAACAAAAGAAATTCTGTCCTGATAGTTTTTCTAAAATTTTATAAATGAAAGGAAGGGGATAATGGTCTTTCTTTGTAGCCTTATTTTATTTTCTATAGTCAATACATACCCTCCATCAAGTTATCAGTGTTTTCTGGATTTCTTCGCACTTTTCATTGATCTCTACTGTTACTCCAGATTTCTTTGGCACCATGTGAATAGGGCTGACCCATTGACTATCAGAAATGGCATAAATAATACCTGCATCTAGCCACTTTAATATTTCCTTCTCTAATATTTCTCTCATATGTGGGTTCAGCCTACGTTGGTGCTCCATGGAAGGTTTAGAATCCTCTTCCAAAAAAGATTCTGTGCTCACAATTTGATGAAGGGATTCCTCTAATATCCTCAAATGTCCATCCTAATGCTTGTCTATGCTCTCTCAATACCTTAAGCATATCATTTTCTTGAGAAGGAGTAAGGGACGAGGAAATAATCACAAGTAGGGAAGTCTACAATCTAAGAAAGCATATTTTAAAGATGATGGGAGAGGTTTAAGCTCTAAGTTCAAATCTTGGGAGAGGGTAGGAGGATCCGGTTCTTCTTTTTCATGGTTTTTGTCATCTACTCTCAATAGAAACCCTCGAATAACCTCAACATCATTTTCCTATTCATCACAAAATCTTAACTCTTCGTTACACCCTTTAGGACATTTCATCATCTTGGATATGTCTAATTTCACTCTTTCCTCTCCAACCTTAAATTCAACAGTCCCTTTTTCCCAATCCATGATTGTTCTAGCTGTCAACAAGAAGGGCCTTCCTAGAATGATAGGTGCTAAACTTAGATCTCCCTTCACCTTGAGCTCAGTTACAATAAAATCGATGGGGATCTCACAATTTTCAACGTTTATCATCACATCAGATAACCTACCCTCTGATTGTCTAATTGTTCCATCAGCTAGCAATAGATCCATGCAGATTTCCTCTAATTCCCCAAAATCGTATTCCTCATATAAAATTTTTGGAATAATACTAATACTAGCTCCTATATCCAATAATACTCTAGAAAAAGTCTTTCCACCAATTTCACATGTAATAAAATGAGCTCCTGGATCTCTCTTTTTAATGGGAAGAGAGTTTAAGATACTAGAGGCATTTTCAGAAAGTTAAACTACCTCCTTGGTTTTCCTAGATGTGCATGGATACTTTAAATATTTCTTTAAAGAAGGTGCACATTTAATCATATCCGCTACGGCTACTGACATAGTGGCTTTCTTAAAAATTCTCTAGGAGTCTATACTCATAACCAGGAGAAGACTTAAGGGGTTTTAAGGCCGAAGGATAAGGAATGGGAGGGGTGTAGGATTTAAGGCCGTAGGAGTTCCACACTAGGCGATGGAGCCTCGCCTCTTAGGTTATTTTCCTCCAATTTTGTGTTTTCCTTGCCTAGGTAAGGATCTTGAAGTTCTTTGCCATTTCTCAATTTTGAAATGGCTTTAATTTCTTCAAGATCTTCCTCATTTTCATGATATAGGCTTTGCTCTTGTAAATTACATAAACTCTTGGGGTTGATGGAAGGTTGAGTTGGAAATCGACCTAAGTGGGAGTTGGATTCAACTCCCTTACCTCCATGGTCAACTGTCCTTTGCTTCAAGCTCTCCAAAAGTTGACTTGTCTGCTCTTGAGCATCCATAATCATCTTTGTCTATGTTTCCATCATGGTTTGCATGCGCATCTCCATTTCTTCTATTAGCCTTCGATTCTGCTACTCTATCATGTGAGAGATCACAGGTGTAAGAGTAGACAAATCATGTACCTGGTTTTGTGGAGCTTCTTGATAAGGCTGTTGTGGTGGGGTCTAGAATTGGACTCGTGGCTGGAAAGGTGCCTTGGTTCCTTGGTAGTAGATTCCTTGGTTGTTGTAGATGGGCCTTTTTGGTCCTCCCAAAGACTGCTGGTTGTAGTTCAACACATGCACCTCCTCCTCTCCTAGTTGACATGCTCCATCCTCATGATCTCTGCTAGAACATAGAGAACAAATCCTTGCTTTCACAAGGGGTGAGTTAGGGAGAAATGCATTCTTTAGAGGGGAAGTCAATTCTTCACGCTTCTTGTTGGTTTCTCTTATCCCTACATGAAGCTCAGCTTCCCTTGAAGTTACTTGCAGCACTCCCCCTCGTTTTGGGTTGGCGTTTCTTCCATTTTGACTTGCTCCTATTTCCTTTAGGTCAGTTTCAGCCACCCTTTCCAAAAGATCAAAAACTTCATCCTCATAAGCCATATAGACTGAGCCACCAGCTATTTGATTCACTTTACTTTTAAAAAAATCAGGAAGTGATTCATAAAAACTAGCCTATTTCTATAAATAAGAAGAAAATAACAATTAAAGGTCTTTTCGAAATGAATTAAATAGTTTTTTTATGCATTTAGAATGATATTTACAATTTATTTTATGCGTTCTTTTAATTAAAAATAAAATAAAATAACTTTTTTTTATTTAACCCGGCCCTTAGTGGGCCGGTTTGAGTGCTAACTTCTTTGAAGACCCGCAGAATGCACAAAGTTGCGCACCGCACGTAGAGTCGCGTAGGCGTATCAGAAGAGCCGGTAGCGACTTCAGTGCGCGACATGCACGCACGTAATTTCGTGCGTGTCGCGCACGAACAAAAAATACGCAAAGGCTTTTAAAGCCAATCGCGTCGCGTTGTACGTTCTGCGTACAACGTGAAACAGATGAGAGTTCTAACAGAATCGGAAGAACGTGTTCTTCCGATTCCGTGGCGATAAAAGGAGAAAAACGAAGATTATTAGGGTATTCTTGATTTGTTAAGCTCAAGGAACGATCGCCTAGCCTCCTTGAAGACTCAAGAATCAGCCAGGAACGATTGGGGACCAAAATTGAGCTGACATTCCGCAGATCCGGCGCCGTCGTTCTTCGTCAAATTCAAACCAAATCCGAGAACAAATTGGCGTCTGTTGCTCGCGATCAGCTCGAATCAACTCCCTGATAGTTTCTGGTATATCTAGGTCTCTCTACCTTTGATTGTTTCACCATATTTCATCGTTGACTTTTTGAAATTTGCACTCTTTTTTTCTCGCCGTCGTTCTTTTTGTGCTTCGATTTTAATCGTTTTATATCATAGATTTTAGTTCGTTTTAAAATTGTTTGGTAATAGTTAACTCTCTCTTTATCTCTATCTGTATCTGTATCTCTATCTCTATCTCCATTTCTATCTCTTTCTCTATCTCTAGCTATATCTATATCTCTATCTCTATCTCTATCTCTATCTCTATCTCTATCTCTATCTCTATCTCTATCTCTATCTCTATCTCTATCTCTATCTCTATCTCTATCTCTATCTCTATCTCTATCTCTATCTCTATCTCTATCTCTATCTCTATCTCTATCTCTATCTGTATTCCTATCTCTATTTCTATCTCTATCTCTATCTATATCTCTGTCCCTATCTGTATCTCTATCTCTATCTCTACCTCTATCTCTATCTCTATCTCTGTCTCTATCTCTATCTTTATCTCTATCTCTATCTCTATCTCTATCTTTTTTCTTATCTCTATCTTTATCCCTATCACTATCTCTATCTCTGTCTATATCTCTTTCCCAATCTCTATCCGTATCTGTATCTCTATCTCCATCACTATCTCTATCTCAATCTCTATCTCTATCTGTACCTCTATTTCTATCTCTATCTCTATCTTTAACTCTATCTCCATCTCTATGTCTATCCCTATCTCTATCTCTATCTCTATCTTTATCTCTATCTGTATCTCTATCTCTATCTCTATCTCTATCTCTATCTCTATCCCTATCTATATCTCTATCTCTGTCTCTATCTCTATCTCTATATCTATCCCAATCTCTATCTCTATCTCTAACTCTATTCTTTATTTCTATCTTCACTTTTATCTATATCTCTCTTTATATCTCTATCGATATCTCTATCTCTATCTTTGTCACTATCTTTATCTCTATCGGTATCTATATTTCTATCACTATCTCTGTTTTTATCTATATCTATATCTCTATCTCTCTCTCAATCTCTATCTCTATCTATGTTTCTTTCTCTATCTCTATGTCTATCTCTTTTTCTATCTCTATCTCTAACTCTATATTTATGTGTCTCTTTATCTCTATGTCTATCTCTATCTCTACCTCTACCTCTATATCTATCTCTATCTATATCTCTATCTCTATATCTATCTCTATCTCTATCTTTTTTTCTATCTCCATCTATATCTCTATCTCTATCTCTATCTCTATCTCCAGCTCTATCTCTCTCTATATCTCTAACTATATCTATATCTCTATTTCTATCTCTATCTCTATCTCTATCTCTGTTTTTATCTCTATCTTTATCTCTATCTCTATCTGCACCTCATTCTCTATCTCTATCTCTATCTATATCTCTTTTTCTATCTCTATGTCTATCTCTTTTTCTATCTCTATCTCTGTCTCTTTCTCTATCTCTCGTTTTATCTCTATGTCTATCTCTATCTCTACCTCCGCCTCTATCTCTATCTCTATCTTTATTTCTATCTCCATCCCTATCTCTATCGCTATCTTTATCTCTCTCTCTCTCTCTATCTCTATCTCTATCCCTATCTCTATCTCTATCTCTATCTCTATCACTATCTCTATCTCTAGCTTTATCTATATCTCTATCTCTATCTCTATCTTTATCTCTGTCTCTATCTCTATCTCGATCTTAACTCTATCTCTACTTCTATCTCTATCTGTTTCTCTGTCTTTATCTCTATCTTTATCTCTATCTCTATCTCATTCTCTATCTGTATCTCTATATATATCTCTTTCTTTATCTCTATGTCTATCTCTTTTTCTATCGCTATCTCTATCTCTATATCTATCTCTATCTTTATCCCTATCTCTATCTCAATCTATATCTCTATCTTTATCTTTATTTGTACCTGTATCACTACCTCTACCTCTATCCCTATCTCTATCTCTATCTTTAGCTCCATCTATATCTTTACTTCTATCTGTATCTCCGTCTCTTTCGATATCTCTATCTCGATCTCTATCTATATCTCAATCTCTATCTTTATCTCTCTCTTTATCTCTATCTCTATCTTTATTCTTATCACTATCTCTACCTCTATCTCACTCTCTATCTCTATCTCTCTCTGTCTCCATCTCTATCTCTATCTCTATCTCTATCTCACTCTCCATCTCTATCTCTCTCTCTATCTCTATCTCTATCTGTATCTTTATCTCTATCTCTATCTCTATCTCTATCTCTATCTTTATTTCTATCTCTATCTCTATCTCTATCTCTATCTCTATCTCTATCTCTATCTCTATCTCTATCTCTATCTCTATCTCTATCTCTATCTCTATCTTTAACCCTATCTCTATATCTATCTCTATCTTTATGTTTATCTCTATCTCTATTGCTATCTCTATCTTAGTATCTATCTCTATCTCTATCTCTATCTCTCTATCTATATCTCTATCTCTATATCTATATATCTCCATCTGTATCATTATCTCTATTTCTATCTATATCTCTATCTGTATTTAAATCCCTATCTCTAACTCTATCTCAATCTATATCAGTATTTTTATTTTGATCTCTATATCTAACTCTCTCTTTATCTCCATTTCTATTTGTATCTCTATCTCTATCATTATCATTATCTCTATTTCTAACTCTATCTCTATCTATATTACTATCTCTATCCCTATTCAATTCTATCTCTATCTATATCAAATTTTCTATCTTTATGTCCATCTCTATTTCTAGCTCTATCTCTATCTCTATTTCTATTTCTATCTCTATCTTTATCTCTATCTCTATCTCTATCTCTATCTCTAACTCTATCTCTATATCGATCGGGATCTGTATCTGTATCTCTATCTCTATCTCGATCACTATCGCTATCTATATCTTTTTATCTGTCTTTATCTCGATCTCTATCTCGATCTCTATCTCTATCTCTATCTCTCTCTCTATCTCTCTCTCTCTATCTCTATCCCTATCTCTATTTTTTTCCTATATTTGTTTCGAGCTCTCTCCGTATCCCTATCTATATTTACATCTCTATCTCTGTTTCTATCTCTATCTCTTTCTCTAGCTCAATCTCTAGTTTTTTACCATATTTGTCTGTATCTCTATCTGTATCCTTATCTCTATCTCTATCTCTATCTCTATCTCTGTCTCTATCTCTATCTCTATCTCTATCTCCAGCTCTATCTATATCTCTACACCTACCTCTGTCTCGATCTCTATCTCTATATCTATCTCTGTCTCTATCTCTATCTCTATCTCTATCTCTATCTCTATCTCTATCTCTATCTCTATCTCTATATCTGTCTCTATCTCTATCTCTATCTCTATCTCTATCTCTATCTCTATCTCTATCTCTATCTCTATATCTATCTCTATCTCTATCTGTACCTCTATTTCTATCTCTATCTCTATCTTTAACTCTATCTCCATCTCTATGTCTATCCCTATCTCTATCTCTATCTCTATCTTTATCTCTATCTGTATCTCTATCTCTATCTCTATCTCTATCTCTATCTCTATCCCTATCTATATCTCTATCTCTGTCTCTATCTCTATCTCTATATCTATCCCAATCTCTATCTCTATCTCTAACTCTATTCTTTATTTCTATCTTCACTTTTATCTATATCTCTCTTTATATCTCTATCGATATCTCTATCTCTATCTTTGTCACTATCTTTATCTCTATCGGTATCTATATTTCTATCACTATCTCTGTTTTTATCTATATCTATATCTCTATCTCTCTCTCAATCTCTATCTCTATCTATGTTTCTTTCTCTATCTCTATGTCTATCTCTTTTTCTATCTCTATCTCTAACTCTATATTTATGTGTCTCTTTATCTCTATGTCTATCTCTATCTCTACCTCTACCTCTATATCTATCTCTATCTATATCTCTATCTCTATATCTATCTCTATCTCTATCTTTTTCTATCTCCATCTATATCTCTATCTCTATCTCTATCTCTATCTCCAGCTCTATCTCTCTCTATATCTCTAACTATATCTATATCTCTATTTCTATCTCTATCTCTATCTCTATCTCTGTTTTTATCTCTATCTTTATCTCTATCTCTATCTGCACCTCATTCTCTATCTCTATCTCTATCTATATCTCTTTTTCTATCTCTATGTCTATCTCTTTTTCTATCTCTATCTCTGTCTCTTTCTCTATCTCTCGTTTTATCTCTATGTCTATCTCTATCTCTACCTCCGCCTCTATCTCTATCTCTATCTTTATTTCTATCTCCATCCCTATCTCTATCGCTATCTTTATCTCTCTCTCTCTCTCTATCTCTATCTCTATCCCTATCTCTATCTCTATCTCTATCTCTATCACTATCTCTATCTCTAGCTTTATCTATATCTCTATCTCTATCTCTATCTTTATCTCTGTCTCTATCTCTATCTCGATCTTAACTCTATCTCTACTTCTATCTCTATCTGTTTCTCTGTCTTTATCTCTATCTTTATCTCTATCTCTATCTCATTCTCTATCTGTATCTCTATATATATCTCTTTCTTTATCTCTATGTCTATCTCTTTTTCTATCGCTATCTCTATCTCTATATCTATCTCTATCTTTATCCCTATCTCTATCTCAATCTATATCTCTATCTTTATCTTTATTTGTACCTGTATCACTACCTCTACCTCTATCCCTATCTCTATCTCTATCTTTAGCTCCATCTATATCTTTACTTCTATCTGTATCTCCGTCTCTTTCGATATCTCTATCTCGATCTCTATCTATATCTCAATCTCTATCTTTATCTCTCTCTTTATCTCTATCTCTATCTTTATTCTTATCACTATCTCTACCTCTATCTCACTCTCTATCTCTATCTCTCTCTGTCTCCATCTCTATCTCTATCTCTATCTCTATCTCACTCTCCATCTCTATCTCTCTCTCTATCTCTATCTCTATCTGTATCTTTATCTCTATCTCTATCTCTATCTCTATCTCTATCTTTATTTCTATCTCTATCTCTATCTCTATCTCTATCTCTATCTCTATCTCTATCTCTATCTCTATCTCTATCTCTATCTCTATCTCTATCTCTATCTTTAACCCTATCTCTATATCTATCTCTATCTTTATGTTTATCTCTATCTCTATTGCTATCTCTATCTTAGTATCTATCTCTATCTCTATCTCTATCTCTCTATCTATATCTCTATCTCTATATCTATATATCTCCATCTGTATCATTATCTCTATTTCTATCTATATCTCTATCTGTATTTAAATCCCTATCTCTAACTCTATCTCAATCTATATCAGTATTTTTATTTTGATCTCTATATCTAACTCTCTCTTTATCTCCATTTCTATTTGTATCTCTATCTCTATCATTATCATTATCTCTATTTCTAACTCTATCTCTATCTATATCACTATCTCTATCCCTATTCCGAATTCTATCTCTATCTATATCAAATTTTCTATCTTTATGTCCATCTCTATTTCTAGCTCTATCTCTATCTCTATTTCTATTTCTATCTCTATCTTTATCTCTATCTCTATCTCTATCTCTATCTCTAACTCTATCTCTATATCGATCGGGATCTGTATCTGTATCTCTATCTCTATCTCGATCACTATCGCTATCTATATCTTTTTATCTGTCTTTATCTCGATCTCTATCTCGATCTCTATCTCTATCTCTATCTCTCTCTCTATCTCTCTCTCTCTATCTCTATCCCTATCTCTATTTTTTTCCTATATTTGTTTCGAGCTCTCTCCGTATCCCTATCTATATTTACATCTCTATCTCTGTTTCTATCTCTATCTCTTTCTCTAGCTCAATCTCTAGTTTTTTACCATATTTGTCTGTATCTCTATCTGTATCCTTATCTCTATCTCTATCTCTATCTCTATCTCTGTCTCTATCTCTATCTCTATCTCTATCTCCAGCTCTATCTATATCTCTACACCTACCTCTGTCTCGATCTCTATCTCTATATCTATCTCTGTCTCTATCTCTATCTCTATCTCTATCTCTATCTCTATCTCTATCTCTATCTCTATCTCTATATCTGTCTCTATCTCTATCTCTATCTCTATCTCTATCTCTATCTCTATCTCTATCTCTATCTCTATCTCTATATCTATCTCTATCTCTTTATCTATCTCTATCTATATTTATATCTCTGTCACTATCTCTATCTCTATCCCTATCTGTATCTCTAATTGTATGCCTGTCTTTATCTCTCTACCTATATGTATATCTATCTCTATCGCTATCTCTATTTTTTTCTCTATGTCTATCTATATCTCTATTTGTATCTTTGTGTCTATCTCTATCTCTATCAATATCTCTTTCTCTATCTTTAGCTGTACCTCTATCTCTATCTCTATCTTCATCTCTAACTCTATCTCTATCTATATCTTTATTCCTATCTCTATATATATCTCTTTCTCTATCTCTATCTCTATCTCTTTCTCTATCTCTACGTCGATCTAAATATCTATCTCTATCTCTATCTCTATTTTTATCTCTATTTTTATTTCTATCTCTATCTCTATCTCAATGGCTACCTCAATATCTATATCTATCGCTATGTCTATCTCCATCTCTATAATTATGTAAATCTCTAACTCCATCTTGATCTGTATCCGTATCTCTATCTCTATCTCTATCTCTATCGCTATCTCTATCTCTATCTCTCTTTCTATTTGTGTCTATATCTCTATCTCTGTCTCTATCTTTTTCTCTAACTCTAGCTATATCTCTATCTCTATCTCTTTCTGTATCTTCACTCTGTCTCTATCTCTATCTCGATCTCAATTTCTATCTCTATTTCTATCTCTGTCTCTATCTCTATCTCTTTCTCTATCGATATGTCTATCTCTTTTTCTATCTCTATCTCTATACCTATGTCTATTTTATCTTTATCCCTATCTCTATCTACATCTCTATCTCTATTTACATCTCTATCTCTATCTACATCTCTATCTCTATCTACATCTCTATCTCTATCTCATTCTCTATCTGTATCTCTATTTATATCTCTTAGTCTCTCTCTATGTCTATCTCTTTTTCTACCTCTATCTCTATCTCTATGTCTATCTCTATCGTTATCCCTATCTATATCTCAATCTATATCTCTATCTTTATTTGTATCTGTATCTGTATCACTACCTCTACCTCTATCGCGATTTCTATCGCTATATTTAGCTCCATCTAAATCTTTATCTCTAGCTCTATCTGTATCTCCATCTCTTTCGATATCTCTATCTGGATCTCTATCTCTATCTCAATCTCTATCTTTATCTCTCTCTCTATCTCTATCTCTACCTTTATTGACATCACAATCTCTATATGTATCTCACTCTCTATCTCTATCTCTCTCTCTATCTCTATCTCTATCTCCATTTCTATCTCTTTCTCTATCTCTAGCTATATCTATATCTCTATCTCTATCTCTATCTCTATCTCTATCTCTATCTATATCTTTATCTCTATCTCTATCTCTATCTCTATCTCTATCTCTATCTCTATCTCTATCTCTATCTCTATCTCTATCTCTATCTCTATCTCTATCTCTATCTCTATACTTATCCCTATCTCTACATCTATCTCTATCTTTATGTTTATCTCTATCTCTATTGCTATCTCTATCTTAGTATCTATCTCTATCTCTATCTCTATCTCTCTATCTATATCTCTATCTATATATCTATATATCTCCATCTGTATCATTATCTCTATTTCTATCTGTATCTCTATCTCTATTTAAATCCCTATCTCTAACTCTATCTCAATCTTTATCAGTATTTTTATTTTAATCTCTATATCTAACTCTTTCTTTATCTCTATTTCTATCTGTATCTCTATCGCTATATCTATCTCTATCTTTATCATTATCTCTATTTCTAACTCTATCTCTATCTATATCTCTATCTCTATCCCTATTCCTAATTCTATCTCTATCTATATCAATTTTTCAATCTTTATGTCCATCTTTATTTCTAGCTCTATCTCAATCTCTATTTCTATTTCTATCTCTATCTTTATCTCTATCTCTATCTCTATCTCTAACTCTATCTCTATCTCTATCTGTATCTCTATCTCTATCTCGATCGCTATCGCTATCTTTATCTCTATATCTGTCTTGATCTCGATCTCTATCTCTCTCTCTATCTTTATCGCTATCTCTATTTTTTTCCTATAATTATTTCTAGCTCTCTCCGTATCCCTATCTATATCTACATCTCTATCTCTGTTTCTATCTCTATCTCTTTCTCTACCTCAATCTCTATTTTTCTACCATATTTGTCTGTATCTCTATCTGTATCCTTATCTCTATCTCTATCTCGATCTCTATCTCTATCTTTTTTCTTATCTCTATCTTTGTCCCTATCACTATCTCTATCTGTCTATATCTCAATCTCTATCTCTATCTCTGTCTATATCTCTATCTCAATCTCTATCCGTATCTATATCTCTATCTCTATCTCTATCTCTATCTCTATCTCTATCTCTATCTCTATCTCTATCTCTATCTCTATCTCTATCTCTATGTCTATCTCTATCTCTATCTCTATCTCTATCTCTATCTCTATCTCTATCTCTCTCTCTCTATCTCTATCTCCATCTCTATCTCTATCTCTATCTCTATATATATCTTTATTCCTATCTCTATATATATCTCTTTCTCTATCTCTATTTCTATCTCTTTCTCTATCGCTATCTCTATCTCTATCGCTATCTCTATCCCTATCTCTATCTCTATCTCTATCTCTATCTATAGCTATAACTCTATCTCTATATCTATCGCTATCTCTATGTCTATCTCTATCTCTATCTCTATCTTTAGCTGTACCTCTATCTCTATCGCTATCTTCATCTCTAACTCTATCTCTATCTATATCTTTATTCCTATCTCTATATATATCTTTATTCCTATCTCTTTCTCTATCTCTATTTCTATCTGTTTCTCTATCGCTATCTCTATCGCTATCTCTATCTCAATTGCTATCTCTATCCCTATCTCTATCTCTATCTCTATCTCTATCTCTATCTCTATCTATAGCTATAACTCTATCTCTATATCTATCTCTATATATATTTATATCTCTGTCTGCACCCCTGTCTGTATCATTATCTCTATTTTTATCTCTGATTCTATCACTATATCTATCTCTATCTCTTCTACCTATATCTTTATAGCCATCTCTAGCCGTAACATTATCATTAATTTTAGCTGTATCTCTATCTCTTTCATTATCTCTATCACTATCGCTATCTCTATCTCTATCATTATTTCTTTATCTATATCTATCTCGATCTTTATCTATTTCTATATGTCAATATTTATCTCTATCTCTATTTCTATCACTATCTGTATCCCTATCTCTATCTCTATCTCAATCTTGATCTCTATCTCTATGTCTATCTCTATCTATAGCTATAACTCTATCTTTATACCTATCTCTATCTCTATTTATATCTCTATCTGCATCCCTGTCTTTATCAATATCTATATTTCTATCTCTGTCTCTATAACTATCTCTATCTATATCTATATTTCTTTCTCTCTCTCTATCTCTATCTCTATCTATATATATTTTTTTATCTCTCGCTATATCTCTACCTCTATCTCTATTTTTATCTCTATCTCTATCCCTATCTTTATCCCTATCTCTATATATATATCTCTTTCTCTATCTCTATCTCTATCTCTATCTCAATATTTATCTCTATCTCTATCTCTATCTCTATTTCTATCTATTGCTATAACTCTGTCTCTACATCTATCTCTATCTCTATTCATATCTCTATCTTACATCCCTGTCTGTATCATTATCGCTATTTGTATCTCTGTCTCTAGCACTATATCTATCTCTATCTCTTCTACCTATATCTTTATCTCCATCTCTAGTTGTATAATTATCATTAATTCTATCTCTATCTCTATCTCTTTCTCTATTTCTATTACTATCGCTATCTCTATCTCTATCGTTATTTCTACATCTATCCCTATCTCAATAATTACCTAGTTCTCTATGTATATCTCTATCTATATCTCTATCTCTATCTCTATATTTGTGGCTATCTCTATCTCTATCTCTACCTCCTTTTCTATCTGTATCTCTATCCGTAATTATAACTCTATCTCTCTCTATCTCTATCTCTTTCTCTATCTCTATCTCTATATCTATGTCTATCTCTATCTCCATCTCTATCTCTATCATTATCACTATCTCTATCTGTATCTTTATCTCTATCGCTATCTTTATCTCTATCTCTTTCTCTTATTCTATTAATATTTCAATCTCTATCTCCATTTTTATCTCTATATTTATATCTATATCTATCTCTGTCTCTATCTCTATCGTTACTGCTACATCTATCTCTATCTCTATCTCTATCTGTACTTCTATCTCCATTTCTATCTGTATCAATATCTCTTTCTCTATCTTTATCTTTGTCTCTTTCTCTATCTCTATCTCTATTGTTACCCCATATTTATCTCCATCTCCATCTTTATCTCTAGCCCTATTTCTATCTCTATCTTTATCCCTATCTCTATCTCTTTTGCTGTCTCTATATCTATCTTTATCCTTATCTCTATCTCCATCTCTATCTTTATTCCTTTCCTATCTCTATCTCTATCTCTCTCTCTCTCTATCTCTATCTCTATCTCTATCTCTATCTCTATCTCTATCTCTATCTCTATCTCTATCTCTATCTTCATCTATATCTCTGTTTGTATCTCTATCTGTATCTGTATGTGTATCTGTATGTGTATCTCTATCGCTATTTCTATCTCTATCTCTATCTCTATATCTATCTCTATCTCTATCTGATTTCTATCTCTATCTCTATCTTCATCTATATCGCTGTCTCTATCTCTATTTGTATCTGTCTCTGTATCTTTATCGCTATCTCTATATCTATCTCTATCTTTATTTCTATCTCTATCTATATCTTTATCTCTATCTGTATTACTATCTCTATCTCTCTCTATATCTCTCTCTCTATCTCTATCTCCGTCTCTACTTCTTTCTCTAGCTATATCTCTATTTTTATCTATATCTCTATCTCGATCTCTATCTCCATCTCTATCTCTATCTCTATCTCTATCTCTATCTTTTTCTCTATATTTATGTCTATCTCTATCTTTCTTCTTATTGCTATCTTTATCCCTGACTCTATCTCTATCTCTATATATATCTCTATCTCGATCTCTATCTGTATCTGTATTTATATCTCAATCTCTATCGATATGTATATCTCTATCTCTATCTCTATCTCTATATTTATCTCTATCTCTTTCTCTATCTCCATGTCTATCCCTATCCCTATTTCTATTTATATCTCAATCTCTATCTCTATCTCTATCTCTATTCTTTATTTCTATCTATATTTCTATCTCTATCTCTCTCTCTATCTCTATCTCTATCTCTATCGCTATCTCTATCTCTATCTCTATCTCAATGTCTATTTCTATCTCTATCTCTATCTCTATCTCCATCTCTATATTTATCTCGATCTCTTTCTCTATCTCCATCTCTATCTCTATCCGTATTTCTATTTCTATCTTTATATCTATGTCTATCTTTATCTCTATCTCTATCTCTATTCTTTATTTCTATGTATATTTCTATCTCTATCTCTATGTCTATCTTTATCTCTACCTCTATCTCTATTCTTTATCTCGATCTATATTTCTATCTCTATCTCTATCTCAATTTCTCTCTCTATCTCTATCTCTATATCTATCTATATCTCTATCTCTGTGTCTATCTGTATCTGTATCTCTATCTGTATCTCTATCTCTATCTCTATCTCTATCTCTATCTTTATCTCTATCTCTATATCTATCTCTATCTCTGTGTCTATCTGTATCTGTATCTCTATCTGTATCTCTATCTCTATCTCTATCTCTATCTCTATCTCTATCTCTATCTCTATCTCTATCTCTATCTCTATCTCTATCTCTATCTTTATCTCTATCTCTATCTCTATCTCTATCTCTATCTCTATCTCTATCTCTATCTCTATCTCTATCTCTATCTCTATCTCTATCTCTATCTCTATCTTTATCTCTATCTCTATCTCTATCTCTATCTCTATCTCTATCTCTATCTCTATCTCTATTTCTATCGCTATCTCTATCTTTATCTCTATCTCTATCTTTAACTATATCATTATCTCTATCTCTATCCCTATTTCTATCTCTGTCATCTCTCCCTCTGTATCTCTATGTTTATCCCTATCTCTATCTTTATCCCTATATTTTTCTCTATCTCTTTATCTATCTGTATCTCTATCTCTATCTGTATCTCTATGTCTATCTCTATCTATATCTTTACGTTTATCTTTATCTCTATCGCTATGTTTATCTCTATCTCTATTTCTATCTCTATCTCTATGTCTATCTCTATCTCTATCTCTATGTCTATCTCTATCTCTATCTTTATCTCTATCTCGATCTCTTTTTTTATCTTCATCGATATCTCTATCTGTATCTCTATATCTATCTCTATGTCTATCTCTATTTTTATCTTTATCTATCTCTATCTCTTTCTTTATCTCTAGTTCTATCTTTATCGCTATCTCTATCACTATCTCTATCTCTATCCCTAGCTATATATCTATCCCTATCTCTATCTTTATCTCTATTTCTGTCTCTATGTCTATCTCTATCTTTGTCTCTATCGCTATCTCTATCTCTGTCGCTGTCACTATCTATATCTCTATCACTATCTCTATCGCTCTCCCTATCTCTGTTCCTATCTCTTATTCTATCTGTATCTCTATTTCTTCATCTATCTCTATATCTATCTATATCCCTATCTCTATCTCTATCTCTATCCCTATCACTATCCCTATCTCTATCTCTATCTCTATCTCTATCTTTTACTCTATCTTTATCTCTATCTCTATCTCTATCTCTAGCTCTATCTCTATAGCTATCTCTATCTCTTTCTCTATCTCCATCTTGTATCTATCCCTATCTCTATCTCTATTTTTGTCTCTATGTCTATTTCTATCTCTATCGCTATCTCTATCTTTGTCGCTATGTCTATCCATATCTCTATCACTTGTCTATCTCTATTGCTATCTCTTATTCTTTGTGTATCTCTATTTCTTCATCTATCTCTTTCTCTATCTATATCCATATCTCTATCTGGATCTTTATCTCTATCTCTGATGGCGAGGACGCAAACACATCGACATCGGACGCGTCACCATAGTCAACCGAAGTCAACGCCGCCACAACAGAGCCTCCAGTGCAGTTAACCGAGTGGCATGCCACTGCTACAGACACGCCGCATCCGTCTCGCACATCTCCACGCACACACGCTTCCTCACGAGTAATGACACATCGCCAATGGCAGATACATAACTGTCTCTGACGTGACATGACACCGGACGTGTCTTTATTTACTTAGTCATACTTTCTCTTTCCTCCAAGGCCTATATATAGAGACCATTGTTTCAAGAAACAGTGAGGCAGTCATTATTCAAGAATTGAGGTTTTTTAAACTCTTCTTGGAGGACTGCCCAGCCTTCCCTATCCTCCCTCAACCCTAGCCTCACCGTTGCTGCTGCCGGCGCGTCGCGTCGCTGGCCTAACACCTCATCATTCTTACTCCCTCTCTCTTCCCTTCTCTCTCTCTCTCTCTTTCTCACTCTATCATCCATCCAAGGTTGCCCTAGGGCGCCCAGACCACCCATCTAGGGTCGCCCAAGGTCGTCCCCATGCCGCTCAGGCTGCCCCTGCCAGGGCTGCTCAAGGCTGCCCCTAGGCTGCCCGCTTGGGGCCGCCCAAACACCACCTAGACCGCCCCATCTAGGGCTGCCTAAGGCCGTCCCCAGGCCGCCCAAGCTCCCCACCTGGGGCCGCCCCAAGGGCCGCCCCAAGGGCCGCCCCAGGCCGCCCAGGCTACCTGCCTAGGGTCGCCCAAAGGCCCCCCAGACAGCCTCTGCCAGGGCCGCCCAAGGCTGCCCCTAGGCTGCCCGCTTGGGGCCTGCCCAAAGGCCGCGCAGGCCGCCCAAGGCCACCCCTACCAAGGCCGCCCAAGGCCACCCCCAGGCTGCCAGCTTGGGCCCGCCCAAAGGCCGTGCAGGCCGCCCAAGGCCGCCCCCAGGCTGCCTGCTTGGGCCCGCCCAAAGGCCGCCCAGGCCGCCCCTGTCAGGGCCTGCCAAGGCCGCCCCTAGGCTGCCCACTTAGGGCCGCCCAAAGGCAGCTCAGGCCACCCAACTAGGGCTGCCCAAGGCTGGCCCAGTCCACTCTAGGCCACCCAGCCTAGGGCCGCCCAAAGGGGGATCCCCAAGACTACTCCAAGACGGCATGCCCCAACCTATTCGTACGCACCCGTCTTGCCCGTGCCCGCCCTCGTCGGTCTCGCTCTCGACCCGCCCTTGTCGCGATCAGAATTTTCCGCAATCTCTTCACGCACTACAATGCTGAGGTACGCCTGAACTCTTTGGTGTTGAAGTGTTCTCCGTCTAGTATTCACCGAGAAGTCTCCACCGCCGTCAGATTTGATTTGGTTTGGATTTCCCCAATCTCTCTCTCGTTCGTGAGTTTCCCCTGTGACGCGATTCAGATATTGAGTTCCGTGCTTCGGCATCGTCGCGGTGGGTGAAGACAGTACTCCCGCCCTTAACAAGGGTCGGAGCTGCACCACCAATATTTCATCGGTTTTAAAATCCGAATCCGACCGTGTGGATTTCTGTGGGCTGTTTTATCCCTCCCTTACCCAATCCGTCCATTGCCGTCCATCCGTCCGTAGCGTCTCCCTGTCTCTCTAGTCATTCACTCCCTAGTCGTCCTACGTCAAATTGGTATCAGAGCCTAACCTGCCAGCCCAGTCATTTCTGCCATCGTAGACATCTTCATTCGTCAGTCCCATTGCATGCATCTACATTTAGGCAAACGAGTTTCCGCTCCGATGACAGACCAACCCCAAGACGGTCATGAGGTGTCCATCCCCATCCATGAGTTCTCATCGTCCACCCCACCGACCTCCTCTCGAGGGGACATCGATCGCGTGTTAGACGCTGTTCAGAACGGTTTTCGTGATGTGAATACACAAATTACCAATATGAATAACTGTCTAACCAGTTCGATCGACGCGGTGAGCGAACGGACTTACCAACTTGAGACCACTATCCCCCTAATCCCAGACCTCGAGTACGTGATAGGAATCATCTTGATCATGATGATCCTATAAGACCCGAGGAAATATCCAGAAACCAAAATCAGAGTCGTCCCGAACAAGACAATCTGATTCTTCCAGAGATTCGCACTCCGGTCCGTGATAGGAATCGTTGAGACGATTACTATTCGCCCGAGCCTAGGACCCCAGGCCAGGATAGGAATCGTCCCCCACGGAATGATCCTTATCAACCAATGGATAGACCCCTGGTGCACGATGGTAATCGTCCACCACAAGACGATTACCATCCGCCGGAGGAGAGGATTCTAGAGCGCGATAGGAAACATCCCCCTCGGAATGATCCCTATCTGCCCGATGATATACATCGTTGGTGGAACGGGAATCGTCCGGACAGGAACGATCCTTTCCCACCCGAGGATGTGGTTCCCCCTTGCGATCACCACCGTGCGGATTACGACAACCAATGGCAGCAGATTCAGCGTAGCGTCAAAGTTGATGTTCCATACTACAAGGGATCTAGGGACCCTAAGGAGTATCTTGATTGGGAGTCCAAATTGAATAGTCACTTCAAGTGGTACAACATGTTAGAGTGGCAGAAAGTTCAATATGCCGAGATGAGGTTAGGGGGACAAGCAAAAATCTTTTGGGAAAATCTTGAATTTTCGATTTATAACCGTCATGAGGCACCTATAAATACTTGGCCCTAAATGAAGGACAAGCTGCGTGAGAAATACGTCCCACTTGCTTACTTAGATAATCTCCTTGATCAGTGGCATAAACTGCAGTAGGGTAGGCGTCCGGTCTCCAAGTACATTACCCAATTTGAGGAATTCTATATGAGGTGTCGAGTCGAGGAGAGTCCCCGAGTCGTTATTTCCCGATTTAGAACCGGTCTTAACCCTTATTTAGAGACGGAACTGCTAGTCCACAAGGCCGCCACACTAGAGCAGGCCTATCAGATTGTAGAAGACCTAGAGCTGTCTCAAAGTCTATACCATACTCCCATCTACAATCGTCCCGCTCTTACCGACTGATCTCATTCCGCGAATTCTGCTTATTCCAACCAGGCAGCCCAACGCAATCCTCCGTTGGCTCTCCCAGCTCCTCCCATTTCTGCTCCCACTCGCACTACCAACGAACATCGCCCTCCAGCCCCTTCACCATCCTCCACTACACCAAACACACGCATATCCTCTTCCCTCGATTCCACCGCTAGGGCTCCTCCTCAACTCAATTCCGCACATATTGGTCCCTCGGTTTGACTTGCTTTAAATGCTAGGCACGTGGTCATAGAGCTTCTCAATGCCCGACACAAACCTTACATATAGGTCAGGAACCCTCCGGTGAAATTTCCCCCTTAGATGAGCAGCCTATTGACGAGGAAGAATACAGAGTAGATAGCTACGTCAAAGACAAATTCGTGCACGAGGAAGACTTGGTGGGCTTCATCGGTATCACCGACTGCCCACCAACCCTTCCTTGTCGGGATCCTTCTACGTCCATTAGGGAGTCGTCCAATGCAACCTTACCCAGCCTTCGACTGATAATTCTGCTTTGAGGGCTTCCATATTCTATACATATTTCAAGATTCGTGACAAGATGTGTAAAACGATTGTCGACACCGGTAGTTGCATCAACGCTGTATCCGATGTCATGACTTCATGCTTAGGATTGCCCCTAATTGACCACCCTAACCTGTATTTCATATCGTGGATTGATGCTACCTCGATTCCCATGAAGAATCAATGTCGTCTTCCTTTGAAGGTTCAGTCATACGAGGAAGACGTATTGTGCGATGTGCTACCCATGAAGGTGGGCAGCATTATCCTCGGCCGCCCTTGGCTGTATGATAACGATGTACACCTTTTCGGTAGAAGCCACACATGTTCATTTATCCATCAGGGGAAGAAAATCACGTGGCACCCTTATACCCAAAGTCCACAAAAGACTTCGCCGAAATCTCCATCCTTAGGCTTGTGTATCCTTAGCGGTCAACAATTTCAGGAGTTAGATAGTGAAATGACTATGTGCCTAGCTATGATCCCTGATCACTCCGCCGAAGATTCCTCCACCCCACCCCCCGAGGTTTCTTAGCTACTCGAAGAATTTGCAAGCGTCTTCCCTAACGACTTACCCGATGACCTACCTCCGATGCATGGCATTCAGCACGCCATCGATCTCAGTCCGGATAAATCTTTACCCAACCTCCCTCATTATCGGATGGATCCCACGCAGTACAAGGAGCTACAGCGTCAAGTCCAAGAACTCTTGGACAAGGGGTTCATCCAAGAGATCCTCAGGCCGTGCACCGTACCCTCACTACTGGCCCCCAAAAAGGATGGGAGTTGGCGCATGTGCATAGACAGTAGAGCTCTAAATAAGATTAAGGTCAAGTATAGGTTTCCTATTCCCCGCATCGACGACATGTTTAATATGATGGCAGGTTCTAAAATCTTCTCCAAAATTGATCTTAAAAGCGGTTATCACCAAGTTTGTATCCGTCCAGGAGACGAGTGGAAATTTGCCTTTAAGATCAAAGATGGGCTATATGAGTGGAAGGTCATGCCCCTTGGTTTATCGAACGCACCTAGCACTTTCCAGCGATTGATGAATCATATACTTAGATCATTCATAGGGAACTTTGTCGTAGTTTATTTTGATGATATTCTCATTTACAGTAAGTCCACACCTGATCATATCCATCACCTACGTCTAGTTTGCAAAGTGTTGAAAACCGAGCAATTATATGCCCACGCAAAAAAATGTTCCTTTCTTGTTAATCATGTCTCATTCTTCAGTTTTATCTTATCTGACCAAGGTGTATCCATTGACCCGGCTAAAATTACAGCAATTATCCAATGGCCAATTCCCAAACATGCCCATGATGCTCGTAGCTTCCACGGATTCCTTTTATAGACGTTTCATCACCAACTTTAGCTCCATGGCACTGATAACTGAATGTCTCAAGGGAAATCATTTTGAATGGACTCCCACAGCACAGAAATTTTTTGACGATATCAAGTTGAGAATGACTCGAGCCCCCATCCTCCGACTACCCGATTTTGGCAAAGTATTTTAGGTCGCTTGTGATGCGTCGGGATTGGGGATTGGTGGAGTATTAAGCCAGGAGAATCACCCCATTGCATTCTTTAGTGAGAAATTAAATGATGCCAAACTGAAGTACTCCACCTATGACAAGGACTTCTATGCCATTATCCAATCCTTACGTCATTGGCATCATTACTTACTGTCTAAGGAGTTTGTTCTCTACTCTGACCATGAAGCCTTAAAATATCTCCACTCCCAACAGAAACTTAACCCCAGACATGTTAGATGGGTCGAATATATTCAATCCTA
This sequence comes from Wolffia australiana, assembly GCF_029677425.1. NCBI lineage: Eukaryota > Viridiplantae > Streptophyta > Magnoliopsida > Alismatales > Araceae > Wolffia > Wolffia australiana. The sequence goes on along the minus strand of NC_135852.1, from coordinate 1,365,111 downwards.
TGCTTTCGTGCTCAAACATAAGAGAGGAGTCGAAAATAGGGTCGCCAATGCCTTGAGTAGATGAGTCCACTTACTGAATCTGATGAAAGTCGAGGTTACTGGATTTGATAAGATGAAGGACCTATATCCTGATTGCTCAGACTTTGCTCTCATTCTACAGACTTTAGGCAATTACCCGAATCCTGAAAACCAAGATTATATCTTAGAAAATGAATTTATATTTTATGATCGTCGCCTATGCATCCCATAGTCCTCTCTTAGGGATTTCCTTGTGTGGGAGACACACGCCGGAGGCCTTAGTGGTCATTTTGGGAGGGACAAAACCATTGCTATGGTCGAGCATAGGTTCTTTTGGCCATCCCTCAAGTGAGACGTAGCTAATATAGTTTCCCAAATGTCGTGTATGTGCTCTCGCCAAGCAAGTTAAACAGAACACCGGCCTGTATACCCCTCTACCGGTCCTTGAGAAACCTTGGGAGGATGTGAGCATCGACTTTGTGTTAGGGCTGCCGAGGACGAACAAACGCTATGATTCCATTATGGTGGTTGTGGATCATTTTTCAAAAATGGCCCATTTAATTCCTTACTTTAAGACTTTTGATGCTTCTCATGTCGCTCAGCTTTATTTCAATGAAATTGTGCGTCTCCACGGACTTTCGAAGAGTATAGTGTTGGATAGAGATGTCCAATACGAAGACCCTTTGGCATCTCTTGGGGACAAAGCTAAAGTTTTCTACGGCTTTTCATCCCCAAACTGATGGACAAACCGATTGTAAGAATTGGTGGCCTAAAGAGCCAATCAAAGTACATTCTTGAGTTTATAGTTAATTCTATCGAGACTCTTGTTTTCATTATTTCTATATTGTACATATATGATTAATGAAGTCCCAGGTAATGTCCATATGTTTGAGTGAATTATGAAGAGTTCATAATTTAGGGATCACTAGACTCAAAGGACATTAACCTAAACAATCCCATTCGAAGGAAGTCTAGTAAGGGACACTAGATATTCCGGAAAGAGTGGTGACATCTTTCATGATCACTTGGATGATGATAATGGCCGTTCCCAATAGCCATTTGTGTGATGACACTAATGATGGATGTCAGGTGCTTCTTGGTAAGAAGAAGTTCACTGTATTGATCCGTATGAATCACCTGGATGGTTAAACATCTAAGTCAACCAGGAAGATTCATGTTGTCATAGTATCAATGGTCCTTTGACCTAATTTATCAAAGATATCTTGTGGTACTAAAGTTGTGCTTTGATCATGTTTACAAAGGCTTCTATTTAGAGGCCCGGTATAAATATGATTGGGCACTTCTAGAGTATCATGGAGGTAATTGAATAGCCGATTAGGAATCATTCAACTTCATGAATAGAAGTTATGGTCTCACTAATAGATTGCAGTGAATCTCTGGCCAGAGTAATAAAGGAGATTCCAATGATGTGATTCATTGAGATCTCTTATGCAATCATATTAAAATTGATTCATATGATTGGGATTTGACTGAACCACCATATCCCAGATATCAATCATGAGATCATTAATGAATGAAGGACTATATTGATATGGTATTGATAACAGAAAGGTTTTCATGAAGCAAAATGCATGGATGAAATTCATTTGTCTTCTAGGCCAATGCAAGTGAAGCTTGTCCTTATGGCATGGCAGGAGACTCAACTAACCAATTAGGTTAAATTGGTCAAGGTCAATTAAATTATAAGTGAGTTATGAATTTAATTGACTGGTAAAGTTGATTGGATGATCATCAACTATTAGAGTCATTAAACTAGAATGATAAGTGAACCTATAGGGTCACACACATAAGATCTTATGAGGTGAAGTTATAATTAATTGATGGCATAATGGAAATTAATGCCAAAGGACATGTGGAGAGCCCTATTTAAGGAAATGTGGGCCATGGGCACAAGCAACCAACTCCAGGTCGAATTTGGTTCTCTCTCTCATCTTTTCTCATCCCTTCCTCTCCTACTCACTTGGAATTGAAGAATTCCAAAGAGCATGCAAAGGAGAACAAGGAGGGTCAAAGAGAAGGATCTGTGAGAGCACCAGTGAACTCACCTCCAAGGGAAGATCGTGTGGATACCGGTAGAGGCCAAACACAAGGGAGGCTCAAAAGTCCATCATCTTCTTCAAGAGGAAAGCTTCTTGGATCAACTTCAACCATTTCATCATTACCAATGGCAATGGTATGTTATTTATTTGCTTTATGATGGAAATGTGTTTCATACAATCATACTATGAATAGATGATTGTAATCCATTTGAGTTTGAGGTTCAAGAAAAAGTTTCAAACCCCTAGAACTCATAAGAGAATCATAGAACGCTTCCGCTTAAGTCAAGTTTTTGACCAAGTTAGATATCAGATTTCTTTCACCGATGTCGTTTATAGGAGCCTTGGCAACCTATTATGATCACTGGTGGGAGACAACCTAAAATCTTGGGATTCTGCCATTCCACGTGCTGAATTTGCCTACAACTTGTCAGTCAACCGTACCACTGGTATGAGTCCATTTGAGATAGTGTACGATCATTCACCTCGTACCCCTACCAACCTCATACCTATGGTACCACATGCTAGAGTCTCAAATGATGGTCATGAGTTCGCCAATCATATTAGAAGTCTGCATGAGAAAATCCATACACGCATCATAAATAGTAATGCCTCATATAAACAGGCAGCAGATTTGCACTGTCGTTTTCGCGAGTTTAAAGAAGGTGAAATGGTGATGGTGAGGGTTAGGCCGGAGAGATTTTCCTCCAAGTGAGCTACTAAGATTCATGCTCGTAGTGCCGGGCCGTTCCCGATCCTCAAACGAGTTGGGGAAAATGCCTATGCCATCGGCATACCCTCCACGTGGGGGATAAGCACCACTTTCAATATCTCGGATTTAGTCGCGTTTAAAGCCCCACCTCCTTCATCTAAAGACCTTGTTCTACCCTCGGACTTTCTGGTGAGCGAGTTTGACTTGTCCACTCCCCCATCACTACCTTCTGGCTGGCATGAGATCATCGAGGATATACTGGACGAGGTAATCACCTTCGCCAAAGGTGGAACGGTGTGGAAGTTTCTTGTTCGCTGGCAGGGCAAAGCATCAACGGACGACACGTGGATCACGGAGGAGGATCTAGCTCGCCTGAGATCGAATTTGGTGACCCCGTTGGAGTTTTCTGCCGCTTACTTGACTGAGTCGAGTTCTCTGCACCCCACGGGAATTGATGGCGAGGACGCCAACACATCGACATCGGATGCGTCACCACGGTCAACCAAAGTCAACGCCACCACGATAGAGACTCCACCACAGTCAACCGAGAGTCATGCCACTGCTACGGACATGCCGCAACTGTCACGCACATCTCTACGCACGCACACTTCCTCACGAGTCATGACACGTCGCCAACGGCAGATACATAACTGCCTCTTCACATGACATGACATCGGACGGGTCTTTATTTAATTAGTCGTACTTTCTCTTTCCTCCAAGGCCTATATATAGAGGCTATTGTTTCAAGAAACAGTGAGGCAGTCCTTATTCAAGAATTGAGTTTTGTTTTAACTCTTCTTGGGGACTGCCCAGCGTCCCCTATCCTCCCTCAACCCTAGCCTCACCGCCGCCTGACAAGCCTAAAAGTACACGTAAAGATGTCGTTGATTTTGGATTTAGACTTGTACAATAAAATTTATAATTTCCCTTAATCACTAAATATAGAATATAGAGCAAGTAAGGGGTCGAACCACAGGGAGGCAACAAATGAGAATTTTTATCCAATTTAAATGAATTAATTCAAAGATGGTTCAATTTTGCAATTAATAAATCTTCATTATCCTTAATAATATTCTTTAATTAATCAAAATTAAGTAAAACTTAATTTTGATTTTTAATATTTCGGTAAGAAAACTCAATATATGAATATTTTAATTTTATTCTCATATTAATTCAGATTACTAATTTCCCAATTATTAAAACATTTTAAACAATTTTTATGAATTAATATTGGGAATTAAATAATCAAGAAAGGGATTTTTAATTTGGACTTCAAGATAGATGAATTTTCAATTCAAATTTTATATTATGGTTTTTCATATATTAAATTAAATTCCTAAACAATAAAAATCGAAATCTAGAGAGAGAAACTAAAAAAACTAACCTAGAGAGAGAAAGTGAAGAATTTGGGGAAAAGATGAAATCCGACCCAAAATAAAAAATCTAATGATGCAGAAATGTTCTAAATTGATTTAGAATTAAGTATAAAAAATCATATCTTGAATCGGAATCAAAATGAAGTGCTAATTTCATTCAAAACATGCCTTGCAATTTTAGAATCGTTCAAGAAGATGATTGAAATACAAATCAGAGACTTACACATTTGAGTTCAGAAGTAAGATCTGTCGACTTCAAGAATCCCTCCTGTGTCCTTCCTGGCCAATTTCTTGGGGAGAGCCTCGAAAAGTGATTTTCGTCAATTTCCAGACCTCCATTTAAGGATCCTACCATCTCGATTGTAGAGGGAGAAAAGACGAACCTACCGTCAAAATTTTAGCCCAATCAGACGTCTAGATCTCAAGATATTAAGGTTTTAGTGAGGATTAATCTAGGCTGTTAGATTTATTTCTCTCTCCTCCAAGAAGTTTGGAAGTGGCATTTTTCTATTGGTCGCCATATTTTTTTCATTTTCTGCCGTCTCCGATCGTGCTTTGACACGTCATTGTGCGCGTCCGCCGCCCACAATGATTGGACAATATCCTCCCATGTAAGTGGTTAAAAGGACGCCATGTCACCCTGTCTAAAAAAAAGAAAGATATATATATTTTTTTCCTCAGCCACAATGTTTGACTTATTCTTCTCTTCTCTCCTTTTTTTTCACGTGTCGGTGGCCGCAATTTTTGACTTGTCCTATAATAATAAAAAAAAGGGGGCGGTGAGCATAACATTTTAATATTTTTTAAATTATTGTTTACAGCATCGATTTCCACATGTACGCAGAAAATCGATGCCGTAAGGCGTTAAATTATATAAATGTTGGTTGCCGCGTGCGTTAATTGCATGCAGCAACGTGACGCCGCATGCACGCTGCGCACGTGCATGTCGGTGGGCGTATATATATAAATAAAAATCTCTCTCTCCCTCTCTCTCTCTCTTATTATTATTATTAATAATCCACTCATTCACCCAAATTTCGGGCGAATGACGTGGATGCCCTTTAATATATAAAAATATATTATAAAATTCGAAATAAATTAAATATGTATTATTTAAATATATAAAAATCATTTCTTGGCTATATAATGGTCAACAAATTATATAAAAATATGGAAAAATTCGAGAAAAATCATGAAAACACTTACCAACCTTGAGCCAAGTATTTAAAACCCTGTAAAAAAATATTTCTTCACTAAAATGAGGTTAAATTCCATGAAAACATGATAAAATTCAGAAATAATAGTAAAAAAATGTGTAAGTAATTTATCTTTATTTTAATATGATAAAATACAAATATAGGAATTAAAACACATAAATATAATGTAAAATTTATTAATTAATCATGCTAATTTGCAAGTTATCACCGCCACGGCCGCCGCCTCGCGCTAACGGCCTAGCACCTCATCGTTCTTCCTCCCTCTCTCTTTCCTTCCCTCTCTCTCTCTCATACTCTCTCGTCCATCCAAGGTTGCCCTAGGGTGCCCAGACCACCCATCTAGGGTCGCCCAAGGCCGTCCCCAGGCCGCCCAGGCTGCCCCTGCAGGGCCGCTCAAGGCCGCCCCCAGGCTGCTCGCTTGGGGCCGCCCAAAGGCTGCCATGCCGCCTCGGCCAAGGCTGCCAAAGGCCACCCCCAGGCTGCCCGCTTGGGGCCGCCAAAAGACTGCCCAGGCTGCCCCATCCAGAGCCGCCCAAGGACGTCCCCAGGCTGCCCAGGCTCCCCGCCTAGGACCGCCCCAGGCTGCCTATGCTACCCGCCTAGGGTCGCCCAAGGGCCGCCAGGCCCCTACCAGGGTCACCCAAGGCCGCCCCCATGCTGCCTACTTGGGGCCGCCTAAAGGTTGCCCAGGCCGCCCTTGCCAGGGCCGCCCAAGGCCGCCCCCAGGCTACCAGCTCGGGCCCGCCCAAAGGCCAGTCCTCCCAGGGCCGCCCAAGGCCGCCCCAAGGCTGCCCGCTTGGACCCGCCCAAAGGCCACCCAAGCTGCCCAGGCCGCACCTACTAGGGCCACCCAAGGCTGCCCCTAGGCTGCTTGCTTGGGGCCGCCCAAAGGCCGCCCAGGGCGCCCAATCAGGCCTGCCCTAGGCCGCCCTAGGCCACTCCAGGCCACCCAGCACAGGGCCGCCCAAAGGGGGATCCCCAAGACTGCTCCAAGACAGCCCGCCCCAACCTATTCGTACGCACCCGCCTTGCCTGTGCCCGCACTCGTCAGTCTCACTCTCGATCCACCCTTGTCGCAATCAGAATTCCCCGAAACCTCTTCACGCACTACGGTGCCGAGGTACGCCTGAACTCTTTAGTGTCGAAGTGTTCTCCGTCTAGTATTCACCAAGAAGTCTCCACCGCTATCATATTTGATTTGGTTTGGATTTCCCCAATCTCTCTCTCGTTCGTGAGTTTCCCTATAACGCGAATTCGGATATTGATTTCGGTGCTTCGACATCGTTGCGCTGGGTGAAGACAAAACTCCTGCCCTCGACAAGGGTAAGAGCTGCACCATAAGTCATTCATCGGTTTTAAAATTTGAATCTGACCGTGTGGATTCCTGTGGGCTGTTTTATCCCTCCCTTACCCAATCTGTCCATTGCCGTCCATCTGTCCAAAGCGTCTCCCCGTCTCCCTAGTCGTTCACTCCCTAGTCATCCTACGTCAATCTCTATCTCTATCTATATCTCTATCTCTATCTTCATCTTTATATCTACCTCTATATCTATCTCTATCTCTATCTCTATCTCTATCTCTATCTCTATCTCTATCTCTATCTCTATCTCTATCTCTATCTCTATCTCTATCTCTATCTCTATCTCTATCTCTATCTCTATCTCTATCTCTATATCTATCTCTATCTCTATGTCTATCTCTATCTCTATCCCTATCTCTATCTCTATATCTATCTCTATCTCTATCTCTATCTCTATCTCTATCAATATCTTTTTGTCTACCTTTATCCCTATCTCTATCTCTATCTTTATCCCTATCTCTATCTACATCTCTAATTGCATCTCTATCTCTATCTCTGTCTCTATCCCTATCTCTATCTCTATCTCTATCACTAGTTATATCTTTATTTCTATCTCTATCTCTATCTTTATCTCTATCTCTATCTCTATCCTTATCTCTATCTTTATCTTTCTCTCTATCTCTTTCTCAACCTCTATTCAATTTTTATCTCCATCTCTATCTCTATCTCTATCTCTATCTCTATCTCTATCTTTATCTTTCTCTCGATCTCTTTCTCAACCTCTATTCATTTTTTATCTCCATCTCTATCTCTATCTCTATCTCTATCTCTATTTTTATCTATATCTCTATGTCTATCTCTATCTCTATCTCTTGATATATCTCAATTTCTATCCCTATGGCTATCTCTATATCTATGTCTATCTCTATCTCTATCTTTATCTCTATCTCTATCCTTATGTCTACCTTTATCCCTATCTCTATCTCTATCTCTATCTTTATCCCTATCTCTATCTACCTCTATATCTCTATCTCTATCTCTATCTCTATCTCTCTCTCTATTCTTATCTCTATCTCTATCTCTACTTATATCTTTATTTCTATCTCTATCTCTATCTCTATCTTTATCCCTATCTCTGTCTACCTCTCTATCTCTATCTCTATGTCTATCTCTGTCTCGATCCCTGTCTGTATCTCTATCTCTAGTTATATCTTTATTTTAATCTCTATCTCAATCTCTATCTCCATCTTTATCTTTCTCTCTACCTCTTTCTCAACCTCTATTGGTTTTTTATGTCCATCTCTATCTCTATCTGAATCTCTATCTCTATCTCTATCTTAATCTCTATCTCTATTTCTACCAATATCTCTATCTCTATCTCTATCTCTATCCCTATCTCTATCTCTATCGCTATCTCTATCTCTATCTCTATCTCTTTCTCTATCTCCATCTTTATCTCTATGTCTATCTCTATCTCTATCTCTATCTCTATCTCTATCTCTATATCTGTCTCTGTAGCTATCTCTATCTCTATCTCTATCTCTTTCTGTAGCTTTCTCTCTATCTTTTTCTCTATCGCTTTCTTTATCTCTATCTCTATCTTTATCTCTATCTGTATCTCTATCTCTATATCTATGTCTATGTCTATCTCTATCTCTATCTCTATCTCTATCTCTGTCTCTCGCTCTATCTCTATCGCTATCTCTATCTCTATCTCAATCTCCATCTCTATCTCTATCTCTATCTCGATCGCGATCTCTATCTCTATCTCTATCTCTATTCTATCTCTATCTCTATCACAGTCGCTATCTCTATATCTATCTGTATCTCTATCTATAACTCTATGACCATTTCTATCTGTATCATTATTTCAGTTTCTATCTATATGTCTACCCTTTCTCTTTCTCTATCTCTATCTCTATCTTTATCCCTATCTCTATCTCTATCCCAATCTCTATCTTTATCTCTATCTCTAGCAATATCTCTATCTCTATCTCTATCCCGATCTCTATTTCTATATCTATCTCAATCTCTATCTCTATCTTTATTGCTATCTCTATCTCTATCTCTATCTCTATCTTTAGCTCTTGCTGTATCTCTATCTCTATCTCTATCTCTATGTCTATCTCTATCTCTATCTCTTTCTCTATATCTATCTCTATCTCTATCTTTTTCTCTATCTCTATCTCTATCTATATCTCTATCTCTATCTCTACCTCTATCTCTTTTTCTAGCTCTATCTGTATTTTTATATCACTGTCTATCTCTTTCTCCAACTCTATCGCTATCTCTGTCTTAATTTCTATCTCTATCTCTATCTCTATTTCTATCTCTATCTCTCTTTGTATCACTATCTCTATCTCTATCACTATCTCTATCTCTATCTCTATCTCTATCTTTATCTTGCTCTCTATCTCTTTCTCAACCTCCATTTGTTTTTTATCTCCATCTCTATCTCTATCTCTATCTGAATATCTATTTCTATCTGTATCTCTATCTTAATCTCTATCTCTATTACTACCGCTATCTCTTTCTCTATCTCTATAGCTATCTTTATCTGTATCTGTATCTGTATCTCTATCTCTATCTCTATCTCTATCTCTATCTCTATCTTTATCTCTATCTCAATCTTTGTCTCTATCTCTATCTCTATATCTATATCTATCTCCATCTCTATCCCTATCTCTATCCCTATTTCTATCTTTATCTCTATCTCTTTCTCTATTTCTATCTATATCTTTATCTCTTTCTCGATCTTTATTTCTATCTCTTTGTCTATCTCTATCTTTATCTTTATCTCTTTCTCGATCTTTATTTCTATCTCTATGTTTATCTCGATCTTTATCTCTATCTCTATCTCTATCTCTATCTATATCTATATCTCTAACTCTATCTCTATCTCTATCTCTATCTCTATCTCTTTCTTTACCTCTATCTCTATCTATATCTCTATCTCTATCACGATCTCGATCTCTATCGCTATCTCTATCTTCATCTCTTATTCTATCTCTATCTGTATCACTGTCGCTATCTCTATATCTATCTCTGTTTCTAGCTATATCTCTTTGACCATCTCTATCTGTATCATTATCTCAATTTCTATCTGTATCTCGACCCTTACTCTTTCTCTATCTCTATCTGTATCATTATCTCAACTTCTATCTGTATCTCAACCTTTTGTTTTCCTCTTTCTCTATGTCTATCATTATTCCTATCTCTATCTCTATCTCTATCTCTGTTTCCATCTCTAGCTCTAACTCTATCTCTATCTCTATGTCTATCTCTGTATCTATCTTGATCTCTATCTCTATCTATACCTCTACATCTATCTTAGTCTCTATCTCTATCTTTATGTTTATCTCTATCTTTATCTCTTTTTTTATCTTTACCTCTATCTCTATCTATATCTTTATCTCTATCCATATCCCTATCCCTATCTCTATCACTATCTTTATCCCTCTCCCTATTTATAATCTATCTCTATCCCTATCTCTATCTCTATTTCTATTTCTATCTCTATCTCTATCTCTATCTCTATCTCTATCTTTATCTCTATTTCTATCTCTATCTCTGCTTCGATCTCTAGCTATTTCTCTATCTCTATCTCTAGCTATTTCTGTATCTCTATCTCTATCTCTATCTTTATCTCTATCTCAAGCTATATCTCTATCTCTATCTCTAGTTCTATCTCAATCTCTATCGCTATTTCTATCTCAATCTCTATCTCTATGTCTATCTTTATCGCTATCTCTATCTCTATCTCAATCTCTATCTCTATCTCTATCTCTATCTCTATCTCTATCTCTATCTCTATCTCTATCTCTATCTCTATCTCTATCTCTATCTCTATCTCTATCTCTATCTTATTCTCTATCTCTATCTCTATCTTTATCTCTATCTCTATCTCTACCTCTATCTCTATCTCTATCTCTTTTTGTAGCTCTATCTTTATTTTTATATCACTCTCTATCTCTTTCTTTATCTGTATATCTATCTCTGTCTTAATTTCGATCTGTATCTCTATCTCTATTTCTATCTCTATCTGTATCTCTATGTCTATCTATATCTCTATGTTGATCTCTATCTCTATATGTATCTCTATCTCTATCTTTATTTCTTTCTCTATCCCTATCTCTGTTTCTATTTCTATCTCTATCTCTATTTCTATCTCTATATTAATCTCTACTGCTATCTCTATCTCCATATCTATCTCTATCTATATCTCTATCACCATCTGTATCTCTATCTTCATCTCTATCTCTATCTCTGTCTCTATCTTTATTTCTATCTGTATCTCCATCTCTATTTCTATCGCTATCTCTATATGTGTCTCTAACTCTATCTTTATCCGTTTTTCTATCTCTGTTTCTATCTCTATCTTTATCTGTATATATATCTCTGTCTTCATCTCTCTCTGTCTATCTCTATGTGTAACTCTCTTTCTATCTCTATCTATATGTCTATCTTTATATCTATCTCTATCCTTATCTCTAACTTTATCTCTATCTCTATATCTAGCTCTATCTCTATCCCTATCTGTATCTCTATCTCTATGTTTATTTCTATATCTGTCTGTATCTCTATATCTATCTCTATCTCTATGTATATCTCTATCACCATCCCTATCTGTATCATTATCTATATTAGTATCTGTATCTCTATCCCTTTCTCTTTCTATATCCCTATCTCTATCTTTATCACTTTTTCTATCTCTAGCTCTATCTCTATCTCTATCGATATCTCTATCTCGATGTTTATCTATGTCTTTATCACTATGGCTATCTCTGTCTCTATCTTTATCCCCATCTCAATCTTTATGTCTATCTTAATCCCTACCTTTATCTCTATTGCTATCTTTATCCCTATCTCTATCTATATATCTATCTTCATCTCTATCTCTCTTTCTATTTCTTTATCTATCTTTATCTCTATCTCTATCTGTATCTTTATCTCTATCTCTATCTCTATCTATATCTCTATCTCTATCTCTATCTCTATCTCTATCTTTATCTCTACCTCTACCTCTATCTCTCTCTCTCTATCTCTATCTCTATCTCTATCTCTATCTCTATCTCTAGCTCTATCTCTATCTCCATCTCTATCTCCATCTCTATCTCTATCTCTATCTCTATCTCTATCTCTATCTCTATCTCTATCTCTATCTCTATCTCTTTCTCTATCTCTATCTCTATCTCTATCTCTATCACTCTCTCTATCTCTATCTCTATCTCTATCTCTATATCTATCTCTATAGCTATCTCTATCTCTATCACTATTTCTATCTCTATTTCTATCTCAACCTCTATCTCTATCTCTCTTTTTATCTTTATCTATATTTCTATCTTTATCTCTATCTCTATCTCTATCTTTATCTCTATATCTATCTCTATCTCCATCACAATCTATATCTCTATATATCTATATCTATCTCTATCTCTAGTTATATCTCTATTTGTATCACGATCACGATCTCAATATCTATCTTTATCTCTTTCTCTTTCACTGTTGCTATCTCTCTGTCTATCTCTATCTCTATGTATATCTCTATTACCATCTCTATCTGTATCATTATCTCAATTTCTGTCTGTATCTCTACCCTTTCTCTTATTCTATCTTTATCTCTATCTCTATCTCTATCTCTATCTCTATCTCTATCTCTATCTCTATCTCTATCTCTATCTCTATCTCTTTCTCTATCTCTATCTCTATCTCTATCTCTATCTCTATCTCTATCTCTATCTCTATCTCTATCTCTATATCTATCTCTATAGGTATCTCTATCTCTCTTATTATCTTTATCTATATTTCTATCTTTATCTCTATCTCTATCTCTATCTCTATCTTTATCTCTATATCTATCTCTATCTCTATCACTATCTATATCTCTATATATCTATATCTATCTCTATCTCTATCTATATCTCTATCTCTATCTCGATCTTGCTCTCAATCTCTATCGCTTTCACTGTTGCTATCTCTATGTCTATCTCTATCTCTATGGATATCTCTATGACCATCTCTATCTGTATCATTATCTCAATTTCTGTCGGTATCTCTACCCTATCTCTTTCTCTATCTCTATCTGTATCATTATCTCGAGTTCTATCTGCATCTCAACCATTTCTTTTGCTCTATCTCTATCTCTATCTTACTCCCTATCTCTTTTTCTAACTATATCTCTATCTCTATCTCGATCTCTATCTCTATCTTACTCCCTATCTCTTTTTCTAACTATATCTCTATCTCTATCTCTATCTCTATCTTTATCTCTATCGCTAGCTATATCTATATCTCTATCTCTATCTCTATCTCTATCTCTATCTCTATCTCTATCTCTATCTCTATTTCTATCTCTATCTCGATCTCTATCTCTTTTTCTATCTCTATCTCTATCTCTATCTCTATTTCTATCTTTATCTCTATCTCTTTTTCTATCTCTATCTCTATCTCTATCTCTATCTCTATCACTATATATATATCTCTTTCTCCACCTCTCTCTGTATGTCTCTACGTCTAACTCTCTTTCTATCTCTATCTATATCTCTATCTTTATCTCTATCTCTATATCTATCTCTATCTCTATCTCTCTCTATCTCTATCTCTATCTCTATCTCTATCTTTATGTTTATTTCTATATCTATCTGTATCTCTATATCTATCTCTATCTCTATGTCTATCTCTATCACCATCTCTATCTGTATAATTATCTTTATTAGTATCTGTATCTCTATCCCTTTCGCTTTCTATATCTCTATCTCTATCTTTATCACTTTTTCTATCACTATCTGTATCTCTATCTCTATCGATATCTCTATCTCAATCTTTATCTACGTCTTTATCATAGGGCTATCTCTGTCTCTATCTTTATCCCCATCTCTATCTTTATGTCTATCTTAATCCCAACCATTATCTCTATCTCTATCTTTATCCCTATCTCTATCTATATCTCTATCTCTTTCTCTATCTTTCTCTCTATTTCGTTCTCTATCTCTATCACTATCTCTATCTGTATCTCTATCTGTATCTCTATTACTACCTCTATCTCGATCTCTATCTCTATCTCTATCTCTTTCTTTATCTCTACCTCTATCTCTATCTCTATCTCGCTCTCTATCTCTATCTCTATCTCTATCTTTATCTCTATCGCTATTTCTATCTCTATCTCTATATCTATCTCTAACGCTATCTCTATCTCTATCTCTATTTCTATATCTATCTCAATCTCTATCTCTATCTCTCTTTTTATCATTATATATATTTCTATCTTCATCTCTATCTCTATCTCTATCTCTATGTTTATCTCAATCGCTATCTTTATCTCTATCTCTATCTCTATTTCTATCTCTATCTCTATCTCTATCTCTATCTCTATCTCTATCTCTATCTCTATCTCTATCTCTATCTCTATCTCTATCTCGATCTCTATCTTTATCTTTATCTCTATCTCTATCTCTATTTGTATCTCTATCTCTATCTCTATCTCTATCTCTATCTCTATCTCTATCACTATCACTATTTCTATCTCTATCTCTATCTCTATCTTTATCTCTATCTCTATCTCTATCTCTATCTCTATCTCTATCTCTATCTCTATCTCTATCTAACTCCCTATCTCTTTTTCTAACTATATCTCTATCTCTATCTCTATCTCTATCTTTATCTCTAGCGCTAGCTATATCTATATCTCTATCTCTATCTCTATCTCTATCTCTATCTCTATCTCTATCTCTATCTCTATCGCTATCTCTATCTCTATCTCTATCTCGATCTCTATCTCTTTTTCTATCTCTATCTCTATCTCTATCTCTATCTCTATCTTTATCTCTATCTCTTTTTCTATCTCTATCTGTATCTCTATCTCTATCTCTATCACTATATATATATCTCTTTCTCCACCTCTCTCTGTATGTCTCTACGTCTAACTCTCTTTCTATCTCTATCTATATCTCTATCTTTATCTCTATCTCTATATCTATCTCTATCTCTATCTCTGTCTATCTCTATCTCTATCTCTATCTCTATCTTTATGTTTATTTCTATATCTGTCTGTATCTCTATATCTATCTCTATCTCTATCTATATCTCTATCACCATCTCTATCTGTGTAATTATCTTTATTAGTATCTGTATCTCTATCCCTTTTGCTTTCTATATCTCTATCTCTATCTTTATCACTTTTTCTATCACTATCTGTATCTCTATCTCTATCGATATCTCTATCTCAATCTTTATCTATGTCTTTATCATAGGGCTATCTCTGTCTCTATCTTTATCCCCATCTCTATCTTTATGTCTATCTTAATCCCAACCATTATCTCTATCTCTATCTTTATCCCTATCTCTATCTATATCTCTATCTCTTTCTCTATCTTTCTCTCTATTTCGTTCTCTATCTCTATCACTATCTCTATCTGTATCTCTATCTGTATCTCTATTACTACCTCTATCTCGATCTCTATCTCTATCTCTATCTCTTTCTTTATCTCTACCTCTATCTCTATCTCTATCTCTATGTTTATCTCAATCGCTATCTTTATCTCTATCTCTATCTCTATTTCTATCTCTATCTCTATATCTATCTCTAACGCTATCTCTATCTCTATCTCTATTTCTATATCTATCTCAATCTCTATCTCTATCTCTCTTTTTATCATTATATATATTTCTATCTTCATCTCTATCTCTATCTCTATCTCTATGTTTATCTCAATCGCTATCTTTATCTCTATCTCTATCTCTATTTCTATCTCTATCTCTATCTCTATCTCTATCTCTATCTCTATCTCTATCTCTATCTCTATCTCTATCTCTATCTCTATCTCGATCTCTATCTTTATCTTTATCTCTATCTCTATCTCTATCTCTATCTCTATCTCTATCTCTATCTCTATCTCTATCTCTATCTCTATCACTATCACTATCTCTATCTCTATCTCTATCTCTATCTTTATCTCTATCTCTATCTCTATCTTTATCTCTATCTCTATCTCTATCTCTATCTCTATCTCTATGTCTATCCTTATGTCGATCTTTATCTCTATCTCTATCTCTATCTCTATCTCTATCCCTATGTCTATTTGTATCTTCATCTCCATCTCCATCTCCATCTCTATCTCTATCTCTATCTCTATCTCTATCTCTATCTCTATCTCTATCTCTATCTCTATCTCTATCTCTATCTCTATCTCTATCTCTATCTCTATCTCTATCTCTATCTCTATCTCTATCTCTATCTCTATCTCTATCTTTATGTCTATCTTTATCCCTACCTTTATCTCTATCTTTATCTTTATCTGTATATCTATCTCTATCTCTGTCTCTATCTCTATCTCTATCTCTACCTTTATCTGTATCTCGATTTCGACCTCCATCTCTATCTTTATCTCAATCTCTATCTCTATCTCTATCTCTATTTTTATCTCTATCTCTATCTCTATCTCTATCTCTATCTCTATCTCTATCTCTATCTCTATCTTTATCTCTATCCTTATCTCTATCTCTATCTCTATCTCTATCTCTATCTCTATCTCTATCTCTACCTTTATCTCTATCTCTATCTATTTCTGTATCTCTATCTCTTTTTTTATCTCCATCTCTATCTCTATCTCTATCTCTATCTTTATGTCTATCTCTATTTCTTTCTTTATCTCTATCTCTTTTTCTATCTCCGTCTCTATCTATTTCTCTATCGCTATCTCTATCTCTATCTCTATCTCTATCTTTATGTCTATCTTTATCCCTTCCTTTATATCTAGGGAATTTAGCACCCTACATGCTAGAATTTTCAAAGTTTGGCAGATACATGCCAAACTTTGAATTTGACATCCTACAGTCCAGATATTTTTAAAATGCCAGATCTAGGATGCGCCCGCTTACGTGGACACCGCCTACCTGCCAGGTGGAATCCGGAGAGTCCACGTAAGATGGGATTCCACTTGGAAGCCAGGCGGTGTCCACGTCAGATACCCGATTTCTTACGGGGATCGAAGGAAGAAGGGAGAAGGGAAAGGGGAAGGGGAAGGGGAAAGCGGAAGGGGAAAGGGGAAGGGGAAAGGCCTCCGGCGGGGAAGATTTCTGAGGCTGCCGGTTTCGGGCGAAGATTTCGGGCGAGGATTCAACAGCTTTAACTGGAAGAGGGGTCGATGGGGAGCCGAAGGTTGGTTTTTTTCTTGATTTTTAGGTTTTTTTCTTCAGATTTTGAGGTAGGCTGTCCGGGGGGCCGTCGGAGGCCACGCAGGACGCCAGGAGACCTCCGGCGGCCACCAGAGACCACCTCTGGGTGATCTCCCGGCAGCATGGCCTGCGATGGCCTCTGGAGGCCTGCTGCCGGAGGCCATGCAAGGAGGCCTCCGGTGGCCGTCGGCGGCCTGCGTGGCCTCCTACGGTTAAAGCTCAATCCTCTCCTCTCCAATCCTCAACCTTTCTTCTTATTCTCTTCTTGTCTTCCCATTTTTTCTTCTCTTCTGTTATCAATTTTTCTCCTCTTTTTCTTCTCGCTTCGTCTTCTTCTCTTTTATTCTAAACTTCTACTCTCCTCTAATCTTCATCCCTCCTCTTCATTTCTCAATCTTTCTTCCTATTCTCTTTCTCGTCTTCCTATTTCTTCGTCTCTTCTCTACTGACCTTTTCTCCTCTTTTGCTTCTTCTCTTTTCTTCTTACTTCTTCTCTCCCCTTCTCATCTTCTTCCCTCCTCTCCACTCCTCAATCTTTTTCCTATTCTCTTCTCGTCTTCATCTTTCTTCTTCTCTGTTCTTCTTCTCTTCTCTTCTTAATTTTTTTATCCTTCTCTTTTTCTTCTTCTCTTTTCTTCTTATTTTCTCATCTCATCTTCTCATCTTCTTCCTCCTCTCCAATCCTCAACCTTTCTTCGTACTCTCTTCTGGTCTTCCTATTTCTCCTTTTATTCTCTTCTCACTATTTCTCCTTCTCTTTTTCTTCTCAATTTGTTCTTCTTCTCTTTTCCTCTTACTTTCTCCTCTCCTCTTCTCATCTTCTTCCCTCCTCTCCAATCCTCAACCTTTCTTCTTATTCTCCTCTCGTCTTCCCATTTCTTCTTCTTTTCTGTTTTCAATTTTTCTCCTCTTTCTCTTCTCGCTTCGTCTTCTTTTCTTTTCTTCTGAATTTCTGCTCTCCTCTAATCTTCTTCCCTCCTCTTCATTTCTCAATCTTTCTTCCTATTCTCTTTCCCGTCTTCCTATTTCTTCGTCTCTTCTCTTCTGAATTTTTCTCCTCTTTTGCTTCTTCTCTTTTCTTCTTACTTCTTCTCTCCCCTTCTCATCTTCTTCCCTCCTCTCCACTCCTCAATCTTTTTCCTATTCTCTTCTCATCTTCATCTTTCTTCTTCTCTTCTCTTCTTAATTTTTTTATCCTTCTCTTTTCTTCTTCTCTCTTTTCTTCTTATTTTCTCATCTCATCATCTTCTTCCTCCTCTCCAATCCTCAATCTTTCTTCCTACTCTCTTCTGGTCTTCCTTTTTCTCCTTTTCTTCTCTTCTCTCTGTCTCTCCTCCTCTTTTTCTTCTCCCTCTGTTCTTCTTCTCCTTTCCTCTTACTTTCTCCTCTCCTCTTCTCATCTTCTTCCCTCCTCTCCAATCCTCAACCTTTCTTCTTATTCTCCTCTCGTCTTCCCATTTCTTCTTCTTTTCTGTTTTCAATTTTTCTCCTCTTTCTCTTCTCGCTTCGTCTTCTTTTCTTTTCTTCTGAATTTCTGCTCTCCTCTAATCTTCTTCCCTCCTCTTCATTTCTCAATCTTTCTTCCTATTCTCTTTCCCGTCTTCCTATTTCTTCGTCTCTTCTTTTCTGTATTTTTCTCTTCTTTTTCTTTTTCTCTTTCTTCTTACTTCTTCTCTCCCTTCTCATCTTCTTCCCTCCTCTCCACTCCTCAATCTTTTTCCTATTCTCTTCTCATCTTCATCTTTCTTCTTCTCTTCTCTTCTTAATTTTTTTATCCTTCTCTTTTTCTTCTTCTCTTTTCTTCTTATTTTCTCATCTCATCATCTTCTTCCTCCTCTCCAATCCTCAATCTTTCTTCCTACTCTCTTCTGGTCTTCCTATTTCTCCTTTTATTCTCTTCTCACTATTTCTCCTTCTCTTTTTCTTCTCAATTTGTTCTTCTTCTCTTTTCCTCTTACTTTCTCCTCTCCTCTTCTCATCTTCTTCCCTCCTCTCCAATCCTCAACCTTTCTTCTTATTCTCCTCTCGTCTTCCCATTTCTTCTTCTTTTCTGTTTTCAATTTTTCTCCTCTTTCTCTTCTCGCTTCGTCTTCTTTTCTTTTCTTCTGAATTTCTGCTCTCCTCTAATCTTCTTCCCTCCTCTTCATTTCTCAATCTTTCTTCCTATTCTCTTTCCCGTCTTCCTATTTCTTCGTCTCTTCTCTTCTGAATTTTTCTCCTCTTTTGCTTCTTCTCTTTTCTTCTTACTTCTTCTCTCCCCTTCTCATCTTCTTCCCTCCTCTCCACTCCTCAATCTTTTTCCTATTCTCTTCTCATCTTCATCTTTCTTCTTCTCTTCTCTTCTTAATTTTTTTATCCTTCTCTTTTTCTTCTTCTCTTTTCTTCTTATTTTCTCATCTCATCATCTTCTTCCTCCTCTCCAATCCTCAATCTTTCTTCCTACTCTCTTCTGGTCTTCCTATTTCTCCTTTTATTCTCTTCTCACTATTTCTCCTTCTCTTTTTCTTCTCAATTTGTTCTTCTTCTCTTTTCCTCTTACTTTCTCCTCTCCTCTTCTCATCTTCTTCCCTCCTCTCCAATCCTCAACCTTTCTTCTTATTCTCCTCTCGTCTTCCCATTTCTTCTTCTTTTCTGTTTTCAATTTTTCTCCTCTTTCTCTTCTCGCTTCGTCTTCTTTTCTTTTCTTCTGAATTTCTGCTCTCCTCTAATCTTCTTCCCTCCTCTTCATTTCTCAATCTTTCTTCCTATTCTCTTTCCCGTCTTCCTATTTCTTCGTCTCTTCTCTTCTGAATTTTTCTCCTCTTTTGCTTCTTCTCTTTTCTTCTTACTTCTTCTCTCCCCTTCTCATCTTCTTCCCTCCTCTCCACTCCTCAATCTTTTTCCTATTCTCTTCATCTTCATCTTTCTTCCTCTCTTCTCTTCCTTCTTTTTTTCTCCCTCTCTTTTTCTTCTTCTCCTTTCTTCTTTTTTTCTCCTCTCATCATCTTCTTCCTCCTCTCCAATCCTCATTCTTTCTTCCTTCTCTCTTCTGGTCTTCCTATTTCTCCTTTTATTCTCTTCTTTTTATTTCTTCTTTCCTTTTTCTTCTCTATCTTTTCTCTTTCCCTTTTCGTCTTTCTTTCTCCTTTTCTCCTCTCATCTTCTTTCCTCCTCTCCAATCCTCAACCTTTCTTCTTATTCTCCTCTCTGCCTTCCCATTTCTTCTTCTTTTCTGTTTTCAATTTTTCTCCTCTTTCTCTTCTCGCCTGTCTTCTTTTCTTTTCTTCTGAATTTCTGCTCTCCTCTAATCTTCTTCCTCCTCTTCATTTCTCAATCTTTCTTCCTATTCTCTTTCCGCCTTCCTATTTCTTCGTCTCTTCTCTTCTGAATTTTTCTCCTCTTTTGCTTCTTCTCTTTTCTTCTTACTTCTTCTCTCCCCTTCTCATCTTCTTCACTCTTCTCCACTCCTCAATCTTTTTCCTATTCTTTTCTCCTCTTCATCTTTCTTCTTCTCTTTTTTTTTTAATTTTTTTTTCCTTCTCTTTTTTTTCTTCTCTTTCTTCTTATTTTCTCATCTCATCATCTTCTTCCTCCTCTCCAATCCTCAATCTTTCTTCCTACTCTCTTCTGGTCTTCCTATTTCTCCTTTTATTCTCTTCTCACTATTTCTCCTTCTCTTTTTCTTCTCAATTTGTTCTTCTTCTCTTTTCCTCTTACTTTCTCCTCTCCTCTTCTCATCTTCTTCCCTCCTCTCCACTCCTCAATCTTTCTCCTTTTCTCCCCCTCTCTTCCCCTTTTCTCTTTCTTTTCTGTCTTCATTTTTTTTTCTTTTTCTTTTTTCTCTTCGTTTTCTTTTCTTCTGAATTTCTGCTCTCCTCTAATCTTCTTCCCTCCTCTTCATTTCTCAATCTTTCTTCCTATTCTCTTTCCCGTCTTCCTATTTCTTCGTCTCTTCTCTTCTGAATTTTTCTCCTCTTTTGCTTCTTCTCTTTTCTTCTTACTTCTTCTCTCCCCTTCTCATCTTCTTCCCTCCTCTCCACTCCTCAATCTTTTTCCTATTCTCTTCTCATCTTCATCTTTCTTCTTCTCTTCTCTTCTTAATTTTTTTATCCTTCTCTTTTTCTTCTTCTCTTTTCTTCTTATTTTCTCATCTCATCATCTTCTTCCTCCTCTCCAATCCTCAATCTTTCTTCCTACTCTCTTCTGGTCTTCCTATTTCTCCTTTTATTCTCTTCTCACTATTTCTCCTTCTCTTTTTCTTCTCAATTTGTTCTTCTTCTCTTTTCCTCTTACTTTCTCCTCTCCTCTTCTCATCTTCTTCCCTCCTCTCCAATCCTCAACCTTTCTTCTTATTCTCCTCTCGTCTTCCCATTTCTTCTTCTTTTCTGTTTTCAATTTTTCTCCTCTTTCTCTTCTCGCCTGCCTCTTCTTTTCTTTTCTTCTGAATTTCTGCTCTCCTCTAATCTTCTTCCTCCTCTTCATTTCTCAATCTTTCTTCCTATTCTCTTTCCCGTCTTCCTATTTCTTCGCCTCTTCTCTTCTGAATTTTTCTCCTCTTTGCTTCTTCTCTTTCTTCTTACTTCTTCTCTCCCCTTCTCATCTTCTTCCTCCTCTCCACTCCTCAATCTTTTCCTATTCTCTTCTCATCTTCATCTTTCTTCTTCTCTTCTCTTCTTAATTTTTTTATCCTTCTTTTTCTTCTTCTCTTTTCTTCTTATTTTCTCATCTCATCATCTTCTTCCTCCTCTCCAATCCTCAATCTTTCTTCCTACTCTCTTCTGGTCTTCCTATTTCTCCTTTTATTCTCTTCTCACTATTTCTCCTTCTCTTTTTCTTCTCAATTTGTTCTTCTTCTCTTTTCCTCTTACTTTCTCCTCTCCTCTTCTCATCTTCTTCCCTCCTCTCCAATCCTCAACCTTTCTTCTTATTCTCCTCTCGTCTTCCCATTTCTTCTTCTTTTCTGTTTTCAATTTTTCTCCTCTTTCTCTTCTCGCTTCGTCTTCTTTTCTTTTCTTCTGAATTTCTGCTCTCCTCTAATCTTCTTCCCTCCTCTTCATTTCTCAATCTTTCTTCCTATTCTCTTTCCCTTCTTCCTTTTTCTTCTTCTCTCTTCTGAATTTTTCTCCTCTTTTGCTTCTTCTCTTTTCTTCTTACTTCTTCTCTCCCTTCTCATCTTCTTCCCTCCTCTCCACTCCTCAATCTTTTTCCTATTCTCTTCTCATCTTCATCTTTCTTCTTCTCTCTTCTTCTTAATTTTTTTATCCTTCTCTTTTTCTTCTTCTCTTTTCTTCTTATTTTCTCATCTCATCATCTTCTTCCTCCTCTCCAATCCTCAATCTTTCTTCCTACTCTCTTCTGGTCTTCCTATTTCTCCTTTTATTCTCTTCTCACTATTTCTCCTTCTCTTTTTCTTCTCAATTTGTTCTTCTTCTCTTTTCCTCTTACTTTCTCCTCTCCTCTTCTCATCTTCTTCCCTCCTCTCCACTCCTCAACCTTTTTTCTTTTTCTCTTCCCTCCTCCTCTTTTCTTCTTCTTTTCTTTTTTCATTTTTTTTCCTTTTTCTCTCTCGCTGCCTCTTCTTTTCTTTTCTTCTGAATTTCTGCTCTCCTCTAATCTTCTTCCTCCTCTTCATTTCTCAATCTTTCTTCCTATTCTCTTTCCGCCTCTTCCTATTTCTTCGTCTCTTCTCTTCTGATTCTTTCTCCTCTGTTGCTCCTCCTCTTTCCTCCTTCCTTCTCCTCTCCCCTTCTCATCTTCTTCCCTCCTCTCCACTCCTCAATCTTTTTCCTATTCTCTTCTCATCTTCATCTTTCTTCTTCTCTTCTCTTCTTAATTTTTTTATCCTTCTCTTTTTCTTCTTCTCTTTTCTTCTTATTTTCTCATCTCATCATCTTCTTCCTCCTCTCCAATCCTCAATCTTTCTTCCTACTCTCTTCTGGTCTTCCTATTTCTCCTTTTATTCTCTTCTCACTATTTCTCCTTCTCTTTTTCTTCTCCCTTTGTTCTTCTTCTCTTTCCTCTTACTTTCTCCTCTCCTCTTCTCATCTTCTTCCTCCTCTCCAATCCTCAACCTTTCTTCTTATTCTCCTCTGCCTTCCCATTTCTTCTTCTTTTCTGTTTTCAATTTTTCTCCTCTTTCTCTTCTCGCCGCCTTCTTTTCTTTTCTTCTGAATTTCTGCTCTCCTCTAATCTTCTTCCCTCCTCTTCATTTCTCAATCTTTCTTCCTATTCTCTTTCCCGTCTTCCTATTTCTTCGTCTCTTCTCTTCTGAATTTTTCTCCTCTTTTGCTTCTTCTCTTTTCTTCTTACTTCTTCTCTCCCCTTCTCATCTTCTTCCCTCCTCTCCACTCCTCAATCTTTTTCCTATTCTCTTCTCATCTTCATCTTTCTTCTTCTCTTCTCTTCTTAATTTTTTTATCCTTCTCTTTTTCTTCTTCTCTTTTCTTCTTATTTTCTCATCTCATCATCTTCTTCCTCCTCTCCAATCCTCAATCTTTCTTCCTACTCTCTTCTGGTCTTCCTATTTCTCCTTTTATTCTCTTCTCACTATTTCTCCTTCTCTTTTTCTTCTCAATTTGTTCTTCTTCTCTTTTCCTCTTACTTTCTCCTCTCCTCTTCTCATCTTCTTCCCTCCTCTCCAATCCTCAACCTTTCTTCTTATTCTCCTCTCGTCTTCCCATTTCTTCTTCTTTTCTGTTTTCAATTTTTCTCCTCTTTCTCTTCTCGCTTCGTCTTCTTCTCTTTTCATCTGAATTTCTGCTCTCCTCTAATCTTCTTCCCTCCTCTTCATTTCTCAATCTTTCTTCCTATTCTCTTTCCCGTCTTCCTATTTCTTCGTCTCTTCTCTTCTGAATTTTTCTCCTCTTTTGCTTCTTCTCTTTTCTTCTTACTTCTTCTCTCCCCTTCTCATCTTCTTCCCTCCTCTCCACTCCTCAATCTTTTTCCTATTCTCTTCTCATCTTCATCTTTCTTCTTCTCTTCTCTTCTTAATTTTTTTATCCTTCTCTTTTTCTTCTTCTCTTTTCTTCTTATTTTCTCATCTCATCTTCTCATCTTCTTCCTCCTCTCCAATCCTCAATCTTTCTTCCTACTCTTTTCTGGTCTTCCTATTTCTCCTTTTATTCTCTTCTCACTATTTCTCCTTCTCTTTTTCTTCTCAATTTGTTCTTCTTCTCTTTTCCTCTTACTTTCTCCTCTCCTCTTCTCATCTTCTTCCCTCCTCTCCATTCCTATACACATTAGCAGTTACATATTTCTATTTTTCTGTCAAGTAGGGGTGATGACGAGAGAAGAGTGTTCGGTTCTTCTGACGATAGTGATACAGATTCTGCATACCTTCCAAGTGAAGAAACTGAGGGTAGTGATGGATATCAGAGTGAAGAGTGGAATGATGAATTTGTTGCCACCCAGCTAAACAGAGAACAACAACTTCAACGACAAGTATATGGTGATGAATGTCATAGTGAGTATGACATTTCAGATGATGATATATTAACTCCTAACGATACGGATGACGAGGGTGAACCTATTATGAATAGGCGCGATGGCACACATTTTGATTCTAGATGCCCGATTGATAAGATAAAATTTCAAGTAGGCATGGGATTTGAATCGCCATCTGAATTTATCGCCGCTGTGAAAAACTATGCAGTCTGGAATGGGTTGAACTTGAAGTTTCCACAGTCTAGTAAGAAAAAAGTTGAAGTTGTTTGCACTGAAGGTTGCCCATGGAGGAGATATGCTAGTTGGACTTATACCAAGGAGGTTTTCGTTGTGAAGAATCTAAATGATGTTCATAGGTGTAGTCGGGCTTCAACATGTAGACAAACTAGCTATCAGTGGATTGCAGACCACCTCTTAGAGAAATTTTGACTGAATATGGATTGGAAGGTAGCAGATATGGTGCGGGAAATAAACGAATAGTTCGGCATCACAGTGACCATGTCTACATGTTATAGAGCGAGATCTGCGGCCCGTTAGATGCTTCAAGGAACTTTGGATGACCATTACCACTTGCTTCCTTCTTACGTCGCTGAGTTAAAAAAAGTTAATAGGAGGAGTACATTCGAGTTAGTGCTTGATAGGGACGGCCCTGATTCTCTGAGTAGGTTTAAGAGACTTTACATATGCTTCGAATCACTGGCAAGAGGTTTTGTTGGCGGTTGTAGAAGACTCGTTGCTCTAGATGGTTGTTTTTTAAAGACTGAAATGAAAGGTCAATTACTGAGTGTTGTGGGGAAGGATGGGAATAATCAAATGTTCCCTATTGCTTGGGTAGTGGTTGAAGGAGAAAATCAATCCTCCTGGACTTGGTTTATTCAACTGCTCATGAGAGATTTAGGAATTGGCGACGGTCTTGGTTGGATGATCATAAGTGACCAACAGAAGGGTCTAGAAAATGCACTGACAAATCTGTTACCACAGGCGGAGCATAGAAATATATATGCGAATTGGAAGAAAAAGGGACACTCCACCAACATATTGAAGAACTTATTTTGGGCCGCTGTGAAGTGCACAACTATTGAAAAATTCCGGAGGATTATTAGAGAAATGACCGCCTTGAAACCAGAAGCCGCGCAGGATTTTGTAAATGTGGGCGTACAAAAGTTTTGCAGAGCTTACATCAGTGAATGGCCGAAGTGTGAGATGATTGACAACAACATATGTGAATACTTCAACAGTTATATCTTACAATATAGGTCTCTACCCATCATAGACATGTTGGAAGGTATCCGAAGTACAATCATGGAGAGGATAGTTAGGATGAGGGAGTTATTCTCTAACAGAACTGATCAATTGTGCCCTCGCATAAGAGAGATGGTGGAACGAAAAAAGTTAGAGTCTAGGACATGCTTTCTTAAACCTACAGGTGCCGTCAATTCGAAGTTTCAAACATGGGGAACAAATTTGTGGTTGATTTATGTGCCGGGACATGTAGTTGTAGATATTGGGGTATACGAGGTGTTCCATGCTGCCATGGCATTGCGTGCATTCACTGGAACAAGGAAGACCCTGCAGATTATGTCGTTGACTGGCTGAAGAGAGATGCGTACGAGCTAGCGTATAGTCATGGTATCGCACCTATGAATGGAAAGAACATGTGGGTTGAAGTTGAAGGGAATTATGTTTTCCCTCCTCTCGTGAAGAGACAACCTGGAAGGCCCAAGCAGAGGAGAAGAGTTGACATCATTGAGAAAGAACTAAAGGGTCAAAATTTTGGCAAGAAAGGCGTCCCAATGAAATGCTCTCTTTGCCAGCAAGTGGGGCATAACCGGAAGACATGTATCCGACGAAGGATGCAAGCTACAGGCCAGGTATGGATCGAAATTCTTGTATAACATCCCTAACATGCTCTAAATATTTTTGCAACAATGAATACATACTTATATGTCACTCACGGGTCCGAGGGAGGTGAACACCAGGGAGCTACAGAACTTCCACTTTTTCAAACATATGATGCATATGAGCCCACGATTGACATGGTCAGCCAAGTTTCAAAAAATTTAGAGCAACCATCAGAACCATTTCCTTTACATAATACCACCGAAACGGGAGAGTCCTCTTCACGCGGCATCTATGGAAAAGGGCAAAAGAGCATTGGCGAGTTGCAGGTTTTAATTATTCTTCCTTTTATTTATATACAATGTAATTTGTTGTTTAGATCTCTTATAGTAATCTGTTATTCTATTCTGCCGGTGCGAAGGAAGGAAACAGAACACAATAACGATGTTCAGGTACAGAAGCAAAAGTTCGAGAAGGGCATGGGGTAATAAGGGGAGCTAGTGGAGTAGCCTATGCGCGCGTAAGTTTATTCTATGTGTCCATTGTTACATTTCTTTTCGCATTGAGGAAAAATCTTGAGTCACTAAACTTTTTTAGATGCCTGATGAACCAATGAGAACAACTTATATGGGTGCATATGGTGGACAATTTTTCACTCCTTACAAAGGTTGGCTTTTCACTCCATACGCAGCCATTGATTTTATTTACGATTGGGTAAATCACCATTTAGTTATTGACCTAATCATCTCTTTGTGGATTAGACGATGGGGCAAGTGATCAAAGGAAGACTATGCAAACTCCACCGCAAGGGAAACACTAATCATGCTAAATCCATGCCATGGAGCAATTGAGCTCTGCTTGACACTATTGCTATTTGCTTTTTTTTTATTTTAAGACAGTCAGCTGACTATTTCGATTTGGAATAAAAAAAAATATATGTGTCTAAATCCCAGATGATGGGCTCATTTGCGTTTGACATTGGAGGATTTGTCCCCATTGGTTTTTTTAATGTATTTAGTGTGGCAACCTTAGTATTAATTATTCCATCATCGGGGATTTTTGTAATTTAGGTACCTGAAAAAACTAATGTTGAGGCTGCAAAAACATCCTTGACACCAGAGGAAGCTAAGATTAAGGCGCAAGAGCTAAGGTTTGTACTTTTTATTCATGTCTTGATTGGCATAAGTAGAACGAGTTGTAATTTACAATTAGTTGAGCTTATGCAATTAGTGCTCTCTGTTTCAGGAAGAAAAATTATCAAATATTCGTATCTTATCCACGGAATTTGTATATGATAAAATTGGTTAAACCTAATACCTGCCAAGCGGAGGAATTTTTAATGTTTCAATATTGGTGCTTGCTGTGCGCTGGGAATCTTGCATAGAGTTTTCTGTGAAACTGAACTTGAATTCATAATTTGTGAAGAAATTGACATTCTAGAACGATTGATATAGGATAGATTTAATTTTTATTCGAAATTTATGCATCGGAAATTCTCATGTGACATTCTCTTCCTCCAATTTGTCGTTTCATCTGTATGAATTATGAATTCAAGTTTATTCAAACAGGGTGAGAAATGAACCAAGTCGAAGTTATACTTGGAGAACATGTTTGGAAGGAAAAATTTTCGGCAGTGAGACAGAAAGACAAGCATTAGCCAACCTGTGAGGGACATGGTCAAGAGAAGACTGTACGCGTTCAAGAGAGACAACTTGCCCGCCAAAATCAGCTTTCAATTTGTTAATCATTCAAATCACTTCACTTGCAGGCCTCTACAAGAACTAAGTAAATGAGTGCTACGAACAGTCAGGAAACGTCTGAATTAAAAGGGAAGAGTGCGTAAATTTTATTAGCTCATGAAAAAGAGTTTATTTGTCTCAACTGAAATTCGTAATAACTGTGAATATGAAATTGGCCTTAGGGTAGGGTTTCAGAAAAGCCATCGAATTTGTTGCGCAAACATGCTTAGTTCAAAGATGAAAAGCAATTCACTCCGTCGAGAAAGTAACTTCTTTTCTTGTCATATCTAGAGAACCAATTATCGCTCTTTCTAAAGAGGAAATCGGAAGAAAATATGAAACCACTTCACTGAAGAATTCTAAAAAGGGACATAGCAAACGACTATGAACTGCCAAAATGTAGAATTAACTGCCCAAATGTAATAGCAAAATGTAAAGTTGCAGTAAGTCTAAATACGTAATAGCAAATGATTATCAACAGCCCATTAAATGCAAACACTAAACCTTAATGAATATAAAACCTGGATTGGTCTGTAGTGTATTTTTATTTTTGCCAATAAAAAAAAAATTACTGGCCTTGTATTACTGTTTTAGTAGGGAATGAAGGATGGAGGATAAATTGGTTTCTATGCAAGATTCCCAGCGCATAGCAAGCACCAATATTGAAACATTAAAAATTCCCTCCCAGGTTGCGGAGGCCTGGTGCCGGAGGACAACGACGAAGGCCGCTTGGGTTTAAAAGTTTCTATGCAAAATTCCCAGCGCCCTTTTTATTCTGTGATGCTCGTGAAGAAGTGCGACTGTTGAAGTGACAGGGAAGGAGAATGGCGGGTTTCATTAGAGAAGAATGGAGGATAAATTGAAATGAAAATCAACTAAAGGAAGCATACTTCAAATGTCGCCAGGATAATCACAAATAATTAACAAATTAGGAATCCCCAAATCTCTGGAGTCTGGAGAAACCAGTGGATGAATGCGGTCACATCAGGCTTTCACACGAGGCAGGTAATGGAGGCGCTGAACGATTGGATTCTGCGAAGGAATACGCCTTTCTCTAGCTCTCCAACTCTATTAATTTATCCACCCTTCCATTCATATATATCGACAAGAATAATCCCATCCAATAATGCTCAGATACTTGTATCCAATAAGACGCCAAACTGTCTGAACAATTGGTGATAAAGCTAAGGTGCGTAATCGAAAGGTGAGAGAACCAAAGAAATTCAATCAGCCCAGAATGCATCGTTCTCGTTACCTTCACAAAATCCGAGATAAACAAGGCAACCAACGATCGAGACTCTGAGGAGCGAAGGCAGTTCATCGAGCAATGGCGTTGGCGAGCACTTGTCCGCTCTACGATCTCGGGTGAGAGAAGAAGTGCGTACCCGCCATAAAGGTGCTTAGAGGAGTGGGGTAAAATAAAGCGGGGTCGAGAAGTGCATACCGGCCTTCGTCGTTCTCCTCTTCTTGCAAACTTTTAAACCCAAGCGGCCTTTTAAACCCAAGACGGCCCCCCGGAGGCCTGGTGCCGAAGGCCCTCCCAGGTCGCGGAGGCCTTTCCGGAGGCCTGGTGTGGATGTCTCCGGGAAGGCCTCCAGCAGCCTCAGAAATCTTCCCCGCCAGAGGCCTTTCCCCTTCCCCTTCCCCTTTCCCCTTCCCCTTTCCCTTCTCCCTTCGATCCCCGTAAGAAATCGGGTATCTAACGTGGACACCGCCTGGCTTCCAGGTGGAATCCCGTCATACGTGGACTCTCCGGATTCCACCTGGCAGGCAGGCGGTGTCCACGTAAGCGGGTGTGTCCTAGATCTGGCATTTTAAAAATATCTGGACTATAGGATGTCAAATTCAAAGTTTGGCATGTATCTGCCAAACTTTGAAAGTTCTAGCCTGCAGGGTGCTAAATTCCCTTATATCTATCTCTATCTTTATCTCTATTTCTATCTCTATCTCTGTCTCTATCTCTATCTCTATCTCTACCTTTATCTCTATCTCTATTTTGACCTCCATCTCTATCTTTACCTCGATCTCTATCTCTATCTCTATCTCTATCTCTTTCTCTATCTCTTTCTCTATCTCTTCTCTATCTCTATCTCTATCTCTATCTCTATCTCTATCTTTATCTCTGTCTCTATCTCTAAGTCATCTTTAGCTCTAGATCTATCTCTATCTCTATATCTATCTCCCAGAAACTCGTCGATCTCGATGTCATCTTCTGGTAAAGGTTCTAGCTGTTTCCCGTGTATGGCCATTTGCAGTAAGGGTGGACATTTGGTTCATCGATGTCCAATACCTTTGCATTTGAAGCATTGCATGGGTTGTGGCCATGCCATAGAGACAGCCGATGATGTGGTTGATGTCCCGGTCATGGTTGTGGCCGGTGTTCGAGTAGCCCTGGGGGCGGTGGTGGTTCATTTCGTCCACCCACTGTTACCCGGGGTCATAAAAGTAGAGGCTGACGTGTGGGAAACAGGTGTCATCCATGACAACCGATGGTGATGGAGTAACATCGTCTTTAGAGTATTCGTTACTCTCGACCAGGCTGTATGCTTGGTGAACCGTGGCTGGATTCTGTTCAAACACTCACACGCCTAAGTCACTTCGGAGGCCATGGATAAAGAATGCGATCTGAACTTGTGGACTTTCCAAAAATTTACATCTCATTCGGAATTCTTCGAATTTCTTAATGTAGTCCCTAACCATACGCTTTCCTTGCTTAAGGTCCATCCATTTTAATAGGAGGTGAGTCACATACAACTTGGGAACGTATTTGTCCTTAAGGTGTCTAGACATGTGTTCCCAGGTTGCGGAGGGTTCCCCTCGGCATCGGGCTGCTTCCCTCTTGTTCTTTTAGAAGTTTCTGGCTCGTGTGCCAAGCCGGGCTTCGGCATACGACACACATATATCATTGTCCATTTCATATCACTAGAAATAACTTTACAAGTCCGATTCCCAATCAGTGTAATCCTTCGGGATCCTTGACCCTTCATAGATGGGAACTTCCATCCGTATGCTCTTGTGGATCATTGCCGTATGAGCTTTGTGTCGACAATCGCTTTCATCGTGCTCATTTTGATGCCAATTCAGGGGTGGACATCTAGCATCATGTGGCCCATAGTAGTTGTAGGATTGGGCATATGGGCCACGTTAGGAGCAATCGTGGGTCATACTCCCCATAACCATGTTGTGCGGGTTGCATGTAGGTGGGTGGTACAACTTGGTTGGCCATGGGGCAGTCGGCGCATAAGTGGGTGATGGCCCGTGGGTGGTTTGATGTGGGGGCCTAGTGGAGGACTCCACATGATACAACGTTGGCGGCACTGGTTGAGGTTTGTGAGCATGATAAGTCTCACGCGGCGCATATGTGGCCGCCAAAGCATACTGAGAGGCATAGGCAGGGTTTATCGGCGGTGCCCCGTATGGGTGAGACGTAGAGGTTACATATGGCTCTTGATAACATATGGTAAACTCCGAGTCCGACCATACTATCCATGCATGGTATTCGTTCCATGCAGGTACAGTTGTCCACTTGGACATACCAGGTAGTTCTGCACTTGTGGCATAATATATGGTTGGGCCCCCACTACTTGCGGTGGCGCGACACTATATGAGTACACTAGAATGCCATTCTGTTGACATTCCATATAAGCGGGACCGTCCTGTCACAACGGCTAATGAATTTTTGGTTGACAGAAATTCATATCTGATGGGTAGCTACGATCCTCGTGGTATCTTGGGGGACGATACCAATACAGAGGTGGTGATCTTCGTCGGTGACCCAACAATGCTATTGGCGATAACTCTGTTGTTGACGAATGGGTGGTCTGTTGGGTCATCCAGCTTGAGGTGACGCAGCTTCCCTCGCAGGCGGTGGCGTGGGACTACTCTTGATTGGAGCTTTGCCCGGTTGGTAGGGAACTTCGTACGCCGATGGAACTCCTAAATTTCCATTAGATAGGTGCCTAATTAAAGGAGCCCTAGTGGAACAGATACAATCTTCGGACCCTACATAGACGATGGAGATAGAGATCGAAATAGAGATAGAAATAGAGATAGAGATAGTTATATATATAAAGATAGAGAAAGATATAGTGATTTAAATAGAGAGAGAGATTAATGTCGGACATCGTCGGAGACGTCGTGCGGTCAACACCGTGTATGATGGCTCGGTGTCGATAAGGGATGAAGATATCGAACGTCGACAGTGTCGTTGTCCGACGGATGTAACCCTAACGGGTTATGTAACTACGACGTGATGAGATGCGTCCTACATGTCGTATGTGCAGGCTTCGACTCGAGGGAGGCACTGAGCACCAAGCTGGGATGGGGTCACTGGATTACACTGACAGTGGCCTCTCGAACCTCGTCGGAGCGGCGAAGGCGTCTACGCCCAAATGGTATCTATCTGTAGGGCTTGCACATAATGGACGGTCTCATCCTTACCATTAAGACACTCACAGAGTCGTAGTTCTCTCAATTTGCCTCTTTGACCTACATAGCCCGAGCGCGGTGGAATGATGACAAATGAGTATTGCAAACCGTAATTAAACGAGTGGCGAGAGAGGATGGCGTACCTCGTTGGCGCGTAACTCATCCTGTAGGGTCATCGACGGTCAGCGGCGCTCGGAGCAGGTGTGGCAAAGAATCACTAGCAAGATCATGGTGGCTAGACGACCGAGGTCAATGTCAGAGCTATAATTAAAGGGCAGAGGAAGGAAGGATAGAAGCCAAAGGGGGGGGGGGGGGGGGGGCGGGGCGGCTCGAGCATTTGTTTGGGCATTGATGTTGCGTCCACAAGAGTACCACGCCAAGACTGAGTGGCGGGGTTGAGCGGCAGCGCGTCTCACCATGGTTCCAACAGACAAGTGCTAATATGGGGAATCATCGCGATTGAGACAAGCACTTGACCAAATAGGTGGCGAGCATAGGCTCTTGCAACTAAGCCAACAGCAATCAGAGGAAACATAGGGCGTTGTCCCCAGCCACCGCAGGTCGGCCGAGCGACTTCCTGGTGAGAGGATCCTAGGCATTTTGCAAGAGCCACAAGGGCGTAGGGCGTTCAAGTGCTTGAAATGTCTGGGTCCTCTCGTTTTTGTTCTCGTGTGAGAGCGGTAAGACTCCAGGCCCGGCACCGTGTTTTTTGCCCAAAAAAAAAAGAAAAAAAATAAAAAAAAGGTGAGGCTACTCCTGAAGGCAGCGGTAGGCACATTCGTAGGAAACCTCTTAGGTCGTGGATACGGTGGTCAATTTCCACGCGAAAATTCATGGGCTTCCAAATGCCCACGATCAAACGTAACGGGGAGGTTAGTGATGGGGGACCATCCGCAAGCCGAAGCACGATATCAACCCATTGCGACACGTGAGCAGCCATGCCGCGAATCCCGAGCCAACGCGAAGGACCCGGAGTTCAAGTACACGGCTTGAGGAGGAAGCTTTCCCGAACCATTTTCTTTGCGTTTTCATGGATTTTCTTCGTTGTGTTTGTTTTGGGAGGGCCTCCGTGTTTTGGCCCTTCCATCGCCTTTTGAATCGCAGTTTTACGGCTCAATTAGGGGTTTTTCCCTAATCACGGGCCGATCCCTAGGGTTTTCTCTCTCCCCCTATAAAAGGAGAAGAGATGCCCAAGAGGAGAAGAAGGAATTTTGCTGTTTTGCAGTTTGTTTGGAAGAGGAAACCTCCAAGAGAGGTAGGCATCCCTTGAAGGAGAAGAGGGAGCTGTCGCCGCCGCCCCGCTTCCGTCTCTCGGAGGAGAGACCGCTGGAGTATGCCGCAACCGCCGCTGAGACCCCCCTATCTCCTCCGCCGCCATCGACGCCGACTTTGGCGCCCAGTGACAGCCGGCGGTGCCCGCCAAGAGCGCCCGCTACCGCCACGAACGCGAGCGCCTCTAGACACCCGCCGCCGACTTGTTGCCTACACCCTGACACGGTGTTCGCTGCCGGTCGCCAGTGGAGCACGCTCCGAATGCCGCCTACCAGGCCGCCATCCAGGCTGGGTGCACGCCTTGTCCGCCAAACCTGACCAGCTCAATCAAAGGACCGGTCGCCCTGCTCCCCTGCTAGCCCTACAAGACCCTACGGACGCCGACACACTGCCCGACCATCGCCCCCCGTGATCCCCTGAACGTCAACCTGCCACCGTCGAAATCGCCATAGCGCTCAGTCCCGCGGCTGTCGGAACCCTCGACGGAGGGAGAAGTCGACGAGTCAAGACTGGGTTGACTCAGCGCGCACAGACTGATTCCCGCACTGAGTCAACTCAGATCAACCCGGTTTTAAGTGACCAGCGATTCACGACTGAGTCGACTAAGTGTTGACTCAAATTTAAGAAAATGCCGTCCAAGTAATTACTGGAATCTTGAAGGGGTATATTTGTCATTTGTCTGAACCAAGAATGAGTTAGGGCTCTTCGACGAGCCGAAGGTTAGCCGTTATACGTGTCCTGTTCCTTTGGGTTTGGAGAGAGTAGTCACCTTTGTCCATTCCGTCCTGCCTTGTTGCCGAGAATAGACTGTCCGATCGAGGATACCTGCGCCGTCGGAGTTCTTCGTTGATTTATCGGGTCATTGGGAGTCGGATCGTATATGAAACATGCGGATCACTTCCAGGGTGTTCGTCTTACCTCGGTTGTCAAATTCTACTTCTCGTTATTTTCAACTAATTTGCATCGACGTTATTGATAAGCCTAAAAATGCACGTAAATATGTCGTTGATGTGGGGGTTAGACTTATACAATAAAAATTATAATTTCCCTTATGCACTAAATATGGAATATAGAGTAACCAAGGGGTCCAGCCATAGGAAGGCGACAAATAAGAATTTTTAATGAATTAATTCAAAGATGAATTAATTTTGCAATTAATAAATCTTAATTATGCTTAATAATGTCTTTAATTAATCAAAATCAAGTAAAACTTGATTTTGATTTTAAATATTTTGGTCAGAAAGCTCAAAATAGGAATATTTCAATTTTAAGATCAAACTAACTCGGATTATTAATTTCCCTATTATTAAAAAAATTTATGACAATTTTAATGAATTAAAATTAGGAATTAAATAATCAAGAAAGGGATTTTTTAATTGGACTTCAAGATGGATGAATTTTTTAATCAAATTTTAAGGTTTTTTATATATTAAATTAAATTCCTAAACAATCAAATTTGAAATCTAGAGAGAGAAACTAGACAAATTGATCTAGAGCGAGAAAGTGAAAATTTTGGGGAAAAGATGAGATTCGACCCTAAATTAAAAATCTAATGAAGTAGAAATGTTCTAAATTGATTTAGAATTGAGGAGCAAAAATCAGATCTTGAATCAGAATCACAAATCAAGTGCTAATTTCATTCAAAACAAATTTCTAGGGCATGTACATTTCGCCCATGCCTTAGCATTTTAAAATCATTCAAGAAGATGATTGAAATACAAATCAAAGACTTACAAATTTGAGTGCAGAAGCAAGATCTGTCGACTTCAAGAGCCCCTCTTGTGTCCTTCCTGGCCAAATGCTTGGGGAGAGCCTCCAAAAAGTAATTTTTCCCATTTCCAGACCTCCATTTAAAGATCCAACCATCTGGATTATAGAGGGAGAAAAAACAAACCTACCCTCAAAATTTCAGCCCAATCGGTCGATTAGGTCTCAAGATATCATCATTTTACTAGCGCTTAATCTCAACCATTGGATTACTTTATCTCTCCTCCAAGAAGCTTGGAAGTGGCGTTCTGATTGGTTGCTGCATTATTTTCTCATTTTTTGCCTTCTCGGATCACGTTCTGATACGCGATTATCTGTGTCATCTACGTGCAATCATTGTTAAATATTATCCCTTTTCAGTGCTTAAAAGGACACCACGTCACCCTGTCTAAAACAAAATAAAAGATTTATATATTTTCTTTTTCGTCGAGCCGCAATGTTTGACCGCGTCTCTCTAAATAATAATAATAATAAAATATGGAGGTAAGCTTACCGGGCGCCGTTTTCTTAAAAAAATTTGTCGAGTAGCGCATGCATTAAATGCACGCGCTAACGACCTTAAAAAGAATCATAAATCGATGCACATGCATGTCGGTTGCCGCGTGCATTAAATGCACACGACAACTCGATGCTGCATGCATGCACATTGACTTATTTATCAATGCACGTGCATGTCAGCCTCAAAAAATCATTCGTTTATTATGGCATCGCGATTCGCGATGCCATAATGACCCAATAACGCCCTCTCTCTTATTATTATATAATAATCATCCACTCATTCGCCCAAATTTTGGGCGAATGACGTTGATGCCCCTTAATATATATATAAATATATTATAAAATGCCAAATAAACTAAATATGTATTATTTAAGTATATAAAAATCATTTCTTGGCTATATAATGGTCACAAATTAGATAAAAATATATTAAAATTCCAAAAAAATCAGGTAAACCCTTACGAACCTTTAGCCAAATATTTAAGGCCCTGCAAAAAATATTTCTTCACAAAAATGAGGTTAAATTCCATGTAAAAAATGGTAAAAAATCATAAATAATAGTAAAATCAAAATGTAAGTGTTTATCTTCATTTTTATACGATAACATGCAAATATAGTCATTAAAACACATAAATATAATGTAGAATTCATTAGTTATTCATGTTAATTTGCTAGTTATCAGCTATCATCCATTGAATTTATTATACGTGATCGGTTATCGCGCCCTTTGTTGCAACGCGAGCCGTCGATCTCGGCCGGACGTGTTGCATCAATTAGTAGGGGGAAACCAGATTCCCACTCGGCGTTGGATCACTAGGAAGATTCCAGAAATAGAGTGGTTGAGATCGCGCCAGCAAAACTCTGAGTTTCCCCTTAGTAGACACTCAGCGGACAGAAAATTTCCGCCCCTCTCCTGACGATGCACGGGGAGTGATCGCGTTACACAGTCCAAGGCCGCAGGATTATCACTCGAGGAGTCGGCATCATCATTGACCCTGCTACCGATTCGCGTTTAGCCCACACGCTAAGCCAAAGCGATGACGCGCGCACCCGGATTCAAATATCCTGGGTAACGACGCGCCATCTTTGGTTCCGCCTACTGTCTTTGCTTTCTACATTTACATTTCCTTTCGTATTCTCTTTTCTTCATAGCAGTGTTGTAGCAAGGGATGTTCCATATGAGGATACCTTCCCCACCCGTTATCCGACCTAAACCCATCTCTTTATTTCAGTTTTGTAGCCTTAAAAGGAGCCCATCCACCTCTCTTCTATAAAGGAAGGGGTGGGCACCCTCCAAAGACTACTCTTGAATTTTTGTTGAAAAAGTTATAATGTTCAGAAGTTGAAGACTCCCTTGTTGAAAAAGGAGGAAGAAGAAGAAGGAAGAAGGACGAAAAAGGAGGAAGAAAAAGGAAGAAGAGAGGAAGAAGCCTGTGTAGTCGACGTCGTTGCCAATGCTCGCCTGGGTTGCCAAACGCCGCCGCCGCTAGTTTGCATCGCCAAACGCCGCCGCCACCACCACCTCGGGTCACTAGATGCCATTCCCCATTGAGAGTGGCCACCCCTAGCCCGGCACCGTGCCCGAGCCATCTTGCTTCGCGCCTTCGCACCGTGCCCTACCGCGCCGCCGGTTGTGCGCCGCGCCTGCGTGCCCCGCGCTGCTGCGCCCCCATCTATCGCACTCCGCGGCCGTGCCCATGCTGCTTCGTGTGTGCGCCGCTTCACCCACGCGTGCCCACATGCCCGCCGCGCCCGTGCTGCTTTGTGTGTGCGCCGCTGCACCCACGCGCGCTCACACGCCCGCCGCGCCCGTGCTGCTTCTTGTGTGTGCCGCTGCACCCACGCGCGCCCACACGCCCGCCGCCACCCTGCGCAGGCCACCGCACAGCGTGCCCACGTGTGCCACCGCACAGCTCGACCGCGCGCCACTGCCTCACCGCGCGTCCGAACGCACCACCGCGCCTTCACGCCCGCGACACCGCGCTTGAGACACTGAAGTTGTGCGGCCGCCCTCACTCAGCCGTTACTGCCACCATGCTCGTCATCTCTTCACCGATGCCTGTCCTGATTGTTGTGCTGTCGCCGCCCTCCAATACTACCCTTAGTGGTGCTACCAAAATAGTTGCCGCCGGACGCGACGAGAGGTACCCCCAACCTGCTCTTTTCGTCTCTTATCTCTTTCTGTACGCTTTTGAATTGCCCCCACTGTGCTCAGACTAGACGTAGGTGAGAGGGACAGATTGAGAAAATGACGAAGAATTATTCGAGAGTCTTACCTGTTCAGTACGAGTCAGGCTCGGCCGTCGTGTGTCAGCATCTCTGCGAGACATTCCCGTTTGGCTGCATAGTTATCTTCAACCCCTCGGATGAGGTTTGCAAAGCCTAGAATATCCTTCCCCAGGCGACCTCATTGAATCCCGGGACGACACGCACCCGCGAGTCGGTACTTGCATGTACCACATCTAGGACTGACGCAATCCGTCATATTTCATATCTGTTTATCAGGATTATCAGACAACGCTCGCCACTGTGGTCCGATAGAGTCCCGTTATCGATACTGAGTCGCTACCCGTGGTGACGACCGGACGATGCTTTGACGATGTCTGGCATCAGGGAGGAAGCCCCATTTGGGAAGAGGCTCCCCTCTTGGCACATTTCTTCCGACTCTTCGACTTCCTCTGCACGTTCTTTCCAATTCTTCTTAAGCTCACTCTCCTTCCTCCCTCTCGTTTTCCTTCTTCAATAGAGAGGGGAGGCCAAGAAATTCCCAACAAACTTCAACCATTAGAAAATCCTGGTCTAATTCTTTAGGGAGCCTCCTCTCCCTTTATAAGGGGGAGAGGAAATAGGCCCCCCAAATTGGGTCAACCAAGGGGAATAAGGGATCCATTGAGGGGGGCCGCTATAAACTGGACCCACCTCATTAAAAAATGAAAAGGGGAAAATGAAAAAACTTAACAAGGAAAAAAAGAAAAAGCAAGGCACAAAGGGGGGATCCAAATTGGCTAGAATCCCTCCCTATGACAACAATGAAGGACGTAGATACAAGTCACATACGCAATGAAAATCCAACAACAAGAAGCCAAAAGCCCAAACCAGGAGAGCGAATGACGAGAAAGAAAATGTGATTAATCAAGCGATTTTACCCGCTCTTCAAATATGGTGGCGGGCAGCGCTGACCATGTCGTTGACGATCTCCGATAGAATGCACCATCAGAGATAGAAGTACAGATTAAGATAGGTATCGACATAGAGGTAGAGATAGAGATAGAGATAGAGATAGAGATAGAGATAGAGAGATATATATAGATATAGCTATAGATATAGATATAGATATAGATATAGATATAGATATAGATATAGATATAAATATAGATATAGATATAGATATAGATATAGATATAGATATAGATATAGATATATAGATATAGATATAGATATAGATATAGATACAGCTATAGATATAGATATAGATATAGATATAGATATAGATATAGATATAGATATAGATATAGATATAGATATAGATATACATATACATATAGATACAGATATAGATATAGATATAGATATAGATATAGATATAGATATAGATATAGATATAGAATTAGATATAGATATAAAATTAGATATAGATATAGATATAGATGTAGATATAGATACAGATATTGATATAGATATAGAATTAGATATAGATATAGATAAAGATAACGATAGAGATGGAGATAAAGATATAGATAGTGACAACATAGAGATAAAAATGTTGGATTTATATCCTACGAATGGTCTAAGAGGGGGGGGTGAATTAGACCAATCCCTCTTTCCTAATTTACTTATTGTACTATTATTTTTTTAATATCTAATTATCTAGAGGGAAGAGGTGGACACCCAGAATTTTTATACAGGTTAGGGCTAATCCCTTACTCCTGTCCCGGGGTATCCAACCCGAGTTATAATATGTCCCTAACCAAGTTTATAGCCCCCCAAGCTAAAACCGCCTGGTAATAGGGATACACGGATACCTCCTATCTAGAAAATTGAAAAACAAGAATATCCTTGAACCTCTTAGCTCCTTTTAAGGAATCCTTGCTTTCACTTCTTCTCCACTGGACCACTCAAGTCCTTCCTAGCTTCCAAAAATCGCCTTTAGTTGAGGTAGTAGTTCTAGTCTCACAAATGCTGTAAGAACTCTTGAAATGATTCAAACAAAATGTCTTCCACGTTCCTGAGAAGTTAGCTAAGAAACAATACCAATCTCAACAAGAAATTTTCACTTCTGCACCAGAATTATATTCTCTTAATTCGGATCAAGTTAACCCAGAATTTAGGATTAGCTTTAGGACAATAAAATTTTCAAGGTAAGGACATTGAAATTCACAATAGTTGAAATATTCAACTATCACTGTCTTAAAGTTCAATATGAGATAAAGGAGTTGTAAGACCCAGATTTAACAGTCAAGAGTTTTAATACTCAGTTCAAATTTCTGAAAATTGAAATTGTAAAATTTCAAAGTAACGATTTTATCTTTTGATTTCAAATACAAGGATGTTAAAATCTGCAGAATCAACAGTTATTTTAGAAGTCAATTTTGAGATTCAGAGATTTTAAAGAGAAAGTTTAACAGTTATGACTGTAGGATTTTCTTTGCAATTCAGAGATTTCAAACTGAGATTTTAAACAGTTATGAAGATAGTATTTGATTCCCACTTCAGAAATTTAAGATGAAATTTTAACAGTTATCAATGTAGGATATAAAATCACACTTCAGAGAGATAACAAAAATTTCAACAGATCTCACTATAAGATTTGATTCTCAGTTTAAAGAATTTAATATTCAATTTAAAATTCAATCTCTGAACTGTCGATCTGAATTTTTGTTCTCTTGAAAAACGATTTAAAAACGATGTTCAGAGATTTTGATTTTTGAAACAATGTTCTGAAATTTTATTTTAAAAACGAGGTTCAGAGATTTCGATTTTAGAAAGTGTCCTGAAATCCAATTTTAAAAACAATGTTCTGAGATTTGTTTTTAGAAACAATGTTCTGAAATTTTATTTTAAGAACGATGTTCAGAGATTTCGATTTTAGAAACAATGTCCTGAATTTCAAATTTTCAATAGACTGATGAATCAAATGATTCAAAAAAGAATAACAAGAGATGAATTTCGATTTTTCAACAGACTGATGAATAGAATGATTTATAAAAGAATAACAAGAGATGAATTTTGATTTTTCAACAGACTGATGAATCAAATGATTTAGAAAAGAATAAACAAAAAATGAATTTTGTTTTTCAACAGACAAATGAATCTCGATTTTCCACAGATGGAGAGATGAGCGATTTTGAAAAACAATAACAGAACAATTTTGATTTTCAAAAAGACAGAGAGATGAGATGAACAATTTTGAAAATCAATAACAAAGCAGTTTCGATTTTCAAAAAAATAGAGAGATGAGATGAACGATTTTGAAAATCAATAACAAAGCAGTTTCGATTTTCAAAAAGACAGAGAGACGAGATGAACGATTTTGAAAATCAATAACAAAGCAGTTTCGATTTTCAAAAAGACAGAGAGATGAGATGAACGATTTTGAAAATCAATAAGAAAGAAGTTTTGATTTTCAAAAACACAGAAAGATAGATGAACGATTTTGAAAGATCAATAACAGAGCAGTTTCGACTTTCAAAAATACAGAGAGAGAGATGAACGATTTTGAAAGATCAATAACAGAGCAGTTTTGATTTTCAAAAACACACAGAGAGCGATGAATGATTTTGAAAGATAACGACAGAAGAAATTTCGATTTTCAAAAACACAGAAAGAGAGATGAACGATTTTGAAAGATAACGACAGAAGAAATTTCGATTTTCAAAAACACAGAAAGAGAGATGAACGATTTTGAAAGATCAATAACAGAAGAAAGAAAAGAAAAACGAGCCTGATTATCAGCTTGACAAATCTGATCTTTGGAGCTGTATTGGAGATTGATCTATCTTCCTTGTCAATTTCTTGTAAACCTTTTTCTTCACCAACAGACTTTCTCTATTTCTGGACTCTTCTTTCTTGCGTTCAGCCTGCAATTTTCTTTCCAACCCGATGCCTCTTTCATCCCCTCTTCTCCCTTTTTATTTTACCTCTTTTCTATGCTCACGTTCAAAGGCATTTTTCATTTTACCAAAATGTCCTTGTAACTTTCATCATAACAAAATAAAAACATACATTTTGTTATCTCTTCTCAGTTTATTTTGAAATTCATAAAAACACATAATCTAAAATCTTCAAAAAATACAGATAGAGATATAAATATAGCTAAAAAAATAGAGATTAAGGCAAAGAAAGAGGCAGCTTTAGACAAATAGGTAGAGACATAGATAGGACAAGAGATAAAGATAGAGCGAGTGATCCAGATAGACAAAAAGATAGGTTTTACAATAGAGATAATGATAGAGATATAATTATAGATCTAGATAGATAAAGAGATATAGATTACGATAGAATAGACACAGAGATACAGATAAATATAGAGATAGAGATAGAGGTATAGATATAGATAGAGATAGAGATAAAGATGCAAATAAAGATAGAGATAGAGATTGAGACAAAGATAGAGATTAAGATACTGATAGAGATAGAGATAGAGATAGAGACAGAGATACACATAGAGATAGAAATAGAGATAAAAAGAGAGATATGGAAAAAATATAAATAGAGATCAAGATAGAGATAGCGATAGAGTTAGAGAAAAAGATCGAGATACAGACAGAGATAACGATAGAGACAGAGATATGGATAGAGATAGAGATAGAGATAGACATGGAGATAAATGTGGAGATACAGATGGAAATTGAGAAAGATAAAGATAGAGATAGAGATAGATATAGAGATAAAAATAGAGATACAAATAGAGATAGACATATAGAGATAGAGATAGAGATAGACACAAAAATAGAGATAGCGACAGAGATTAAGATAGAGGTAGAGATAGAAATAGTGATTGTGACAGAGATAGAGATAGAGAGTGAGATAGAGCGACAGGTAAAGATAAAGATAGATATAAACATAGAGATAGAGATAGAGATAGAAATAGAGATAGAGATAAGGACAGAGCTAGAGATAGAGATAAAAATAGCGAAAAAGACAGAGATAGGGATAGAGATAGAAATAGAGATAGAGATAAGGACAGAGCTAGAGATAGAGATA
Organism: Wolffia australiana; assembly: GCF_029677425.1. Taxonomy (NCBI): domain Eukaryota; kingdom Viridiplantae; phylum Streptophyta; class Magnoliopsida; order Alismatales; family Araceae; genus Wolffia; species Wolffia australiana. Next base: position 1,322,090 of record NC_135852.1, on the reverse strand, counting down.
AAAATAGCGATAAAGACAGAGATAGGGATAGAGATAGAGATAGGGTAGAGATAGAGATAGAGATAGAGATAGAGATAGAGATAGAGATAGAGATAGAGATAGAGATAGAGATAGAGATAAAGATAGGGTTAGAGATAGAGATAGAGATAGAGATAGAGATAGAGATAGAGATAGAGATAGAGATAGAGATAGAGATAGAGATAGAGATAGAGATAGAGATAGAGATAGAGATAGAGATAGAGATAGAGATAGACATAGTGATAGAGATATAGATAGAGATATATATAGAGATAGATGTAGAAATGAAGGTTGCGATACAGATAGAGATAGAGATAGATATAGAGATAGAGATAGAGCTAGAGCTAGAGATAGAGATAGAGATAGAGATAGAGATAGACATAGCGATAGAGATACAGATACATATACAAACAGAGATATAGATAAAGATGGAGATAGAGATAGAAATAGAGATAAAGATAGAGAGAGAGATAGAGATAGAGATAGAGATAAGAGATAGAGATAGAGATAGAGAATGAGGTAGAGATAGAGATAAAGATGGAGATATAGATAAAGATAGATATAGAGATAGATGTAGAAATGAAGATAGCGATAGAGATAGAAATAGAGATAGATATGGAGATAGACATAAAGATAGAGATAGAGATAAAGATAGAAATGGGGATAGAAATAGAGATAGAGATAGAGATAGAGATAGGGATAAAGATAGAGATAGAGATAAAGGTAGGGACAAAGATCGACATAAAGAAAGAGATAAAGATAGAGAGAAAGATAGAGATAGAGATAGAGATAGAGATAGAGATAAAGATAGAGTTTGAGATACAGATAGAGATAGAGATAGAGATAGAGCAAGATATGGAGATAGAGATAGAGATAGAGATAGATATGGAGATAGAGATAGAGATGGAGATAGATATGGAGATAGAGATAGAGATAGAGATAGATATGGAGATAGAGATAGCGATAGATATTAAGATAGGATAGAGATATAGATAGAAATAGACAAAGAGATCGAGATAGAGATAGAGATAGAGACAGCGACAAAGATAGAGATAGAGATAGAGATAGCGATAGTGATAAAGATAGAGATAGCGATAGAGATAGAGGTAGAGATAGATATAGAGATAAAGATGGAGATAAGAAAACAGATAGAGATAGAGATAGAGATAGAGATAGAGATAGAGATAGAGATAGAGATAGAGATAGAGATAAAGATAGAGATAGAGATGGAGATAGAGATAGAGATAGAGATAGATACAGAGACAGAGATAGAGATAGCCATAGAGATAAAGATAGAGATAGAGATTAATATAAAGATGGAGACAGAAATAGAGACAAATATATAGATAGAGATAGATATCGAGATAGATGTAAAAATGAAAATGGCCATACAGATAGGGATGGAGATAGAGATAGTGAATGTAATAAAGATAGATATAGAGAGATGAAAATGTAAAGATATAAAAAGAGATAACGATAGGCAAAAAAAGATACTGAGAAAGATAGAGACGAAGGGAAAGATGAAGATAGAGATAGAGATAGATATATAGATAAAATAGTGATATCGATAGAGATAGAGATAGAGATGGAAATAGAGATAGAGAGAGAGATACAGAGAGAGATAGAGATAGAAATAAAGATAGAGATAAAGATGTAGATAGAGATAGAGATAGAGATAGACATAGACATAGAGATAGTGATAGAGATACAGATACTAATACAGATAGAAATAAAAACAGAGATATACATGAAGATAGAGATAGAGATAGAGATAGAAATAGAGAGAGAGATAGAAATAGAGATACAGATAGAGATAGAGATAGAGATAGAGATAGAGATAGAGATATAGATAGAGATAGAGATAGAGATAGAGATAGAGATAGAGATAGAGATAAAAATAGAGATAGAGATACAAACAGAGATATAGATGAAGATAGAGATAGATATAGAAAAAAAGATAGAGATATAGATAGCGATAGAGATAGAGATAGAGATTGAGATAGAGATAGAGATAGAGATAGAGATATAGATAGAGATATAGATAGAGATAGAGATAGATATAGACATAGAGATAGAGATAAAGATGGAGATAGGGATGGACATAGAGATGGAGATATAGATAGAGATAGATATAAAGATAGCTGTAGAAATGAAGATTGTGGTTGAGATAGAGATAGAGATAGATATAGAGATAGAGATAAAGATAGACATAAAGAAAGAGATAGAGAGAGAGATAGAGATAGAGATAGAATGGAGTTAGAGATAGAGACAGAGATATGACTAGATACAGAAAAAGAGATAGTAATAAAGATAGAGATAGAGATAGAGATAGAGATAGAGTAGAGAAAGGGATCGAGATAGAGATAGATATAGAGAGAGACATAGAGATAGAGAGAGAGATAGAGATAGAGATAGAGATAGAGATAGAGATAGAGATAGAATAGAGATAGAGATAGAGATAGAGATAGAGATAGAGATAGAGATAGAGATAGAGATAGAGATAGAGATAGAGATAGAATAGAGATAGAGATAGAGATAGAGATAGAGATAGAATAGAGATAGAGATAGAGATAGAGATAGAGATAGGGCAGAGGTAGACGTAGTGATAGAGATAGAGATGGAGATAATGATAGAGATAGAGATAGAGATAGAGATAGAGATAGAGATAGACATAGGGATAGAGATAGACTTCGAGATAGAGATGGAAATAGAGATAGAGATAGAAATTGAGATAAAGATAGAGATAGAGATAAAGAGAAAGATAGAGATAGAGATAGAGATAGAGATAGGGTAGAGATAGAGGTAGAAACAAAAATAGAGTTAGAGATGGAGGTACAGATAGAGGTAGAGGTAGAGATCGAGATAGAGATAGCGATAGACATACAGATAGAGACTGAGATAGAAAGAAAGTTAGAGATAAATATAGAGATAGAGATTGAGATAGAGATAGAGACAGAGCTAGAGACTGAGATAGAGATACAGAAATAGAGATAGATATAGATGTTGCTTTAGATAGAGATTGAGATAGAGAGAGATAGAGACAGAGATAGGCATTGAGATAGAGATAGAGAGAGAGATAGAGACAGAGATAGAGATAGAGATATAAATAAAGACCGAGATAGAGATAGAGAAAGAGAGAGAAAGATTGAGATATAGATACAAAAAAAGATAGATATATGGATAGAGATACATACAGAGATTGAAATAGAGATAGAGAAAAAGACAAATATATAGATATCGAATTCAAGATACAGGAAGAGATTGAGATGGAAATAGAGATAGAGACAAAGATATAGATTTATGTACAGATAGAGATAGAGATAGAGATAGAGCTAGAGATAGAGATAGAGCAAGAGACAGAGAAAGAGATAGAGACAGATATATAGATGGAGACAAAGATAGAGCTCGTGATAGAGATAGAGATAGAGATAAGGGTAGAAATAAAGATAGAGATTGAGATAGAGATAGCGTAGAGGTAGAGAGAGATACAGAGAAAGAGGTAGAGATAGAGAGAGATACAGAGAAAGAGGTAGAGATAGAGAGAAAGATAGAGATATAGGTAGAAATCGAGATAGAGATAGCGATAGAGATCGAGATAGAGGCTGAGTTAGAAATAAAGTTAGAGATAGAGATGGAGACAGAGAAAGAGATTGAGATAAAGATACAGATAGAGAGAGTCGTAGAGATGCTGCTATAGATAGAGATAGAGATCGAGATATAGATAGAGATAGAGAAAGAGATTGAGATTAATATAGCTATAGAGATAGCGATAACGATAAAGATAGAGATAGAGATAGAGATAGATATGTAGATAAGGATAGAAATAGAGATATAGACCGAGAGAGAGATTGAGATATAGATACAGATAAGGATAGAAATATATAGATAAAGATAGATATAGAGATAGGAATAGAGATAGAGAAGGATACAGATAGAGATAGAGAAAGAGATATAGATAGGGATAGACAAAGATATAGAAATCGAATGCAAGATAGAGAGAGAGATAGAGATGGAGATAGAGACAAAGATAAAGATTAAGATACACAGAGATAGAGATAGAGATAGAGATATAGATCATGATAGAGATAGAGACAGAGATAGAGAGAGAGAGATACAGATAGAGATAGGGATTGAGACATACATAGAGATAGAGATAGAGATAAAGATGGACATAGAGATAGCGATAGAGATAGAGGTAGCGGTAGAGATTGAGATAGAAATATAGATAGAGATAGAGATAGGGATAGAGATAGACATAGAGATAGAAATAAAGGTAGAGAGGGACATGGAGAGAGAGATATAGATATAGGTAGAGAAAGAGATAGATATAGAAGTAGAGGTAAAAGTAGAGGTAGAGATAGAGATTGAGATAGAGATAAAGATAGAGATAGAGATAGAGATAGATATAGACACAGACAAAAAGGTACAGATAGAGATAAAAATAGAGGTAGAGGTAGAAATCGAGATAGAGATAGCGATAGAGATCGAGATAGAGACTGAGAAATAAAGGTAGAGGGAAAGATAGAGAAAGAGATAGAGATAGAGATAGAGATAGAGATAGAGATAGAGACAGAGACAGAGATTGAGATAGAGATACAGATAGAGAGAGCGGTAGAGATGCACCTATAGATAGAGATAGAGATAGAGATAAAGATAGCCATAAGGACAGAGATAGAGATTAATATAGCAATAGAGATAGCGATAACGATAAGGATAGAGAAAGAGATAGAGATAGATGTTTAGATAAAGATAGAGATAGAGATATAGACAGAGAGAGAGAGATTGAGATATAGATACAGATAAAGATAGATATATAGATAAAGATAGATATAGAGATAGGAATAGAGATAGAGAAAGAGACATAGATAGAGATAGACAAAGATATAGATATCGAATGCAAGATAGAGAGAGATTTAGAGACAAATATAAATACTAAGATACAGATACAGATAGAAATAGAGATAGAGATACAGATAGAGATATAGGTAGTGATAGAGATAGAGACAGAGATAGAGACAGAGATAGAGACAGAGATAGAGATAGGGATAGAGACTTACATAGAGATAGAGATAGATATAAAGATAGAGATAGAGATAGCGATAGAGATAGAGATAGAGGTAGAGATTGAGATATAAATATAGATAGAGATAGAGATAGGGATAGAGATAGATATAGAGATAGAGATAAAGGTAGAGATGGAGATGGAGAGAGAGATATAGATATAGGTAGAGAAAGAGATAGATATAGAGGTAGAGGTAAAGGTAGAGGCTGAGATAGAGATAGAGATTGAGATTTAGATAAAGATAGAGGTAGAGAGAGAGATAGAGATAGAGATAGAGATATAGAAAGAGATAGAGATAGAGATAGAGATAGCGATACAGATAGAGATAGAGATAGAGATAGAGATAGAGATAGAGATAGAGATAGAGATAGAGATAGAGACAGAGATAGAGATAGAGATAGAGATAGAGATAGAGATAGAGATAGAGATAATGATAGAGGTAGAGGTAAAGATAGAGATAGAGATAGTGATTGAGGTCGAGATAGAGATAGAGATAGAGATAGAGACAGAGTCAGAGACAGAGATAGAGATTGAGGTAGAGATAGAGATAATAATGGAGATAGAGATAGAGATTGAGATAAGATTGAGATAGAGATAGAGATAGAAGTGGAGATAGAGATAGAGATAGCAGTAGAGATAGTGATTGAGATAGACGTAGAGATAGATAGAGATATATAGATATAGATTGAGATCGAGATAGCGATGGAGGACAGCGTTAGGGACGAGTCCCTACTATCATCAGAGTGGACGGGTTTGGTGACGAGGGTGACGATGTGGGACGTTGACCTTGGGTAGTCTTCCGTCGACGGGTTCCTATGAGAAGTTTTATGATGCGATGGTAGGGCAAGGGTCTAGTACGTGCGACTGCCAACAAGCAAGGGGTTCCGACGTCCGGGACGTCGAAGGAGTCCCTTGGAGATGGGTGGGTAGACCTTGTGACCCTCGTGTTTACGGGAAGAGGATGGTATGGTGCTGGATGGGAAAATGACCCACCGGGTACTGCTCGCATGGAAGGGCGAACCCGACTCATACCAAACAGGGAAAGACGCTCAAGTGCAACGTATTTTGACTCAACGATTCGCGCTCACGTACAGCGAACCCCAGGTCGGTGAAGGCAAACGAAAGCACACTGCAAGAAATAAAGGAGAGGGATGGAATGGCATACCTCGTCATTGTCCGGGGAGTGGTCATCTTCGTCTCGTGCAGAGGTTGGTCGATGCGCCAATGGCGTAGTGGGAGGCTGGAGAACAAATAGGGTCCAATGCGCGGGCAGGCGCCAGACGTTGGGGACGTAACGGCACGATCAGTGGCAGAACTACCGCTAGTGCACCACAGGGCATGTGGTGCGGCACGGCCTTCGCGGGCAATGGCCCAAGCAAGAGGCAAGATGCGAACGTCCTCAAGCGCGCGGCGTGACACGAGCAAGTGCCAAAAACTCTGGCAACGGTGCTGCGGTACTGCTGTAAGGGGGAAGGGGCGCTGGCGTGTTGTGTGGTGCAAATGCACGAGATAGCAAGGGCGCAGTGATCACGGCCACGCTAGGTAGTGGGGTTGCGTTTACCTGCACACAAACGGGCGCCAGATGTGGCCCATGAGACTTCTAGTGAGGTGAGTGTGAGGAGATTATCCAGCGTAGCGATGGGCGGTCGATCAGCAGGATGTCAGGCGGCTGAATGGCTGCGGTGGTTGATTCCTCGGCTCGTAACAAAAGGACGATGTGAGCGGGTCGATAGGGGCATTGGTCGGAGTGGTTGGAGGGCGAGGTCACCGAAGATGCGGTCGCGGCATGACAGGGCAACACGACGAGGCATTCATGGCGCTGGCTTGCGGCTACGGCGGCCACTCGTGGCGTAGTTTAAGCGCGGCGTTGCGCAATGGGGAAGGCACAGGCGCGGTGATGGTGGAGGTGTGGCTTGGCGGCGCTTGCAGCGATTGTAGTTGGCTTCCCTGGTTCTTCTCCTTCCCTCCTCTTCTCTGTTATCCTTCCTCTTCCTTCTTCCTCTCATCTCCCTTGGAACGTGACCTCTTCTGAACGAGAAAGAAAACTTCTTCAAAATGGGAAAATGGGTTCTAATTATGTCATCCATGCTACCTTTTATTGATGAACGTGCATGACCCCCTCACACCATGGGTCCAAAACCTAAAAAAAGAAGACCAACAAGAAAAGAAAAGGGGGGGGGGAAGAGATGGAAGGCGTCAAGGGGAATCCTTATAGTATGGATCCTCCTCATTACACATGACTTGTAACGGAGTTCAAAATGACAAATGACGAACTACAAATTAAAACACGAACAAATATGACAAGCAAAATAACGAAGATAAGATGCTCTTTACCTGGAATACTTGAATCCGAGCATTCGTACCGTAGCCTTGGCTTGCCAGGAGAGCTGAATGCATACCGGTGGTGATGTCGGGGGCGAAGGTGACATCTCCAAAGACGCTTCCGGGGCTGCGGGTCATGCTACACCATCAATCCTCCCGGGGTTAGAAGAACTCGACCGTGGCGAGTTGGGTGGGAAGAAGGGCACCGGCTGGAGTAGATCCGGTGGAAGACGGTGGAGCTCTGCCTCTGATATCCACATGTTGTCTGCCCTGGTCCGTTTCAGCCACCGTACTAAGAACCACCTCGAGACTTTGTCACCTGCATAGTCAATTGTCTCCTGTAGTACACAATCGATTGTCGCGTGCCAATCGAGTGAAACAAATGGGGGAGTGGTCGCGACATACTCACTCACGCTAAATGGGTCTAGTGAGGCTTGGTCTAGGGGGTGAGAAGGGGTTTGGTACAGAGCCAATCTGCCATGTTGAACAGGGATCTTATTCCCCATGTAGGAGGAATCACGACGACGTAGGCATTGCCGCCCACCCTTCGGAGGATCAAGAACGGGCCGGCACTACGAGCGTGGAGCTTCGTAGCCGTCCCATGAGAGTATCTCTCTAGCCTAAGCCTAACCATCACTAGGTCTCCTTCATTGAAGACTCGGGGTCAGTGGTGCAAGTCAGCAGCCTGCTTGTACAATGCATTTTGGCTATTGATCCTATCATGGATATGCTAATGCAATGCAGAAATATGCTGGGCAAATGCAATGCCATCCTTGGATACCCTAACATGTAGGTCAACGGGTGCTAAGTCTAGTCGGCGATGAGGGCTTGGCCATAGATGATCTCAAACGTGCTCAACCCGGTTGTACAGTTCACCGATCAGTTGTATGCGAACTCAGCGCAAGGGATGATTAAATCCCAAGTCGCGAGGTGTTCACCCACTAAGGAGCGTAGAAGGTTGCCCAAACTTCGATTGACAACCTCTGTTTGACCGTCGGTTTGCTGGCGGTAGGCAGTGGAAAATTTGAGCCGTGTGCCAAGGCGACTCCACAAGGTCTTCCGGAAGTAGCTCGTGAAGCGAACATCTCCGTCGGACACGATCCAAGCTGGCAGGCCATGGAGGCGCACAATTTCTCAGGAGAATAGTTGTGCGACCTTCGTGGCATAAGAGGTCTTCACATAGGGCATGATGTGCGCCATCATTAAGAACATGTCGATGACGACCATGATGTAGTCGTGTCGTCATGCTGTCTGGGGCAATCCTAGGACGAAGCCCATGCTGATGTCGTCCCAAGGACGCTTAGGCATCGATAGCGGGGTATACAACCCGGCGCTCTTCTTCACCTGTTTGGCCAAGGCACATACACAGCACTGGGCAACAATGTTGCCGAAGTTGCGTTTCAGCAACGGCTAGTATAATTTGTATTCTGCGGTAGATAGGGTCTTGTAACATCCAAAGTGACCGCTAAGACCTCTGACATGACATTCCTATGTGAGAAAGTCGCGCAAGGACGTGCGTGGCACGCATAGTCTGTTCTAGTAGAGCAGATAGTCCTCGGTGATGAGGTAGTCCCGATAGTCGTGGGACGGTTCCTATCAAACTCTCGCGATGATCGGACCAAAGTCAGGTCAATTGTCGTATCCCTCCCAAATGGTCTCAAACTAGATAGAGATAGACATAGAAATAAAGACACAGAGAGAGAAAGAGATAGAGATTGAGATAGACATAGAGATTGCGATAGAGATAGAGATAGTGATAGAGATAGAGATAGAGATAGAGATAGAGATAGAGATAGAGATAGAGATAGAAATAGAGATAGAGAAAGAGATAGAGATAGAGATAGAGATAAAAATAGAGATAGAGATGCAGATAGAAATAGAAATAGAGATACAGATCTCGACAGAAATAGAGAAAGACATAAAGATAGAGAAAAAGACAAAGATAAAGATAGAAATAGATAGAGATGGAGATAGAGATAGAAATAGAGAGAGAAATAGAGATAAAGATAGACATAGAGATAGAGACAACCATAGAGATTCAGATAGAGATAGAGATAGAAATAGAGATAGAGATAAACAAAGAGAGAGATAGAGATAGAAATAGAGAATAAGATAAAGATAGAGGTAGAGATAGAGATAGAGATAGATATAGAGATAAATATAGAGATAGAGATTGACATAAAGATAATGAACAACATAAAGATAGAGATAGAGATAGAGAGAGATAGAGATAGATATATAGATAGAGATAGAGATAGAGATAGAGATAGACATAGAGATAGAGATAGAGATAGAGATAGAGATAGAGATTGGGATACAGATAGAGATAAAGATAGAGATAGAGCTAGATAGGGAGATAGAGATACAGATAGAAATAGATATAGAGATACAGATAGATATGGAGATAGAGATAGATATCGAGATAGAAATAGAGATAAATAGAAACAAATAGCTAGAGATAGAGAAAGAGATAGGGACAAAATAGCGATAGATATAGAGATAGAGATAGCGATCTCTATTTTTTTCTCTATCTATCTCTATATTTATCTCTATTTCTATCTTTATCTCTTTCTCTACCTCTATCTACATGTCTATCTCTATCTCTATCTCTCTCCTTTTCTATCCCTATCTCTATCTCTATCTTTGTGTCTATATTTAGCTCTATTTCTATCTCTTTTTCTATCTCTATCTCTACCTCTATCTCTATCTCGATCTCTATCTCCATCTCTATCTCTCTATCTATCTCTATCTCTTCCTCTATCTCTATCACTAACGCTATCTCTAGCTCTATTTTTATCTATATCTCTATCTGTATCTCTATCTCGATGTCTATCTCTACATCTCTCTCAATTTCTATCTCGATCTTTATCGATATCTATATATCTATATCTATCTCTATCTGTATCTCTATCTATATCGAGATTTCTATCTTTATCTCTATCTCTATCTCTATCTCTATCTCTATCTTTATCACTATCTCTATCTCTATATCTATCGCTATATTTGTCCCTATCTCTTTCTCTATCTCTAGCTATTTGTTTCTATTTATCTCTATCTCTATCTCCATATCTATCTCTATCTCCATATCTATCTGTATCTCTATATCTATCTCTATCTGTATCTCTATCTCCCTATCTAGCTCTATCTCTATCTTTATCTCTATCTGTATCCCAATCTCTATCTCTATCTCTATCTCTATCTCTATCTCTATCTCTATCTCTATCTCTATCTCTATCTCTAGCTATATATCTATCTCTATCTCTCTCTATCTCTATCTCTATCTTTATCTCGTTCATTATCTTTATGTCAATCTCTATCTCTATATTTATCTCTATATCTATCTCTATCTCTATCTCTACCTCTATCTTTATCTTATTCTCTATTTCTATCTCTATCTCTCTCTTTGTTTATCTCTATCTCTATTTCTATCTCTATCTCTATCTGAATCTCTACGGTTGTCTCTATCTCTATGTCTATCTTTATCTCTATTTCTCTCTCTGTTTCTATCTTTATCTCCATCTCTATCTCTATCTATTTCTATCTTTATCTTTGTCTTTTTCTCTATCTTTATGTCTTTCTCTATTTCTGTCGAGATCTGTATCTCTATTTCTATTTCTATCTGCATCTCTATCTCTATTTTTATCTCTATCTCTATCTCTATCTCTATCTCTATCTCTATCTCTATCTCTATCTCTATCTCTATCTCTATCTCTATCTCTATCTCTATCTCTATCTCTATCTCTATCTCTATCTCTATCTCTATCTCTATCTCTATCTCTATCTCTATCTCTATCTCTATCTCTATCTCTATCTGTATCTCTTTCTCTATCGCTATCTCTCTCTCTATCTATAGCTCGATCTGTGCCTCTCACTTAATTTCTTGCTCTATTTCTATCTATATATGTAACTCTGTCTTTATTTCTATTTCTATCTTTATCCATATAACTATCGCTATCTCTATCTCGACCCTAATCGCTATCTATATCTCTATTCCTATCTCTATCTATATGTCGTTCTCTATCTACATCTCTTTATCTATCTTTATCTCTATCTCTATCTCTATTTTTAACTCTATCTTTATCTCTATCTCTATCTCTATCTGTATCTCTATCTCTATCTCTATATCTATTTTTATCTCTATATCTATCTCTCTCTCTACCTCTCTATATCTCTATCTCTATCTCTACCTCTATGTCTATCTCTATCTCTATCTCTATCTCTATGTCTATGTCTATGTTTATCGCTATCTCTATCTCTATCTCTATCTCTATCGCTATCTCTACCTCTATCTTGATATTTATCTCTGTCTCTATCTCTATCTTTATCTCTATCTCTCTTTCTATCTCTATCTCTATGTCTATCTCTAGCTATATCTCTATCTCTATCTCTATCTCTATCTTCATTTTTTTCTCCCTCTCTATCAATATCATCATCTCTATTTCTATCTATATCTCTATACATATCTCTATCTCTATCTCTATTTCATCTCTATCTCTTTCTCCATCTCTATCTCTATCATTATCTCCATTTCAATTTCTATCTGTATCATTATATCTGTCTCTGTCTCTATCTTTATCTCTATTTCTATCTCTATCTCTATCTCTATCGCGATCTCTATCTCTATCTTTATCTCTATCTCTGTCTCTATCTGTATCTCTATCTCTATCACTATCTCTATCTCTTTCTCTTTCTATATCTCTATCTCTATCTCTATATCTATCTCTATCTATATCTCTATCTCTATATCTCTTTCTCTGTCTTTATCTTTATCTCTATCTCTATCTCTATCCCTATCTCTATTCTATCCCTATCTCTATCTCTATCAGTATCGCTATCTTTTTCTCTATCGCTATCTCTATCTTTATCGCTTTCTTTGTCTGTATCTCTATCTCTATCTCTATCTCTATCTCTATGTATTGCTCTATCTGTGTCTCTCTCTTCATTCCTTGCTCAATTTCTATCTATATATGTAAGTCTGTCCTTATTTCTAATTCTTTCTTTATCTATATATTTATCGCTATCTCTATCTTTTGCATCGTCGCTATCTCAATCTATATCGCTTTGTCTATTCCCATCAGTATCTATATTTCTTTCTCTATGTTTATCTCTATCTCTATCTCTATCTCTATCTCTATCTACATATCAATCTCTTTCTTTATCCCAATCTCTATCTCTATTTTTATCTGTATCTGTATCTCTATCTCTATCTGTATCTCTATCTCTACCTCTATCTCTATCCCTATCTCTATCACTATCACTATGACTATTACTATTTCTATCTCTATCTCTATCTCTATCTCTATCTCTATATCCATTTCTATCTCTATCTCTATCTCTATCTCTATCTCTATCTTTATCTCTATCTCTATCTCTATCTCTGTCTCTATCTATAGCTCGATCTGTATCTGTCTCTTCATTTCTTGCTCTATTTCTATCTATAGATGTAACTCTATCCATATTTCTATTTTTATCTTTATCTATATAACTATCGCTATCTCTATCTCTCCCCTAGTCACTATCTCTACCTCTATCCCTATCTCTATCTATATGTTGTTTCTCTATCTATATCTCTTTATCTATCTTTATCTCTATCTCAATCTCTATATTTAACTCTATCTTTATCTTTATCTCTATCTGTATCTACATCTCTATCTCTGTCTCTATCTCTATATCTATCTTTATCGCTATATCTATCTCTATCTCTACCTCTCTCTATCTCTATATCTATCTTTATCGCTATATCTATCTCTATCTCTACCTCTCTCTATCTCTATTTCTATCTCTGTCTCTATCTATAGTTCGATCTGTGTCTCTCTCTTCATTTCCAGGTTTATTTATATCTATATGTAAATCTGTCCATATTTTTATTTTTATCTTTATCTATATAACTATCGCTATCTCTATCTCTCCCCTAGTCGCTATCTCTATCTCTTTGTCTACGTTTCTCTATCTCTATCTCTATCTCTATCTCTATCTCTATCTCTATCTCTACCTCTATATCTATCTCTATCTCTATCTTTATCTCTATCTCTATCTCTATCTCTATTTATATCTCTATCTCTATCTCTATCTGTATCTCTAACCCTATCTCTATCTCTATCTCTATCTCTATCTATATCTTTATGTCCTTCCCTGTGTCTATCTCTATCTATATCTCTATCTCTATCGTTATCATTATCTCTATCTCTATCTCTATCTTTCTCTTTATCTCCCTTTTGATCAATATCCTAATCGCTATTTCTAAATCGATCTCTATATATATCTCTATCTCTATCTCTCTCTATCTGTATCTCTATCCATATCTGTATCTCTATCTCTACCTTTATCTCCATCTCTATCTGTGTCATTAGCTCCTTTTCTATCTGTATCTATGTCACTATTTTTATCTCTATCATTATCTCCTTCTCCATTTCTGCCTTTATTATTATCTTTATTTCTTTTTGTATCTCTATCTCTTTCTCTATATCTATCTCTATATCTATCTCTATCCCTATCTCTATCTCTATCTATATCTCTCTCTAACTTTATCTCTCTCTCTATCTTTATCTCTATTTCTATCTCTATCTGTAACTCTATTTCTATCTGTATCTGTATCTCTATCTCTATCTCTATCTCTATGCCTATCCGTATCTCTATCTCTATCTCTATCTCTATCTCTCACTCTCTATCTGTACCTCTATCTCTATCTCTATCTCTTCTTTATTTCTATCTTTTTCTATCTCTATCTCTATCTCTATTTCTATCTCTATGTTTATCGCTATCTGTATCTCTATCTCTATATGTATCTCTATCGCTAAATGTATCTCTATCTCTATTTCTATTTCTATCTCTATTACTATCTCAATGTCTATCTCCAGCTCTATTTGTAAATATACCTATATCTCTATCTTCATCTTTATCCCCCTCTCTATCAATATCATCATCTCTATCTCTTTCTCTTTCTCTATCTGTATCTCTATCTCTTTCTCTATCTCTATCTCTCTCTCTCTCTCTCTATCTCTATCTCTTTCTCTATCTCTATCTCTATCGCTATCGCTATCTCTATCTCTATCTCTATCTCTATCTCTATCTCTGTCTCTATCTCTATCTCTATCTCTCTCTCCATCACTATCTCTATCTCTATCTCTATCTCTATCTCTTTCTCTATCTCTATCTCTATCTCTATCTCTATCTCTATCTCTATCTCTATCTCTATCTCTGTCTCTATCTCTATCTCTATCTCCATCACTATCTCTATCGCTATCGCTATCTCTATCTCTGTCTCTATCTCTATCTATAGCTCTATCTCTGTCTCTATTTTTATCATTTCTTGCTGTATTTCTATCTATATATGTAACTCTGCACTTATTTCTATTTCTATTTTTATCTATTTAACTATCGCTGTCTCTAACTATCCGCTAGTTGCTATCTCTATCTGTATGTCTATCTCTATCCCTATCTCTATCTATATCTCTTTCTCTATCTTTATCTCTATCTCTGTTATTAACTCTATCTTTATCGCTATTTGTGTCTTTATCTCTATATCTATCTCTATCTCTATCTAGATCTTTATCTCTATCTCTATATCTATCTCTATCTCTATCTTTATCTCTATCTCGATATCTATCTCTATTATCTCTATATCGATCTCTATCTTGATCTCTATATCCATCTCTATCTGTGTCATTAGCTATTTTCTATCTGTATTTGTATCTCTGATTTTATCTCTATCATTATCTCCTTCTCCATCACTATCTGTATAACTATCTTTATTTCTATCTGTATCTGTATCTTTTTCTCTATCTCTATCTCTATCTCTATCTTTAGCTCTATCTCTCTCTCTCTATCTCTATCTCTATCTCTATCTCTACCTCTATGTCTCTCTATCTCTATCTCTATCTCTACGTCTATGTCTCTCTCTCTCTATCTCCATCTCTATCTGTGTTATTAGCTCTTTTTCTATCTGTATCTGTATCTGTATCTGTATCTCTATCTCTAGCTGTATCTCTATTTATATCTCCATCTGTATCGCTATGAATATCTCTATCTCTATCTCTATCTCTATTTCTATTTCTATCTCTATCGTTGTCTGTATCTCTATCTTTATCTTTATCTCAATCTCTATCTCGATCTTTAATTCTATTGCTATCTCTATCTCTTTTTCTATCCTATCTCTATCTCTTTCTCTATCGCTATCTCTCTCTCTATCTCTATCTCCATCTCTCTCTCTATATCTATCTCTACCTCTATCTCTATCTCTATCTCTATCTCTATCTCTATCTCAAACTCTATCTCTGTCTCTAACTTAATCTCTATCTCCATCTCAATCTCTATCTCGATCTCTTCTTTATTTCTATCTCTAGCTCTATCTCTATCTCTATCTTTATCGCTATATGTGCCTTTATCTCTATCTCAATCTCTTCTTTATTTCTATCTCTAGCTCTATCTCTATCTCTATCTTTATCGCTATATGTGCCTTTATCTCTATCTCTATCTCTATCTTTACATCTATCTTTATCGCTATATCTATCTGTATTTCTATCTCTATCTCTATCGCTATCATTATCTCTAGCTCTATCGCTATCTCTGTCTCTATCTCTATCTCTATCTCTATCTCTATCTCTACCTCTATCTCTGTCTCTATCTTCATCTCTATCTCTATATGTATCGTTATCTCTATTTCTGTCTCTATGTTGATCTCTATCTCTATCTTTATCTCTATCTCTATCTCTTTGTCTATTTCTATCTCTATCCCTATATCTCTCTCTCGATCTCTATCACTATATCTATCTCTATCTCTGGCTCTATGTCTATATCTATCTCCATTTCTATTCCTTACAATATCTCTATGACTATGTCTATCTTGATTTCTATCACTATCTTTATCTCTATCTCTGTCTCTATCTCTATCTTTATCTCTATCTCTATTTCTATCATTATCTCTATTTATATCATTGTCTCTATTGCTATCATTATCTCTATCTCAATGTCTATGTCTATCTCTATCTCTATTTCTATCTCTATCGCTATCTCTATCTCTATCTCTATCTATGGCTCTGTCTATGTCTGTCTCTTCATTTCTTGCTCTATTTCTATCTATCTATGTAATTCTGTCCTTATTGCTATTTCTATCTTTATCTATATAACTATAGCTACTTCTATCTTGACCCTACTCGCTATCTGTCTCTATATCGCTCGCTATCCCTATCTCTATCTATTACACTTTCTCTATCTATATTTCTTTCTCTATCTTTATCTCTAAATCTATCTTAATATTTATCACTATCTCTATCTTTATCTCTATCTCTATCTTTATCTCTATCTCTATCCCTATCTCTATCTCTATCTCTATATCTATCTCTCTCTCTATCTTTACATCTATCTCTATCTCTATCTCTATCTCCATCTCCTTCTTTATCTCTATCTCCATCTCTATCTCTATCATTATCTCCATCTCCATCTCTATCTGTATCATTATTTCTGTCTCTGTCTCTATCTCATTCTCTATCTTTATATGTATCTCTATCTATCTCTCTATCTCTATCTCTATCTCTATCTCTATCACTATCTCTATCTCTATCTCTATCACTATCCCTATCTCTATCTCTATCAATATCTCTATCTCTATCTCTATTTCTATCTCTCAGTCTACCTCATCTCTATCTCTATGTCTATCTCTATCTCTCTATATATCTATATCTCTATCTCTATCTCTATCAATATCTCTATCTCAATCACTATCACTATCCCTATCTCTATCTCTATCTCTATCAATATCTCTATCTCTATCTCTCACTCTACCTCCCCTCTATCTCTATCTCTATATCTATCTCTATCTCTATATCTATCTCTATCTCTATCTCCATCTCTATCTTTATGACTATCACTATCTCTATCGCTATCTCTATCTCTATCTCTGTCTCTATCTTTATCTTTATCTCTATCTCTATTTCTATCTCTATCTGTATTGCTATCATGATCTCTATCTCTATCTCTATCTCTATCTCTATCTCTAGAGATAGCGTTAGTGATAGAGATAGAGGAAGAGATAGAGATAGATAGAGAGATAGAGATGGAGATAGAGATCGAGATAGAGATAGAGGTAGAGATAGAGATAGAAAAAGAGATAGAAATAGAGCTAAATATAGACACAAAGATAGAGATAGAGATAGGGATAGAAAAGGAGAGAGATAAAAATAGAGATAGAGATAGACATGTAGATAGAGGTAGAGAAAGAGATCAAGATAGAAATACAGATAAATATAGAGATAGAGATAGAGAAAAAAATAGAGATCGCTATCTCTATCTCTATATCTATCGCTATATTTGTCCCTATCTCTTTCTCTATCTCTAGCTATTTGTTTCTATTTATCTCTATCTCTATCTCCATATCTATCTCTATCTCCATATCTATCTGTATCTCTATATCTATCTCTATCTGTATCTCTATCTCCCTATCTATCTCTATCTCTATCTTTATCTCTATCTCTATCTTTATCTCTATCTATATCCCAATCTCTATCTCTATCTCTATCTCTATCTCTATCTCTATCTCTATCTCTATCTCTATCTATATATCTATCTCTATCTCTCTCTATCTCTATCTCTATCTTTATCTCGTTCATTATCTTTATGTCAATCTCTATCTCTATATTTATCTCTATATCTATCTCTATCTCTATCTCTACCTCTATCTTTATCCTATTCTCTATTTCTATCTCTATCTCTCTCTTTCTTTATCTCTATCTCTATTTCTATCTCTATCTCTATCTGAATCTCTATCAATATCTCTATCAATCTCTCTATCTCTATCTTTATCAGTATCTCTATCTCTATCTCTATATCTATCGCTATCTCTCTCTCTATCTCTATCAGTATCTCTATCTCTATCTATATCTCTATCTCGCTCTCTACCGCTACCTTTATCTCTATCTCTATCTCTATATGTATGTCTATCTCTATCTTCATCTCTATCTCTATCACTATCACTATCTCTACCTTTCTCTCGATCTTTATCTCTGTCTCTATCTCTATCTTTATCTCTATCTCTCTTTCTATCTCTATCGCTATCTCTATCTCTATCTCTCTCTTTATCTTTATCTCCCTCTCTCTGAATATCATTATCTCTATTTCTATCTCAATCTCTATATATATCTTTATATGTAACTCTACTTCTCTCTCTATCTCTATCTCTATTCTATCTCTACCTCTATCTGCATCTCTATCTCTATCTACCTCTATATCTCTTTCTTTCTCGATCTATATCTCTATCTCTATCTCTATCTCTATCCCTATCCTTATCCTTATCTCTATCTGTATCTCTACCTCTAGCTCTATTTTTTTCTCTACCTCTATCTTTATCCCTATGTCTATCTATATCTCTATCTCTATCTCTATCTTTATCTCTATCTCTATCTCTATATCTATCTCTATATCTATCTCTATCTCTATCTCTATTTTTATCTCTATCTTTATCTTGATCTCTATCTCTATCTCTCTCTGTATCTCTATCTCCATTTTGATCTCTATGTCTATTTCGATCTCTATCATTATCTCTATTTCTATCTCAATCTCTATCTCAGTCTCTATCTCTATCTCTGTCTCTATCTCTATTTGTATCTCTATGTCTATTTGTATCTCTATCTCTATCTATATCTCTATCATTATCTCTAACTATATCTTTAGCTGTCTCTCTATTTCTATCTCTATCACTATCTCTATCTCTATCTTTATCTTGATCTCCATCACAATCTCTATCTCTATCTCTATCTCTATCTCTATCTCTATCTCTATCTCTATCTCTATCTCTATCTCTATCTCTATCTCTATCTCTATCTCGATCTATATCTCTATCTCTATCTCTATCCCTATTTCTATCTATATCTCTATCTGTATCTGTATCTCTATCTCTATCTCCATTTATTGCTCTATCTCTATCTCTATCTCTATCTTTATCTCTATCTCTATCTCTATCTCTATCGCCTTTTATCTTTGGATCTCTATGGCTTTCTATTCTCCATCTGTATCTCTATCTATATCCCTATCTCTATATCTATCTCTATATCTATCTCTATCTCCATCTCTATCTCTATCTCTATTTATATCTCTATCTCTATCTCTATCTCTACCTGTATCTCTATCTCTATTGCTATCTCTATCTCTATCTCTATCTCTATCTCTATCTCTATCTTTATCTCCATCTCTATATGTATCATTAAGTCCATTTCTGACTTTATCTCGATCTCTATTGCTATCTCTATCTCTGTCTCTATCTCTATCTCTATCTCTATGTTTATCTGTAACTCTGTCTTTATCTCTATAGCTATCTCTATCTCTATCCCTATCTCTATCTCTATATTCATCTTTATCTCCCTCTCTATTAATATCATTATTTCTATTTGTATCTTTATCTGTACATATATCTCTATTTATATATCTATGTTTTTCTCCATCTCTATCTCTATCATTATCTCCATCTCTAATTCTATCTGTATCATTATCCCTATCTGTTTCTCTATCTCTTTCTCTATCTCTATCTCTTTCTCTATCTCTATCTCTTTCTCTATCTCTATCTCTAGCTCTATTTTTTTCTCTATCTCTATCTCCATCTCAATCACTATCTCTATCTCTATCTCTATCTCTATCTCTATCTATATCTCTATCTCTATCTCCATCTCTATCTCTATCTCTATTTATATCTCTATCTCTATCTCTATCTCTATCTGTATCTCTATCTCTATTGCTATCTCTATCTCTATCTCTATCTCTATCTCTATCTCTTTCTCTATCGCTATCTCTATCTCTATCTCTATCTCTATCTCTATCGCTATCTCTATCTCTATCTCTATCTCTTTCTTTATGTCTATCTCTATCTCAATATCTATCTCTGTCTCTTTCTCTACCTCTGTGTCTATCTCTATCTCTATCTCTATGTCAATCTCAATCTCCATATCTATCCCTAACTCTATCTCCGTCTCTATCTCTATCTTTATCTCCATGTCTATATATATCATTATCGCTATTTCTGACTATATCTCGACCTCTATCTCTATCTCTATCTCTATCTCTGTCTCTATCTTTATCTCTATCTCTATCTTTATCTCTTACTCTGTATCTATCTCTATCTCTCTATCTCTATCTCTATCTATATCTCTTTCTCTATTTCTACCTCGATCCCTATCTCTATCTTTACCTTCATCTTTATCTCCCTCTCTATGTATCTCTATCTGTACATATATCTGTATCTATATCTGTATCTCTATCTCTATATCTATCTCTTTCTCCATCTCTATCTCTATCAGTATCTCCATCTCTATCTCAATCTGTATCATTATTTCTATCTCTGTCTTTATCTCTTTCTCTATCTCTATCTCTTTCTCTATCTCTATTTTTTTCTCTATCTCTATTTCTAACTGTATCCATATCTCTATCTCTATCTCTAACTCTATCTACATCTCTATCTCTATCTATATCTCTATCTTTATCGCTATCTCTGTGTATATCTTTATCTTTACGTCTATTTCTACCTGTATCTCCATCTCTATCTCTACCTGTATATCTATCTCTACATTTATATCTATCTCTATCTCTATCTCTATTCCTATCCCTATCTCTATCTATATCTCTATCACTTTCTCTTTGTCTATCTCTATCCCTATATCTATCTCTATCTTGATCTCGATCTCTAGCTCTGTCTATATCTTTATCCCTATCCCTATCTCTCTTTCTATCTCTATCTCTATCTCCATCTCTTGTTGTATAATTAGCTCTTTTTCTATTTGTATCTGTATCTCTAGTTTTATCTGTATCTCTATCTCCATCTCCATCTCTTTCTGTATTATTATCTTTATCTCTCTCTCTGTCTCTATCTCTATCTCTATCTCTATCTCTATCTCTATCTCTACCTCTATCTCTATCTCTATCTATATCTCTATCTCTAATTTTATCTCTCTCTCTATCTTTATCTCTATCTCTATCTCTATTTCTATCTGTATCTGTATCTGTATCTCTATCTCTATCTCTATCTCTATCTCTATCTCTATCGCTATCTCTATCTCTTACTCTCTATCTCTATCTCTATCTCTAACTCTATCTCTATCTCTATATCTATCTCTCTCTCTATCTCTATTTCTATCTCCATCTCTATCGCGATCAATATGTCTTTCTTTATCTCTATCTGTATCTCTATCTCTATTTCTATCTCTATCTCTATCGCTATCTGTATCTCATTTTTGTCTCTATCTCTATCTCTATCTCTGTCTCTACTTCTATATCTATCTCTATCACTATCTCTATCTCAATATCTATCTCTATCATTAGCTTTATCTCCCTCTTTATCAACATCATTATCTGTATTTCTATCTCTATATCTATCTGTATCTCTATCTCTATCTCCATCTCTATTGCTAACTCTATCTTTATCTTTATCTCTATCTTTATCTTTATCTCTATCTTTATCTCTATCTCTATCTCCATCTCTCTGTGTAGCACTTTCTGTACTTCTATTTGTATATCTATCTTTATCTCTATCTCTATCTTTACCTCTAACTCTCTCTCTATCTCTATCTCTCTCTCTATCTCTATCTCTATCTCTATCTCTATCTCTATCTCTATCTCTATCTCTATCTCTATCTCTATCTCTATCTCTATCTCTATCTCTATCTCTATCTCTATCTCTATCTCTATCTCTATCTCTATCTCTATATCTATATCTATCTTTATCTCTATCTCTTTCTCTATCTCTATCTCTATCTTCATCTTTATCTCTATATTTATCTTTATCTCTATCTCTATCTTTATCTCTATCTCTGTCTCTATCTCTATCTGTATCTCTTTTTCTATCTCTATCTCTATCTTGTTTTTTATCTCTATCTCTATCTCTATCTATATGTCTATCTCTATCTCTATTTCTATGTCTATCTCTTTATTTATATCTATCTCTATCTCTATCCCTATCTTTATCTCTATCTCTATTCCTATCTTTATCTCTATCGCTATGTATATCTATATCTCCATTGCTATCTCTTTGATTATCTCTATTTTTGACGTAGGACGACTACGGAGTGATCGACTAGGGAGTGGATGATGGATGAATGGACGACTGGGTTGACGGGGCAAACTATGGGTAGAGGGACGGCGAGAGATAAAACAGCCACAGAAATCACACGATTGGATTCGGAATTTAAAATCAATGAAAATCTGGTGGTGGAGCTCCGACCCTTATCGAGGGCGGGAGTACTGTCTTCCCCCACTGCGACGATGCCTAAGCATCAAAATCAATATCCGAATTCACATCGCGAGGATACACTCGAGAAAGAGAGAGAAGAAGAAGAAAATCCAAACCAAATCTTATTTTGACGGCGGTGGAAACTTCTTGGGAAAATACTGAATGGAGAACACTTCGACACCAAAGAGTTCAGGCATACCTCTGCATCGTAGTGTGTGATCGTGACGAAGCTGGATAAATCCGGGCGTTGAGAGGCCCACTAGACGACGGGATCAGGAGGTTCCGGTCATTGAATGACCCTGATTGAGACTCGGCCTGGTTGCTCAAAGGTCGAAGTGCTTGGGTGTGGGCGTCATTGGCGGGACGAATGACGTGGGCTACGATAGGGTGTCGCGGATCCAACTGTGCGGTCAGTTGGGGGGAGTCCCCCTGGTTCGGGGCAGCGCCCCTAAACCTAAACGGTATGCGCCGTCGTAAGAGGCTTGGAGGGCGTCCGGAAGCGCGGGTGACAGAAATGCGGCGTGCACGGGAGCCTTGGGTGGCCTGGGGTGGCACCTCGGGCGGCCCGGGGCGGGGTGCCCTGGGCGGCCTGGGGAGTAGCCTTGGGCGGCCTGGGGAGTAGCTTTGGGCGGCCTGGGGCGGGATGCCCTGGGCGGCCTGGGGTGCAGCCTTGGGCGGCGTGGGGCGGGATGCCCTGGTCAGTCTGGGGTGCAGCCTTGGGCGGCCTGGGAGGGATGCCATGGGCGGCCTGGGGTTGCTACCCTGGGAAGGCGAGAGAGAGAGAGGGAGAGAGAGAGAGAGAAGCGAAGAGGATGGAAGAGAGGTGATAAGCCGACGACACGCGGGCGGCGGCGGCGGCGGCAACGGCTAGGGTTAAGAGGGATAGGGGAGGCTGGGCAGTCCTCCAAGAAGAGTTAAACAAAACTCAATTCTTGAAATTATGACTGGTTAAGTGTTTCTTGAAAACAATGGCCTATATATAGGCCTTGGAAGAAAGAAAAAATGACGAGAAATTAGAGACGAGAAATTAAAGACGTGCGGCGTGTCACTGCAAAGGGCAGTTGTGGATCTGCCTCTAGCGTCGTGTCATGACGCACGTAGGGACATGCGTGGGTGGAGACGTGCTTGTCGACGGTTGCGGCATGTTGACTTTGGTGTTGACTTTGGTTGACCGTGGGGGGATGACTTCAGTTGAATTCGTCGTTGCGTCCATAGCAAGCGTGTTGACTCCGCTTGACCATGGCGACGCGTTAGACGGTGATGTGTTTGCACCCTTGCCATCAATTTCTTTCTTTATCACTCTCTCTATCTCTATCTCTTTCTCTATTTATATCTCTATCTCTATTTCTATCTGTATCTTTATCTGTATATATTTCTCTTTCTCTTTCTCTTTCTCTAGCTCTATTTCTACCTCTACCTCTATCTCTGTCTTTATTTCAATCTATCTCTATGTCTATCTCTAACTCTATCTCTATCTCTATCTCTATCTCTATCTCTATCTCTATCTCTTTTGCTATCTCTATCTCTATCTCAATCTCTATCTATATCTCTATCTCTATCTCGATTATTATCTTTATTTCGCTCTCTATCTCTATATTTATCTCTATCTCTATCTCTATCAATGTCTCTATCTCTGACTCTATCTCTATCACTATCTCTATCTCTATCTAGATCTCTATCTCTATCTCGATTATTATCTCTATTTCGCTCTCTATCTCTACATCTATCTCTGTCTCTATCTCTATCAATGTCTCTATCTCTAACTCTATCTCTATCTCTATCTCGATCTCTGTCTCTATCTCTATCTCTATCTGTATCTCTTTCTCTATCTCTATCTCTAACTCTACCTTGATCGTTATCTCCCTCTCTATCAATATCATTATCTCTAATTCTATCTCTATATCTATCTCCATCACTATGTCTATCTTTATCTCTATCTCTAACTTTATCTCTATCTCCATCACTCTCTCTATCACTCTCTCTAGTTCTACCTGTATCTCTATCTTTATCTCTATCTCTATTGCTATCTCTACCTGTAACGCAATCTCTATCTCTATCTCCATCTCCATCTCAATCACTATCTCTATCTCTATCTCTATCTCTATCTCCATCTCTATCTCTATCTCCATCTCTATCTCTATCTCTATCTGTATTATTATCTCTATTACTGTCTCTATCTCTATCTCTATCTCTTTATCTGCCTCTATCTCTATCTGTACCATTATCTATATCGGTATTTTATCTATATCCCTCTCTCTGTCGCTATCATTATCACTATTTCTATCTCTATCTCTATCTCTATCTCAATCCCTACCTCTATATCTATCCTTATTTCTACCTCTATCTCAATCTCGATCTCTTTCTCGATGGCTATCTCTATCACTATCTCTATCTCTATCGCTATCTCTATCTCTATCTCTATCTCTATCTCGATCTCTATCTCGATCTCTATCTTAATCTCTATCTCTATCTCTATATCTATCTCTATCTCTATCTCTATCTCTATCTCTATCTCTATCTCTATCTCTATCTCTATCTCTATCTCTATCTCTATCTCTATCTCTATCTCTATCTCTATCTCTATCTCTACCTCTATCTCTATCTCTATCTTTATCTCTATCTCTATCTCTATCTATATCTCTATCTCTATCACTATCTCTATCTGTATCTACATCTTTATATCCATGTCTATCTCTATCTCTCTCTTTATCTCTATGTCTACGTCTAACTCTATCTCTATCTCTATCTCCATCTCTATCTCTATCTCTATCTCTATCTCTATCACTATCTCTATCTCTATCTATATCTTTATATCTATGTCTATGTCTATCTCTCTTTCTATCTCTATCTTTAGATTCACCATATCTCTATCTCGATCACTATCTCTGTCTCTATCTCTATCTCTATCTCAATCTCTTTATTTATCTTATCTCTATCTCGATCACTATCTCTGTCTCTATCTCTATCTTTACCTTTATCTCTTTCTCTATCTTTATCGCTATCTCTATCTCTATCTCTATCTCTATCTCTATCTATATCTATATCTCTATCTCTATCACTATCTATATCTATGTCTCTATCTTTATCTCTATCTTTATGCTTATCTCTATCTCTATCTCTATCTCCATCTCCATCTCTATGTCTATCTCTATCTTTATCTCTATCTCTATCTCTATCTGTATATCTATCTTATCTCTATCTTTATCTCTATGTCTATCTCTATTTTTATCTCTATTACTATCTGTATCTCTATCTCCATCTCTATCTCTATTTTTATCTCTATCTCTATCTCCATCTCTCTCTCTATCTCTATCTGTATCTCTATCTCTATCTCTATCTCTTTCTCGTTCTCTGTCTCTATGTCTATCTCTGTCTATATCTCTATCTCTATCTCTGTCTATATCTCTATCTCTATCTCTATCTCTACCTCTATATCTCTTTCTTTATCTCTGTCTCTATTTCAATCTCTATCTCTATGTCTATCTCTAACTATATCTCTATCTCTATATGTATCTCTATCTCTATTTCTATTTCTATCTCTATCTCTATCTCTATCTCTATCTCTATCTCTATCTCTATCTCTATCTCTATCTCTATCTCTATCAATATCTCTATCTCTGTCTCTATCTCTATCTCTCACTCTACCTTACCTCTATCTCTATCTCTATCTCTATCTCTATATCTATCTCTATCTCCATCTCTAGGTTTATCACTATCACTATCTCTATCTCTATCTCGATCTCTATGTCTGTGTCTATCTTTATCTTTATCTGTATCTCTATTTCTATCTCTATCTGTATTGCTATCATGATCTGTATCTCTATATCTATTTTTATATTGATCTCTATCTCTATCTCAATCTCTATTTCTATCTCTATTTTTATCATGATCTCTAGCTCTTTCTTTATCTCTATCTATATGCGTATCTTTATCTATATCACTATCTCTATCTATATATATATCTCTATCACTATCTTTATCTGGATCTCAATCTCTATCTCTATCTCTATTTCTACCTTGATCTCTATCTTTACTTCTATCTCTATCTCTATCTATATTTCTATCTCTATCTCTATCGGTCTTTCTATCTCTATGTCTTTCTCTATCGCTATATTTATTTCTAACTGTGTATTTATCTCTATCTATATCTCTATCTCTATCTCTATCTCTGTGTCTATTGATGACTCTTAATTTGTCATAGATTATTAAGGATTTTCTGAGCATCAAAGTGTCATTTGCATACATTTAGTCCATATTAGTGCATTATTTCTCCTACTTACTAACCCCACTTGATTCTCTGAATCAAGTGGATTAGATCTCACTTAGTGGATTAATGAGTTCAGATGTGGATCAAGCACAAAGAAGAATGCATTTGACCAAGAGGAGCTGGAAAAAATTTAAGAAGAAGAAAAGCCCTAAAAAATCTCAAAGAAGCACAAATCAGAGAAACCTATAAATAGCCTCTTGAGAGAGCATTTTAGGTTGTCCAGAATTTTCACTTGAACAGGCCAGGGCTTGGAGAAGAGGAATTCTGCACCCTCCAGGAGCTGATGAGCATTGGAGCTGGGGAGAAGGAGCAAGCTGAGGAATAACTTGGGCTAGACGACCTCCACCTTGCCGCAAGGATCGTGACACAAGGACGGAGCGATTCTCAAGTTTCAGTAACTGTGTACTTCTCCCCCTATAGAAAATCTAAGTTGGGTTGGAAGAAACACTCCAGTGATCTTCCAACGATTCCAACTGATATTGTTTCTTCTTCTAGTTCAATTTCAAGGTCACAGTTTGTTTGAATCGTTTTCCTTCTCGTCCCTCTTCAAATCCTCAGTTTTCCCACTGCATCTAGTTCACAATTTAACTCATCAGAATCAGCTAGGTCGTGCCCAGCAAGGCTGTGCACAACCAAAGCCGCAAGCAAACAAAGCAGCCTGCAGCCAAGGTTGCAGCCAAGGCCGCAGCAAACCAAGCCGCCAGCAACCAAGGCCGCAGCCTAGGCTGCCAGCAGCCAAAGCCGCCAGCAACCAAGGCCGCAGCCAAGGCTGCCAGCAGCAAAGCTGCGCACGACCAAGGCAGCAACCTCGGCCGCCAGCAGCCAAGGCCGCCATCAGCAGAGCTGCGCACGACTAGGGCTGCCAATAGCCATAGTCGTGCACAGCCTAGGCTGCCAGCGACCAAGGCCGCGCGCAGCAAATCTGTGCACGACCAAGGCCGCCAGCAGCCATAGTCGTGCACAGACTCTGCGCTGCGAGCAGGTGCGCCCACTCGCAGGCAGCAGCCGTGTGCAGACGCTGTGCTGCGAGCGAGCAAGCCTACGCGCAGGCAGCAGCCCGCGCGCAGTAGGCACCACGCGCAGGCCGCGCCCTCGCACAAGTGCGCTCGCGCGTAGGAACACCCACATAGTGTTTGTGCATTTGCCCCAAAGGGCAGGAGGGAATCTTTCAGTGAAGAAATTCTTCACTGAAGATTCTGCTGAATTGAGTTTTCTAAAAGACTACTCTGCAAGATTTTACTGAAAATACTTTAGCTTATTGTTGAAACTGAATATTGAAATCTAAAATTATAAACCGAATTGAACTGAATTGCTATTGTCTTATCTGCTCTCTGTGGATCGACACCTTACTCGCCCTAAGGCTGTGAGGATAACTTTTATTGTTGAATAGCTCAATTCCTGACACGACTAACCCGTAAATAACCAGTAAAAAACCACTTAAATTGAGCATATCATCTATCTCTATGTCCATCTCTATCTCTATTTCTATCCTTATGTCTATCCCTATCTCTATCTCTATATCTATCTCTATCTATATCTCTATCTCTATCTCTACCTCTACCTCTATCTCTATCTCTATCTCTATCTCTATCTCTTTATCTATGCCTTTCTCTATCTGCATCTCCATCTTTATCTCTATCTCTATCTCTGTCTCAATCTTTATATCTCTCTCTCTCTCTCTATCTCTATCTCTATGTCTATCTCTATTTCATCTATATCTCTATCACTATGTATATCTTTATCTCTCTTTCTATCTCTACCTCTACTTCTACCCCTATCTCTATCTCTATCTCTATCTTTATCTCTATCTTTATTTTTGTCTCGACCTCTATCTCTATCTCTATCTCTATATCTATATCTACCTCTATCTCTATCTTTATTTCTATCTCTATCTCTATCTCTATATCTCTATCTCTTTCTCTATTTCTATCTCTATCTTTATCATTATCTCCCTTTCTATCTCTTTCTCTATCATTATCTCTAGCTCTATCTCTATCTCTATCTGTATCTCTATCTCTATCTATATTATAATCTCGATCTCGATCTTTATCTCTATCTCTAGCTCTATCTTTATCTCTATCTGTATCTCTATCTCTATCTCTATTTTAATCTCGATCTCGATCTTTATCTCTATCTCTAGCCCTATATCTATCTCTATCTGTATGTCTATCTCTATCTTTATCCCTATATCTATCTTTATCTCTATCTCTATTTACATCGCTATCTCCATCTCTATCCCTGTCTCTATCTCTATCTCTATCTTTATCCCTATGTCTGCCTATATCTCTTTTTGTATCTCTATCTCTATCTCTATCTCTATCTGTATAATTATCTCTATTTCTATCAGTATCTCTTTTTCTATCGCTATCGCTATCTGAATCGGTAACGCCATCTCTATCCTTATCATTATATCTATCTCTAAATCTATATCTGTCTCTCTCTCTATTTCTATCTCTATCTCTATCTCTATCTCTATCTTTATCCATATCTCCATCTCTATCTTTATCTGTATCTCTATCTCTACATCTACCTTTATCTCTATCTCCATCTTTATCTCTATCTCTATCTATATTTCTATCTCTACCTCTATCTCTATCTCTACCTCCATCTCTATCTCTATCTTTATCTTTATCTCTATCTCTATCTGTATATCTATCTCTATTTCTATCTTTATCTCTATCTATATCCATGTCTTTACGTCTATATCTCTCTTCCTCTTTTTATACTTATATCTATTTGTATTCTATTTCTATCTCTATCTCTATCTCTATCTCTATCTTTATCTCTATCTCGATCTTTAGATCTATCTATATCTCTATGTCTACCTCTATCTCTATCTCGATTCCTATCTCTTTGTCTATCTCTATCTCTATCTCTATCTCTATCTCCATCTCTATCTCCATCTCTATCTCCATCTCTATCTCCACCTCTATCTCCACCTCTATCTTTATCTTTGTCTCTATCTCTATCTTTGTCTCTGTCTCTATCTCTATCTCTATCTCTATCTCTATCTCTATCTCTATCTGTATCTGTATCTCTATCTTTATCTGTATCTCTATCTCTATCTCTATGTCTATCTCTGTCTCTATCTGTATTTCTCTAGCTGTCTCTATCTCTATCGCTATCTCTGTCTCTATTTCAATCTCTATCTTTATCCCTATGTCTGTCTATATCTCTTTTTGTATCGCTATCTCTATCTCTATCTCTATCGGTATCATTATCTCTATTTCTATCACTATCTCTTTCTCTATCGCTATCGCTATCTGAATCGGTAACGCTATCTCTATCTTTATCATTATATCTATCTCTAAATCTATATCTGTCTCTATCTCTATTTCTATCTCTATCTCTATCTCTATCTCTATCTCTCTCTCTATCTTTATCTATATCTCCATCTCTATCTTTATCTGTATCTCTATCTCTACATCTACCTTTATCTCTATCTCCATCTTTATCTCTATCTCTATCTATATTTCTATCTCTACATCTATCTCTATCTCTACCTCCATCTCTATCTCTATCTTTATCTTTATCTCTATCTTTATCTGTATATCTATCTCTATTTCTATCTTTATCTCTATCTATATCCATATCTTTACGTCTATATCTCTCTTCCTCTTTTTATACTTATATCTATTTGTATTCTATTTCTATCTCTATCTCTATCTCTATCTCTATCTCTATCTCGATCTTTATCTCTATCTATATCTTTATCTATATCTCTATCTCTACCTCTATCTCTATCTCGATTCCTATCTCTATGTCTATCTCTATCTCCATCTCTATCTCCATCTCTATCTCCACCTCTATCTCCACCTCTATCTTTATATTTGTCTCTATCTCTATCTTTGTCTCTATCTCTGTCTCTATCTCTATCTCTATCTCTATCTCTATCTCTATCTCTATCTGTATCTGTATCTCTATCTTTATCTGTATCTCTATCTCTATCTCTATGTCTATCTCTGTCTCTATCTGTATTTCTCTATCTCTGTCTCTATCTCTATCGCTATCTCTGTCTCTATTTCAATCTCTATCTTTATCCCTATGTCTGTCTATATCTCTTTTTGTATCGCTATCTCTATCTCTATCTCTATCTCTATCTCTGTCTCTATCTCTATCTCTATCTGTATAATTATCTCTATTTCTATCAGTATCTCTTTTTCTATCGCTATCGCTATCTGAATCGGTAACGCCATCTCTATCTTTATCATTATATCTATCTCTAAATCTATATCTGTCTCTCTCTCTATTTCTATCTCTATCTCTATCTCTATCTCTATCTCTATCTCTATCTTTATCTCTATCTCTATCTTTATCCATATCTCCATCTCTATCTTTATCTGTATCTCTATCTCTACATTTACCTTTATCTCTATCTCCATCTTTATCTCTATCTCTATCTATATTTCTATCTCTACCTCTATCTCTATCTCTACCTCCATCTCTATCTCTATCTTTATCTTTATCTCTATCTCTATCTGTATATCTATCTCTATTTCTATCTTTATCTCTATCTATATCCATGTCTTTACGTCTATATCTCTCTTCCTCTTTTTATACCTATATCTATTTGTATTCTATTTCTATCTCTATCTCTATCTCTATCTCTATCTCTATCTTTATCTCTATCTCGATCTTTATATCTATCTATATCTTTATCTATATCTCTATCTCTACCTCTATCTCTATCTCGATTCCTATCTCTTTGTCTATCTCTATCTCTATCTCTATCTCTATCTCCATCTCTATCTCCATCTCTATCTCCATCTCTATCTCCACCTCTATCTCCACCTCTATCTTTATCTTTGTCTCTATCTCTATCTTTGTCTCTATCTCTGTCTCTATCTTTATCTCTATCTCTATCTCTATCTCTATCTCTATATGTATCTGTATCTCTATCTTTATCTGTATCTGTATCTCTATCTCTATCTCTGTCTCTATCTGTATTTCTCTATCTGTCTCTATCTCTATCGCTATCTCTGTCTCTATTTCAATCTCTATCTTTATCCCTATGTCTGCCTATATCTCTTTTTGTATCGCTATCTCTATCTCTATCTCTATCGGTATCATTATCTCTATTTCTATCACTATCTCTTTCTCTATCGCTATCGCTATCTGAATCGGTAAGGCTATCTCTATCTTTATCATTATATCTATCTCTAAATCTATATCTGTCTCTATCTCTATTTCTATCTCTATCTCTATCTCTATCTCTATCTCTCTCTCTATCTTTATCTATATCTCCATCTCTATCTTTATCTGTATCTCTATCTCTGCATCTACCTTTATCTCTATCTCCATCTTTATCTCTATCTCTATCTATATTTCTATCTCTACCTCTATCTCTATCTCTACCTCCATCTCTATCTCTATCTTTATCTTTATCTCTATCTCTATCTGTATATCTATCTCTATTTCTATCTTTATCTCTATCTATATCCATATCTTTACGTCTATATCTCTCTTCCTCTTTTTATACTTATATCTATTTGTATTCTATTTCTATCTCTATCTCTATCTCTATCTCTATCCCTATCTCGATCTTTATCTCTATCTATATCTTTATCTATATCCCTATCTCTACCTCTATCTCTATCTCGATTCCTATCTCTTTGTCTATCTCTATCTCTATCTCTATCTCCATCTCTATCTCCATCTCTATCTCCACCTCTATCTCCACTTCTATCTTTATCTTTGTCTCTATCTCTATCTTTGTCTCTATCTCTTTCTCTATCTCTATCTCTATCTCTATCTCTATCTCTATCTGTATCTCTATCTCTATCTCTATCTGTATCTCTATCTCTATCTCTATCTCTATCTGTATTTGTATCTCTATCTGTATCTCTATCGTTATCTGTATCTGTATCTCTATCTCTATCTCTATCTCTGTCTCTATCTGTATTTTTCTATCTGTCTCTATGTCTATCGCTATCTCTATCTCTATCTCAATCTCTATCTCTCTCTCTCTCTCTTTCTCTATACCCATCTCTATCTCTCTTTCTATCTCTATTTCTATTTGTATCTCTATCTCTATCTCTATCTCTTTATGTCTGTGTCTGTGTGTCTCTCTCTCTCTTTCTCTTTCTCTTGCTCTATCTCTATTTCAATTTCTATCTCTATCTCTATCTCCATCTTTATCTCTATCTCTCTCTACATCTCTCTCTCTGTCTCTTTCTCTATCTTTATCTCTTTGGCTAGCTCTATCTCTATCTCTTTCTCTATCTCTATCTCTATCTCTAGGTCTATCTCTATCTATATGAATATCTCTGTTTCTACCTCTATCCCTATCTGTATCTCTATCTATATCTCTATCTCTATCTGTATCTCAATCTCTATGTCTATGTCTATCTCTGTCGCTATTGCTATCTATAACTCTATCTCTATGTATATCTCTATGTCTCATTATCTCTGTTTCTATCTGTATCTCTATCTATTTCTGTATTGATATTTCTATTTCTATCTCTATCTCTATTTCTTTTTCTATCTCTATCTCTATCTCTATTTCTTTTTCTATCTCTATCTCTATCTCTATTTCTTTTTCTATCTCTATCTCTATCTCTATCTCTATCGTTAAACGTATCTCGATATCTATCCCTATATCTATCTGTACTTCTATCTCTATCTCTATGTATCTCGTTCTCTTTATTCCTATCTCTATCTATATCTCTTTCTCTATCTCTATCTCTATCTCTAGGGCTATCTCTGTCTCTATCTCTATCCTATCTCTATATCTATATCTATCTCTATCTTTATCTCTATTTCTATCTCTATCTCTATCTCTATCTCTATCTCTATCTCTTTCTACATCTCTATCTCTATCTCTATCTCTATTTCTTTTTCTATCTCTATCTCTATCTCTATCTCCATCCCTATGTCTATCTTTATCTGTACCGTTAAACCTATCTCGATATCTATCTCCATGTTTATCTCAGTCCCTATATCTATCTGTACTTCTATCTCTATCTCTATATATCTCGTTCTCTTTATTCCTATCTCTATCTATATCTTTTTCTCTATCTCTATCTCTTTCTCTAGGTCTATCTCTATCTCTATCTCTATCCTATCTCTATATCTATATCTATCTCTATCTTTATCTCTATCTCTATTTCTATCTCTATCTCTATCTCTATCTCTATCTCTATCTCTATCTCTTTCCATATCTCTATCTCTATCTCTACTTCTATTTCTATCTCTATCTGTATCTTTATCTCTATCTTTAGCTCTCTCTCTATCCCTATCTCTATCTCGATCCCTGTATCTCTGTTTCTCCCTATCCCTATGTTTATCTATATCCCTTTCTTACTCTTTATCTCTATCTCTATCTCTATCTCTATCTCTATCTATCTCTTTATCTCTTTCTTTATATATCTTTCTCTATTTATCCCTGTCTCTGTCTATATCTCTTTCTTTATCGCTATCTCTATCTATATCTCTATCTCTTTTTTTTTATTTCTATCTCTATATCTATCTCGATCTTTATCTGTATCTCTTTTTTTATCTCTATCACTATCTTTATATGTATCTTTATTCTATCTCTATCTCTCTCTCTATCTCTATATCTATCTCTATCTCTATCTCTATCTCTATATCTATATCTATCTCTATTTCTATCTCCATCTCTATCTCTATCTCTATCTCTATCTCTATCTCTATCTCTACGTCTATCCTAGCCCTATCTTTATCTCTATCTTTCTCTCGATCTTAATCTATATTGCTATATCTATCTCTCTCTTTATCTCTTTCTTTATATATCTTTCTCTATTTATCTCTGTCTCTGTCTATATCTCTTTCTTTATCTCTATCTCTATCTATATCTCTATCTCTTTTTTTTTTATTTCTATCTCTATATCTATCTCGATCTTTATCTGTATCTCTTTTTTTATCTCTATCACTATCTTTATATGTATCTTTATTCTATCTCTATCTCTATATCTATCTCTATCTCTATCTCTATCTCTATCTCTATATCTATATCTATCTCGATTTCTATCTCCATCTCCATCTCTTTCTCTATCTCTATCTCTACGTCTATCCTATCCCTATCTTTATCTTTATCTTTCTCTCGATCTTAATCTATATTGCTATATCTATCTCGATCTTTATCTCTATGGCTATCTCTATTTCTATCTCTATTTCTATCCCTTTCTGTATATATTTTTCTATCCTATCTCTATCTGTATCTCTTTCTGTATCTAATTTTCTATCTCTATCTCTATCTGTATCTCTTTTTCTATCTCTATTTCTATCTCTATATCTGATAAACATAATTTTGTTATATTTTACTACTCAATATATGTATCTTTTGACTAACCCCACTTGATTCTATGAATCAAGTGGATTTGATCGCTTCTTTGTTTAAATAAGCACAGATACTTAGTTGGAGATAATGCACACGGGTGAAAATGAATCAAGGAGGGCGCCTGGACCAAGTCAAATAGTGGTTATGGATCAATATGGACAAAGTCAAATGGCGGTTATGGATCAACATGAAAAAAGTCAAATGGCGGTTATGGATCAAGCTGGACCATTCAAAAGATCCGAGCAGTTTAGAGAGAAGAAATCCTATAAATACTATCTCAAGAACAATGTTTAAGTTGTCTAGAATTTTGAGAGTGGAAGTGTTGTTTAATTCGAAATTCTGTAGACCCTCTATTGTTGATGAGCAATTGAGTTGAGTGAAGAAGCAAGCTGAGAAGATTCTAAGGAAGAGGATCACTCCCTAGCTGTGAAGGAGGGTGACACAATGTATGTGTGATTTCTTACAATATAGTAATTGAATCACTCTTGAGACAGATTAAGTTGGGTTAGAAAGTTTAGATTTCTAACTTATCCAACTAGATCTGTTTAAAATCTTTCTTAAATCTGTGTTTTTATGCATCACAGTGTGAGTGCACAGTCGTCGCACACGATGTGCGCAGTCGCATACAACCAGCGCAAAAGCTGTGCGCAGCCGCAGCCATTGCCGCATATGCTGTGCGCAGTTGTGCGCCATCGCACACAACCAGCGCACAAGCTGTGCGCAGCCGCAGCCACTGCCGCACATGCTATGCGCAGATGAGCGCCATCATAGCGCACAACCTCCGCACAAGCTGTGCGCGGCCGCGGGCAGCCTCCGCATATAGCCTGCTCAAATAACCGACAGATCTATGACTTACTCCACATCTGTCTGATATTTGAAATTTAAATTTAAATTTAAAATCTTAAAAGATTAAATAATTAAACCATAATTAGTAATCGAAATCTATTGAATCCTAAAACTAATACTAAAATAAAACAAAGAAAATTTAATTGAAACTAAATGGAATAAACCTGCTCCCTGTGCTTCCACCCTTACTCACCCAAGGTTAGTGAGCTAAATTAATCGTTGAATAATCTCTCAACATCACATATTGATAAACTAGATAAAGTCCTAAAAATCATTATTTAAAACACTAACATTAGGGATTATAAATCTCTATCGCTATCTCTATCTCTATATCTATCTCTATCTCTACCTCTATCTCTACCTCTATCTCTACCTCTATCTCTCTATCTATCTCCACCTCTATCTATATCTTTATCTCTATCTCTATCGATATCTCTATCTCTATCTCTATCTCTATATCTATATCTATCTCTATCTCTATCTCTCTCTCTATCTCTATCTCTATCTCTCTATCTATATCTATCTCTATCTCTATCTCTCTCTCTATCTCTATATTTGTCTCTATCTCTCTTTCTATCTGTACCTGTATCTCTTTCTTTCTCTCTTTCTCTATCTCTGTCTCTATCTCTCTCTCTATCTTTATCTCAATCTCTGCCTCTATCTCTATCTTTATCTCTATCTCTAACTCTATCTTCATCTCTATCTCTATCTCTAACTCTATCTTCATCTCTATCTCTATCTCTATTGCTATC
The DNA here is from genome assembly GCF_029677425.1 of Wolffia australiana. Taxonomy (NCBI): domain Eukaryota; kingdom Viridiplantae; phylum Streptophyta; class Magnoliopsida; order Alismatales; family Araceae; genus Wolffia; species Wolffia australiana. The sequence continues at coordinate 1,285,319 of NC_135852.1, read as the reverse complement.
TCTATCTCTATCTCTATCTCTATCTCTACTTCTATCTTTATCTCTATCTCTATCTCTGTCTCTATATCTATCTCTATCCCTATCTCCATCTCTATCTCTATCTATATCTGTATATCTATCTCTATCTCTATCGCTATCTCTATCTCTGTCTCCATCTCTATCTCTATCTCTATCTCTATATATCTCTCTCTCTTTATCCCTATCTCTATCTCTTTCTCTATCTCTATCTCTATCTCAATCTCTATCTCTATCTCTATCTCTATCTCTACCTCTATCTCTACCTCTATCTCTCTCTCTATCTCCACCTCTATCTATATCTCTATCTCTATCTCTAACGATATCTCTATCTCTATGTCTATCTCTATATCTATCTCTATCTCTATCTCTATTTCCATCCGTATCTTTATTTCTATCTCTATCCTTATCTCTATCTTTATCTCTATCTCTATCTCTATCTCTATCTCTATCTCTATCTCTATCTCTATCTCTATCTCTATCTCTACCTCTATCTCTACCTCTATCTTTCTCTCTATCTCTATCTCTATCTCTATCTCTATCTCTATCGCTATCTCTATCTCTATCTCTATCTCTATCTCTTTCTCTATCTCTATGTTTATCTTTATCTCTATCTTTATCTCCATCTCTATCTGTATCAGTATCTCTATTTTTATCTCTACCTTTATCTCTAACTCTCTCCATATCTCTATCTCTTTCCCTATCTCTATCTCTATCTCTATATCTATCTATATCTATATCTCTATATTTATCTATATATTTTTCTATATCTCCATCTCTATATCTCTCTCGCGCTCTTTATCCCTATCTATATCCCTATCTCTATCTATATCTCTATCTCTATCTCTACTTCTCTCTCTATCTCTATCGCTATCTCTAGCTCTGTCTCTATCTCTATCTCTATCCCTATGTCCATCTGTATCTCTATCTATATCTGTATCTCTATCTTTATCTCAATCGTTATCTCCATCTCTGTCTCCATCTCTATCTCTATCTGTATCTCTATATCTCTCTCTCTCTTTATCCCTATGTCTGTCGGTATCTCTATCTCTATCTCTATCTCTATCTCTATCTCAATCTCTATCCCTATCTCTATCTCTATCTCTATCTCTATCTCTATCTCTATCTCTATCTCTATCTCTATCTCTATCTCTATCTCTATCTCTATCTATACCTCTATCTATACCTCTATCTATACCTCTATCTCTATCTCTATCTCTATCTCTATCTCTATCTATATCTCTATATTTATCTATATCTTTTTTTCTATCTCTATCTCTATATCTCTCTCTCTCTCTTTATCCCTATGTCTATCTATATCTCTATCTCTATCTTTATCTCTATCTCTATCTCTATCTCTATCTCTATCTCTATCTCTATCTCTATCTCTATCTCTATCTCTAGCTCTCTCTATATCTCTATCTCTATCTTTATCTCTATCTCTATCTCTATCTCTATCTCAATCTCAATCTCTATCTCTATCTCTATCTCTATCTCGATCTCTATCTCCATCTCTATCCTTATCTCTATCTCGATCTATACCTCTATCTCTATCTCTATCTTTGTCTCTATCTCTCTCCCTATCCCTATCTCTATCTCTATCTCTATCTCTTTCTTTATATATCTTTCTCTCTTTACCCTTGTCTCTGTCTATATCTTCTTCTCTATCTCAATCTATCTTTATCTGTATCCTTTTTTTTCTCGATCTCTATCTCTTTCTCTATCTCTATCTTTATCCCTATCCCTATCTCTATCTGTGTCGCTATCCCTATCTCTATCTCTCTTTCTATCTGTACATGTATCTCTTCCTTTATTTCTTTCTCTATCTCTATCTCTATCTCTATCTCTATCTTTATCTCTATCTCTGCCACTATCTCTATCTTTATCTTTATCTCTAACTATATCTTCATCTCTATCTCTATCTCTATTTCTATCTCTATCTCTATCTCTATCCCTATCTCTATGTATATCTGTATCTCCATATCTATCTCTATCTCTATCTCTATCTCTATCTCTCTCTCTATCTATATCTTCAGCTCTATCTTTATCTATATCTCAATCTCTATCCCTATCTCTATCTCTTTCCTATCTGTATCGCTATTTCTATCTCTATCTCTATCTCTATGTCTATCTCTGTCTCTATTTCTATCTCTATCTCCATCTCTATCTCTATCTGTGTCTCTATCTATATCTCTATCTCTATATTGGTCTCTATCTCTATCTCTGTCTCTCTCTCTATCTCCACCTCTAGCTATATCTCTATCTTTATCTCTATCGCTATCTCTATCTCTATATCTATCTGTATCTCTATCTCTATCTCTATCTCTATCTCTATCTTTATCTATATCTCTATCTCTATCTATATCTATATCTCTATATTTAACTATATATTTTTTTCTATCTCAATGTCTGTCTCTATCGGTATCCTTATCCTTATCTCTATCTCTATCTCTGTCTCTATCTGTATCTTTATATATCTTTCTCTCTATATCCATGTCTCTATCTATATCTCTTTCTCTATCTTTATCGCTTTTTTTATCGCCATCTCTATCTCTATCTCAACCTCTATCTGTATCTCTACGTAAATCTATATCTCTATTTCTATCTATATCCCTATCTATATCTATATCTGTATCGCTATCCCTATCTCTATCTCTGTCTTTCTCTCTATCTTAATCTCTATATCTGTCTCTATCTCTATCTTTATCTCTATCTCTATCTTTATCTCTATCTGTTTCCGTATCTCTTTTTCTATCCTATCTCTATGTCTACATCTCTCTATGACTTTACCCTATCTTTATCTATATCTCTTTCTCTACGTCTATCTCTATTTCCATCTCTATCTCTATCTCTATCTCTATCGGAATCTTGATCTGTATCTCTATCTTTATCTCTATCTTTATTTCTATCGCTATCTTTTTCTCTATCTTTATCTCTTTCTCTGTCTATATCTCTATCTTTATATCTCTCTCTCTTTATCCCTATCTATATCTATATCTCTTTCTCTATCTAGGACAATTTTTCTATCCATAACTCTTCTTTATCTCTATCTCTGTCTCTATCTCTATATCTTTCTCTATTTCTATATCTATCTATATCTCTATTTTTATCTCTATCTCTTCCTTTATCTATATCCCTATCTCAATCTTTTTTTGTGTATATCTACCCTTCTATTTCTCTCTCTCTGTAACCCTGTCTCTATCTATATCACTATCTTTATCGCTATCTCTACCTCTATTGCTATATGTATCTTTATCTTTATCTCTGTCTGCATCCTTTTCTCTATCGCTTTCTCTATCTCTATCTTTATCTCTTTCTCTATCCCTATCTCTCTCTCTATTTCTATCTCTATCTCTTTCTCAATCTCTATATCTATCTCCATCGCTATCTCAATCTCTATCTCTATCTCTATCTCTATCTCTATCTCTATCTCTATCTCTATCTCTATCTCTATCTCTATCTCTATCTCTATCTCTATCTCTATCTCTATCTCTATCTCTATCTCTATCTTTATCTCTATCTCTGTGTCTATCTTTATTATTATCCTTATCTCTATCTCTATCATTATCTCTATTTCTTTCTCTTTCTCTTTCTCTATCTCTATCTCTATCAATTTTTCTATCTCCTTCTTTATCTTTATCTCTATCTCAATCTATATATCTTTCTCTTTATCTCTATCTCTCTCTCTATCTGTATCTGTATTTGTTTTTCTATCTCTATCTTTATCTCTATCTCTTTCTCTATCTCTATCTCTATCTCTATTTCATTCTCTATCTCTTTCTCTACCTTTATATATATCTCTACCTCTCTCTCTATCTCTATACCTTCTCCCTTTTCATCCCTATCTCTACCTATATCTCTAACTCATATCCCTAGCTCTATGTGTATCTCTTTTCTATCTCCATCTCTACCTGTATCGCTATCTCTATCTGTATGTATATCCCTATCTCTATCTCAATCTCTATCTTTATCGCTATCTATATCTACATCTCTTTCTCTATCGCTATATCCATCTTTATCTCTATGTCTATCTCTATCTCTATCTCTATCTCTATATCTGTTTATATCTTTATCTCTATCTCCATCTCTATTTATATCTCTATCTCTATCTCTATCTGTATGTATATCCCTATCTCTATCTCCATCTCTATTTATATCTCTTTATGTCTATGTCTATCTCTATCTCTATCTCTATCTCTATCTCTATCTCTATCTCTATCTCTATCTCTATCTCTATCTTTATTCCTATCTCTAACATAAATCTCTATCTATCTCAGTTTCTATCTCTATCCCTATTTCTATCTCCATGTCTATCTCTTTGTCTATGTCTATCTGTATCCCCATCTCTATCTCTATCTCTATCTCTATCTCTAAGGCTATCTCTATCTTTATCCCTATCTCTATCTCTATCTCTATCTCTATCTCTATCTCTATCTTTATCTCTATCTCTTTCGCTATCATTATATTTATCTCTATCTCTATCTCTATCTCCACCTTTATCTCTCTCACTATCTCTATTTCTATCTCTATCTACATCTCTATCTCTATCTCTATCTCTATATCTTTTTCTACCTCTATCTCTATCTCTATCTCCATCTCTATCTCTATATGTATCACTTTATAGATCCCTATGCCTATCTCTATCTCTATCCGTGTCGCTAACTGTATCTCTATTTCTATGTCTCTCTTTATCTCCATCTATATTTATATCTCTAGCTCTTTCTGTATCTCTATCTCTGTCTCTCTCTCTCTATCTACATCTCTACTGCTATGTTTATGTCTTTCTCTATATCTTTTTCTATCTCTATTTATATCTCTATCTATATCTGTACCTTTATCTCTATTACTATCTATATCTCTGTCATTATCTGTAGCTCTATCTCTATCTCTATCTCTATCTATATCTCTATCTCTATCTCTATCTCTATCTCTATGTCTATGTCTATCTCTATCTCTATCTATCTATCCTTATCTCTATCTCTATCTCTATCTCTATCTCTATCTCTATCTCTATCTCTATCTCTATGTCTATGTCTATCTCTATCTCTATCTATCTATCCTTATCTCTATCTCTATCTCTATCTCTATCTCTATCTGTATCTGTATCTATATCTCTATCTCTATCTCTATCTCTAGCTCAATCTGTGTCTCTATCCCTATCTCTATTTCTATCAGTATCTCTTTCTGTACCTCTGTGTCATCTCTATCTCTATCTCTACATTTATCTAGATTACTATCTCTATCTCTATTTCTATCTCTTTATATATCCCTATCTTTTTCTTTATCTTTATCTCTATCTCTATGATTATCTCGATTTCTATCTCTATCTGTATCTGTATATCTATCTCCATCTCTATCTCTGTCATTCTCTCTAATGTTATCTTTATCTCTTTCTCTATCTCTATCTGTATCTCTATCTGTATCTCTCTTTGTATCTTTAACTTTATATCTACCTCTATTTCTATCTCTATCTCTCTCCCTATCTACATCTCGATCTCTACCTTTATATCAATCTCTATCTATATCTCTTTCTTTGTCTATATCTCTATCTCTATCTCTATCTCTACCTCTATCTCCATCTCTATATCTATATCTATCTCTATCTATAACCCTATCTCTATCCTTATCTCTATATCTATCTCTATCTATATCTCTATCTCTATCTCTAGCTCTATCTCTATTCCTATCTTTATGTCTATCTCTACCTCTATCTCTATCTCATTCTCTCTTTCTACCTTTACGTCTATCTCTATATCTATATCTATCTCTATCTGTATCTCTTTTTTGATCTATATCTTTATCTCTGTCTCTATCTATATTTATCTATATCCCTCTGTATATCTCCACTTCTATCTTTGTCTTTATCTCTATCTGAACCTCTTTTCTATCTCCATCTCTATTTTTTTCTCTATCTTTATCATTATCTCGATCACTATTTCTACCTTTATCTCTATTTCTATCATTATCTTTATCTCTATCTCTATCTCTATCTCTATCTCTATCTCAATCTCTATTGCTATCTCTATCTCTATCTCTATCTCTATCTCTATCTCTATCTCTATCTTTATCTCTATCTCTATCTCTATCTGGATCTCTATCTCTATCTCTATCTCTTTCTCTATCTCTGTCTCTATCTCTACCTCGATCTCTGTCTCTATCTCTATCTCTCTCTCTATCTCTATCTCTATCTCTGTCTCTATCTCTATCTCTATCTCTATCTCTATCTCTATGTCTATCTCTATCTCTCTCTATATCTATCTCTATCTCTATCTCTATCTCTACCCTATGTCTGTCTCTATGTCTAACCTTGTCTCTGTTTCTATCTCTATCTCTATCTGTATCTATATCTGTATCTCTATTTCTATCTCTACCTCTATCGCTATCTCTACCTCCATCTCTATGTCTATCTCTATCTCTATCTGTATCTCTATCTCTATCTTTACTTCTATGGATTTCTTAGTCTATCTCTATCTCTATTTCTATGTCTATCTGTATCCCTATCTATAGCTCTATCGTTGTTTCTGTCTGTATCTCTATATCTATCTTTATCGCCATCTCTATCTCTATCTCTATCTCGATCAGTACCCTTTTTTCTGTCTCTGTCTTTATCTCTATCTTGGTCTATGTGTCTATCTGTATGTCTAATTCTAGCTCTATTTATATTCGTACCTCTATCCCTAACTCAATCTTTATCCCTATCTCTATTTATATCTCTTTCTCTATCTCTATCTCTATCTCTATCTGTATCTCTATCCATATCTCTATCGCTATCTCTATCTCTATCTCCATCTATATTTCTATCTCTATCCCTATCTCTATATCTATCGCTATCTCCATCTCTATCTCTATCTCTAACTCTCTCTCTATCTCTACCTCTATCTCTATCTCTTTCTTTCTTTCTACCTTTACCTCTATCACTATATCTATATCTATCGCTATCTGTATCTGTTTTTTGATCTATATCTTTCTCTTTGTCTCTATCGATTTTTATACATATCCCTATATCTATCTCTATTTCTATCTGTGTCGCTCTCTCTATCTTTATCTCTATCTGAACCTCTTTTCTATCTCTGTCTCTATTGTTGTCTCTATCTTTATCATTATCTCTATCTCTATTTCTACCTTTATCACTATCCCTATCTCTATTTCGATCTCTATCTCTATCTCCTTCTCTATCTCTATCTCTATCTCTATCTCGATCTCTATCTCGCTCTCTATCTGTATCTCTATTTTAACTCTATCTCTATCGCAATATCTATCTCTATCTCTATCTATATCTCGATCTCTATCTCTATCTCTATTTTTAACTCTATCTCTATCTCTATCTCCATCTCTATCTCTATCTTTATCTCTATGTCTATCTTTATCTCTATCTCTATCTCTATCTCTTTTTCTATCTCTGTGTATATCTGTATCTCTCTCTGTATCTGTATCTCTATCTCTGTCTCTATCTCTATCTCTATCACTATATCTATCCCTATCTCTATCTCTATTTCTATCTGTGTCGCTATCTCTATCTCAATCTGAACCTGTATTTCTATCCTTATCTCTATCTCTATCTCTGTCTCTATCTCTATCACAATCTCTATCCCTATCTCTATCTCTATTTCTAGCTGTGTCGCTATTTTATCTCAATCTGAACATGTTTTTCTATCTCAATCTCTATCTCTATCTCTATTTCTATCTGTGTCGCTATCTCTATCTCAATCTGAACCTGTTTTTCTTTCTCTATCTCTACCTTTATCTCTGTCTCTATCTCTATCATTAGGTCTATTTCTATTTCTATCTCTATCTCTATATCTATCTCTCAATATCTATCTCTATCTCTATCTCTATCTCTATCTCTATCTATATCTCATCTCTATCTCTATCTGTATTTATATCTCTATCTCTATCACTAATTATATCTCTATCTCTATCTCTACCTTTATCTCCATCTTTATCTCTATCTGTATCTCTATCGCTATCGCCATCGCTATCTCTATCTCTATCTTGATCTCTATCTCAATCTATATCTCTATCTGTATTTCTATATCTACTTCTTTCTCTATTTCAATCTTTATTTATATCTGTATCTCTATATCTATTGCTATTTGTATCCCTTTTTCGATCTATATCACTATCTTTGTCTTTATCTATATCTTTCTCTGTCCCTATCTCTATCTCTATTTCTATCTATGTCCTAAGCGTTATCTAAATCTCTATCTCTATCTGAACCTTTTTTTTCTATCTTGATCTCTATCTTTGGCTGTATCTCTATCATTATCTCTATATCTATTTCTACCTCAGTATCTATCTCTATCTCTATCTTTATCTCTATTTCTATCTCTATCTATATCTCTATCTCTATCTCTATCACTATCTCTATCTGTATCTGTATCTCTATCTTTATCTCTATCCCTATCTCTTCTTCTATCTCTTTCTCTATCTCTCTCTATCTCTACCTCTATCTCTACCTCTATCTCTATCGTGATCTCAATCTTTATCTGTATCTTTATCTCTATCTTTATCTCCATCTCTATCTCTGTCTCCTTATCTATCTCTAACTCTATCTCTATCTCTTTCTCTATCTCTCTCTATCTCTATGGCTATCTCTGTCTCTATCTCCATCTCTACCTCTACCTCTATCTTTATCTCTATCTCTATCTCTCTCTCTATTTTTATCTCTATCTCTATCTCTATCTCTATCGCTATCATTATCCCTATTTCTTAGTGTATGTCTATCTCTATTTGTATCTCGATCTCTATCCTATCTTTATCTCTCTCTTTGGTTCTGTCTCTATCTCTATCAATATCTATATCTCTATCTTTATTTCCATCTTTATCTCTACATATATCTATATCTCTTTCTCTATCAGTACCCCCTTTTCTGTCTCTATCTTTATCTCTATCTCTATCTATATGTTTATCTGTATTTCTATTTCTATATCAATCTCTATTTGTATCTCTTTCCCTATATCTATCTTTATCCCTATCTCTATCTATATCTCTTTCTTTATCTCTATCACTATCTCTATCTCTATCTCTATCTCTATCTCTATCTCTATCTCTATTTCTATCTCTATCTCTATTTTTTTATCTACCTCTATCTCCATCTCTATCAATATCACTATCTCAATTTCTATCTGAATCTATATATATCTCTATAGCTATCACTATCTCTATCTTTATCTCTATCTCTTTCTCTAAATCTATCTCTATCGCTACCTCTATCTCTATCTCCATCTCTATCTATATCTCTATCTCTGTCTTTATCTCAATTTCTATTTGTGTCTCTATCCCTATCTCTATTTCTATCACTATCTCTTACTCTATCTCAATCTCATCTCTATCTCTACCTTTATCTGTATCTCTATCTTTTTCTGTATCATTATCTCTAACTGTACCCTGACATCTATCTCTATCTGTATCTCTATCTCTATCTCTATCAATAACTGTATCTCTATCTTTATCTCTATGTCCATCTCTATCGCTGTCTGCTTCTTTATTTCGATATATGTCTTTTTCTCTATCTCTATCTCTATCTTTATCTCTGTGTCTATTTGTATTTCTATCTTTATCTCTATTTTTATCTCTATCTCTAGCTCTTTATTTATCTCTATCTCTATCTCTATCTTTATCTCTATTTTTATCTCTATCTCTAGCTCTTTCTTTATCTCTATCTCTATCTATATTGCTATATCTATCTGTATATCCATATCTATCTGTATCTGTATCTCTTTTTTTATCTCTACCTCTATCTCCAACTATATCTCGATCTTTATCTTTTTCTCTATCTCTATCTCTGTCTCTATCTTTATCTCTATCAATATCTCTATCTTTATGTCTATCTCTTTCTCTATCCTTCTCTCTATGTCTATCTCTATCGCTATCTCTATCTCTATCTCCATCTCTATCTCCATCAATATCTCTATTTCTATCTGTGTCTCTATCTCTGTCTCTATCTCTATCTCTTTTTCTATCTCTATCACTATTTCTATCTCTATCTCTATCTATATCGCCATCTCATTCTTTACATTGAGCAAGCAAATCGCAGTGTTTGGCTCAAATGACAAACCAAAAGGCATTGTTTAGGCATTCACAAAGCCACCAACTGGCACCATTCTGCCTTCGTTATCAAAAGTATACGAATCTCTCTTTGCTGCGCCTTACCAGGCCACCAAATCACGGTGTTCTGCCTCGCAAAGAGCAGTAAAATTGCAATGTTTTAGCAGCTAAATATTCTGTTCCGCTTCACACAAGTCCAGCATTTTGTTTTGATATCATTGGACGAAGCAAATACTAGTGTCAGGCTCTAAATGACAAGCCAACAGGGCATTGTTTATGCATTCAAATGGCCACCAAATGGCACCATTCTGCTTTCGTTATCAAAAGTATACCAATCTCTCTTTGATGCGCCTTACCAGGCTACCAAATCATGGTGTTCTGCCTCGGACAAAGCACCAAAAATGCACTGTTTAAGCAGCTAAATGTTCTTTTACGCCTCGACAAGTCCACTGTTCTGTTCTGATATCATTGGAGCGAGCAAGTCGTAGTGTCTGGCTCTAAAAGACAAGCCTAAACACATAGTTTAGGCATTCAAAAGGTCACTAAACGGCTCCATGCTGCCTTTGTTTTCCAAAGGATCCCAATCTATGTGCTGCGCCTTACGAGGCCACCAAATCAAGGTGTTCTTCCTCGCCCAAAGCAGCAAGATTGCTGTGTTTAAGCAGCTAAAAGCTATTTTCTGCCTCGCACAAGATCCAGTGTTCTGTTCTGATATCATTGGGGCAAGCAAATCCCAGTGTGTGACTCTAAATGACAAGCCAAAAGGCATTGTCTAGGCATTCAAAAGGCCACCAAATGGCACCATTATGCATTTGTTTTAAAAAAGGATCCCAATCTCTGTGTGCTGCACCTTGCTAGGCCATTAAATCATCGTGTTCTTCCTTGCACATAACAGCAAAATGCAGTGTTTTAGCAGCTAAATGTTCTGTTATGCCTCGTGCAACTCCAGCAATCTGTTCTGATATCATGGGAGAAAGCAAATCGTAGTGTCTCGCTCTAAATGACAAGCCAAAAGGAATTGTTTCTAAATTCAAAAGGCCACCAAATCGCATCATTCTCCCTTTGTTTATAAAAAGATCCCAATCTCTGTGTGTTGCGCCTTACCAGGCCACCAAATCATCGTGTTCTTCCTCTCACAAAGCAGCAAAAATGCAGTGTTTAAGCAGCTAAATGCTCTTTTCTGCCTCGCACAAGTCCTGCGTTCTGTTCTGATATCATTGGAGCAAGCAAATCCCAATGTCTGGCGCTGAATGACAAGCCAAAAGGCATTGTTTGGCCACTCAAAAGGCCACCAAATGGCACCATTCTGCAATGGTTTTCGAAAGGATCCCAATCTATGTGTGTCGTGCCTTACAAGGCCACCGAATCGTTGTGTTCTACCTTGCACGAAGCAGCAACATTGCACTGTTTAAGCAGCTAAATGTTCTCTTCTGCCTCTCACAAGTCCAGCCTTCTGTTCTGATATCATTGGAGCAAGCAAATCCCAGTGTTTGGCTCTAAATGACAAGACAAAAGGCAATGTTTAGGCATTCAAAAGGCCACCAAATGGCACCATTCTGCATTTGTTTTCAAAAGGATCCCAATCTATGTGTGATGTGTCTTACAAAGTAGCAAAATTACACTGTTTTAGCAGCTAAATGTTATGTTCCGCCTCGCACAAGTCCAGCGTTCTGTTCTGACATCTCTTTCTCTATCTATATCTCTTTCTCTTTCTCTCTCTCTCTCTCTTTCTCTATTTGCATCTTATTTTCTATCTCTATCTTTATGTCTATCTCTATCTCTATCTCTATCTCTATCTTTATCTTTATCTCTATCTCTATCTTCATCTCTATCTCTATTTCTATCTCTATCTCTAACTCTATCTCTATTTCTATCTCTATCTTTATCTTTATCTCTATCTCTATCATTATCTCTATCTCTATCATTATCTCTAGCTTTATCTCTATCTCTATCCGTATTTGTATCTCTATCGCTATCGCTACCTTTATCTCTATCTCTATCTCTATCTCAATCTGTATCTCTCTCTCTTTCTATATCTCTACCTCTATGTTGATCTATATCTCGATCTCTATCTCTATCTCTATCTCTATCTCTATCTCTATCTTCATCTCTATCTGTATCTATATTTCTATCTCTATCTCTATCTAACGGCATTGGCGGCACTACCTCCTCTCTTTAGAGTTCGTCCTCTTTTTGGACCACGAGGCGTTCAAGTATCTGCATTCGCAGCAGAAGTTGAGCGACCGACACGCCAGGTGGGTCGAGTATCTACAGGACTACACGTTCGTCATCAAGTACAAGAAGGACAAAGACAACCTCGTCGCCTACGCCCTTAGCAAGAGAGCTTATGTGTTGAACGTCATGAAGGTGACAGTCCTAGGTTTCGAGATGGTCCGAGACGGGTACGACAGCTGCCCCAAGTTTGGCACAATTATCGCTGAGGTCCGACGAGGCCTGTCTCAAGATTATCGAGACTTGGTCGTCACGGATGGATATCTGTCCTATAAAAACAGATTATGCGTGCCCCGCACGTCACTGCGTGACTTCCTCACTTGGGAATGTCACGGCGGAGCACTTCGTGGCAATTTTGGCCACAACAAGACGATTGCGGCCGTAGAGTACCATTTCTAGTGGCCTTCACTAAAGTGTAATGTCGGCAACATAGTTGTCCAATGCCGCGCATGCGCCTTGGCCAAGCAGGTCAAGAAGAGCGCCGGGTTGTATACCCCACTACCGATGCCCAAGCGTCTGTGGGATGACGTGAACATGGATTTCATGTTGGGATTGCCTCGCACCGCGAGGCACCACGACTCCATCATGGTAGTCGTGGATAGGTTTTCGAAGATGGCCCACTTCGTGCCTTGCACGAAGACATCGGACGCCGTGAAGGTCGCTCAGCTCTTCTTCAGGGAGATTGTGCGCCTCCACGGCCTGCTATCCTCGATCGTGTCCGATCATGACGTACGCTTTACAAGCTACTTTTGGAGGACTTTGTGGAGCCTTTTGGGCACGAAGCTCAAACGGAGGTAGTCAACCAAAGTTTGGGCAACCTTCTCCATTCCCCAGTTGGCAAACATCTCGCGTCGTGGGATCTTATCATACCACTTGTTGCAAAAGGATTCAATCAACAATAATGCTTTCACTTTAAAGAAGCATTCAGTCCTGTCATTAAACACACCACAATCAGATTATTGCTCTTTATTTCTGTCAACAGCAACTCGGCAATACATCAACTAGATGTCTCCAATCCATTCCTGGGGACCTCAATGAAACCTTATATATAGACCAACCTACGGGCTTTAAAGACAAAGATTACCCAAGTCATGTATGTCTTCTCTGTAAATCTATTTATGGACTAAAACAATCCCCTAGAGCATGGTTCACAAAATTAACTCAGTTTCTCAGCATGCTTAATTTTAATGGATCTTAAACAGACACTTCCCTATTTTTAAAATTATCATCCACAAAACCTATTTTTATCTTAATATTTGTTGATGACATTCTTACTATCTCTCCATCTTCTCATGAAATCAGTATCTTGGTTGATCAGCTTCAAAACACCTTTGCAATCAAAGACTTCGGACCTGCTCATTGCTTTTTTGGCATAGAGTTCATAAAAAAAATGATGGACATCTGCTGCACAGTCGAAATGCCTCTCTTAAATTTTACACAACTCTAACATGGAGCATTGTAAACCTTCCTCAACTCCCTATACATTATCCAAACTACCTCCACATCAAAAAATTTATCCAATCACACCTTATAGAAGAAATTAGTCAGATCTCTATAATACTTAATATTAACCAGACCTGATATAGTCTTTGCTGTTAACAATGCATGTCAGAAAATGCATTCACCCATGTGTGATGATTGGAAATCCCTAAGACATCTCTTTCGGTATCTTAAAGGAACAGATTTACATGAATTATTTCTTCACAGAAGTTCAAATTGCTGACTCAATGTGTCTAGTGATGCAGATTGGGCGGGTGATCGAACAGATCAAAGATCCACAGGAGGATATTTGGGATTTCTTGGATGAAATCGGATCTCCTAGAGCTCCAAAAAGCAACCAACGGTTGCCCGATCGAGCACGGAGGCAGAGTACAAAGCATTAGGTAATGCAGCTGCTACAACATTATGGATTTCATCTCTTCTTAAGGAGCTTCACTTTTCTACTACTGCTGCACCCATCCTCTAGTGCGACAACATTGGAGCTACATATCTGGCCGCCAATCGAGTTTTCCATACTCGAACAAAGCACATAGAGATCGATTTCCACTTCATCGGAGAACATGTTTCCGCCAAATCTCTCACCATCCAGTTTATCATAGTGAAGAAGAGCTCCCGGATCTTCATCGCGGATCTTACCAAAGCACTCCCTCGAGCACAGTTCAATTTACTCAGGGACAAGCTCAACGTCTTCCCTCTACCAATGAGCTTGAGGGGTGATGTAATACGCTATATCGGTCGGGATCCATCGGCCCGTATTACACCATAGATGATAGTGAGTGTAACGACTTATCGATATGCAATGATGCAAAATTAAAGAAATAAGCTAAAAGCATGAGTAATTAACAGAGTTTGTAGATCAGTTAAATTAGCAAAGTTTGATTGGCATAATTGACTTTCCAACATTGTTTTGAACCAAAAGTGACGCGTGAGATGAGGGGTAGTTGTACTAATCATCGGCATCCAATTTTCCAAGTAGACAATTAATGACATACCACAAGAAGAATTAATCCTATTCTCTCTCTAAATTGTGTTAAAGACAAGGCAATAAGGGGTCCCCTAACTCACAAAGGTGTGGAAATAAATTGACAAATATTAAAAGATAGTAATAGATCTGTAATGTAGGACTTACGGTGATACCTGGTAGCAGAATCCATTGAAGAGAATTTGACACACCACTGGTTGTGAACAAACAGTGATCGACCACAGCGCAAGGCTAGCAACGTAGGGCGCACTGTACTACCCATTGGGGGGGGTTTGGCACGAGCTGACGCTGGTTCGGCCAGGAGGCAGGGCAGCAAGGCGTCAGTGAAGGGGCGCAAGCAATCACGGAGATAGCGTGTGTAGGGGTTGTCGACTGTTCACGGCGCAGGAACCACACGCCAGCGCAACGCATCCGGTGTAAACGGATGTGAGGGCACACAAAACAGACACACGATAGGGCAACTATTAGGAACTGGCGGCCAAAGGCATGCTCGGACACCGTTTGATCAAGAATCTCCTGTATGCTCATACCAACGCCAAGAACTTCAAGAATTTCCACCTTCTCAAAGGATGGCCGGGCAGAACCCCGAACAGAAGCAATTCTTGATTGCTAGAATGGGGCGACAGCTCAATGGGGAGACATGATGTTCAGCACAGACAGTAGAATCGGCAGTCAGGTTGTAGCTAGCGGCGTCGCGAGAACAATTGATGAAGATGACAGAGATCAACGTCGAGCTATCTCGAAGAATTCCTTTCTGGGCGTAGTCTTCAAAGAGCCAATCTCCAAGAACAGAGTTTCTTGATCACATTGATGTTAAACAATTATGCGCCGAGAGGATGGCGACCATGAGCCTGGTCGTGGAGAAGGACCACGTCCTCCACGATCTGACTATGCTATCTCTGGCTATCTGAAAACTATCTATGGTTAAGTATCACATGGTCAAATCTCGAGCTAGGTTTCTTGCTCGGAATTGGCGTGTGTCGGCCTCAATGCTTGGAGTAGAACACTAAGCAGCCTTGATCTCCTGCAGCGGAAGCTTGTGCAATTGCTTAAGATTGCTTGAAAGGGGTTAGGGGAGATGTTGGTGCTGGGCACCGTCAGTGAATAGAGTCATTGCATTGATATGTTAAAGAGTACATCAAGATTACATGGGGGGAGACGAGGGGTGTTACAAGGAACGAGATGAGGCCCCTTGCGCCGAGGTAATGTCGCCACACCGCCTTAGGGCTGCCGCTCTGCACGCGCGCACCCATTCTATCGCTACACAAGTGCGCCGAGCCGGGCGCCGTGCGCCCGCGGGCATGGCGATCACACACACCACCCCTGCCTTGACGATCACACATGCCACCGGCACCCATGTCAACACTCTAGCGCGTAGTCTGTGCGACGCCGCTGCATTCGATGCCCCGAGCTGGGTGCTGCGCGCCCAGCACTACCCGTAGGAGCGTGGCGTGCCCACTGTGCCGTCTCGGCACTCTCTATGTGCCACGTGCCTTAGTCTCCTGGCGGGATGTCTCCCCACTGCGCGCCCTGCACACGCAATGCACGCACTGCAAGCGTGGCCGCTGCGTGGCACCCAGCACAACTCCCACGCTGCACCCGCGGCATGCTGCCCGGCCTGCGCATCCCGCACCCACGCACAGCACTTCCCGCTCCCGCACGCAGCGCTCCTGCATGCAGCGCTCTGCGCTGGCGCGCAGCGTTAGCGCCCGCGTGTGGCACTTGGCTTTGGCGCACGGCCCTTAGCACGCGCGCGCACACGCTGATCATCCCGCGCGCGCGCACACGTCGATCATCCCGCGCCCAGCATGCGCGGACCGTACCTGATCCGTCCTGCCTTGGACATGGACCGGCACGTGCGCAGTCTGCCGTGAATCACCACCGACAGTGGCAATGGCCTAATAGATTAGGTATTTGGGCATCGCTACCCATTATGACTCAGTTATTAAAAATGTTGTGAGCCGAAATACAACGAACACGCCCTCCCAATAAGCACGCAGGCCTCTGGGCAGGGAATGCCGTCTAGTTAGGGCCCTAACACTAAGAGACAAAGGAAAAAAAAACACAATATCACTTGATTCTCAAATTTCAGTCCTTTTGTCCTCTTGGGCATGCTGTCCTTATATAGGGCCGAGGCATGGCCAATTGGGCTGAACAGGAGGGAACCGTCTCGAGACAAGTGGGTCTCTTAAAATGACAATGGTTGTGATTCGTTCTAATATAACTGTTATAACGTTACTAAAAAAGACAACTTTCTATTATTATATGAACCATCTTTATGTGTAAATTTGTGGATAATACAACGATCTAAACTTCCACTTATTTTGGTGTCTCACTCTCCTTCTTCTTCCTCTCTTCTCTTCTTCTTTCCTTCTACTTCTTTCTTGTTCCTGATTTATCTAAGTTCCATGATCTTTTACAGGAGGACCATTGACTATCACTGTGCTCGCCCATTGCCAGCATCGTTGATATCCCCACATCCTGTTACTGAACCTTCATTTGCTGCCCCTGCTAGGCTGGTTGTTATCCACCATCAGCCGCCTAATGTTGTTCACCTGTCGAGACCAATCTGCGGCCACCGTTTGGGTCGTTTGTGGGCCTCGATCATCCGCGATCGACCACCACTGCCCATCATAATCTCCGATTGCCGCCGTTGCTCATTTGGTATCAGATGATGGTGTTATCATATGGGTAGCCCTATTACCACCCCTTCTTTTCACCATTATCGTTGATCAACAGTTGCGACCGTTCAACTTATGCCGTAAGTAGCCCTCCGCAGCCCTTTTAACCCTTCCGCAAGGATACACCATAGCAGCTATGGTGCCCTCTGCCACCTCGATCGCCATGATACCTGCCAGTGAGCTTGAGATTCTTGGCACCTTGAGAACCGTTTGAGGCCCATCGTGTTCCCTTGCGACCTGCGCCAAGGTCACAATGATTTTAACCACGAGTCAGGCCGTGCTAGCCACAAACACCCGCATGCACCAGCTGACCACAGACATCCCTACTGAGTGTTGTTGCCCACTGCATCAATTTCTGGTGACACCTACTAATGGGCACACCTAACGTGTAGCCACTTTACCGGCTCGACAATCATGTTAAAAGTTCTTGATGTCCTGGACGTGGACAACGGACAGCACGGGACCAATTTTGTCTCGTCTGATGTCCAGAATTAGTGTAGGGACGAAGGACAGGACACAATTTTTGTCCGATAGTACGGAAACTGTTCCATCCAGTCCTCTCGGGACAAATTTTCCTACAGTCTAGGAAAAAACTGTCGCGTCCCTCATCTAGGACAAAAAAAACTGTTTTATATTTATAATATATTATATAGATTTTTCTAAGTTTTATAGGGAAATATAGAGGAGAGAGAATACTAAGGGACATATGTATAGTTATTTGTAAATAATTATACAGGTACTTTAATTCAAATTGTCATAGGGAGGCCACGTGGCTACATCTCACATCCGGTGGTTTTTCGTCCAAATTTGTCCGTCCACCATCCGAGACCTCTGGACGGATGCTTTTTTTTGTTCCATGGGACACAAATCGTCCCATCCGGTGGTCCCTAGGACCAATTTTTGTCTCAAATTTTGTCCATACCCTTGGACGAGATGACTTTTTGTCCCGGGACAAAAAAATCATCTCGTCTGTGTCCCTGCACTATAACAGTGTGTGACGCTCACAGCACCAGCTTGAACCTCATTGCCTTCCAACAATCGCTCCCTCGACTGCAAGTGCCCGATTACCACTTCCTCTAGTTGCACATTCAAGGCCTTTGCACGACAAATTAATCTTCTAGGCTGACGACCTCAGGTCACGCTATCTCGCCGCTCCCTTCACTTTTTACAGATTAATTAGATGTTTCAGTGCCATCCTCGCTGCTCTTTTGTCACAGAGTTATATCGTAGGTCTTGCCACTCTCAAGAGACAAGTGCACACTGTATTAGGTGTTGGACTAGGTTTGCTAATGAGGACGGCTGGGGACACATAAGGGCAATGATTGCCTCCCTACTGTGTCAGCGTTCGAGCAGGTCCATCGGGTCATTGGGAGTATGTCCGACTTTAGACCCCTCATGTCCATCTTTCAGTCCTATCAACTTAATTGCCAACCTCAAAGTGCTATTTTGTGCTTTCTAAACAATTGCATCATAGTGTCATTGCATCTCCTACGCCCGCCACTACGGTGTAACATGTGACATTAATCCCCAGCCCATCATGATACATTAATCTCTATCTCTATCTCTTTATCTATCTCTATCTCTATTTGTACATGTACTATGATTTCTATCTCTAGCATCATCTCTATAGATATCTCTATATCTTTCTTGATCTCTAGCTCTATCTCTATCATTATCTCTATCTTTAACTTTAATATTATCTCTCTCTCTCTATCTCTATATCTTTCCCTATATCTACCTCTACTTCTATCCTGGCTCTGTCTTTATATTCATCTCAATCTCTATTTGTAATTCTATCTCTCTATATATTTGTATCTCTATCTCTATCTCTAATTCTATATCCTTTCGTATCTTTGAACTATCTATATTTTGATCTCTATCTCTATAGCTATCTCTAACTCTGACCCTATTTAGATCCATCTCTCTACCTCTACCTCTACCTCTATATCTATCTCTGTCTATATAGTTATCTCTATCTCTATCTCTATCTCTATCTATATGTCTATCTCCATCTTTATATCTTTCTCTATCTCTACCACTAGATTTATTCTTATATCTATCCATATATCTATCTCTATCTGTATCTCTATATCTATCTCTATCTGTCTCTATCTCTATATATACCGTTATCTATATCGCTAGCTCTATCTCTATCACTACCTCTATATCTATCTCCATCTGTATTTCTGTATCTATATTTATCTCTATTTGTTTCATTATGTCTATATCTATACATATCCGTATCTCCATTTCTTTGTCATTCTCTATCGCTATATCTATCTCTAGTTATATCTCTCTCTATCATTATATCTATCTCTATCTTTATATCAATCTCTATGTGTCTTTATCTCTATCTCTATCTTTATCTCTATCACTATTTCTATTTTTTCCCTCCAACGCTATCTTTAGCTCGATCCCAATCTCAATATCTAACACTATCTCTATCTCTATCGCTATCTTTATCTCGATCCCAATCTCTATCTCTAACCCTATCTCTATCTCTAACACTATCCACATCTTAATATCTAGATGTATCTCTATCTTTATATTTATATTTATCGCTCTCACTATCTCCATCTCTATATCTTTCTCTAGCTCTTTCTTAATCTTTATTTCTTTCCCTATCTATATCTCTATCTCTCTGTATCACTATCTCTATCTCTGTCTTTTTTAGATATGTATCTCTATTTCTACCTCTATCTGTAGCTATATCTCTATCTTAATATCTTTCACTATCTCTGTCTCTATATCTATCTCTACCTCACTTTCTTTTTTTATTTAGATCTGTATCTATATCTCTACCTCTTTCTCAATCTTTGTTTCTAACATTATCTCTATCTCTATATGTATCTGTTGCTCTATGTCTTCATGTATCTCTATCTCTATGCATATCTCTATCATGATCTCAATCTCTATATTTATCTCTTTCCCTATCTTTATCCTTATCTCTATCCCTATCTCAATTGGAATCTCTATATCTTTATTTCTATCTCTATCTCTATCTCTATGTCTATCTGTATCTCTATATCTATCTCTATCTCTATCTCTATCCATATCTCTATCTCTCTCTATCTCTATTTTTATATGTATCTCTATATTTATCTCTATCTCTATCTCTAGCTCTGTCTCTACCATATCTCTATCCATATCTCTATCACTATCTCTATCTCTGTCTTTATTTTCATCTCAATATATATATATATATATATATATATATATATATCTCTATCTCTATCTCTATCTCTATTTCTGTTTATATATCTGTCTTCTCTATCTCAATCTCTATATGTATTTGTGATGGCGCAGCGCAGCCCGAGCCCCCAGAAACGTCTTTGGAGATGTCACCATTGTGATCAACATTGCCGTCGGTTCGTGTTCAGCCCACCTGGCAAGCCAAGCCAAAGGTATGTACGCCGGGATTCAAGTATCTTGGGTAAGGGGCTTGTTATCGTTTTGTGTTTCTTTCCTTTCTGGTCTTTTTATCTCTCGCTCCCCATCTTTTATTCACATCTTACTCGTTGTAGTGAGGGGAATCCAATCTATAAGGAATTCCCCTCCACGACCCTTCAAGGGAAGACAATTCCCTCCTATCTCCTTTTCTTTCCTCATCCTTTCTTTTATTTCCTTTTTGGGTTAGGCCTTTTATGTTAAGGCCCATCTAACTCCCCTTATAAAAGGGACCATATGGTGCCCTAAACACTTCATCTCTCGTTTATTTTGACAAAGTTGATTTTTCAAAGAGAATTGTTGAACGAGGAGGTCACCGCTCGCGGTCGAGAAGAAAGAAGGAGGAGAAAGAAGGAGAGAAGAGGATAAGGAAGAGAGAAGGGAGAAGGGAAGGAATTGCCACCGACGCTCTAGGCCTCGCAGCTGATCGTGCGACTGGCTGCCTGTCGCCGTGCCAACAACGTCCACCGAGCGCATCAGCCGCCCGTGCCCTCGCGCCCAGCGCTGTTAGTGGCCCGCGGCCTCGCATGGCACGGAACCGTCACTGCACGCGAGTGCGTGACGTCATCCCGGAGCTCCTCGCCGCCTCCCCTTCAGATCCGCCATGCCCGCTGCCATTCAACGCAGTCGCTTGCCACCGACCGAGTTGCACCGGTCACATTCCTTACGCACACTTCCACCGTGGACGGCTCCAACAGCCCGTACCTCCGTCACCTTCACGGCTTGCTGCCGTTGCTCCGCTCCTGCACTGATCACCCGCGTCGCACTTGCGCCCTCCGCCAACTGTTTCACCGGTGTTCCTTGCCCTTGACGCTGCCGCCGGCCTACATCGCGCCCTCGCGCCGCCACACGCTCACCTTGCACTTCCCTCGCTCGTGAGCGACCGGGTGTATGACCGAGCATAACGACCGCTGCCCACTCTCGACACCTCGCCGTCTCTGCTCATGGCCCGTCAGCCCGCGTGTGGCAATCGGCACCTGCTGCGCCACCCCACTGCCCAGTCATTCCACGTGTCGTGCTTGCCCAGGACTGCTAGCGCTCGTCAGCCATCCCGCCATGCCCGTCATCCCGGATATTGATCGTGTTTATGCCCATCGACTTTGTCCATACTGCACCCGAGCGCGTCTCTCACCTCTAGCTGAGCTCCTGCTCCGCGCGCGCCAACCATCCTGTCACCCACATCACTGCGCTCGGATGACACCGAAGCGAGGAACGGCGGTCGATGAACCCCAACGACCGATAACTCTTGGCTCTCTTTAGGGGAAAAATCCTCATACCCCGACATGCCGAGGTAAAAAAAATATATATTAAAAAACACTTCATACACTTCATACACCTTACACCTTACACCTTACACCTTACACTTCACACCTTACACTTCACACACTTCATACACTTCATACACTTCACACACTTCACACCTTACACTTCACACCTATTATAATAATACAGTATTGAAAATACACTTCACACCTTACACTTCACACACTTCACACCTATTATAATAATACAGTATTGAAAAAGACACATATAATAGTATACATAAGACATAACAAATAACCTTACCCCATATTTTATTTCCATCTCTATCTCTATCTTTGTCTATATCTCTACCTCTATCTCTATCGCTATCTCTATCTCTATGACTATCTCTCTCTATTTATATATATTTATCTCTATCTATATCTCCATCTCTATCTCTATCTCTATTTCTATCCCTACCTATATCTCTATTTCGTTATCTCTTTCACTATCTCTATCTTTATTTCTATCTCTATATCTTTTTGTATCTGTTCTCTTTCTCTATCTCGGTCTTTATCTTTATTTATATATGTATCTCTATCTATGTCTTTAGTTCTTTATGTCTTGATCTCTATTTCAATCTCAATCTGTATCTCCATCTCTATTTTTATTTTTATCTCTATCTAAATCTCTCTCTATTTCTATCTCTATATACCTATATTTATATTTTTCGCTATCTCTATCTCTTTTACTATCTCTATCTTTTTTTCTGTCTCTGTCTTTCTCTTTCCTGCTCTCTCTCTCTCATTCCTGCCCTCCCTCTCAATCCTACTTATTGCCTTTTCTATCCTAATCTTGATTTCTGGATCATTTTCCCTCACTTGGTCTCTATGTGGCTCTTTTGCTCTTCCAATATTGCTCTTGCTCAGCTTTTTAATCTCATGTGCCCTATCTTCTACTTGTTCCTCTGTCTCTTGCACTGTGTTTCCCTTTGTCTTTTTCTTTTTTGCTGTTTCGCCCTTTATCCCTCCCTCTCCTCTGTCTCGCTGTTGTCTCTCTGTTGGTTTCTCTCTCTATCCTTCATTCTCTATCTCTCTCACAATCTCTCTCTCACACAGTCTAATGAAATCTCTCTCTTACAAACTCTCTCTCTCACACACAAACCCTTGGTCGCTCTTTGTTTGTGGCTCGCTCTAGCTGTGTCTCTCTCTCTTACAAACTCTCTCACGAACTCCCTCTTCCAAACTCGCTCTCTCACGAACTCTCTCCCTCACACATTCTAACAAACTCTCTCTCTTAAAAACCGTTGCTTGCTCTCTGTTTGTGGATTGTTCTAGCTGTTGCTCTCTCTTGCCGAAGACGGCGGCTACGTGGGGGAAGGCTAATCAGCACTGGGAGCAACAACAACAGTCATGGGCTGGTACATTTTTTTCTCGCTCACTCTCTCCTGCTCTTTCTCTTTGTCAGTCTCTCTGTCATGCTGTTTCTCCGCTTCCTCTCTCTTCTTTGTCACTCTCTCGCGCCCTCATTTTCTCCTTTTTGCCCTCGTTTCTTCTCTTTGAATCTTTGCTTTTCAGTTTTGGTCTTGCTCTCTTCTGTTGTCTCGAGGTCACTCGCTCTCTTTCTCTCTCACCCTCTCCCTCAATCTCTCTTTGTCTCTCTCTCTCTATCCCTCTGATAACTTACAAGTTATAATACAAAATTGATGAATATTAAATAAAAATATGTGTATTATTGCCCATATTTGCATGTTATTATAATTAAACAAACATAAATAGCTTGCACTATGGTTTGATGATGTATTTTTAATTTTTGAGTATTTTTACATGACATCTTGACCTTAGTGAATTAGAAGATACTTTTGCACAGCACAGAATACTTGGCTAGAGCCTATTAAGGCATTTACTAATTTTTCTAGAATTTTTCCATATTGTTTTATAATTTTCTGGCCATTATATATCCAAAAAATAGTTTTTAGAGTTAATAGAATATATTTTATGATTTTTATTGGCATTTAAAAATGCATTTTAGCAAACTTAAACAACGTCCACGTTAGTCCACTCAAATTTGGCAAATGATTGGCTGCTATATGGCATCGCAATCCGCGATGCCATAATTCGGCAATCATCGCTTTCTTTTATATATGTATATGTATATACGTGGCGTGGGTAGCTTGAGGTGGCTTACCTTGTCTTTTTTGTGCAATAAATGCATGCAGTGATTTGTTATGCATGCTTATTAATTAATTCAAGTACCTTTTTTATTACAAGGCAGCTCTGACGCAGATTGAGTGACGTGGCCTTCTCCTAGTCATTTAAAAGGTATTCTATTCTCTCTTGTCTAACGGCCAATGATTGCAGTATTTTTAGCGCTCAGGCGACGTGGTTGCATGTGATCCGATGGTGGAGAAACAAGAAATAAAGGTGGCGAATCAGAAAGTGCCATTTTATCTTGGCAGAGAAAAAAAATTGATCTAAGGGCTGAGATTAATAGAGATTAAAATGCTGATATCTTCAAATCCAACTATCCGATTGCGCCCAAATTTTGAGTGTAGGTTTATCTTTTCACCCTCTACAATCCAGAAGGTTGTAAAATGGAGGTCAAGAGAAGGGGAAGATCACCAAGGAAGCCCTCTCCAACTAGTTTTGGCCTAGAAAGACACATGAGCTGCTTCTGAAGTTGACATCTCTTGATTCATGGATTGAATTTGTCAGTTTTGTTTTCACTCTTTGAACATCTTGAATTCTTTTAGAACGCCAAGGCATGGGTGAAATGTACATGCCCTTGGAGGTGAACTAAATTGTGATTATCATTGCATTTTGGTTCTGTTTCAAGATCTGAGTCTATATTTCCATTTCTAAGCTATTTCTCATCTCATCTGATACCTTAGATCCATAGATCGAAGTTGAATTTCACCCACAAATATTTTTTCCAATTTTTTCACTTTCCACTTCTAGGTTATCTTGCCTACTTTCTCTCTCTGGATTTGGAAATTAATTGTTGAAAAATGCAATTCCATATCTATGAAATCTAAATCCAAGACTTCACTGAAAAATTTGTCCATCTTGAAGTCTAATTTATAAATCAATTACTTTGTTTAATATTTCCCAATTTAAATACATAAAACATTTTGTGGATAAATCACATTTCATTGCATTGAGTGTTTAGATTTTTTTTGACATAAGTACGAAATCATCAATTCTCCAATGCTCTAAAAGAAAATATAAATTCCAATATAAAGAGTCTTAATACCTTTCAGTAGTTACAAAATAAAACTAGACATAACAAGGGCTCACTAAGTACATAATTAATTCATTCTTGAAATTAATTCATAAAAAATAGAATGAAAAAACCTTGAGAAAGTGACTTCCTTTGGTTCGACCCCTTTCTCGTCCTATACATTCTAGTTGTGATTACGGGTAAATAGTACAAATTTATTGCATAAGCCTAATTCTAACAACACTATTAATTGAACTTGATTACCCAATTTTAGGCTTATCACCCTCTCTCTCTATCTATGTCCTTCTAGCTTACCCTCTCTTCCTCTCATTCACCCTCTCTCTCTTCCTAATTTATTTTCAACTCTCGATCTCTGATATTCAGAGCAAATTGATCAGGGAGAGGAGAGGGAGAGGTGATAAATGAGGACGGCGATAGAAGGAGAGAAGAAATGAAATAGTGCATGGAGTGGGTGAGAGACAAAAAAGATGCCTGTGTCAGAGCAAAATATTACAATTAAGTTGGATACAAGTGAGACTAAAGACATGAGATAGTAGATGGAGACATGGGAGATAGATCTGAGAGTCCAGAGAAGATAGAGATGTGAAACTAAATATGAGAAATCAAGTGGAAGTGGTCAAAGAAATGAGCAAGAAGTGGGATGCAGAGAGCAAGCGAGAAAGGGAGATCATCATAACCACATACGGGAGAAACGAAAGAGAAAAGAAAGATGATACTTGACTCTGCAAGATATGTGAGACAAAAATGAGAAACAAGATGGCCAGGTATAGGAGAGAGACACACAGTTCAGAGAGAAACAAGTTTGGTGAGCAAGGAAGGAGAGAAACAAGTCTGGCTCTTCTCCCTCGTTCGTCATCTTTCTCTTTTTATGTCTCACTCTCTCTCCCTCTTTCGTCGTTGCTCTCTCTCCATCCCTCTCCCTTACCCTCTCTCTATCTCTCTCACCCTCTTTCCCTCTCCCTTACCCTACCTCTGTCTCTCTCCTTCTCTCTTGTCTCTCTAGATCTCTTTGTCTAGGGCTCTCTCCATCTTGCTCTGTGCCTCTCTTTACATCTCTCTCTTAGGCTCTTTCTCTTTCACATTATGTGTCTCTCTTAGGCTCTCTACCTAGCTCTCTCACTATATCTTTTTTTTCTGTCTCACTGTCTCTCTCCCTTTCTCTCTGCATCTCTCTTTCCTTCCATCTCCCTCTCTCCGAACAGAATAGCAAGCCTTTGTAAGCTGGAAAGCTGGGATTCCACTTGGCAGATCCTGGGCTCTAGTCAATAGATAGTGGTCGCTTGTTGCACGGAAACTAGGTACAGAATGGGCTACTACTATTTAGGAATTGAGTGGCTCAATTATTTAGGCAATATCAGGTCTCTATGAGGCAAATATTTGGGCCAAAAACTAAATTTTAAGTAGCTCATATTCAGCCTTACTGGGCCAAGACGTTTGCAGCTCTTGGGTTCATACATTAAGCCTCCAATGTCTTAATACTAGGTGGCCAAATATTGGGACTTTATTATGATGATATTTGGGTCGTAGTTATAGTTCATGGATGCGGACGTAATGGTTTTTTCATCCCACTACACAAAAATGTCATGTCTCTGAGGTTGGACCCAAACCGGAATGGAAATTCATCCTGAGAAGAATGGACGGCAGGATTTTTGTCCATTAGGATGCAAAAATCGTCCCGATGAAAAAACCATCCCATCTGCGTCCTTAGACTGATTGTGAACGTCGGACGGCACGATCTTCCTCCCGTCCCATCCATTGTTCCCATCCTGGATGATTCGGAACTATACTAGTGCAGGGAAGATGGAGGGAAGATTTTTTCATCCTAGGATGAAAAAATTCATCTCGTCTATGAGGTTGGATGAAAATTAAGACAGAAGTTTATCCCAAGACGAACGTACAGGACGGTTTTTGTCCACTCGGATAATATTGTCCCGTCTAGAGGTCTCGGACGAAAAAACCATCCCCTCCACATCCCTAGACTAATTCTTGACGTCAAGTGGGACAATATTTCTCCCGTCCCATCCATTGTCAACATCCGAGATGATCAGAAACTATAGCGGTAGTATGATGTAACATGACGTGTCGGGATTAAACAGCTCGTGTTACACCACAAAGGAGGGCACCTAACCAGTAGAGCGGTGACAACACCCTAAATTCTGTCTTTATTTCATGCTATTAGCACAATTTTATGTAGTTAAAGAGCTTAAAATAAGGTTGTTATCATTGATTTACATGAAAATACTGTTTCCAAGTGATTTCTAATTTTTCCCTAATTTTCTGTTAATTCTATCAATTTTAAGAGATTTATTTGAGCTTGAAATGATCCTCTTTGAATGAAAACGACAAGTTTAATATTTAATTTTGTGATTTATCAGTAAAGGGATGAATCAAAAAAAATTCTAGAATTTTCTAGGATTTTTTAGGATTTTTCTGAGATTTATTTGAAGAATAAATACGTTTTTTAAAAGAAAAAAAGAGTATTAACATTATTTTCAAACATTGAAGGGCCTTTTTGTAAAGTTTTGTTGCAATGATACCCTCAAAACAGCTCTCGGTCATGGTTGCAGGCGTAAAGATATGATTTAAAATGTTATGGGGTTTTATTGCAATTATTTAATATATTTTTAATGCTTTTAGGAGAAACCAGATGAGAGAGAGTGCGCAAGGGGCATATACACAATTACTTTTGGGCAGCGTCCAGCAGCAATTCCAGGCTTTTTAAGGACTTTTCTACAAAAAGGAGGATTCAAAATGCGCCAGCCAATGAGAGAGCGACACGTCATGGCGTGTTTAAAAAAGACAAATAAATAAATCAATTTAAATCCAATGGATTCAATTGGTTTAAAATTGATTTCTTAATAACTTTTGATCCTGAAGTCCGATTGAGATGATTTTTTTATGGATCTATTCATCTTGATCCCCTCTTTCTATCTTACGTTGGATCATTTAGATCCATTCTACATTAATAGATAAATATTAATTACTAAATGGGGGTAAAATGGTATTTTTACCATGTAACCTAAGTATAAAAGCTAAATTTGGAGAGGGGGAGCTCATTCTTGATGGGTCTTTATCACAGCTGCAAGACAAAGAGGAGCCCCAGCCTGGATCAACCTGTTTGGTACATTTCCCTTCATTGTATTTGAATTTTGGTGCATTTTGAATAAAATTAGTCCAATTTCTTGATTGATCTTCTTGATTCTGGTCTGAAATTCTAAATCGCTTGGCTTGAGCGGCATGTACAAGCTCTGATTAGGATTATAAGGAGAAATTGAGAGATTTAACTAGGTATTCAACCGCATTCCCAAAGAAAACTCTAAAAAAAACTTTAAATTCTAGGGTATTAAAATTTTGTTTTTTTAATTTATTATCTAATGTTTTAGTCAGTTCTGAATTATCAAATCTACAAAAACAAACCAACCAAATCAAAACTTTCTTCTTAATCCCTCTAAAGTGAATTCCTTGATCCTCTCATTTGGATCAATTAATTCAACTTAGAGTTCCCTCAATTCCTCTACTCTTCTCATCTCTTCTACCTCCCTTTCTAAATTCCCTTTCTAATTATGTTAATTTTATCTTCATTGAAGATCAAGTTAGTCCTAATTACTAAGAAAATCATCGAATTGAACTCCTTACTAGCCTCCCTTGGACGATACCTCCACTCATCATTGTGCATCTTAAGTGAGGTTTCATAAATTTTATTATATAAGCTCAAATTGACAACGACAAGGGTTTAAAATTCCATAAAATTTACCCCTATTTTTGGCTTATCAAGTGGCGGCGTAGGGCAGCCGCATCACCAATGGTGGCAGGGTGAGGTTCGGCTTTAGATTGCTATAGGCGACAAAGATAGGCATCGGCGGTAATAGCGGCGGCTTATCTTCTTGTGGCGGCATGTACTTTGTTGCGGTGAACTGGCAACGGCAGTTCATCTGGCGGGTATCTCCCTTGAAGCTACTCTAGTAAACCATAGCAGAAGGCATGGGATGGCGCAAAGGCACAACGGCACAAGGCAGATGTAACATGGTATGCATCAGACTTCAGTGACAATGATGTTAGGCGTCACTAGGATGACGTCGGTTGTGAGTGTGATGGGGGACCATCGCACTGACCAAGCCATAGAACACCATCAAACCTCATCATGCAGCTCAAGCCCACGTCCACGACCCTCACTCAAGTACTCGACACCATCAATGATTGTGGGCTATGCATTTATTTCTTGTGTTTCTATTATTCTGAACAATTTGGGTTGTACCGCTGTGTTTTGGGCACATCCCATGTAATTTTTTTTTCAGGTTGTTTGATGTACATTTTAGGGGAAACCACCCACAACACAATTTTCCCCTATTTTGGCTCCACTCAGGCATCCTTTGTCCCCTATATAAAGGGAAGGTATGCCCCAAGGAAGCCTTGGAGTACAATTGAAAAGAGTGAAAGTTCATCTTTGATTGGGCTCCCGCCTCCTCCCTTTGGGAGATTATCTTTACAGTTTTCTAGCCTAGCATAGATCATGGGATCGCCTACCACGACGCCCTGCCCATGTCGAGAATCCCGTGGAGGAGCCATCGCCATCGCGTCCTAGAGCTGTTGTTGAAAGTCTGCATCAAGAAGGTTAGTTTCTTGATTTGGATCTGATTCAACAAGTGCCAATAACCCTTTTTGTTGGACTGTTCTTGTGATCACTATCGTCGCGGCTGTTGCCATCGTCGTCCTCTTTGCTGCTGCCGTCACCGCCATTGCCGCCGCTACCTCTACCGTAGCCATTTTCTGCCTCGTTTCACCAAGAAACCTTTCCTTGGGTGGAGGACATTCCAATAACATTGTTCTTGCACCTTTCTTGGAGCTTCTTGGAGTTTTCTTGGAGCTGCTTGGAGCAGATTCAAGAAAGCCCTTCTCTTGAAGTTTTCGTGGAGCTTCCTGGAGCATATTCAAGAAAAGGCCCTCTCTTGGAGTTGTCTTGAAGATTCATGGAGCAGATTCTAGAAAAGGCCATCCCTTATAGCTTTCTTGAAGCTTCTTGGAGCATATTCAAGAAAAGACATTTTCTTGGATCTTTCTTGGAGTTTGTTCAAGGAGATTCAAGGAAACACCCTTTATTGGAGTTTATTGGAGCTTTCTTGGGACCTCTTGGAGGAGATCAAGAACAGCCTGCAAGAAGCACACAGGCATCCTGCTCACCATCGTCTTGCCTATTTTTGGGCCATCGCCTCTTCAACTCGCCGCCAAGGACACGTGGATAAGCAATCCCCCCAGGTTCTAGCATTTTCCCCCTCTATAAATTGTGGTATTATTACTTCTTTTAGTGCCGTCTTCCGCTACTTGCTCCGCTGCACAGATTTTACCAACGATTTATTAGGATTAGCCACCTTGTGTCGCGAGGTAGGGTTTTATTATGATAACTGTTAGGTCACCTATCAATATAGGTCGTGGACGCCTTTGGGCACGTCGTGCCCCTCACCACGTAGACATCTAATTGATCCTAAGGGGTCATTAGGAGTCTGGCTGAACTGGTCCACTCTCAATCCTTTAGTCGATCGACCACCCAATCAGCAGATTGTCATAACATTTCTCAT
Organism: Wolffia australiana; assembly: GCF_029677425.1. NCBI lineage: Eukaryota > Viridiplantae > Streptophyta > Magnoliopsida > Alismatales > Araceae > Wolffia > Wolffia australiana. Next base: position 1,254,360 of record NC_135852.1, on the reverse strand, counting down.
TGATTTTACTCAAAAGACTGCATCATTTGTAAGCATTTCCTTCCTTGACCGTTCAAGAAGGCATCGGTAGTGTTGTAACACGAGCCATTTGGCCCTGCCGCTCTTGGTGTTACATCAAAGTGACTACTAAAGCTAGCTATTGGCGTACGGAGGTAGGCATCGGCACTGACAGTAGTGGCTGTTCTTCTTGAGGTAGCATGTACTTTGCGGCGGTGACCTGGCAGCGGCGGGTCATCCGATGATTGCTCCCCTTGAAGCTACTCTAGAGAGCACTAGGTGGGGCTAGGCAGAGGTAGGCGCAGCAGGACAGGTGAACATGGTGGTCCAGGAGGGGCAGCAGTACATGTAGGCACTACACTATAGGTAGGTGCGGCGGTGTAGGTAGGCACGGCGGTGTAGGTAGGTGTGGTGGTGCATGTACGAATGATGGCGCATGTATGCATGGTGGCACGATTAGATGCGGCGGTGAGTGTAGGCACGACGGCATGATTAGGTACGGCGGCGAGTGTAGCCGCAGCCGCACGGTTAGGCGCGGTAGTGCGGTTAGGCGTGGCACCGACTGTAGGCACCGTACAGGTAGGTGCAGCACCGGGTGTAGGTGTTGTGTAGGTAGGTGCAGCGAAGGGCTTGGTAGCACGGGCGATGGTGAGAACGGTGGCGAGCGCTGGTAGGTGCGATAGAGCGGGTAGGCATCACGGCGGGTGTGACTGTGGGCATGGAGACAGGACATGGCTACGGCTGCAACTGTTTTGGATGCGGCTGTGGCAACGGCAGTAACTGCTACGGCTACAGCTACTGCTACTACTGTTGCGGCTGCGCCTATGGCCAATTGTCGCCATGCCAGGTGGCAGTTGCTGCTGTAGTAGGGGCTGCGGCTATGGTCGAGACTACGGCTGCAGCTGGGCCCAATGGCCTAGTGATTGTCGGCCACAGCTGGTGACGGTCAGCCAAGGACGATAGTTGCTCCCGCCGGCACGGCCATGGCATGTGCCTATGGTAGTCTACAGCCACGTCCGCATGAGACTACGGCCGCATCCCACTATGGCAGTCACGGCCACGACTTGCGGTTGCAGCTACCACGGTCATGGCTGCAGCTACCGCGGCCGCGGCCGTGGCTTGTGATAAATACAAAATCATAGTAATATATATGTGCAATTCTAGCTAATTTATCTACTTTTATCTTTATCTGGATAAATTATCAAGATTATGTTAATTTGTGAAAAATCATGAAATAAAATAACATTTTTCTAACTCGGCTTTAATTATTGTCATTTGTGGGACTAACCCCACTTAACTCAACGAGTTAAGTGGAATGAATCTCACTCTCTTCTTAGTCTATGTGGAAGATGCATGAATTAGGTGAAACTTTCATGAATAATGGGTATAATTAAATGGAGGAGAAGCTATTTGGCCAAAAGGAGCAGGCCCAGCCACAACCTTGGGCCAAGAAAGGAGGCCCAAATCAAGACTGATGGCTCCAGTCTAAAGGCCCACTAAGGAAGCTCAACTAAGCCCACTATGAGAGGCATCTTGGGCCAAATAAAGGAGGGCAAGTTGAAGGTCCAGTCATGATTATTTATGACCATTTCAGGTGCTTGGGTGCTGATTGGAGGACACCCTTGGACGTGGCTCCAACCCAGAGCAGAAGATCAAGCCATTCAATCCATAAAAATATCAGGAAGTGCCGTTTTGATAAGCCATAAAAGTCTAGCTATTTTTTGGTGATCAAAAACTATGTTTAGATATGTCGTTATTTAGGGATTTTTCGAGCTTAATCACTAAAATTTATATATCCCTTAATACTTGACTAAGGGGTCGAACCCTAGGGAGGCGATGGAAAATATTCAGTTTTCTTTCTGATTAGGGTTTTCAGTTGTTTTGAATTATATTTGTAATTTTGTTTAGTGAATTTGAGATCTAATTTGATTAAGTGTTTCGTATTTAATTTGATTTATTTCACTATTTTTGGCAGAAGACGTTTTACTAATTTTTTAAGAATAAAAGAAACTAATTTTTATGGGATTTGTAGAGCATCTTTATAACATTTTTATTTTATCCTATTTATTTCAAAATTGTAGATATGTCCTAAAACGGCAAATCGTGAATTCGATTTATCATTTGAAAGCAAATACCAGTGTCACGCTCTAAATGACAAACCAAAAGGGCATTGTTTATGCATTCAAAAGGGCACCAAATGGCACCATTATGCCTTTGCTTTCAAAAGGGTCCCAATCTCTGTGTGCTGCGCCTTGACAGGCCACCAAATCATGGTGTTCTGCCTCGCACAAAGCACCAAAAATGCACTGTTTAAGCAGCTAAATGTTCTTTTACACCTTGACAAGTCCACTGTTCTGTTCTGATATACTTAGAGCAAAAAAATACTAGTCTCTCGCTTTAAATGACATGCAAAAAGGCATTGTTTAGGCATTCAAAAGGCCACCAAATAGCACCATTCTGCCTTTGTTTTCAAAAGGATCTCAATCTCTATGTGCTGCCCCTTACCAAGCCACCAAATCATCGCATTCTTCCTCGCACAAAGCAGCACAATTGCAGCGTTTTAGCACCAAAATGTTATGTTCTGGCTCGCACCAGTCCAGTGTTCTGTTCTGATATCATTGGAGCAAGCAATTCCCAGTGTTCTGCCTCGCACAAAGCAGCAAAATTCCAGCGTTTTAGCAGCTAAATGTTTTGTTCTCGCTCGAACAAGCCGGGTGTTCTGTTCTGATATCATTGAAGCAAGCAAATCCCAGTGTCTGGCTGTAAATGATAAGCCAAAAGGTATTGTTTAGGCATTTAAAAGGCTACCAAATGGCACAGTTATGCCATTGTTTTCAAAAGGATCCCAATCTATGGGTGCTGCACCTTACCGGGCCACCAAATCATGGTGTTCTGCCTCGCACAAAGCAGCAAAATTGCAGCGTTTTAGTAGCTAAATGTTTTGTTGTGGCTCGAACAAGTCTAGTGTTCTGTTCTGATATCATTGGAGCAAGCAAATCCCAGTGTCTGGCTCTAAATGACAAGCCAAAAGGCATTGTTTAGGCACTCAAAAGGCCTCCAAATTGCACCATTCTGCAAATGTTTTCGAAAGGATCCCAATTTATCTATGTGCGATGCACCTTACTGAGCCACCCAATTATAGTGGTCTTCCTCGCACGAAGCAGCAACATTGCAATATTTAAGCAGCTAAATGTTCTGCTCCGCCTCGTACAAGTCCAGCGTTCTGTTTTGATATCATTGAGCAAGCAAATAGGAGTGTCTGGCTCAAATGGCAAACCAAAAGGCATTGTTTAGGCATTCATAAAGCCACCAAATGGCACCATTCTGGCTTCGTTATCAAAAGTATACGAATCTCTCTTTGCTGCGCCTTACCAGGCCACCAAATCATGCTGTTCTGCCTCGCACAAAGCACCAAAAATGTACTCCTTAAGTAGCTAAATGTTCTTTTCCGCCTTGACAAGTCCACTGTTCTATTCTGATATCATTGGAGCGAGCAAGTCGCCGTGTCTGGCTCTAAAAGACAAGCCTAAACGCATAGTTTAGGCATTCAAAAGGCCACTAAACGGCTCCATGCTGCCTTTGTTTTCGAAAGGATCCCAATTTCTATGTGCTACGCCTTACGAGGACACCAAATCAAGGTGTTCTTTCTCGCACAAAGCAGCAAGATTGCACTATTTAAGCAGCTAAATGTTCTCTTCTGCCTTCAACAACTCCAGCCTTGTGTTCTGATATCATTGGAGCAAGCAAATCCCAGTGCTTGGCTCTAAATGACAAGCAAAAAGGAATTGTTTAGGCATTCAAAAGGCCACCAAATAGCACCATTCTGCATTTGTTCTCAAAAGGGTCCCAATCTCTGTATGCTGCGCCTTACCAGGCCACCAAATCATGGCGTTCTGCCTCGCACAAAGCAACAAAAATGCATTGTTTAAGCAGCTAAATGTTCTTTTCCGCCTTGACAAGTCTACTGTTCTGTTCTGATAACATTAGAGCAAACAAATACTAGTCTCTCGCTCTAAATGACATGCAAAAAGGCATTGTTTAGGCATTCAAAAGGCCACCAAATAGCACCATTCTGCCTTTGTTTTCAAAAGGATCTCAATCTCTATGTGCTGCCCCTTACCAGGCCACCAAATCATCGCGTTCTTCCTCGCACAAAGCCAGCGTTTTAGCCCCAAAATGTTCTGTTCTGGCTCGCACAAGTCCACTGTTCTGTTCTGATATCATTGGAGCAAGCAATTCCCAGTGTTCTGCCTCGCACAAAGCAGCAAAATTCCAGCGTTTTAGCAGCTAAATGTTTTGTTCTCGCTCGAACAAGCCGGGTGTTCTGTTCTGATATCATTGAAGCAAGCAAATCCCAGTGTCTGGCTGTAAATGATAAGCCAAAAGGTATTGTTTAGGCATTTAAAAGGCTACCAAATGGCACAGTTATGCCATTGTTTTCAAAGGGATCCCAATCTCTATGTGCTACAACTTACCGGGCCACCAAATCATGGTGTTTTGCCTCGCACAAAGCAGCAAAATTTCAGCTTTTGAGTAGCTAAATGTTTTGTTGTGGCTCGAACAAGTCTAGTGTTCTGTTCTGATATCATTGGAGCAAGCAAATCCCAGAGTCAGGCTCTAAATGACAAGCCAAAAGGGCATTGTTTGGGCATTCAAAAGGCCACCAAATGGCACCATTATGCCTTTGCTTTCAAAAGGGTCCCAATCTCTGTGTGATGCGCCTTACCAGGCCACCAAATCATGGTGTTCTGCCTCTCACAAAACAGCAAAAAAGCACTATTTACGCAGCTAAATGTTCTTTTCCGCCTCGACAAGTCCACTGTTCTGTTCTGATATCATTAGAGCAAACAAATACTAGTCTCTCGCTCTAAATGACAAGCAAAAGGCATTGTTTAGGCATTCAAAAGGCCACCAAATAGCAGCATTATGCCTTTGTTTTCAAAAGGATCTCAATATCTATGTGCTGCCCCTTGCCAGGCCACCAAATCATCGCGTTCTTCCTCCCACAAAGCAGCACAATTGCAGCATTTTAGCACCAAAATGTTATGTTCTGGCTCGCACAAGTCCAGTGTTCTGTACTGATATCATTGGAGCAGGCAACGCCTAGTGTTTTGGCAGGTAACTCCCAACTAGCACAAGTATTTGTTTTGGCAGGTAACTGCCTCGCACAAAGCAACACAATTGCAGCGTTTTAGCAGCTAAATGTTTTGTTCTAGCTCAAACAAGGCGGGACATCTGTTCCGATATCATTTAAGCAAGCAAATCCTAGTGTCTGGCTGTAAATGAAAAGCCAAAAGGTATTGTTTAGGCATTTAAAACGCTACCAAATGGCACAGTTATGCCATTATTTTCTAAAGGATCCCAATCTCTGGGTGCTACACCTTACCGGGCCACCAAATCATGGTGTTCTGCCTCGCACAAAGCAGCAAAATTGCAGCGTTTTAGTAGCTAAATGTTTTGTTGTGGCTCGAACAAGTCTAGTGTTCTGTTCTGATATCATTGGAGCAAGCAAATCCCAGTGTCTGGCTCTAAATGACAAGCCAAAAGGCATTGTTTAAGCACTCAAAAGGCCACCAAATGGCACCATTCTGCAATGGTTTTCCAAAGAATCCCAATCTACCTATGTGCGATGCACCTTACCGAGCCACCCAATTATAGTGGTCTTCCTCGCACGAAGCAGCAACATTGCAGTATTTAAGCAGCTAAATGTTCTGCTACGCCTCGTCCAAGTCCAGGTTTCTGTTCTGATATCATTGAGCAAGCAAATAGGAGTGTCTGGCTCAAATGGCAAACCAAAAGGCATTGTTTAGGCATTCATAAAGCCACCAAATGGCACCATTCTGCCTTTGTTTTCAAAAGGCTCCCAATCTCTGTGTGCTGCGCCTTACCAGGCCACCAAATTATGGTGTTCTGCCTCCCACAAGTAGTAAAATTGCAATATTCTAGCAGCTGAATGTTATGTTCGACCTCGCACAAGTCCACCGTTCTGTTCTGATATCATCGGACGAAGCAAATACCAGTGTTAGGCTCTCAATGACAAGCCAAAAGGGCATTGTTTATGCATTCAAATGGCCACAAATTGCACCATTTTGCCTTCGTTATCAAAAGTATACCAATCTCTCTTTGCTGCGCCTTACCAGGCCACCAAATCATGCTGTTCTGCCTCGCACAAAGCACCAAAAATGTACTCCTTAAGCAGCTAAATGTTCTTTTCCGCCTCGACAAGTCCACTATTCTATTCTGATATCATTGGAGCGAGCAAGTCGCCGTGTATGGCTCTAAAAGACAAGCCTAAACACATAGTTTAGGTATTCAAAAGGCCACTAAACGGCTCCATGCTGCCTTTGTTTTCAAAAGGATCCCAATTTCTATGTGCTGCGCCTTACGAGGCCACCAAATCAAGGTGTTCTTCCTCGCACAAAGCAGCAAGATTGCACTATTTAAGCAGCTAAATGTTCTCTTCTGCCTCCAACAACTCCCGCCTTGTGTTCTGATATCTTTGGAGCAAGCAAATCCCAGTGTTTGGCTCCAAATGACAAGGCAAAAGGCATTGTTTAGGCATTCAAAAGGCCACCAAATAGCACCATTCTGCCTTTGTTTACAAAAGGATCTCAATCTCTATGTGCTGCCCCTTACCAGGCCACCAAATCATCGCGTTCTTCCTCGCACAAAGCAGCACAATTGCAGCATTTTAGCGCCAAAATGTTATGTTTTGGCTCGCACAAGTCCAGTGTTCTGTTCTGATGTCATTGGAGCAGGCAACTCCCAGTGTTTTGCCTCACACAAAGCAGCAAAATTGCAGCATTTTAGCAGCTAAATGTTTTTTTCTGGCTCGAACAAGCCGGGTGTTCTGTTCTGATATCATTGAAGCAAGCAAATCCTAGTGTCTGGCTGTAAATGAAAAGCCAAAAGGTATTCTTTAGGCATTTAAAAGGCTACCAAATGGTACAGTTATGCCGTTGTTTTCGAAAGGATTCCAATCTCTTTGTGCTGTGCCTTACGACGCCACCAAATCATGGTGTTCTGCCTCGCATAAAGCAGCAAAGTTGCAGCTTTTAAGTAGCTAAATGTTTTGTTGTGGCTTGGACAAGTCTAGTGTTCTGTTCTGATATCATTGGAGCAAGCAAATTCTAGTGTGTGGCTGTAAATGAAAAGCCAAAAGGTATTGTTTAGGCAATTAAAACGCTACCAAATGGTACATTTATGCCATTGTTGTCGAAAGGATCCCAATCTCTGGGTGCTGCACCTTACCGGGCCACCAAATCATGGTGTTCTGCCTCGCACAAATCTGCAAAATTGCAGCATTTTAGTAGCTAAATGATTTGTTGTGGCTCGAACAAGTCTAGTGTTCTGTTCTGATATCATTGGAGCAAGCAAATCCCAGTGTCTGGCACTAAATGACAAGCCAAAAGGCATTGTTTAGGCATTCAAAAGGCCACCAAACGACACCATTCTATCTTTGTTTTTAAAAGGATCCCAATCTTTGTGTGATGCGCCTTAGCTGGCCACCTAATCGTGGTGTTCTTCCTCACACAAAGCAGCAAAATTACAATATTGACGCAGCCTTAGCATGGGAATAGTGTAGGAACACGACTTGAGTCCACAAACCTTGCTCTACTTGAAGTCGCTGAGTCCTCAATCCACAGAATTAGCTTCTTCAACTCTTGAGTCCACAAGGGGTTGCACTTGAATCCACAAGCACACAAGTAGTCTCTAACAAAGAGAACACTCAAAGGGGAGAAACAACAGTTTCATCAAGTCCTTCCTGCACAAGGAGAGGTTCCCAATGGGCACCTACAACAAAATGAAGCCAAAGAAGTATTGACCTTACAAGATTCTAAAGAAAATTAATGACAATGCATATGTCATTGACCTTCTAGAGGACATGGCAATCTCCAAAACATTCAATGTAGAAGAAGATAACTGGGGGGCGAGTTCTTTTGAAGAAGCGGCGCCTGATGTAGCCCAAAACTCCATCTAGAGGATTCCTATAGAACTGACAGGATCTGCAAAAAGATACTTAGAGCCCCTCAAAATTCTCTGACAGGATTTTCTCTAACAAGATCTTCTGATAGGATCATCTCTGATAGGATTTTCTATAACAAGATCTTCTAACAGGATTAGCTCTGACAAGATCTTCTGACAGAATAATCTCTAACAAGATCTTCTGACTGAATCTCTTGCTAGATTCTTCTTCAGCAAAGACCTTCTTGCGTCGTTTCTTGTTCACCGCCTCCTGGTACTTGGCATAACTTGCAGCAAGAGTGTTATGCACATTGCTATGGACAGACTTGATGTAGTCAGCCATGTTGCTCACCGTTAAGATTTTGCCCTTCTAAAACGGTAGTTGCAAGAATGGGGATTGCTTAGTTGAGCGATTCACCATGGAGTTATAAGAAAACTCAGCTTGTGCAAGTGTGAGATCCCTTGCTTTGGCTTGTATCCAGAAAGACACCGGATAAGGTTTCCCAGTGTTCTGTTGACAACTTCTGTTTGGCCATCAATCTGAGGGTGACATGTTGAGCTGAACTTCAAAATGGTGTTGAACCGGCGGCAAAGTGTCACCCAAAAGTGAGATAGAAACTTAGAATCTCGATCTGAGGTGATCGTCTCCAGCACTCCATGAAGGCGTACAATTTCTTTGAAGAACAGATTGGCCACTTGAACCGCATCATTTGTCTTCTTGCATGGTAGGAAGTGAGCCATCTTGGAGAACCTGTCAACAACAACAAAAACAGAGTCTGCAACTCGTTGTGTGCGGGGTAATCCCAACACAAAGTCCATGGATATACCTGTCCAAGGATGTTCAGAATTTGGCAGAGGAGTGTACAGGCCTGTGTTTTGAGCTTGTCCCTTGCTGCTTTGGCAAATGCTGCAACGTCGGACAAAGTTTTCCACATCCTTCTTCATTTGTGGCCTATTGTATCGTGCCTCAAGCAGCTGGAGGGTCTTGTTGTGTCTAAAGTGACCGTTAAGACCACCAGAGTGCAGCTCCCTCAACAACTTCTCCCTCAATGATGTGCGGGGGACGTACAGCTGATCTCCTCGAAACAAGTAGGCATCCTGAAGATGGAATCTGCTCTTCGCATTTCCCTCAATGCAAGCCTTCCAGATTACGGCAAAATCTTCATCATCTACATACAACTCCTTCAGGTGCTCAAAACCAAACACTTCAATGCGAAGGCTTACCAAACAGGCAATCTTGCGACTTAAAGCATCGGCCACCTTATTTGAAACTCTAGACTTGTGGTTGATGACAAAACTGAAACGCTAGATGAAGGAAACCCAACGTGCATGCATCTGGTTTACTAAGGTTTGGCTATTCAACAACTTCAAAGCTTGATGGTAAGTGGATAATACAAACTCACGTTGGATCAAGTAGTGCTCCCATGTTTGCAATGCTCGCACCACTACATAGAACTCAAGCTCATAGGTGGTCCACTTCTTTCTGGCATCAAAGAGCTTTTCACTGTAAAAAGTCACTGGACGGCCTTCTTAGGATAGTACTGCTCCAACTCCGACAACTGAGGTATCACAATCAACCCATGAAAATTTTTCTTACTTCATACATTTAGTGATTGGAAGCATGATGTTGCTAAAATTCTGAATGAACCGTTGATAAAACGAGGCAAGTCCATGGAAACTTCGTACCTGAAGGATTTTTGTTGGAGCCGGCCAATCCTGAATCGCTTTGATCTTCTCTTCATCAACTTGTATTCCATCTGCATTAACCACATATCTAAGAAAGACTACACTACTAGTCATAAAGCAACACTTCTTAGAATTTATGTATAGTTCATTCCTTTGTAACACAGTTAAAACTTCTTGGAGATGCAACATATATTCACCCTCACTGGTGCTATAGATCAACATGTCAACAAAGTAAACAACCACAAATTTTCCAATAAAGGGTTGTAGTACCTGATTCATCATTCTCATAAATGTGTTGGGAGCATTTTAGCAGCTAAATGTCTTGTTCTGGCTCCCACAAGTCAAGTGTTCTATTCTGATATCATTGGAGCAAGGAAATCCCAGTGTGCGGCTCTAAATGACAAGCCTAAAGGCATTGTTTATGCATTCAAAAGGCGACCAAATGGCACCATTCTGCCTTTGTTTTCAAAAGGATCCTAATCTCAGTGTTTTGCTTCTTACGAGGCCATGAAATTATAGTGTTCTGCCTCACATAAAGCAACAAAATTGTAGTGTTTAAGCAACTAAATGTTATGTTCTGCCTTGGACAAGTCCATCGTTCTATTCTGATACGATTGGACCAAGCAAATTGTAGTGTCTGGCATTCAAAAGGCAACTAAATGGCACCATTCTGCCTTTGATTTCAAAAGGATCCTAGTCTTTGTGTGTTGCGTCTTACCAGGACACCAAATCATGGTGTTCTTCCTCCCACAAAGCAGCAAAATTGCAGTCTTTAAGCAAACAAATAGTCTGTTTTGCCTCGCACAAGTCCTGTGTTTCGTTCTGATATCATTGGAGCAAGCAAATCCTAGTGTTCGGCTCTAAATGACAAGCAAAAGGAATTGTTTAGGCATTCAAAAGGCCACGAAAAAGCACCATTCTTCCTTTGTTTTAAAAAAGATCCAAATATCTGTGTGCTACGCCTTTCCAAGCCACCAAATCATGGTGTTCTTCCTCGCACAAAGCAAGAAAGCTGAGTGTTTAAGCAGCTAAATGTTCTATTTTGCCTCACACAAGTCTAGCGTTCTATTTTGATATCATTGGAGCAAGCAAATACAACTATTTGGCTTCAAATGACAAGCCAAAATGCATTGTTTAGGCATTCAAAATGCTTTCAAATGGCCCCATTCTTTCTTTGTTTTGAAAAGGATTCCAATCTCTCTGTGCTGCGCCTTACGAGGCCACCAAATCAGGGTGTTCTTCCTTGCACAAAGCAGCAAGATTGCAGTGTTTAAGCAGCTAAATGCTCTTTTCTGCCTCGCACAAGTCTAGTGTTCTGTTCTGATATCATTGTAGCAAGCAAATTCCAGTGTCTGGCTCTAAATGACAAGCTAAAACACATTGTTTAGGCATTCAAAAGGCCACCAAATAGCACCATTCTGCCTTTGTTTTTAAAAGGATCCCAATCTCTGTCTGTTGCGGCTTACAAGGCCACCAAATCATGGTCTTTTGCCTCGCACAGCGCAGCAAAATTCTAGTGTTTGAGGAGCTATATATTTTTTTCCGCCTCGGACAAGTCCAACGTTCTGTTGTGATATCATAAGAGCAAGCAAATCCAAATGTTTAGCTCTAAATTACAAGCGAAAGGGCATTGTTTAGGCATTCAAAAGGCCACCAAATGGCACCATTCTACCTTTGTTTTCAAAAGGATCCCAATCTCTATGTAATGCGCCTTACCAGGAAATGCCTAGCACAAAGCATTGTTCTGCCTCGCACAAAGCAGCACAGTTGCAGCGTTTTAGAAACTAAATGTTTTGTTTTCCCTCGAGCAAGTCCTGTGTTCAGTTCTGATATCATTGGAGTAAGCAAATACCAGTGTCTAGCTCCAAATGACAAGCCAAAAGGCATTGTTTAGGCAGTTAAAAGGCCACCAAAGGGCACCATTCTGCCTTTGTTTTCAAAAGGATCCCAATCTCTGAGTGATGCACCTTACCGGGCCACCAAATCATGGTGGTCTGCCTTACCCAAAGTAGCAAAATTACAGTGCTTTGGCAGCTAAATGTTCTGGTCTGCCTCGCACAAGTCCACTATTCTGTGCTGATATCATTGGAGCAAGCAAATCCTAGTGTCTGGCTCTAGATGACAAACCAAAAGGCATTTTTTTAGGCATTTCAGAGGCCACTAAATGGGACCATTCTGACTTTGTTTTCAAAAAGGATCTCAATCTCTGTGCGCTGAGCCTTACAAGGACACCAAATCATGGTCTTTCGCCTCGCACGAAGCGGCCAAATTGTAGTGTTTAAGCAGCTAAATGTTATACTGTGCCTCGCACAAGTCCAGTATTCTGTTCTGACATCATTGGAGCAAGCAAGTCCCAGTGTCTTGCTGTGAATGTTAGGCCAAAACGCATTGTTTAGGCATTAAAAAGGTTACCAAATGGCACCATTCTGCCATTGTTTTCAAAAGGATCCAAATCTGAGTGTGCTGCGCCTTACCAGGCCACCAAATCATCGTGTTCTTCCTCGCACAAAGCAATGAAATTGCAGTGTTTTAGCAGCTAAATGTTGTGTTCCACCTCACACAAGTTCAACGTTCAGCTAAATGTTGGAGCAAGCCAATCCTAGCGTCTCGCTCTAAATGACAAGCCAAAAGGAATTATTTTCAAATTCAAAAGGCCACCAAATCACACCATTCTGCCTTTGTTTACAAAAAGATCCCAATCTCTGTGTGCTGCGCCTCCGCAGACCACCAAATCATGGTGTTCTTCCTAGCACAAAGCAGAAAAATTGTAGTGTTTATTTAACTTAATGTTCTATTCTGCCTCCCACGAGTCCACTGTTCTGTACTGATATCATTGGCACAAGCAAATCCTAGTGTTTCGCTCTAAATGACAAGCCAAAGGGCATCTTATGGGCATTCAAAAGGCCACTAAATGGCACCATGCTGCCTTTGTTTCCAAAGGATCCCAATCTCTATGTGTTGCGCCTTACCAGGCCACCAAATCATGGTGTTCTGCCTCGCAAAAAGCAGAAAAATTGCAATGTTTAAGCAGCTACATGTTATTTTTCTACTTCGCACAAGTCCAGCATTTTGTTCGGATATCATTGGAACAAGCGAATACGAGTTTTTGGTCTAAATGTCAAGCCAAAAGACATTGTTTAGGCATTCAAAAGGCCACCAAATGGCACCATTCTGCCTTTGGTTTCAAAAGGATGACAATCTCTATGTGCTGCGCCTTACCAGTCAACCAAATCATGGTGGTCTCCTTTACACAAAGCTGCAAAACTACAGTGTTTTAGCAGCAAAATATTCTATTCTGCCTCGCATAAGTCCAGCGTTGACGCAGCCTTAGCACGGGAACAGTGTAGGAACACGAGTTGAGTCCACAAGCCTTGCTCTACTTGAAGTCCCTAAGTCGTGAATCCACAGAACTAGCTTCTCCAACCCTTGAGTCCACAAGCACACAAGCACTCTCTAACAAATAGAACACTCAAAGTGGAGAAACAACAGTTTCAACAAGAAAATAGATTTCAATGATCCCTCAGTCAGGGGTACATGGGGGCCTTATATAGGCCACAAGGAGTGCATGGTCGTCCATAATGACTGTACCCATGACAAGATAAGTCAAAACATTGAGAAAACAAATCTGACAAGCTAAAATAGAAGATAAGCAGCTTGTTAGGCCTGAGTAGAGATATCCTGCAGATTCTTGGGCCTGTAGAAGCTGTCAAGAGATATTTGTGTGGCTCAAGAAGATCCTGATGGGACAAAACAGAAGATTTGTAGATCTGACAAGTTAGAGGAGAGATCTTGGTAGAAGAAGAATCTGGCAGAAGATTCAATTATAAGATCTTGTTAGAGATAATCATGTTAGAAGATCTTTTCAAAGGAAATCTTGTCAGAGATAATCCTGTCAGAAGATCTTGTTAGGGAAAATCCTGTCAGAAGATCTTGTGAGAGAAAATCCTGTCAGAGGATTTTGAGGGGCTCTAGGTATATTTCTGCAGATTCTGTCAGTTCTAGAAGACTCTCCTTCTTGGGCCACAGCTTGCTAATGGGCCTCAGAAAATGGGCTTGTGGGCCACATCAAGCATTTAGTTCTGATATCATTAAAGCCAGCAAATCCCAGTGTTTGGCTCTAAATGACAAGCCAAACGGCATTGTTCAGGCATTCAAGAGGCCACCAAATGGCACCATTCTGCCTTGGTTTTCAAAGGGATCCCAATCTCTATGTCATGCACCCCATACCAGGCCAGCAAATCATTTTGTTCTCCCTCGCACAAAGCAAAAAAAATGCAGTGTTTTAACAACTAAATGTTTTATTCTGCCTCGCACAAGTCCAGCATTTAGTTCTGATATCATTGGAGCAAGCAAATCCCACTGTTTGGCTCTACATGAAAAACCAAAAATCATTATTTAGGCATTCAAAAGGCCACCAACTAGCACCATTCTGCCTTTGTTTTCAAAAGGATCCCAATCTCTATGTGCTGCCCCTTACTAGAACACCAAATCATCGCGTTCTTCTTCACACAAAGCAACACAATTGCAGCATTTTAGCAGCTATATGTTCTGTTCTGGCTTGCACAAGTCCAGTGTTCTGTTCTGATATCATTGGAGCAAGCAACTCCCTGTGTTCTGCCTCGCACAAAGCAGCAAAATTGCAGCGTTTTATCAGGTAAATGTTTTGTTCTAGCTCGAATAAGCCGGGTGTTCTGTTCTGATATCATTGAAGCAAGCAAATCCCAGTGTCTGGCTGTAAATGAAAAGCCAAAAGGTATTGTTTAGGCATTTAAAAGGCTACCAAATGGCACAGTTATGCCATTGTTTTCAAAAGGATCCCAATCTCTGCATGTTGCACCTTACCGGGCCACCAAATCATGGTGTTCTGCCTCGCACAAAGCAGCAAACTTGCAGCTTTTGAGTAGCTATATGTTTTATTGTGGCTCGAACAAGTCTAGTGTTCTGTTCTGATATCATTGGAGCAAGCAAATCCCAGTGTCTGGCTCTAAATGACAAGCCAAAAGGCATTGTTTAGGCACTCAAAAGGCCACCAAATGGCACCATTCTGCAATTGTTTTCGAAAGTATCCCAATCTATCTATGTGCGATGCACCTTACCGAGCCACCCAATTATAATGGTCTTCCTCGCATGAAGCAGCAACATTGCAGTATTCAAGCAGCTAAATGTTCTGCTCTGCCTCGTACAAGTCCAGCGTCCTGTTCTGATATCATTGAGCAAGCAAATCATAGTGTCTGGCTCAAATGACAAACCAAAAGGCATTGTTTAGGCATTCACAAAGCCACCAAATCGCACCATTCTGCCTTTGTCTTCAAAAGGCTCCCAATCTCTATGTGTTGCGCCTTACCAGGCCACCAAATCATGGTGGTGTGCCTTACACAAAGCAGCAAACTTGCAGTTATTTTAGCGGCTAAATGTTTTGTTCCGCCTTACAGAAGTCCAACATTCTGTTCGGATATCATTGGACCAAGGAAATCCAGTGTCTAGTTCTAAATGACAAGCGAAAAGGCATTGTTTAGGCATTCAAAAGGCCACCAAATTGCACCATTCTACCATTGTTTTCAAAAGGATCCCAATCTCTATGTGTTGTGCCTTACCAGGACACCAAATCATGGTTTTTTTTCTCGCACGAAGCAGCAAAATTGCAATGTTTTAGCAGCTAAATGTTTTGTTCTGCCTCGCACAGGTCCAGCGTTCTGTTCAGATATGATTGGAGCAAGAAAATCCTAGTGTCTAGGTCTAAATGACAAGCCAAACGGCATTTTTTAGGCATTCAAAAGGCCACCAAATGGCACCATTCGGCCTTTGTTTTCAAATGGATCCCAATCTCTGTGTGTTACGCCTTACCGGGCCACCAAGTCATGATGTTCTGCCTCACACGAAGCAGCAAAGTTGTAGTGGTTTAGCAGCTAAATATTATGCTCCACCTCGAACAAGTCCAGCATTCTTTTTTGATATCATTGGACGAAGCAAATCCCACTGTCTAGCTCTAAATGACAAGCCAAAAGGCATTATTTAGACGTTCAAAAGGCTACCAAATGGCACCATTTTGCCTTTGTTTTCAAAAGGATCCCAATCTTTGTGTTTTGCACGTTAACAGGCAACCAAATCATCGTATTTTTTCTTGCACAAAGCAGCAACATTGTAGTGTTTAAGTAGCTATATGTTCTGTTCCCCCTCGCACAAGTTAGTGTTATGTTCTGATATCATTAGAGCAAGCAAATAGCAGTGTCTACCTCTAAATAACAAACCAGAACGCATTGTTTAGGGATTCAAAAGGCCACCATATGGCACGATGCTGCCTTTATATTCACAAGGATCCCAATCTCTGTGTGCTACGCTTGACTAGGCCACCAAATCAGGGTGTTCTTCCTTGCACAAAGTTGCAAAAATGCAGTGTTTAAGTAGCAAAATGTTCTATTCTGCCTCGCACAAGTCAAGTGTTCTGTTCTGATATCATTGGAGTAAGCAAATCCCAATGTCTAGCTCTAAACGACAAGCCAAAAGGCATTATTTAGGCATTCAAAAGGTTACCAAATGGCACCATTCTGCCTTTGTTTTTTAAAGGATCCCAGTCTGAGTGTGCTATGCCTTACCAGGCCTTCAAATCATGGTGTTCTGCCTCCCACAAAGCAGCAAAATTGCAGTCAATGTTCTGTTCTACCTCACACATGTCCAGCATTCTGTTCTGATATCATTGGAGCAAGCAAATCCCAGTGTTTCGCTCCAAATGTCAAGCCACAAGGCATTGTTTAGGCATTTAAAAGGCCATCAAATGACACCATTATACCTTTGTTTTCAAAAGTATCCCAATCTATGGGTGTTGCGCGTTATCAGGCCACCAAATCATGGTGTTGTGCCTTGCACAAAGGAGCAAAATTGCAATGTTTTAGCAACTAAATGTTCTGTTCTGCCCTGCATAAGTCCAACGCTCGGTTCAGATATCATTGGAGCAAGCAAATCCCAATGTCTATCTCTAAATGACAAGCTAAAAGGCATTGTTTAGGCATTCAAAAGGCCACCAAATGGGACCATTTTGTCTCTGTTTTCAAAAGGATCCCAATCTCTGTGTGTTGCGTCTTACAAGGCCACCAAATCATGGTCTTCTGCCTCGCACGAAGCAGCAAAATTGTAGTGTTTAAGCATCAAAATGTTTTGTTCTTCCTCGCACATGTCCAACGTTCTGTTCTGATATCATTGGAGCAAGAAAATCCAAAGGTCTAGCTCTAAATGACAAGCCAAAAGGCATTTTTTGGAAATTCAAAAGGCCACCTAATGGCACCAATGTGCCTTAGTTTTTAAAAGAATCTGAATCTCTGTGTGTTGGGCCTTATCAGGTTACCAAATCATGGTGTTCTTTCTGGTACAAAGCACCAAAATTGCAGTGTTTTAGCAGCTAAAGGTTCTGTTCTGATATCATTGGAGTAAGCAAATCCCAATGTCTAGCTCTAAACAACAAGCCAAAAGGCATTATTTAGGCATTCAAAAGGCCACCAAATGGCACCATTCTGCCTTTGTTTTTAAAAGGATCCCAGTCTAAGTGTGCTGCGCCTTACCAGGCCACCAAATCATGGTGTTCTGCCTCACACAAAGCACCAAAATTGCAGTGTTTTAGCCACTAAATATTCTGTTCCTCCTCGCACAAGTCCAGCGTTCTGTTCTGATATCATTGGAGCAAGCAAATACTAGTGTCTGGCTCTAAATGACAAGCCAAAAGACATTGTTTAGGCATTCAAAAGGCCACGAAATGGTACCATGTTTCCATTCTTTTCAGAAGGATCAGAAACTTTGTATGGTGCACCTTACCAAGCCACCAAATCATTGTGTTCTTCCTCCCACAAAGCAGAAAAGTTGCAGTGTTTTTGCAGTTAAATGTTGTGTTCCACCTCGCACAAGTCCAACATTCTGTTCTGATATCATTGGCGCAAGGAAATCCTAGTGTGCGGCTCTAAATGACAAGCCAAAAGGCATTGTTTAGGCATTCAAAAGGCCACCAAATGGCACCATTCTGCCTTTGTTTTCAAAAGGATCCCAATCTCTATGTGCTGCGCCTTACCAGGCCACCAAGTCATCGTGTTCCTCCTCGTAGAAAGAAGCAAAATTGCGGTGTTTAAGCAGCTAAATATTATGTTACGCCTCGCACAAGTCCAGTGTTCTGTTCTGCTATCATTGGAGCAAGCAAATCCCAGTGTCTGGCATTGAATGGCAAGCCAAAATGCATTGTTTAAGCATTCAAAAGGCAACCAAATATGACCATTCTAGCTTTGTTTTCAAAAAGATCCCAATTTCTGTGTGTTGCGCCTCTGTTGGCCACCAAATCATGGTGTTCTTCCTTGCACAAAGCAGTAAAAATGCAGTGTTTAAGCAGCTAAATGTTATGTTCGTCCTTGCACAAGTCTAGCATTCTGTTCTGATATCACTGGAGCATGCAAATTCCTATGTCTGGCTCTAAATGACAAGCCAAAAGGCATTGTTTAGGCATTCAAAATGGCATCAAATGGCACCACTCTGCCTTTGTTTTCAAAAGGATCCCAATCTTTGTCTGTTGCGGCTTACCAGGCCACCAAATCATGGTGGTGTGCCTTACACAAAGCAGCAAACTTGCAGTGATTTTAGCGGCTAAATGTTTTGTTCCGCCTTACAAAAGTCTAGCATTTTGTTCGGATATCATTGGAGCAAGGAAATCCAGTGTCTACTTCTAAATGACAAGCGAAAAGGCATTGTGTAGGCATTCAAAAGGCCACCAAATCGCACCATTCTACCGTTGTTTTCAAAAGGATCCCAATCTCTCTGTGTTGCGCCCTACAAGGCCACCAAATCATGGTGTTCTTCCTCGCACAAAGAAGCAAAATTAAAGTGTTTAAGCAGCTAAATGTTCTGTTCTGCCTCGCACAAGTCCAGCATTCTGTTCTGATATCATTAGAGCAAGCAAATCATAGTGTTTGGCTCTAAATGACAAGCCAGAATGCATTGTTTAGGCATTCAAAAGGCCACCAAATGGCACCATTCTGCCTTTGTTTTCAAAAGGATGCCAATTTCTGTGTGCTACGCCTTACAAGGCCGCCCAATTATGGTGTTCTACCTCGCACAAACCACCAAAATTGTAGTGTTTAAGCAGGTAACTATTCTGTTCTGCCTCGCACGAGTCCACCATTTTGTTATGATATCATTGGAGCAAACAAAGTTGTGGTCTTGAGCAGCTAAATGTTCTGTTCTACCTCGCACAAGTCCAACGTTCTCTTCTGATATCATTGGAGCAAACAAATCTTAGTGTCTTGCTCTTAATGACAAGCCAAAAGGCATTGTATAGGCATTCAAAAGGCCACCAAATCGCTATGTTCTGCCTTTGTTTTCAAAAGGATCCCAATCTTTGTGTGCTGCGCCTTACCACACCACCAAGTCATGGTTTTTTGCCTCGCACAAAGCAGCAAAAATCCAATGTTGTAGCAGCTAAATATTCTGTTCTACCTCACACAAGTCCAACTTTTTCTTCTGATATCATTGGAGCAAGCAAATTCGAGTGTAGGTTCTAAATGACAAGCCACAACGCATTGTTTAGGCATTTAAAAGGCCACCAAATGGCACCATTCTGCCTTTGCTTTCTTAAGGATCCCAATCTCTCTGTGCTGCGCCTACAAGGCCACAAAATCATAATGTTCGTCCTCGCACAAATTGTGAAATTGCAATGTTTATGCACGTAAATGTTCTGTTCCACCTCGCACAAGTCCAACGTTCTGTTTTGATATCATTGGAGCGAGGAAATCCCAGTGTGCGGCTCTAAATGACAATCCAAAAGGCATTGTTTAGGCATTCAAAAGGCCACCAAATGGCACCATTCTGCCTTTGTTTTGAAAAGGATCCCAATCTCTGCATGTTGCACCTTACCAGGCCACCAAATCATGGTGTTCTGCCTCGCACAAAGCAGCAAAATTGTAGTGTTTAAGCAGGAAAATTTTCTGTTCTGCCTCGCACAAGTCCAGTGTTCTGTTTTGATATCATTAGAGCAAGGAAATCCTAGTGTCTGGCTCTAAATGACAAGCTAGAAGGCATTGTTTAGGCATTCAAAAGGCCATCAAATGGCACCATTCTACCTTTGTTTTCAAAAGGATCCTAATCTGTCTGTGTTGCGCCTTACAAGCCCACCAAATCATGGTGTTCTTCCTCGCACAAAGAAGCAAAATTACAATTTTTAAGCTGCTAAATGTTCTGTTCTGCCTCGCACAAGTCCAGCGTTCTGTTCCGATATCATTGGAGCAAGCAATTCCCATTGTTTTGCTGCAAATGACAAGCCAAAAGCCATTGTTTAGGCATTTGAAAGGCCATCAAGTGACACCATTATGCCTTTATTTTCAAAAGGACCCCAATCTCTGTGTGTTGTCCGTTATCAGGCCACCAAATCATGGTGTTGTGCCTCGCACAAAGGAGCAAAATTCAATGTTTTAGCAGCTAAATGTTCTGTTCTGCCCCACAGAAGTCCAACTTTTGGTTCTGATATCGTGGGAGCAAGAAAATCCCAATGTCTAGCTCTAATTGACAAGCCAAAAGGCATTGTTTAGGCATTCAAAAGGCCATCAAATGTGACCATTTTGTCTCTACTTTCAAATGGATCCTAATCTCTATGTTACGCCTTACAAGGCCACCAAATCATGGTGTTCTTCCTCGCACAAAGCAGCAAAATTGCAGTGTTTAAGCAGCTAAATGTTATGTTCTGCCTCGCACAATTCCAGTGTTCTGTTCTGATATCTTTGGAACAAGCAAATCGTAGTGTTAGACTCTAAATGACAAGCCAAAAGGCATTGTTTAGGCATTCAAAAGGCCACCAAATGGCAGCATTTTGCCTTTCTATTCAAAATGATTCCAATCTTTGTGTGCTGCGCCTTACCAGGCCACCAAATCACGGTTTTCTGCCACATAAAAGCAGAAAAATTGCAGTGTTTAAGTTGCTTAATGTTCTATTATTTTCTATCTCTATATCTATATCTATTTCTATCTCTATCTCTATCTCTATCGCTATCTCTACCTCTATCTCTATCTTCATCTCTATCTCTATCTCTATCTCCATCTCTATCTCTATCTCTATCTCCATCTCTATCTGTATCTTGTTTTCTATCTCTATTTTTATCTATATCTTTATTTCTATTTCTATCCCTATCTCTATCTCTATCTCTATCTCTATCTCTATCGGTATCTATTTCTCTTTCTGTACTCTTTTTCTATGTCAATCTCTATCTCTATCTCTATATGTATCTCTTTTTCTGTTTGTATCTCTATATGTATCTCTATCTCTATCTCTATCCCTATATCTGTCTCTATCTCTATCTGTTTCGCTATCTTTATCTCAATCTCTTTCTCTATCTCTATCTTTATGTCTATATCTATCACTATCTCTATTTGTATCTCCATCTTTAGCTCTATCTCTATCTCTATCTCTATCTATATTTCTATCGCTATCTCTGTCTCTATCTCTATCTCTATCTCTCTCTATGTCTATATCTATCTCTATCTCTATGTTTATCTCTATCTCTATCTCTATCTCTATCTTTATCTCTATCTCTATCTCTATCTTTGTCACCTGCTTTGATACCAATGATACGCTACTGGTATCGAATTTGTAAAAGGAAACGTAAAATCAATGCAGGTGGCCGCTCCCTTACAGCGTGGATCTTGCTTCCTTCGTAACTCCTGTCTTTCCGCTCCCTTAGAAGTATACTTCGTGCTCCTCAACAACGAGAAGTCCCGACGAGTCTTCAGCCGAATGCAGCCCCAGCTCCTCTTGGAAATCCTGCTCCAAAAAACCTCAAAGATCCCCCCTTCTTCTGTCCATGTCTCCCTTTATTTATATCATCGCCTTTATTTCCTAACTAACTAGCTTGAAAGATAGTTAGTTATTTTGGCACATTAGTGCCAGCTGGCTCACTGCTCAATATTCCTTTCTTCTTTCGTAAACTCTCAAAGGAATCGTATCATTAGCCCCTCCATCGACTGCCACCTTGTCCTCAAGGCGGAATTCAGGGAATTTTTGATGTATCAATGAAACTGGATCCCTGGAAAAGTCTATAATTGGTACTCCCTTCCACTGGAATAGGACTTCCACCCTGCCTAACTTCTTTCTCACATTCAACACTTTTTCCGACTGTAGCAGTAATTCCAATTCGGGCGTCAATTCTGGAGGGATGTCTTGTGCAATTTCTGTTTCTCCCAATACTTTCTTGAACTCGGAACCATGAAATACTGGATGTAATGAACAGTTTTCCGGAAACTGTAAATGATAGGCTGATTCTCCCACTTTCTTGATCACAGAGAATGGACCGAAGAACCTGGGAGATAAATTTTCATTTACCCTGTTTGCCAATGATTTCATTCTATAAGACCTCCATCTCATATAGACTTTCTCACCTGCTTTGTAGTGAATATCACGCCTATGACAATCGACCTTATTCTTCATATAGGTTTGAGCACGCTGGAAAAAGTGTTGAATACAAGGCGTCAATTATGTAGCTGTAACTCCAATTCGGGTGTATCATTACCCCCTCCATCGCCCAATTCAAGTGGCTGACTTAACTTCTCTCTATCATTATATCTATTTCTTTCTCTATCTCTATCTCTATCTCTATCTCTATCTCTATCTCTATCTCTATCTCTATCTCTATTTCTCTCTCTATCTCTATCTCTATCTCTATCCCTATCTCTATCTCTATCTCTATCTCTATCTCTATCTCTATCTCTATCTCTATCTCTATCTCTATCTCTATCTATATCTCTATCTCTATCTCTATCTCTATCTCTATCTCTATCTCTATCTCTATCTCTATCTCTATCTCTATCTCTATCTCTATCTCTATCTCTATCTCTATCTCTATCTCTATATCTATCTCTATCTCTATCTCTATCTCTATCTCTATATCTAGCTCTATCTCTATCTCTATCTCTATCTCTATCTCTCTCTCTATCTCTATCTATCTATATTTATCTCTATCTCTATCTCTATCTCTATCTCTATCTCTATCTCTATCTCGATCTCAATCTCTATCACTATCTCTATCTCTATCTTTATCTGTGTCTTCATCTCTATCTATATCAATATCTCTTTCTCTATCTCAATCTCAATATCTATGTCTATCTCTGTGTCTCTCTATCTCTTTCTCTGTGTCTATCTCTATCTCTATTTCTATATCTATCTCTATCATTTTCTCCATATCTTTGTTTATGTCTATCTCTATCTCTATCTCTATTCCGATTTCTATCTCTATCACTTTCTCTATCTCTATCTTTATATCTTTCTCTATCACTATCTCTATATCTATATCTATCTCTATCTATATCGCTATCTCTATCTCTATCTCTATCTCTATCTCTGTCCCTTTTTCTATCTCTATCTCTATATCTATCTCCATCTCCATCTGTATAATTATCTCTATTTCTATCTGTGTCTGTATCTCTATATCTATCTCTATCTCTATCTCTATCTCTATTTCCATCTCTATCTCTATCTCTATTTCGATCTCTCTCTCTATCTCTATCTCTATCTCTATCTCTATCTCTAACGCTATCTCTATCCCTATCTCTATCTCTATCTCTATCTCTATCTCTATCTCTATCTCTATCTCTATCTCTATCTCTATCTCTATCTCTATCTCTATCTCTATCTCTATATCTATCTCTATCTCTATCTCTATCTTTATCTCTATCTCTATCTCGATCTCTATCTCTATCTCTATCTCTATCTCAATATTTATCTCCATCTCTATCTCCATCTCTATCTCTATCTCTATCTCTACCTTTATCTCTATATCTTTTTTGATCTATATTTCTGTCTCTACATCTTTCTCTATCGCTATCCTTATCCCTATCTCTATCTCCATTTCTATCGGTATCGCTATCTTTATCTCTATCTCTACCTCTATCTCGTTATCTATTTCTGTATCTATCTCTATTTCATTCTCTATCTCTCGATCTCTATCTTTATCTCTATGTCTATCTCCATCGCTATCTCTATCGCTATCTCTATCTCTTTCTCTATCTTTATTTCGAAATTTCTCTTTATCTCTATCTCAATCTCTATCTCTATCTCTATTTCTATCTTTACCTTGATCTTTATCTCAATCTCTATCTCTATCTCAATCGGTATCTCTCTCTCAATCTCAATCTCTATCTCTATCTGTATCTCTATCTGTGTCTCTATCTTTATTTCTATTGTTAGCTATATCTCTATAGCTATCACTATCTCTATCTCTATTTCTATCTTTATCTTGATCTTTATCTCAATCTCTATCTCTATCTCAATCTGTATCTCTCTCTCAATCTCAATCTCTATCTCTATCTGTATCTCTATCTATGTCTCTATCTCTATTTCTATTGTTGGTTATATCTCTATAGACATAGAGATAGAGAAAGCGACATAGATAGAGATAGAGATAGAGATAGAGTTACAGATAGAGATCGAGATAGAGATAGAGATAGAGATAAAGATAGAGATAGAGGTAAAGATAAAATAGACATAGGGATAAAGATAGAGATAGAGACAGAGATAGATATAGAGAAAGAGATGGAGATAGAGATAGATATAGACATAAAGATAGAGATAGAGATAGAGATATAGATAGAGATAGAGATAGAGATATAGATAGAAATAGAGATAGTGATATGAATAGAGATAGAGATAGAGATAGCGATAGAGATAAAGATAGAGAATGAGATAGATATAAGATAGAGATAGAGAAAGAGATAGAGATATGGAAAGAGACGAAGATAGAGATAAAAGTAAAGATAATGATACAGATAATGATAAAGATGATGATAGAGATAGAGATAAAGATATAGATGGAGCTATAGATAGAGATAGCGATAGAGATAGAGATAAAGATATAGATGGAGCTATAGATAGAGATAGCGATAGAGATAGAGATAGAGGTTGAGATAGAGATAGAGATAGAGATAAAAGCAGATATATAGATAAAGATAGAGATAGGGTTAAAGGTAGAGATACAGATAGACAGAGAGATAGAGATAGAGAAAGAAAAATAGATAGACTAAAGGTAGAGAAAGAGAGATAGATAGGGATAGAGATGGAGATGAGATAGAGAAAGAGATAGAGATAAAGATAGAGATAAAGACAGAGATAGTGATAGACGTAGAAATAGAGATAGTGTGAAGATAGAGATAGAAATAGAGATAGAGACAGAGATAAAGAAAGTGATGTAGATATAGATAGAGATCTAGATGAAGATAAAAATAAATATAGAGATAGAGAGGGAGATAGAGATAGAGAAAGAGATAGAGATAGAGGTAGAGGTAGAGATAAAGAGAGAGATAGAGATAAAGATAGAAGTAGAGATAGAGATAGAGATAGAGATAGAGATAGAGATGGATATAAAGATGGATATAGAGATAGAGATAGGGATAGAGATAGAGATAGTGATAGAGATAGAGATAGAGATAGAAAAAGAGTTAGAGAAAGAGAAAGAGATAGAGAAAGATATAGGGATCGAGATAGAGATTGATATAGAGATAGGATAGGGATAGGGATCGAGATAAAATAGAAAAAGAGATGGACATAGTGATTGTGAAAGAAATAGAGGTAGAGATAGAGATAGAGATAGAGATAGAGATAGAGATCGAGATGGAGATAGAGATAGAGATAAATATAGAGATCGAGTGAAGATACAGAAAGAGATAGAGATAGAGACATAGCGAGACATAGAGAAAGATATAGAGACAGAGATAGAGATAAAGACACAATGACAGATAGTGATAGAGATAGAGATAGAGATAGAGATAGAGATAGAGATAGAGATAGAGATAGAGATAAAGATAGAGATAGAGATAGGGATAAAGATAGAGATAATCATAGGGATAGAGATAGAGATAGAGATAATGATAGAGATAGTGATAGAGATAGCGATAGTGATAGATAATGAGGTAGTCATTGAGATAGAGATAGAGATAAATATAGAGGTAAAAATATAATTAGTGATAGAGATACATATAGAGATAGAGATAGAGATAGAGATAGAGATCGAGATAGAGATACAGACAGAGAGAAAGCTAGAGATAGGGATAAAGACAGAGATAGGGATAAAGACAGAGATAGGGATAAAGATAGACACAGAGACATAGATAGAGATAGAGATAGAGATAGACATAGAGATAGAGATAGAGATAGAGATAGAGATAGTGATAGAGATAGAGATAGAGATAGAGATAGAGATAGAGATAGAGATAGAGATAGAGATAGAGATAGAGATAGAGATAGAGATAGTGATGGAGATCGAGATAAAGATACCGATAGGGATAGAGATAGAGATGGAAAAAGAGATATAAATAGAGATATAGATAAAGATAGAGATAGGGAGAGAGATAGTGACAGAGATAGAGATAGTGATAGAGATAAAAACAGACATAGAGATAGAGATAGTGATAGAAATAGAGATTAATGATAGAAAAAGAGAGAGAGATAGGGATAAAGATAGAGATAGAGAAATAGATCGAGATACAGATAGAAAAAAAAACATAATGATACGAATAAAGATGGAGTTAGCAATATAGGTAGGGATCGAGATAGGGATACAAATAGCTTTAGAGATGGAGAAAGACATAGAGATAGAGATAGAGATAAAAATAGAGACAGAGATAGAGATAGAGATAGAGATAGCGAAAGAGATAAAGATAGAGATAGAGATAGAGGTAGAGATAGTGATAGAGATATAGATGGAGATAGACATAGAGATAGAGATAGAGATAGAGATAGAGATCGAGGTAGAGATAGAGATAAAGATAGAGATAGAGATAGAGATATTGCTAGAGATAGAGATAGAGATAGAGATAGAGACAGAGATAGAGATAGAGATGCAGATAAATATTGAGAAACAGATGTAAATCGAAACAGGGCTAAAGACATTGATAGGGATAAAGATAGAGATAGAGATAGTGATAGAAATAGAGAAGGAGATAGAGATATAGAGATAAAGATAGAAATAGAGATAGAGGTAGAGATGGAGATAGAAAAAGAGATAGAGATAGAGATAGAGATAGACATAGAGATTGGAATTGAGATAGAGAAAGACATAGAGATAGAGATAGATATAGAAATAGAGGTAGAGATAGAGAGAGAGATCGAGATAGAGATAGAGATAGAGATAGAAATAGAGAAAGACATAGAGATAGAGATGGAAACAGAGAAAGAGATAGAGATAAGGATTTAGGATAGAGATAGAGATAGAGTCAGAGATCTGGATATAGATGGAGATATAGATAGAGATAAAGATAAAGATACAGATACAAATAAACATATCGATTTAGAGAGGGATAGAAATAGAGATAGAGATAAAGATAGAGATAAAGATAGAGATAGAGATAGAGATAGACATAGAGATAGATATAGAGCGAGAGATAGAGATAGAGATAGAAATAGAGATAGAGAGAGAGATAGAGATAGAGGTAGAGCTAGAGATAGAAATAGAGATAGAGATAGAGATAGATATAGAGATAGAGATAGAGACAGAGGTAGTGACAGCAATAGAGATAATGATACAGATAGAGATGGATATAAAGATAGATTTTGAGATAGAGATAGAGATAGCGATAAAGATTGAGATAGAGGTAGAGATAGGGATAGAGATAGAGATAGTGTTAGAGATAGAGGTAGAGATAGAAGTAGAGATAGAGATAGAGATAGAAAAAGAAATGGACATAGAGAATTAGATAGAGATAGAAAAAGAAATGGACATAGAGAATTAGATAGAGATAGAGATAGAGATAGAGAAGAAGATAGAATTAGAGATAGAAATAGAGATAGAGATAGAGATAGAGATAGAGATAGAGATAGATAGAGAGAAAGAGATAGAGATAGAGATAGATATAGAGATAGATATAGAGAAAGAGATAGAGAGAGAGATAGAGATAGAGACAGAGATAGAGAGAGAGATCGTGATGGGGGACATCGTGAAGATGTCGTCCGGTCGACACTGAGGGTAATGGCTTGGTATTGAATCAGGATCTCAGTCGGACGACGATGGGCAACGTCGTCCGAGGGTGCTAATTGATAGGTATGTATGATGACGTTGATGCGTGAAAATCCTATTGTCGTACGTGCGTGGGCCGAAGAGTGGTGTTTGCCGTTCCAGAGATTGACGGGGTCGCGTCTAGTCAGGTCAAACGGACCTCCAGAACCTCTCCCGAGAGCAGCAGCTACCGGTAGGGCACGGCGATCGACACAACGTGGGCGAGGTGCGGAGCGGCGAGGTGCGGTCGTAGCCTAAGCGCAGAGCAGGCAGTCCGTCGGCAGACAATAGAGGGCTGCCCGCAGCAGGGGCGGTCAGGCTTGTCCTTAGCAGCGTCGTCCGCGAATAGCACGGGACGGGCGGCAATGGCGTGTCGCGCGCTCAGGAGCCAGGCAGTTGTGCCAAGTCGGGGCAGAGGGCGTGTTGCTTGGAGAGGCAGCCGGGAAGCCGACCGGTCATCAACACAGCAAGTCATGGAGGCGTCTGTTAACGGCAGCAAGATCGGCGGACTACGGCAAAGCCTCTCGAGCGGCAGCAAACTCTGGCGGTAGTGGTGGGAACGGCGCGCGACGAGGGGCGCTGCGAGCGACGGCGGAAGGGCGGTTGTACAGGCCTGGACAGTGGTTCACGGCAGATCGCCGGCGGCAGCGTTCGGGCTATGGCGGTGGAGATCTGGCCGAGCGGGGGAGGACTGGTGGGCGACGATAGACTAGGCGGCAGACGGGCGGCGGCGGCGGACCCCTTTTCTTCTTCTTTCTCCTCTCTCCCTTCCTCTTCTTCTTCTTCTTCCTCTCACGGTCGTGACTCTTGGTCTCCCACAATGTTATAACTTTCAAAATGGAAAATTCAAGAGTAGTGTGGGGAGCGCCCTCCCCTTCCTTATATAGGAGAGAGGAAAATAGGCCCCCATAACACAAACCGAAAAGAAAAGAAAAAAAAAGGATGAAGATAAGGGGTGTTAGGCCCGCTAAAGCATAGGGGAGGGGAAGATGTCCTCATATGGGCCTTATCCTCACTACAAGGACAAAATGAAAGACAAGAAGCGATGAAAGGAAATAAGAAACGGATAAGTAGAATGCACCGATGATGGAGATGGCGCGTTGTCATGCCGAGTATCTGAACCGGGGTCGCACGTCGATGCAGCGGCTTGTTGTGTCGGCTAGACACGTGTCAGTGGCGGGCTCGATGACGGTGTTCGCTCCTCGCGTGACGACTGTGCGGTGTCGGACGGTGCCGCGCCATCAATCCTCCCGGGTTGGAAAGGACTCGACTCTGGCGAGTCAGGGTGGATGAACGGCAGCGGGGGAAGTAGATCTAGCAGAAGGCACTGGAGCTCTTGCTCTGTAACCCAAGTGTCATCCGCGCATGTCCTTCCTGCCCAACACACCAGGAACCTCCTCGATATCCCCTCACCTGCATGGTCAATTACCTTCAATAGTATACAATCGATTGCCTCGTGCCTATCGGGTGAAATAATCGGGGGAGTGGTCGCAGCAAACTCACTCACATTGATGGGGACTAGAGAGGCTGGGTCTAGGGGGTGAGAAGGGGCCCGATATGGAGCTAGGTCCGCCACATTGAATGTTGAGCCTATTCCCCAAGCGGGGGGAGTCTCGACCACATACACGTTGTCGCCCACTCTTCGGAGGATCGGGAACGGGTCGGCACTACGAGCATGCAGCTTCGTAGCCGTCCCAGGAGAGTACCTCTCCGGCCTAAGTCTAACCATCACTAAGTCTCCCACGAAAAATTCTCTGGGTCGACGATGCAAGTTGGCGGCTTGCTTGTACAATGCATTTTGCTGCGTGATCCTATCATGAATGCGATGATGTAATGCAGAAATATGCTGGGCAAATGCAAGACCGTCTTCGAAAACCCTAACATGCGTATCTATGGGAGCTAGGTCTAATGGTCAACGTGGTGCCTGGCCGTAGGCGATCTCGAATGGGCTCAACCCAGTGGTACGGTTCACCGAGGAGTTGTAAGCACTTTGCATTTATCAATGGTGCCATTTGGTTTATATTTAATTCTATAATCCCATTTGCATCCTATGATATTAAAGTTTGGGTTTTGAGAAACTAGTTCCCATGTTTAATTTTGAATTAAGACCTTAATTTCTTCCTTCATAGCATCCATTCAGTGAGGACTGAGGGATCTACTTTTAAAGGAATGAAGCTCCTCTATATGAATTAAATTCATGGAAAGACATTTGGGTAAAGGATAGCGAACAACAGAGAATGACAGGCATTTAGTACATGGTGTATGAGTAGTCGGTTGAGTATTATCTTCTAAATAGATATCTTTGACAACTTTAGTTTTTAGAATATCCCCATGTTCAAGAGAATCATCTATCATTGTCATGATAGGTATTTGTGATTCCAGGGGATTATTTGGATCAAACATCGGAATAGAACTAGAGGTATTAGAGATAGAACCTTCAATTTCAGTATCAGATGTTGGATTTGATGGTGAGACTGCTGGTTTAATATCAATATGTTCATTGATGTAAGATTCAGTTGGTTGAACACCGATTGATGTTGATGTTTCATTAGAACTTGACTGATCAGAGTTGTCATGAAATGAACCAAGGATTCCATGGTCTTGATTTGTAGATTTTGGATGAGAAAATGGAAATGAATTTTCAAAGAAAATAACATGGCGAGAGATAAAGAATTTACCTGAGTGGAGAGATAGGCATCGGTATCCAAGATGCAAGGCACTGTAATCCAAAAATACAGAATTTTCTGATCTGGGTTCAAGCATATCTTTTGCATAGGGTCTTAGATAGGCATAACATAAACATCCAAATGTTTTCAGAACAGAATAACCAGGTTTTGAGTTGAAAAGTATTTCATACAGAGAATTATTGTTTAGGATAAGTGTAGTCAGATGACTAATAAGATATGCTGTTGTTACTACCGCTTCATCCCAAAACTGCTTTGGCATTTTGGCTTGATGAATCAGAGTAAGAGATGTTTCAATTAGATGTCTGTGTTTTCTTTCGGCTGTTCCATTTTGTTCAGGGGTGTGAGGACAGGACACCCGATGAAGAATTCATTATTTTTCAAGATAGGAATGAAGATATTGATATTCCCCTCCCTAGTCATACAAATGTAATATTAGAGGAAAACTGCTTTTTAAGTTGTTTTTGAAAAGTAATATAGGTTTCTAAAAGATCAATTTTTCTTTTAATAGGATAAAGCCACATGTATTTGCTAAAATCAACAATGAACACTACATAGTATGAAAAACCTGAGTGAGATAATAGGTGATGGTCCCCACAAATGAGAGTGAATAATCTAAAGACAAGTCTTAGAACAATGATTTTGTAGGGAAAAAGGGAAGTTTATGAGATTTCAAAATATTGCAAGAATCTCATATAAAATGTTTTTGTGAATGAAAAACAGGAAGACTGAAGTTATGAATTATATTTTTCAGTGTTTTGAATTGGGGATGACCCGATCCCAAATGCCATGTTTCCTTGGAGGATCGTTCTTGAGTGTAAGCAAACTTAGTGTTGGAGTTATCCAAGATGTAAAGGGCATCTTTAGTTGTTCCGTTGAGGAGAACCTTGTTGGTTTCTTTGTCCTTCACAAAAAAATAAGAATCATGAAATTCAACATAATCATTAATCTCAGATGTTAGCTATTGAATACATAATAAATTTTTGTTATTTTTGGGACCTGTAATATGCCTTTCAGGGAAAGAATTTATCAGTTGTAGTAATCTTGGAGTTTCAGATTGGTAAGATATTCAAACCTGTGCCATTACCGATTTGGAGCTGATGAGTTCCTTGATATGGATGAGCTTGTTGTAAGTTGCTGGCATCAGCTATTAGGTGGTGGGTAGCTCTGTTGTCTGGGAACCAGCTATGCTGCTTTGCTGAGTAAGTGATGGAGGACCATCATAGCAAACCAGCAACCGACCGCAAGCAACCGCACCACGCAACTTGAGCCAACGCAAAGGACCCAAAATTCAAATACACAACGCGAGGTTGGTTTTCTTTGTTTACCATGAACTCATAAGAGTGCTTGTGTGCATTCATTTGATGTTTGTTTTCATTTTTGTTATTTTTTTCCGGGACTACCCACGTGTATTCGGGGGTTCTGCGCTCATTTTCATCTTGTTATTTTCAGGACTGATGGCGGGCCTAGGGTGGTGCTGTTACTTTAAATGCCACCCTAACAGGCCGGATTAGGGCACCCTCTTCCCCACCCTATAAGAGCAAAGAGGTGCCCCACATTTTGTTTAGGGAGTTTTGAAGGAGAACTATGATTTCTTGAAAGTTCCCTCCGGCCCCCTTCTTCTGACTTCCTTGCTCCATCACTGTTTTCCTTCCCCCCTCTCTTCTTTTCTCTTCTCATCTCTTCCATCCCCACTAGTGGAAGAGTGGCCGTGCTAGCTGCGTCCACTCTGCCTCTTTGCTGTTTTCTACTTCTCCTCTCACAGGAAATCCCTCCACCGGTTGCTCAAATCACCGAGGAAGAAATGGAGAACTCGTTCACCCATTTCGAAGGAGCGCAGAGCCCTGCCCGACGCTATAGGAAGAATAGGAAGATCGTTGTGCTGCAGATCACTCTCGATGGTCAAGGCACCTCTTTTACAATCCCAGGTCTGGCGATCCCGACTCTCCGTTTGGGTCTTCAGTCAAGGGCGAGGCCGCCTTCACTCCGGGAGGATTGCTGGGGACCTTGATTTCCAACCCTGCCCTCTGGCTCAAAACGATCCCCCTTGTAGTCTCGGCTTGGCTAGCCAAAGGACCGGACCTCCAACTAGACCAATCCGGATTTGCTAGACTCGATCAAGTGCCATCGATCCAGGCTGCTAGACCATACCCACCTGGCTATCGAGTTGGGTCTCCGATCTATGACCTTTGGTAGTGGAACCAGGCCCTTTTGGTGGTGGGACCTGATCTCCCTCAATCTAATTCACTCAACAACGGCCTGCATCGGTTGTCGAGTGCCCACACCAATGCCGGGACCCAGCAACCCGGCCATCCCGTGGCACTCCTTCCCAGATCCCTCGGCCTGTTAAAACCCGTCTGACAGATCAGGGCGTGCCGTGGCTGGGGTTCCTTCGACATGCAATTCTAGAGCGCAGCCAGTCGGCTACCATCCAAGTCCAGACACGGGAGAAGGGGCAATCGCCAAGAATCACCGGCCACTGTTGCCGGTCAATCGGCCACCCTTACTGGAATTCCCCTTACCCATTGACGATACTCTACCACGGAGGACACCGACTGCTGGCCCATCCATCGAGAAACCAACAGGTTGACTCTCCACTGACAGGGTCTCGCCTCCACTACGACCGTAGGGACATAGTCCCCCAGGTCAGCCTACAACTTTCTCCACTTAATTTTGGTGCTGTTATCTCTTTCCTAACGCCACCTCCATTGCCCCTTTCGCCCCCTCCCTTCCCCCTCATCATCTAGCTGGGTTGGGTAGTTGTTAGGGACCCTTTGAGACGGTAACACTTCGGTAAAGAGTTAGACATCTTTAACTAACAATTGAGTGAAGGCTTCAACTCTAACCTCGGAAACCCACCTGGAGGCCTCGAGACAATCATCGGAGTTTCAGGACACTTGGCCCTTGCTAGCACCATCCCAACGGATTAGCAGAGTCTTTCTCTCCATGTTAGTTGCGACCTTGTGTTTCTCGTTGCATACTTCATAAAGTGTATCTTCCTTATGATTACCATTTTAAAAAGTGAATTTGACATTCCTCTTTGTTGCAACCCACGCCGATTGATCTCGGCCGAAGGTGTGTTGCATTAGTAAGCTTGAGGTGTTGATGTAGATTGATTTCTAACAAAGATTATGATAAACGTTTGGCACTCTCTGGCATGGTGCCCAAACTGAGAGCAGATTTTGCGGCATGGTTGAAAAGATTTGTTTCTTCCTCTGCCTCAGTTTTGACCACGACTCTGAGAGTAACTTTTTTGATAATTGTCTAGTCTTGGTCCAATATTCCCATAGTATGTCAGACATGTTTGTCTTTGAGCAGAGTTGGCTACGAGAGGAAATGCATTCTTATTTCCCTTTTGATGATGTATCAGGTATTTTCACGAGCCTTTAGATTGGTTACTATTTTCTCAAATCCCATTTGATCAATACTTGTATTGATGATGATCACGATCTGAGAGTATTTAGATGGGGAACCATGTAAAAAGGTGTAAATTTTTGTAGATTCACTTATAGGATGCCCCAAATTTTCTAGAGCTTCTGAAACATATCTGAAATGGTTGATGTATTTCTCGATGGTGATTATTCCTTTTTTGACATCATTGAACTGCTGATTCAGCTATAAAACTCTTGATTGTTTCTTCCTACAAAGGTGCCCTCTTGTTTCTCCCAGGCTTCCCTTGCAGACTTTGCTTTAATAATACATGGAAATACTGATTCATAAATAGTGGGGTGCAGAAATCCAAGAGTCTGTTGGTTGATTCTCCACCAGCTTCCAAACTCAGGATTGACTATTGAAATTGAGAGAAATGGTGGTGTTCCATCTATAAATTTACTTAAACCATACCAATTTAAAAGAGGTAGCATGATGTTTCTCCGCATCTGGTAGTTGTCTGAATTGATTCAAACTGAAATCATCAGACCTGGTAGAATTGGAATGTGCACTAGACCAGCTGCTGTCATGCTCATCAGGCTTGATGTATAGGCGATGGCGGGGGCGAGCTTTTCTTCTGCCATGCTTAGATGCCATATGGCTGTGATACCATGTAAAGGATCTTGGAACTTGGACAAATCAAGAACAAGAAAGAAGTAGAAGAAAACAAAAAGAGAAGAGTGGAAGAAGGAGAGCGAGACCCTAAAATAGTTGGAAGTTTAGATCGTCGTATTATCTGCGAATTTACACATAAAGTTGGTTTGTATAATAATAGAAAGTTTCTCGAAGGCCTTATATGCTGCCTTCATCCATTCAAACTTCTCGAGCCCAATTAGGTCTGTGATGGATGCAGTGATTCTACTAATCCACGGGATGAACCTTCGATAGAAGGTCACTAAACCCATGAAACTGTGAATGCCATGGACGTCCTTGGGCTTTGGTCAAGATGTGATAGCGTCGATTTTTGCTGGTTCGGCCGTGACTCCGTGTGCATATAAAATGAATTCGAGGAAAGAGACCTCAACCATAAAGAAACTGCACTTCTTCGGGTGCGGGTATAGCTTATCTCGCTACAATGCTGCACACACCTCTTGCAAATTCTGTAAGTGTCCGGTACAGGAGCTGCTGGAGATGAGGATGTCCTCATGTAGACGACGATAAAATCTACCAATGAACGGTCATAAGACCTCGTTTATCAGTTGCTAGAATGTGGGGGGGACATTAGAAAGCCCAAACAGCATGACATCCCACTCAAACAGGCCATCCTTGATCTTGAAGGCCGTCTTCCATTCATCATCGGGTCAGATGCGGACCTGATGGTATCCGCTACGTAGATCAATCATCAAGAAAATGATAGCGAGGATGCCAAAACATCACCATGGGACGCGTCACCACAGTCAACCAAAGTCAACGTCTCTGCCGCGGATATGCTGCCACAGTCAATTGACATCATCACTCCCGCTACGGAAATGCCACAACCGTCTCCGCTACGCACGTCTCCACGCATGCACGTTCCTTCGCGCATCATGACACGTCACCAACGGAAGATCAACAACTACCCCTTGGCGTGACACGAAGCACGTCTCGTCTTTAATTTCTCGTCTTTAAGTTGTATTTTCTCTTTCCTCCAAGGCCTATATGTATAGGCCATTGTTTCAAGAAACAGTTGGGCAAGTTTATTTCAAGAATTGAGTTATCTTTCTCTTTTAGGAGTGCTTGCCCCAACCCTACCCTCCTTCTCGCTATCTCTGATCTCCATCGCCGCCGCTACCGTCGCTGCCTCGCATCGCCAGCTACCTTTGCCCCTTCTCGCCGTCGCTGCTTGCCCAGGACAGCCCTAGGCTGCTCGCCCCGGGCCGCCCCAGGCCGCCCTAGGCCACCCTCCCAGGGCCCCCCAAGGCCGCCTAGGACGCCAGCCCAAGGTCGCCCATGGATCGCCCCAGGCCGCCTACCTAGGGCCGCCCTAGGCCATCCGCCCCCAAGGCCGCCCGTGCACGCCGCGTGCCCTTCACCCACGCTTCCGGATGCCCTCGAAGCTTCTTACCGCGGCGCATACCGTTTAGGTTTCAGGGCGCTGCCCCAAACCCCACAAGGGGGCGACTCCCCCCCCTTGAGCCCCCCCCACTGACCGCGCAGTTGGATCCGCGACACCCTGCCATAGCTCACATCAATCGTCTCGCCAACGACGCCCCATGCCCATGCACTCCGACCACTAAAGCACGGAATGCCTCATTGCCAGGGCCGCTCAATGCCCGGAACGTCCAGATCTTCTCGTCCAGGGGGTCAATCAATGCCCAGAATCGTCCAGTCTCATAACGAATCAGAATTTCCCACAGCCTCTTCACGCACTACGCTGCCGGGGTATGCTTGAACTCTTTAGTGTCATCGTGTTCTTCGTCCAGTATTCCACGAGAAGTTTCCACTGCCGTCGGATTAGATTTGGTTTGGATTTCCCCCCTTTCTCCCTTTCTTTCAAGAGTCTCCTTTGCGACGCGATTTCAGGTATTGGTTTCGGTGCTTAGACATCGTCTCGGTGGGTGAAGACAAGACTCCCTCCCTCGACATGGGTCGGAGCTGCACCACCAGTTTTTCATCGGTTTTAAAGTCCGAATCCAACCGTGTGTATTTCAGTGGGCTATTTTATCCCTCCTGTACGCAACCCATCCACCGTCGTCCATCCATCCGTAACTTTCCCTGTACTCTATTCACCATTCCTTAGTCGTCCTACGTCCGAAAATCATCGCTGCTGCCATATGATCAAACATGTCCTGTACGTGAGGAATCGAAAAACAGTACTTCACCGTTATTTTATTTATGGCACAAGAATCACAACACATGCGCCATGTTCTGTGTTTCTTTGGTGCCAAGAGCTTGGGGATGGCGCAAGGACTAAGACTCTCCCGTATGAGGCTTTTTGACAAGAACTCATTCACTTGCCAATATAGCTCATCGTACTTTACTAGGTCCATCTGGTAATGAGGCAAGCTCAGGAGCAATGCGCCCGAAATAAGGTCGATGTCATGTTGTATGTCTTGCATGGGTGGGAGCTTATTAGGGAGCTCTTCGAGAAATACGTCCCCAAAGTCAGCCATGAGCTCGGGCAACTCAGGCGCAACAGGCTCACGAGGGGAATCCCCAGTGGGAATGTCACAAGTGATAGCGTAGCACATGGGAGAAGCCTCTTTCTCATCATCGAGCTCTCGGATGAATATGCATCCATTAGTGACTAACGGGGTCCTTGGTATTAGTGGCTGTGTCAAGTCGACTAGGGCCGGCGTAGTCGGCGTTCATGTCAACGGGTACCATAATAGTTGCCATCGACCATAGATAAATGAACATGTGTTTGCTCGTCTTGCTAGCTGAACATCGTTGTCGAAGAGCCAAGGGCGGCCCATTATAATACTACCGATCTTCATTGGCAGCACATCACACAAGACATTCTTGTCATAGGTGCTCATCTTCAACGGCATGTGGCACGGAGACTTAAGCAAGAGGGTAGAGGCATCAATCCATGACACGTTGTACAATGTCGGGTGCCGCACCAATGTGAGGCATAGCTGGGTGGCAGTATCTTCGGAGGCTATGTTGATGCAGCTCCCACTATCGATGATCAACTTACACGTACGCCCCCCTATCTTGACATACACGTAGAAGATTGAGGTGTGCTAGGCGAGTTCAGCGGTGGTAGTCGTTGACTTATTCGATGGTGGGGCCAGTATGACCGATGGGATAGGGTTCTACGGCCTAGATGTAGTTCCCCCAGTCGTTGGGGTTGGGCATATCTGTGATGCTGATATGGTCTTTGGTACGACCAATGTAGTAGTTCATCGTGACGTAGGTTGTACGATCAGTTGGGCTCTTGGGACCTCTAAACTTGGCGCATACCGCTAGATCCGTAGGTTCACCATCTGTGAGACAAGAGGCGAGGTGGCACGAGTGATCTGAATAATACCAAGATGCTCTTTGCAAACATCATTCTGGGGACTCCCATCTAGATAGATATCGACCTCAAAATCCTCGTCTTCTGGAGGGTCGATCAAGTTCCCACAAATATCAACGTGTAAGAGGGAAGGGCAGTCAGTTCGACAATGCCCAAAGCCTTTCTACTTAAACCACTGGACCTGCTCTCGGGTTGCGACCAGGGCTCGAGCTGTCCAAATGACCAAAGAGGTGGCTAGTTTGGTGGTGACAGTGGTCGGGTTTGGAGTAGTGCTCCTAGGTGTGATGTGAACACATTTAGTCTATCCAGTGGTCAGGGAAGTCCTAGTGGCAGCACTCGAAGTGGAGGTAGCGGCTCGGGTGGTCAGGCCTGGCGTGGGAGTCGCATCCTCAAAGGAGAACTTGTTGCACTCCATAATGTTTTAGGCCTGATCCACTATCTCTGGATTATGTTCCAGCACTTAAGTGCCCTATTCCAATTGGAGGCTGTGTATGAAGAGCACAATCTGGATCTGCCGGCTCTCAACAAAATTACAGCTCATGCAGAACTCCTCGAAATCCTTGATATACGAGGAGACGTGTCATGTAAAGCTTAGGGATATACTTATCCTTAAACTTCCTCAAAATGACCTCCAAAGTGGCCGACGGATCTCCACATCGGCGCACATCATCCTTCTCATTCTTCCAAAATATTTTAGCTTGTCCTCCAATCGAGCTTCGGCGTACGCGACGAACAAGTCGTCGTCCATGTCGTACCACTGGAAATAGCTTTCTAAGTCTAACTACCGGTTAGTATAATCCTTTGGATTCCTCGTACCCTCGTAGATGGGAACCTTAATTCAAACCCTTTTCTAGATCATAGGACGATGTGCTTCTCTCCTTTGATCTTGATCTTTGTCATCATAGTGACGACAGGCAGGCTGAGATCCCCTCGTATCCAGTGGCCCATAATGATTGCGGGGTTCTGGGGCCCGGGCATTGGTCAAAATTGGCCGGGGAGGGTAATAGATGCGGCTGGCATGTTGTTCGGTTTGCACGCCCACAGCCGGTGGTGCATATGCTGCATGAGGGTCACAATCACCACGGTGAACCGGTGATGCATAGGGCGTGTGGAGTGTGGTCACAACCTGGGTTGGCCCCGGTGGGTAGTCACACCGGCACATGTCTTTGGCTCCATAGTACGTGGGCCGGTGTAAGTGCTTGCGGTGGAAGATGGGTCGATGGTGCGTACGGTGACCCATTGTGATGGGGGCGGATGAGCCGATGGATCATACAGCGCATCTTGTGGCACGGTGTGTGCGGCTCGGCCCATGTAAGATGGATGGTTCACCTCATAAGGTTAATAATGATAATCATATGGATCATCTTCCGGATAATAGTCCGGAGGTGCTAGTTCCTTGTCTCGAGGCAAATATCGCATCTTGTGGTAGCACGGGAATCTATCCCAGGGATAGTGTCGGTCTTCGAAGTGGCAGAGTCCTGCGTCTCGCTTGTCCCAAAGGCAGATGACGTTGCTGGTGTTGGCGGGTCGGCTGCTCGTGCGGTCAATGTTGAGACTGGGGTGGCTGCACATCACGTGCTTGGGGTGGCGTAGGGCCATCCTTCATGGAGGCCGGGGCACGACGAGCACCTAATGCTGGCCTAGGAGATGGTGGTAGGGTAACCTGCTCCACAGCCTTAGATCGGACTGGAGGTACCGTCTCGGGTATTACTAGGAGGGTTAGTGGCCGTCGGAGGGGAGTTTCTACCAGCCCGAGTAGATGGCTCTACCAGGGAAAGTTCAGGTTAGGTTTCTTGAACATGCGGGTTCGAAGGATCTCCAAGTAGAGGGTCGGGACCCTTTGGATCATGTACGTGATCCTCCTCATAATAATCGTCACCAGCGTCAGACCGTGATTGGCCGTGCGTTCCGACTATCCTAAGGCCAGATATCTCGTTCTCAATGGGTTATATCTACTATGATTCAATGATGAGATAATTATGAATACATGTGGTATGAGTTTTAAAATATACGATGCATGAGAGATGTGTGAAATGAGAGGATAAAATTCAGGACCGACTGATGGGGGACCATCGCGACGACACCACCACAGGATGCGTTCGACTTCCCCGACCCGCTCGTGTCGACGCCCGCGACCCCGACTTTAAGTACTCGTCGTAAGTCTTTATTTTTTTCTTGTTCTGGTTGTTCGTGATAAACATTCGGACCCGGCCATGTGTTAGGCCTCGTCCGCTCTTTTCACATCCCGTTCTCTTTTGTTACGTGTAAAGAGGAGGGTCACGTCATGCGACAGACCCCTCCTCCCGTATGGCTTATTGGCACCCTTCCCCCCCTATATAAGGGGAAGGCATGCCCCAAGGGCCCCCGGAGAGACCCATTTTGAGAAAAAGCATCAATGTTTGTTTTCCTTGAGTTTTTGTTCTTTCAGCCGTTAGTTCAAAATTAGCAGGTGGTCTTCTTCCACCTCCGTCCAGGGATCATGAGGCTGTCCAGCTTCCAGGGGCTTGCGACCTCGCCAGGCCAAGGTAAGCCCAGCCTGTCCTCTGATCTCACCCAGCGTGGGAACTCGGCGGCACCTTGGCCATCACCCGGAAGGTTTCCCCGGCGCCAGAAAGCTCCCCACCCACCACGGTGGTCTGATCCCGCTCATGCGCCCCTCGATCTGCCCGTCCTTCTCTCCCCGACGTCCTCACCGCGCACGGTGCCACCCCTACGCGCCGCTCGCCGCACATGACAGCCCAGACGTCTGCTAGCACCCCCTACGTGCGGCGGGATACTCTTACGACCAGTGACGACCCGCCGCCCGTGGCCTGGCACTGCCATCGCTGTTCTAGACAACTTTGTGGTGGCTCCCCACGCTGTCCCTGCGTGGACGACCCCCGTTGCTGCTCTCCGGCCCCCGTACCGAATGGACGTCGCCCTCTCTGTCTGCGGACGTGGCTGTCGTGTCTTGTTACCGGCCGCCGGTGCCCGAGTGCCTCGTTTACCACTCTCTCGCCTCTCTCCTGGCGGACGACATTCTCTCTCTCTCTCTCTCTCTGTGGACTCCTGCGCCCCGTCACCTTGCGACCATGGTCGTCGTGCCTTGCTCTTGGCCACTGGTGCCCGTGCGTCTCGCCCCTCTACATACAGTTGCTAGCGGCCCTGCGCGCCCGTGATCATCAAGGTTGGCCACCTGTTTCTGTTGACTGGTTGTGTGTCGACTGGCGCGTGCAACTGTTGAGTGGCTAGATCTACTGGCGTGGTATTCTCTCGGGTGTTCGACATTGACGGAGCGCTTAACCAGGTTCCCTCTCGACTCATCTCCCCTTTGAATTTCCAGTATCATTATTTCCTTCAGCACTGTCTTCCGCTATCGTATTCCGCCGCCGCCTAGTTCATTGACGCTGGATAGGTTAGCCACCCCATTCGAGAGATAGAATTTCTTTGAGATTGACGAACAGGTTATAGTCGTCGAGGGTGAACTCCTACGGGCCGTCAAACGCCCTCACGTCAAGCTCGATCTTGAGATCTCGCGGGTCACTTGGAGTCAACTTGGATCTAATCGTCCCCTTTGGATTTACTGAACCGCCGCCCCTCCAGCGGCCCGTCCTCGTCGCTCTAAGAGGAAATTTGAACGTGCATTCATCTTCTTAATTGTCACGCATCGTGCATCGCTGTGATGTAATACGAGCCATCGATCCTGGCCATCCCGTATTACATCACCGACGGTGCTAAGCACAGAGGTTATCACAACCTGGCCCTGATATCAATATGACGTAAAAAAATTCAAAGAAATCGTCAAATTGGGTTACACCATAGGGATGGGCAAATGAAATGCGTGGAGAAGTAATGCAATTAGTTATACAATTCAACAAATAGTATTTGAAAATCACCGACTAGTTCAAAAGACCGAGTGTTAGACACGTGGGGGACCTAGGCCTGAGAGAGCTCCCAATGACCCGAGGAATTAGCTCGAAGACTGATGTAATGGGCGAGCAATCACTGCACGGACGTGTCTACAACCTCCATCCATAACAACTGATCTGACACAAGAATAACATCCTATTATCATAAGGTTGGTGGCTATTCCTATATTATACTGATCTGCCAATAGAGCGATGCGATCGGTACTGATGTAGGTAATTAAGGTGAGTGAAATTAGGAGATAGGGAGTGACTTGTGAGCCTGAGAATGGGGTTGTCGAATCACAAAGTTTCCCTAGAGTCGAATTGACCATGACGCTATGGCACAGTTGATCGAGGAAGAAGAAAGTAATTCAGCAATCCACATCAAATCAAGTTTTGGCAGTCCACGGGCTGACTGAATCAGTGTATTTATGAAATAGAACTACATGCATTCGCTGGCATACTTTATCGAGAGGGTAACGAAGACTGCAACTGGATTAGTGTCTGACTTTGACCAGTTGACGGATGGGGAGAAGTTGATACTCCCATATAAAAATCCGTCTATCGAGATGAGAAACCAGTAGCGGCCTCAGGTATGCAACCAGCTTCTCTCGATCTTCTGCTCAACCTTGCCCTAGTTCTCCATGCAAAGTAGTCAGAAAACCATGATAAAGAACAAACAATGCAACTTTTTCAAAATTGTGTGATGGAGGACCATGCCATTGAATGCGCACTAACTCGTCCTAACCCTCGCCGCAAAGCCCGAGTCGATGTTTTCATTACCAGGCGTGAAAATCACACCCCGCATCGAGTGTTTTTGTGTTCGTGTGGTTTTTTGTCATATGGAGACCCCTCACAGTTTTACGAGGTCTGTTTTAGGTAAAGACATAAAGATAAACATAAAGATAGATATAGATATAAAGATAGAGATAAAGATAGAGATAGAGGTAGAGATAGAGATAGAGTAGAGAAAGATATAGAGATAGAAATAGAGATCAAGATAGAGATAGAGATAGAGATAGAGATAGAGATAGAGATAGAGATAGAGATAGAGATAGAGATAGAGATAGAGATAGAGATAGAGATAGAGATAGAGAAAGAGATAGAGAAAGAGATAAAGATAGAGATAGAGATATAGATAAAGATAGAGATAGAGATAGAGATAGAGATAGAGATAGAGATAGAGAAAGAGATATAGATAGAGATAGAGATAAAGATAGAAATAGAGATAGAGATACGAATAAAGATAGAGATGTAAATAGAGATAGAGATAGACATAGAGATAGAGATAGAGATAAAGATAGAGACAGAAAAATAGATACAGATAGAGATCGAGATATATATAGAGAGAGAGAGATGGAGCTAAAAATAGAGATATAGATAGAGATAGCAATAGAGATAGAGATCGAGAAAAAAATATAGATAGGGTAAGAGATAGAGATAGATATAGAGAAAGATAAAGAAATATATATAGAGAGAGATCAAGATAGAGATAGAGATAGAGATAGAGATAGAGGCAGAGATAGAGATAGAGATAGAGACAGAGATAGATATAATGATAGAGATAGAAATAGAGATAGAGATAGAGATGAGATAGAGATAGAGATGAGATAGAGATAGAGATAGAGATATAAATAGAGATAGAGATAGAGACAGAGATAATGATAGAGATAGAAATAGAGATAGAGATAGAGATAGAAATAGAGATAGAGATAGAAATAGAGATAGAGATAGAGATAGAAATAGAGATAGAGATATAGATAGAAATAGACCTAATGATAGAGATAGAGATAGAGATAGAGATATTCAGATAGAGATAGAGATAGCGACACAGATAGTGATAGAGATAATGGTACAGATAGAGAACGAGATGGAGATAGAGATAGAGATAGAGATAGAGATAGTGATAGAGATAGAAATAGAGATAGAGATAGAAATAGAGAAAGAGATACTGATAGAAATAGAGATAATGATACAGATAGAGATGGAGATAAAGATAGAGATGGAGATAGAGATAGAGATAGACATAGAGATAGGGATAGAGAAAGAGATAGAGATAGAGAATGAGATAGAGATAGAGATAGAGATAGAGAAAGAGATAGAGATATGGATAGAGTTAGAGATAGAGGTAGAGATAAAAATAGAGATATTGATACAGATAGAGACGGAGATAATGATAGAGATAAAGATAAAGATAGCGATAGAGATAGAGATAGAAATAGAGATAGAGATAGAGATAGAGATAGAGATAGAGATAGAGATAGAGATAGAGATAGAGATAGAGATAGAGATAGAGATAGAGATAGAGATAGAGATAGAGATAGAGAAAGAGATAGAGAAAGAGATAAAGATAGAGATAGAGATATAGATAAAGATAGAGATAGAGATAGAGATAGAGATAGAGATAGAGAAAGAGATATAGATAGAGATAGAGATAAAGATAGAAATAGAGATAGAGATACGAATACAGATATAGATGTAAATAGAGATAGAGATAGACATAGAGATAGAGATAGAGATAAAGATAGAGACAGAAAAATAGATACAGATAGAGATCGAGATATATATAGAGAGAGAGAGATGGAGCTAAAAATAGAGATATAGATAGAGATAAAGATTGATGGGGGACCATCCGCAAGCCGAAGCACAGGTTCAACCCCCGGTGACACGTCAGCAACCACGTCGCGACGCCCAAGCTGACGAGAAGAACCCGGAGTTCAAATATACGACGTGACGAGGAGGCTTCCCCCAATTTATATTCCTTACGTTTTCTTGGACTTTCTCTTTTCATTTTGTTTGGGGAGGGCCTTTGTGTTTTTGCCCTTTTGTCGCACTTCAACCTTTTTTTTACGGCTCGATTAGGGGTTTTGCCTAATTATGGTTTGACCTATAGGGTTTCCTCGCTCGCCTATAAAAGGACAAGAGATGCCCTATGGGAGATAGAGAAAGTTTGAATTGTGTTTTTGCAGCTTGTTAAGGGGAGAGACCTCTCCCCCCCCACTTGAAGGTGAAGAAGAGGAAGCCGCCGTCACGTCGCCACCGCGGCCCAGCGTTGGTCTGAAGTCCGACGTGCTGCGCTGGAACGAGCAACCGCCGTGTTGCTGCCGTCGCCCCACGTCCATCTCCTTGAGGAGCGAGACCGCCAGAATCCACTATCTGCCGCCACTAAGATGAGCTTCCCCCGCTCGCCGTCGCGTGTACCTAGTGCCTGCCCTCGGCCAGTTGCGACATCTGCCTTGAACGCCGCCAACTCGATAGGCGCCTGAACAGAGCCGTCCTGATCAGTCGAACGCGCTCGAGTCCAAGCGCCCTGCCAGCTTAGCCGCCTCCCGTGCCCCGAGCAGGGTGCCCG
The DNA here is from genome assembly GCF_029677425.1 of Wolffia australiana. Taxonomy (NCBI): domain Eukaryota; kingdom Viridiplantae; phylum Streptophyta; class Magnoliopsida; order Alismatales; family Araceae; genus Wolffia; species Wolffia australiana. The sequence goes on along the minus strand of NC_135852.1, from coordinate 1,209,424 downwards.
CTGTCTGCCAGCCACACCCACTCGGGCGTCCGACGACGGGCCGCTGGGTGCCTGTTTTCCCTGCCTTATCGCCCGCCTCGTTCGTCGCTGCCGCCGCTAGATGACCTAGGCGTGGGGAAGGGTCGAGCAGGTCAGCAGCCAAGTTGACTCAGCGTGACTCGGTATTACGTATCGCCGAGTCACTACTAAGTCGACTCTGTAACCCGGATTTAAGCAGTGGCATTCGCAGGTAAAAGTCATCAACTGAAAGGGCATTTTTATCAAGACGTAAAAAAGTAGAGACAGGAGGAGAAGCGTTAGGGCTTCCGCGGGTCGTCGCCGCCGCAGCCGCCATTGCTCGTCACTGTTGCCACTACCGCATCTTCCGGTCGCCGCGAAACCCGCTCGTCGCCACCGCCTGCTGCTGGCCGCCAGTTGCCGCTCGCTACCACCGAGCACCGCAGCTCGCCATAACAGCCGCCGTCCGCCGATCGCTGCAGCCCGCACGTCGTGGGTGCCCTATCCCCGGGCCTTGTCCCGCGAGCGGCCAGCACCCAATCCAGGCACCGCCGACCAACAGGGATGCCCATCTAGATCCAAGATACCCGCTTCTACTGCGTCCTTCGATTGATCAAACGGGTAATTGGGAGTCAGAACGTACGTAGGACGTATGGAAACTCTTCCACAACGTTTGTCTTATCTCAGCTGCTCCGTTGTACTTCTTGTTATTTTCCTAAAAACGTTGCATCATTACATTAAGCATCGAATTATACTCGTTGTCCGTCCCCGCACCCTGCGTTGCAACGCACACCGACGATCCCAGGCGTACGTGTTGCATTAGAGATAGAGATAGAGCTAGAGATAGAGATAGAAATAGAGATAGAGATAGAGGTAGATATAGAAATAGAGATAGAGATTAAGATAGAGATAGAGATAGAGAAAGAAACATATATAGAGACAGAGATGAAGATAGAGATAGAGATAGAGATAAAGATAGAGATAGAGTTATTGATACCGATAGAGATAGAGATAGAGATAGACATAGAGATACAAATACAGATAGATATAGAGATAATGATATAGTTAGAGATAATGAAACAGATAAAGATAGAGATACAGATAGAAGTAGAAGAAAAATAGAGATAGAGAAAGAGATAGTGATAAAAATAGCGATAGGGATAGAGGCACAAATAGGGATCGAGATAAAGATAGAGATAAAGATAGAGATAGAGATAGAGATAGAGATAAGGATAGAAATAGAGATAGAGATAGCTATAGAGATAGAGATAGACATAGAGATACAGATAGTGATAGAGATAGAGATACAGATAGAGATAGAGATAGAGATAACGATAGAGACAGAGATAGAGATATAGATAAAGATAGGGATAAAGATAGAGATAGAAATAGAGATTGAGATAGAGATAGAGATAGAGATAAAGATAGAGACAGAAAAAGAGATACAGATAGAGATATATATAGAGAGATAGAGCTAGAGATAGAGATAGAGATAGCGAAAGAGAGAGAGATAGAGATAGAGATAGAAAGAGAGATAGAAAGAGCGATAGAAAGAGAGATAGAAAGAGCGATAGAAAGAGAGATAGAAAGAGAGATAGAGATAGAGATAGAGATAGATATGGAGATAGAGATAGCCATAGAGATAGAGACAGAGATAGAAAAAGAGATAGGGATAGAGATAGAGATAGAGACAGAGATAAAGATAGAGATAGAATTAGAGATAGAGATAGAGATAGAGATAGCGATAGAGATAGAGATAGAGATAGATATAGAGATAGAGATAGAGATAGAGATAGATAGAGATACAGAAAGAGAAAAAGATCAATAGAGGGATACAAATAGAGATAGAGATAGAGATAGAAAAAGTGAAATAGCCAGAGATAGATCTAGAGATAGAAATAAAATAGATATAGAGATAGACGTAGAAAAAGAGATAGAGATAGATATAGAGAGACAGATAGACAAAGAGATTGAGAGAGAAAGAGATAGAAAAAGAGATAGACATAGAGATAGTGATAGAGATCGAGATAGAGATAGAGATAGAGATAGAGATAGAGATAGAGATAGAGATACAGAAAGAGATAGAGATAGAGATAGAGAAAAAGATAAATAGAGGGATAGAAATAGAGATAAAGATAGAGATAGAAAAAGAGAAATAGCCAGAGATAGATCTAGAGATAGAAATAAAATAGATATAGAGATAGACATAGAAAAAGAGATAGAGATATAGATAGAGACAGATAGACAAAGAGATTGAGAGAGAAAGAGATAGAAAAAGAGATAGAGATAGAGATAGTGATAGAGATCGAGATCGAGATAGAGATAGAGATAGAGATAGAGATAGAGATAGAGATAGAGATAGAGATAGAGATAGAGATAGAGATAGAGATAGAGATAGAGATAGAGATAGAGATAGAGATAGAGATAGAGATGGAGATAGAGATGGAGTAAGAGATAGAGATAGAGATAGAGATAGAGATAGAGATAGAGATAGATATAGAGATAGAGGTAGAGATAGAAATAATGATAGAGATAGAGATAGAGAAAGTAATATACAGAGATAGAGATTGAGATCGAGATCGAGATCGAGATACTGATGTAATACGGTGTCAGCTGGGATCGACGGTACATATTACGTCATAGTTAGGCACGATGAAGATATTAATGAGAATGAATTATGCACTGTAAGAAAACTCTAACGAGCGATAAGGATGGACCGGCTAAGGTGAACAATACAATACGTCCTCGAATAGATGATTAGATCAAGTAGACTCTAGGCAACTCTCGGAATTCAGAAGCAAATCTATGACGGAGAGGCATTTTACGGCACGTCGGAGTTAAACCTTTGACACCAACAATCTGATCGTCAATCGCACGAAATGCCTACCCCTCAACGTGTTACGGCTCGAAGATGAAGGCACGATCTTCACGATCTCACCATTAAGAAATCTTACAACTTCTCTCAAAAGGAAAGGAACCGAACAAGAACGATACATTTTCAAATTTCTCAAGTCTGTCCATCACTTGGGCATGCCATCTCCTTATATAAGGAGGATGGGTGCCAAGGGGCCGTTCGTGGAGGAGGAAACTGTCGCAAGACGAGGACCTCCTCTTTACATGCATTACATTTGACGAAAAGGAAATAACGGACGAGGCCCAAGACAGCGGCCCAATCCAATTGTTCAGAAAATTTCATATAAACCAAATGATGAAGAAAACTTACAAATCATCATGCCAAATACTTGAATCCGGGGTTGTGGACATCGGCACGAGCTGCTCAGTGTGGTGGAGTGTGTCTTGTGTCCGTGTCAGTGCGATAGCCCCCCATCATCCTCTTGGGGTGGAAAGTGCTTGACTCCGGCGAGCAAAGCTCCACAATGTCTTCAATGGGTTGGATCGAGTCTGGTTGATGTCGTCGTAGATATTTTTCGGAGATCCATGTATCGTCTGATGTAGGTCGTCCCTGTCAATGTACAAGAAATGTATGTTCCACTCGATCCCCTGCAGCGTTAATTACCTCCTGCAGTACCGTTTCTATCTTTTCTTGTCGCATAAGGGTAGGTAATGGAAGCGGAATGTGTGTACTCTCACTCTCATTACTATCAAGTTTCAGGTGGCTGTGAGGCTCTTGAATGGGTGGCAAGGGGTGATATCGGACTAAATCACTGATGTTAAAGGTTGAACTAATTCCCCAACTTGAAGGAATACTCACTCGGGTGGTGGTGATCTCCTTTGATGGTTCTCCCAGCTTCGTTGCTTGTAATGACGCAGCTGATAGGTATGCGGGCCAAAAGGTCGAGATGCCGCGGGTCTTGGGCCAACGTAAATTGGGGCTGGAGCAGGACGTTCAGGGACGTTGCTCATCGAGCTGGTAGTCAGGTGCCCACTTGGTGGGGCTCTAGGACTAGGTGCCGGGGTCGCGGAAATCCGATATTTGGATCTAGCACGCTGAGCAGGAATCACTATCCCACTGTTTGGAGTTGGGACCCGAGTAATGGGTTCCCTAACTGGAAGAGGAGGAGGAGGAGGTAAAGTTACCTCCTTGTTTGCTAATAGTTCCTCTTGATATTGCGCATCTAAGGAATCTTCGTGAGGAAGATCCCCTACGATGGGATCAAATCCATTATCCTCATCATGTTCTTCTACTTCGGCATTCTGCATTTGGGCTCGCGTACGAACCATCTTATAACACCCTAATTTCGGTCTTTATTTCATGTTATTAGCATGATTTATGCATTTAAAAGGCTTAAATTTGGGTTGTTATCATATATTTACACAAAAATAATGCTTCCAAGTAATTTCTGATTTTTCCCTAATTTTCTGTTAATTATATGAATTTTTAAGGATTTATTGAAGCTCGAAATAATTATTTTTGGATGAAAATGGCACATTTAAAAGTTTATTTCGACATTTATGAACATGGGAATTAATCAGGGAATTTTCTAGAATTTTTTACGAATTTTTAGGAATTTTCTGGGATTTATTTCAAGAAGAAATGCATTTATTCTATGAAAAAAGGGCATATTTATAAGAGAAAAAAATGTATTTATGCAATTTCTAGACTTTTGGGGCCTTTTGCAATGTTTCGTAAAAAGACCCTGAAAACAGCTCTGGTCGCCACGGCAGGCGTAAAGATCCTATTTAAAATCATTCAGGGTTTTATTGCAATTTTTAATATATATTTTTAATGTTTTAGGAGAAATCGAGGAGAGAGAGTGCGCCAGGGGTATATACGCAATTACTTTTGGCGGCCCAAAAGCAATTCCAGGCTTTTAAGGACTTTTCTGCAAAAAGGAGGATTCAAAATGCGCCAGCCAATGAGAGAGCGACACGTCATTGCGTGTTTAAAAACGAAACTAATAAATAAATCAATTTTAAATCCAATGGATTAAATTGGTTTAAAATTGATTTATTAATAACTTTTGATCCTGAAGTCCGATTGAGATGATTTTTTTATGGATTTGTTCGTCTTGATCTCCTCTTTCTATCTGTATGGTTAGATCATTCAGATCTAGCCTACATTGATAGATAAATATTAAGTACTAAACGGGGGTAAAATGGTGATTTTTACCCTATAAGCTAAGTATAAAAGCTAAATTTCGAGAGGAGCTCATTCTGGAGGGTGCTTCATCACAGCTGCAAGACAGAGAGGAGTCCCAGCCTGGATCAACAGTTTTGGTATTTTTTTCTTTCATTGTATTCAAACTTTTGTGCATTTTGAATGAAATAGGTTAAGTTGTTTGTTTCTTCATCTCCATTCTAGTCTGAACTTCTAAATCGCTTGGCTTGAGCGGCATGTACAAGCCCTGATTAGGATTGAGAGGAGAAATTGAGGAATTTTACCTGGGCATTCAATTGCATTACAAAAGAAAATTATAAAAAATTTAGTTTTAATTTTTAGAAGTCTCAATTTACCCCATTTTAGTTCTGAATTATCAATCTGAAAAATCAACCCAACTCATTTTAAGAACCCTCTTTCAACCTCTCTAAATGATTTCTTGGATCCTTTAATTAGGATCAAATAAGGAAATTTAGAGCTCTTAATTCTTCTAATCTTCCCATCTCTCCTACCCCCCTCTCTAAATTCTCACCTAATTAGGGTGACTTGATCCTCATTGAAGATCAAATTCACTCTAATTAGGATCTAAAACACCAAAAATTAAATCAAATTGAAATTCCTACTTGCCTCCTTTGGACGACACTCATACTTATCACTATACATATTAAGTAGAGTTTTATAAATTTTATTGCATAAGCCAAAAATTCACAACGACAAGGGCTAAAAATTTGCGTAATTTTCACCCCTATTTTCAGCTTATCACCATCTTATGGTCAACTTCTTCTACAATCAGCTACAAGAACTTATCTATATGATGGTATGAAATGAAATGAAAAGACGAGTTATAATGCAGATGAATTTCAAGTATGACATGCGTAATAGAAATGAAATTCAAATGATATACTACCGACCGTGTTAAGCCAGTGCTAACACAACCTGGCTCTGATACCAATACGATGCGATACGATGTCAGTCGTGATCGATGGCACGTATTACGCCATAGTAAGGCAAGATGAAGATATTAATGAGAATGAATTATGCACTGTAAGAAAACTCTAACGAGCGATAAGGATGGACCGGCTAAGGTGAACAATACAATACGTCCTCGAATAGATGATTAGATCAAGTAGACTCTAGACAACTCTCAGAATTCACAAGCAAATCTATGACGGAGAGGCATTTTACGGCGCGTCGGAGTTAAACCTTTGACACCAACAATCTGATCGTCAATCGCAAGAAATTCCTACCTCTCAACAATGATGGTTATCCTTTCCATCTTTATCAATAAGGTTGGTAGAGGAAATTGTAGTGCGTGACGACACTGTAAGAAGTAATAATACTGAACGAAAGGGGAATTCAAAGATAGAACCTGGGATATGTAACCCAATGATATTTGTAGAGGATGATGCGTAGTGGGAGGACTGGTACGTCTAGGGGTGGCGTGATCAGCGAGGTTGCACGGTAGGGTCGTGGAGCAGTTGAAAAACAGGGCGTGGCCGTGATCAGTGCAATCAGCGCGCAGCGCGGATCTTGGCCGTGGGCGGCCAAAGGTTGGCATGGCGGGGGGGGGGGGGGGGATGGTGTGTGCGTCGTCTGTGCGAGGCCGTGCTGGCAAGACATGATGGGGCAGTGAGCGGTGCCATCTATGGGCAGCGCGGGCTGTCGCCATGGGTGGAGCGATCTGCGGGCAGCGCGGGCTGTGGTCGTGGGCGGAGCAATCTACGGGCAGCGCGGGCTGTGGCCGTGGGCAGCAAAAGATTGGCATGGCCGAGGGACGTGCCGTCTGCGTCGGGCTGCGCGGATAGGGCTGGGTGCAGCTTTGAGCGGCGCTGTCAGCGGGGCTGCGCGGTCTTTGGCTGTGGGCGGCCAAAGGCTAGCGCGGCCGAGGAGCACGCTGTCGGCGCGGGGTTGTGCAGATGGAACTGGGCGCAGCCGGAGCACATGGTCAGTCGCATTCGATGAAGACGGGCAACGAACCAAGCTTCTCCAACGATTCTTGCGGTTCTTGATGAATAAATTCCAAGAAATGCAAATCTTGAAATGATCTTCCAAGAGCAAAGTAACAAGAACCTTTTCGTCGATCGGCGGACACGGAGTGATCTCAACGTGTTACGGCTCGAAGATGAAGGCACGATCTTCACGATCTCACCATAAGAAATCTAACAACTTCTCTCAAAAGGAAAGGAACCGAACAAGAACGATACATTTTCAAATTTCTCAAGTCTGTCCATCACTTGGGCATGCCATCTCCTTATATAAGGAGGATGGGTGCCAAGGGGCCGTTCGTGGAGGAGGAAACCGTCGCAAGACGAGGACCTCCTCTTTACATGCATTACATTTGACGAAAAGGAAATAACGGACGAGGCCCAAGACAGCGGCCCAATCCAATTGTTCAGAAAATTCCATCTAACCCAAATGATGAAGAAAACTTACGAATCATCATGCCGAATACTTGAATCGGGGGTTGCAGACCTCGGCACAGGGTACTGAGTGTAATAGAGCTCGTGTTGTCTCAGTGTCAGTGCGATCGTCTAACATCAGATAGAGTTAGAGATATAGATAGAGGTAGAGATAGAGATAAAGATAGAGATAGGGATAGAGATAGAGATAATGATAGTGAAAGAGATAGAGAAAGAGATAGAGAAAGAGATAGAGATAGAGATAGAGATAGAGATGAGATAGAGATAGAGATAGAGAGAGAGATAAGGATAGAGATAGAAAAAGAGATAGAGATAGGCATAGATCTAATGATAGAGATAGAGACAGAGATAGAGATAGAAAAGAGGTTCACATAGAGATAGAGATACAGATTGAGACAGCGACATAGATAGTGATATAGACCTAAACAATGCCTTTTGGTTTGTCATTTAGAGTCACACACTGGGATTTGCTTGCCCCAATGATATAAGAACAGAACAATGGATCTTGTGCGAGGCAGAAAATAGCATTTAGCTGCTTAAACACTGTAATCTTGCTGCTTTGTGCGAGGAAGAACACCTTGATTTGGTGGCCTCGTAAGGCGCAGCACATAGAGATTGGGATCCTTTGGAAAACAAAGGCAGCATGTAGCCGTTTAGTGGCCTTTTGAATGCCTAAACTATGCGTTTAGCCTTGTCTTTTAGTGCCAGACACTACGACTTGCTCGCTTCAATGATATCAGAACAGACCAGTGGACTTGTCGAGAAGGAAAAGAAAATTTAGCTGCTTAAACAATGCATTTTTGGTACTTTGTGCGAGGCAGAACAACATGATTTGGTGGCCTGGTACGGCGCATCAAAGGGAGATTGGTATACTTTTGATAACGAAGGCAGAATGGAGCCATTTGGTGGCCATTTGAATGCATAAAGAATGCCCTTTTGGCTTGTCATTTAGAGCCTGACACTGGTATTTGCTTCGTCCAATGATTTCAACACAAAACGCTTGACTTATGTGAAGCGGAACTGAATATTTAGCTGCTAAAACATTACAATTTTACTGCTCTGTGCGAGGCAGAACACCATGATTTGGTGGCCTGGTAAGGCGCATCAAAGAGAGATTGGTATACTTTTGATAACGAAGGCAGAATGGTGCCATTTGGTGGCATTTTGAATGCATAAACAATGCCCTTTTTGCTTGTCATTTAGAGCCAGACACTGCGATTTGCTTGCTCAATGATATCACAACAGAATACTGGACTTGTACGAGACAGAGAAGAACATTTAGCTGCTTAAATACTGCAATGTTGCTGCTTCGTGCGAGGAAGACCACTATAATTGGGTGGCTCGGTAAGGTGCATCGCACATAGATAGATTGGGATACTTTCGAAAACAATTGCAGAATGGTGCCATTTGGTGGCCTTTTGAGTGCCTAAACAATGCCTTTTGGCTTGTCATTTAGAGCCAGACACTGGGATTGGCTTGCTCCAATGATATCACAAAAGAACACTAGAGTTGTTCGAGCCACAACAAAACATTTAGCTACTTTAAAGCTATAATTTTGCTGCTCTGTGCGAGGCAGAACACCATGATTTGGTGGCCCGGTAAGGTGCAGCACCCACAGATTGGGATACTTTTGAAAACAATGGCATAACTGTGCCATTTGGTAGCCTTTTAAATGCCTAAAAAATACCTCTTGGCTTTTCATTTACAGCCAGACACTGGGATTTGCTTGCTTCCATGATACCAGAACAGAACACCCCGCTTGTTCGAGCCAGAACAAAACATTTAGCTGCTAAAACACTGCAATTTTGCTGCGTTGTGCGAGGCAAAACACTAGGAGTTGCTTGCTCCAATGATATCAGAACAGAACACTGGTTTTGTGCGAGCCAAAACATAACATTTTGGTGCTAAAACGCTGTAATTTTCCTGCTTTGTGCGAGGCAGAACACCATGATTTGGTGGCCTGGTAAGGCGCAGCACACAGAGATTGGGACCCTTTTGAAAGCAAAGGCAGAATGGTGCCATTTGGTGGCCTTTTGAATGCCTAAACAATGCCCTTTTGGCTTGTCATTTAGAGCCTGACACTGGTATTTTGCTTGGTTCAATGATATCAGAACAGAACGCTGGACTTGTGCGAAGCAGAGCATAATATTTAGCTGCTAAAACACTGCAATTTTGCTGCTTTGTAAGGCACATCACACATAGATTGGGATCCTTTTGAAAACAAATTCAGAATGGTGCCATTTGGTGGCCTTTTGAATGCCTAAACAATGCCTTTTGGCTTGTCATTTAGAGCCAAACACTGGGATTTGCTTGCTCCAATGATATCAGAATAGAAGGCTGGACTTGTGAGAGGCAGAAGAGAACATTTAGCTGCTTAAACAGTGCAATGTTGCTGCTTCGTGCGCGGTAGAACACAATGATTCGGTGGCCTTGTAAGGCATGGTACACATAGATTGGGATTCTTTCAAAAACCATTGCAGAATGGTGCCAGTTGGTTGCCATTTGAATGCATAAACAATGCCCTTTTGGCTTGTCATTTAGAGCAAGACACTGCGATTTGGTTGCTCAATGATGTCATAACAGAACGTTGGACTTGTACGAGACACAGCAGAACATTTAGCACCTTAAATACTGCAATGTTGCTGCTTCGTGCGAGGAAGCCCACTATAATTGGGTTGCCCGGTAAGGTACATCACACATAGACAGATTGCGATACTTTCGAAAACAATTGCAGAATGGTGCCATTTGGTTGCCATTTGAATGCATAAACAATGCCCTTTTGACTTGTCATTTAGAGATAGACACTGCGATTTGCTTGCTGAATGATATCAGAACAAAACGCTGGACTTGTGCGAGGCAGAGCATAACATTTAGCTGCTAAAACACTGCAATTTTGCTGCTTTGTAAGACACATCACACATAGATTGGGATCCTTTTGAAAACAAATGCAGAATGGTGCCATTTGGTGGCCTTTTGAATGCATAAACAATGCCTTTTAGCTTGTCATTTAGAGCCAAACACTGGGATTTGCTTGCTCCAATGATATCAGAACAGAAAGCTGGACTTGTGAGAGGTAGAAGAGAACATTTAGTGCTCAAACAGTGCAATGTTGCTGCTTCGTGGGGGGTAGAAGACAATGATTCGGTGGCCTTGTAATGCACGTCACACATAGATTGGCATCCTTTCAAAAACCAGTGCAGAATGGTGCCATTTGGTGGCCTTTTGAGTGCCTGAACAATGCCTTTTGGCTTGTCATTCAGCGCCAGACACTGGCATTCGCTTGCTCCAATGATATCAGAACAGAAGGCTGGACTTGTAAGAGGCAGAAGAGAACATTTAGCTGCTAAAACAGTGCAATGTTGCTGCTTCCTGCGCGGTAGAACACAATGATTCGGTGGCCTTGTAAGGCACGACACACATAGATTGGGATCCTTTCGAAGACCAGTGCAGAATGGTGCCATTTGGTGGCCTTTTGAGTGCCTGAACAATGCCTTTTGGCTTGTCATTCAGCGCCAGACACTGGCATTCGCTTGCTCCAATGATATCAGAACAGAACACTGCATTTGTTTGCGAGGCAGAAAAGAGCATTTAGCTGCTTAAACACTGCATTTTTGCTGCTTTGTGAGAGGAAGAACACGATGATTTGGTGGCCTGGTAAGGCGTAGCACACAGAGATTGGGATCTTTTTGTAAACAAAGGGAGAATGATGCGATTTGGTGGCCTTTTGAATTCAGAACCAATTCCTTTTGGCTTGTCATTTAGAGCGAGACACTACGATTTGCTTTCTCCCATGATATCAGAACAGATTGCTGGACTTGCACGAGGCAGAACAGAACATTTTGCTGCTAAAACACTGCATTTTGATGCTATGTGCGAGGAAGAACACGATGATTTAATGGCCTAGCAAGGCGCAGCACACAGAGATTGGGATCCTTTTTGAAAACAAATGCATAATGGTGCCATTTGGTGGCCTTTTGAATGCCTAAACAATGCCTTTTAGCTTGTCATTTAGAGTCACACACTGGGATTTGCTTGCCTCAATGATATTAGAACAGAATACCCAGCTTGTTCGAGCCAGAACAAAACATTTAGCTGCTAAAACGTTGTAATTTTGCTGCTTTGTGCTAGGCAGAACACTGGGAGTTGCTTGCTCCAATGATATCAGAACAGAACACTGGACTTGTGCGAGCCGGAACAAAACATTTTGGTGCTAAAATGCTGCAATTGTGCTGCTTTGTGCGAGGAAGAACGCGATGATTTGGTGGCCTGGTAACGGGCAGCACATAGTGATTGAGAACCTTTTGAAAACAAAGGCAGAATGGTGCAATTTGGTTGCCTTTTGAATGCCTAAACAATGCCTTTTTGCTTGTCATTTAGAGTGAGAGACTAGTATTTGTTTGCTCTAATGATATAAGAACACAACAGTGGACTTGTCAAGGCGTAAAAGAACATTTAGCTGCTTAAACAGTGCATTTTTGGTGCTTTGTGTGAGGCAGAACAGCATGATTTGGTGGCCTGGTAAGGCGCAGCACATAGAGATTGGGACCCTTTTGAAAACAAATGCATAATGGTGCCATTTGGTGGCCTTTTGAATGCCTAAACAATGCCCTTTTGGATTGTCATTTAAAGCCTGAAACTAGTGGTTACTTGGTCCAATGATATTAGAACAGAACGCTGGACTTGTGCGAGATGTACTAGAACATTTAGCTGCTTAAATATTGCAATGTTGCTGCTTCGTGCGAGGAAGAACACCTTGATTTGGTGGCCTCGTAAGGAGCAGCACATAGAGATTGGGATCCTTTGGAAAACAAGTGCAGCATGGAGCCGTTTAGAGGCCTTTTGAATTCCTAAACTATGCGTTTAGGCTTGTCTTTTAGAGCCAGACACTGCGACTTGCTCGCTTCAATGATATCAGAACAGACTAGTGTCCATGTTGAGAAGGAAAAGAACATTTAGCTGCTTAAATAGTGCATTTTTGGTGATTTGTGCGAGGCAGAACACCATGATTTGGTGGCCTGGTATGGCGCAACAAAGAGAGATTGGTATGCTTTTGATAACGAAGGCAGAATGGTGCTATTTTGGTGGCCATTTCAATGCATAAACAATGCCCTATTGGCTTGTCATTTAGAGCCTGACACTAGTATTTGCTTGGTCGAATGATATCAGAACAAAATGCTGGACTTGTGCGCGACGGAACATAATATTTAGCTGCTAAAACACTGCAATTTTGCTGCTTTGTAAGACACATCACACATAGATTGGGATCCTTTTGAAAACAAATGCAGAATGGTGCCATTTGGTGGCCTTTTGAATGCCTAAATAATGCCTTTTGGCTTGTCATTTAGAGCCTGACACTGGGATTTGCTTGCTCCAATGATATCAGAACAGACGGCTGGACTTGTGAGAGGCAGAAGAAAACATTTAGCTACTTAAATTGTGCAATGTTGCTGCTTCGTGCGTGGTAGAACACAATGATTCGGTGGCCATATAAGGCACAACACACATAGATTGGGATCCTTTCGAAAACCATTGCAGAATGGTGCCATTTGGTGGCCTTTTAAGTGCCTAAACAATGCCTTTTGGCTTGTCATTCAGCGCTAGACACTGGGATTTGCTTGTTCCAATGGTATGACAACAGAACGCAGGACTTGTGCGAGGCAGATAAGAGCATTTAGCTGCTTGAACACTGCATTTTTTGCTGCTTTGTGAGAGGAAGAACACGATGATTTGGTGGCCGGGTAGGGCGCAGCACACAGAGATTGGGATATTTTTGTAAACAAAGGGAGAATGATGCAATTTGGTGGCCTTTTGAATTCAGAAAGAATTCTTTTTGGCTTGTCATTTAGAGCGAGACACTACGATTTGCTTTCTCCCATGATATCAGAACAGACTACTAGACTTGCACGAGGCAGAACAGAACATTTAGCTGGTAAAACACTGCATTTTGCTGCTATGTTCGAGGAACAACACAATGATTTAATGGCCTAGCAAGGCGCAGCACACAGAGATTGGGATCCTTTTTGAAAACAAACGCATAATGGTGCCATTTGGTGGCCTTTTGAATGCCTAAACAATGCCCTTTAGCTTGTCATTTAGAGTCACACACTGGGATTTGCTTGCCTCAATGATATTAGAACAGAACACCCAGCTTGTTCGAGCTAGAACAAAACATTTAGCTGCTAAAACGTTGTAATTTTGCTGCTTTGTGCTAGGCAGAACACTGGGAGTTGCTTTCTCCAATGATATCAGAACATAACACTTGACTTGTGCGAGCCAGAACAAAACATTTTGGTGCTAAAACGCTGCAATTGTGCTGCTTTGTGCGAGGAAGAACGCGATGATTTGGTGGCCTGGTAACGGGCAGCACATAGTGATTGAGAACCTTTTGAAAACAAAGGCAGAATGGTGCAATTTGGTTGCCTTTTGAATGCCTAAACAATGCCTTTTTGCTTGTCATTTAGAGTGAGAGACTAGTATTTGTTTGCTCTAATGATATAAGAACACAACAGTGGACTTGTCAAGGCGTAAAAGAACATTTAGCTGCTTAAACAGTGCATTTTTGGTGCTTTGTGTGAGGCAGAACAGCATGATTTGGTGGCCTGGTAAGGCGCAGCACATAGAGATTGGGACCCTTTTGAAAACAAATGCATAATGGTGCCATTTGGTGGCCTTTTGAATGCCTAAACAATGCCCTTTTGGATTGTCATTTAAAGCCTGAAACTAGTGGTTACTTGGTCCAATGATATTAGAACAGAACGCTGGACTTGTGCGAGATGTACTAGAACATTTAGCTGCTTAAATATTGCAATGTTGCTGCTTCGTGCGAGGAAGAACACCTTGATTTGGTGGCCTCGTAAGGAGCAGCACATAGAGATTGGGATCCTTTGGAAAATAAAGGCAGCATGGAGCCGTTTAGAGGCCTTTTGATTGCGTAAACTATGCGTTTAGGCTTGAATTTTAGAGGCAGACACTACGACTTGCTCGCTCCAAGGATATCAGAACAGAATAGTGGACTTGTCGAGGCGGAAAATAACATTTTGCTGCTTAAACAGTGCATTTTTTGTTCTTTGTCCGAGGCAGAACAACATGATTTGGTGGCGTGGTAAGGCGCATCAAAGAGAGATTGGTATACTTTTGATAACCAAGGCAATATGGTGCCATTTGGTGGCCATTTGAATGCATGACACTAGTATTTTCTTCGTTCAATGAGATCAAAACAAAACGCTGGAATTGTGTGAAGCGGAACAGAATATTTAGCTGCTAAAACATTGCAATTTTACTGCTATGTGCGAGGCAGAACACCATGATTTGGTGGCTTGGTAAGGCGCCGCAAAGCGAGATTGGTATACTTTTGATATTGATGGTAGAATGGTGCCATTTGGTGGCTTGGTGAATGCCTAAACAATGCCTTTTGGTTTGTTATTTGAGCTAGACACTACGATTTGCTTGCTCGATGATATCAGAACAGAACGCTGGACTTGTACGAGGCGGACAAGAACATTTAGCTGCTTAAATACTGCAATAATATTGCTTCGTGCGAGGAAGACCACCATAATTGGGTGGCTCGGTAAGGTGCACAGCACATAGATAGATTGGGATACTTTCGAAAAGAATTGCAGAATGATGCCATTTGGTGGCCTTTTGAGTGCCTAAATAATGCCTTTTGGCTTGTCATTTGGAGCCAGACACTGGGATTTGCTTGCCCCTATGATATCAGAAAAGAACACTAGACTTGTTTGAGCCACAACAAAACATTAAGCTACTCAAAAGCTGCAATTTTGCTGCTTTGTGCGAGGCAGAACACCATGATTTGGTGGCCTGGTAAAGTGCAGCACCCATAGATTGGGATCCTTTTGAAAATAATGGCATAGCTGTGCCATTTGGTAGCCTTTTAAATGCCTAAACAATACCTTTAGGCTTTTGAATTATAGCCAGACACTAGGATTTGCTTGCCTTAATGATATCAAAACAGAGCAACCGGCTTGTTTCGAGCAAGAACAAAACATTTAGCTGCTAAAATGCTGCAATTTCGCTGCTTTGAGCGAGGCAGAACACTGGGAGTTGCTTGCTCGAATGATATAAGAACAGAACACTGGACTTATGTGAGCCAGAACATAACATTTTGGTGCTAACACGCTGCAATTGTGCTGCTTTGTGCGAGGAAGATCGCGATGATTTGGTGGCCTGGTAAGGTGCAGCACATAGAGATTGTGATCCTTTTGTAAACAAACGCAGAATGGTGCTATTTGGTGCCCTATTCAATGCCTAAACAATGCTTTTTTGCTTGTCATTTAGAGCGAGTGACTAGTATTTGTCTGCTCTAATGATATCAGAACACAACAGTGGACTTGTCAAGGCGTAAAAGAACATTTGGTTGGTTAAATAGTGCATTTTTGGGGCTTTCAGCAAGGAAGAACACCTAGATTTGGTGGCCTCGTAAGGAGCAGCACATAGAGATTGGGATCCTTTGGAAAACAAAGGCAGCATGGAGCCGTTTAGTGGCCTTTTGAATGCCTAAACTATGCGTTTAGGCTTGTCTTTTAGAGCCAAAAACTGCGACTTGCTCGTGCCAATTATATCAGAACAGAACACTGGACTTGTCGAGGCGGAAAAGAACATTTAGCTGCTTCAACAGTGCATTTTTTGTGCTTTGTGCGAGGCAGAACAACATGATTTGGTGGCCTGGTAAGGCGCATCAAAGAGAGATTGGTATACTTTTGATAACGAAGGCAGAATGGTACCATTTGTTGGCATTTTAATGCATAAACAATGCCCTTTTGGCTTGTCATTTAGAGCCTGACACAGGGATTTTCTTGCTCCAATGATATCAGAAAAGAACACTAGATTTGTTCGAGCCACAACAAAACATTTAGCTACTTAAAAGCCGCAATTATGCTGCTTTGTGCGAGGCACAACACCATGATCTGGTGGCCTAGTAAGGCGCAGCACATAGAGATTGGGACCCTTTTGAAAACAAAGGCAGAATTGGTGCCATTTGGTGGCCTTTTGAATGCCCAAACAATGCCCTTTTGGCTTGTGACTTAGAGCCTGACACTTGTTTTTGCTTCGTCCAATGATATCAAAACAAAACACTAGACTTGTGTGAAGCAGAACAGAATATTTAGCTGCATAAATAGTGCATTTTTGGTACTGTGTGCGAGCCAGAATAGCATGATTTGGTGGCCTGGTAAGGCGCATCAAAGAGAGATTGGTATACATTTGATAACGAAGGCAGAATGGTGCCATTTGTTGGCTTTGTGAATGCCTAAACAATGCCTTGTGGTTTGTCATTTGAGCCAGACAGTGGGATTTGCTTGCTCCAATGATATCAGAAAAGAACACTAGATTTGTTCGAGCCACAACAAAACATTTAGCTACTCAAAAGCTGCAGCTTTGCTGCTTTGTGCGAGGCAGAACACCATGATTTGGTGGCCTAGTAAGGCGTAGCACACAGAGATTGGGACCCTTTTGAATGCCTAAACAATGCCCTATTGGCTTGTGATTTAGAGCCTGACACTGGTATTTGTTTGGTCCAATGATATCAGAACAGAACGCTGGACTTGTGCGAGGCGGAACATAACATTTAGCTGCTAAAACACTGCAATTTTGCTGCTTTGTAAGACACATCATACATAGATTGGGATCCTTTTGAAAACAAGTGCAGATTGGTGCCATTTGGTGGCCTTTTGAATGCATAAATAATGCCTTTGGGCTTGTCATTTAGAGCTAAACACTGGGATTTGCTTGCTCTAATGATATCAGAACAGAACACTGGACTTGTGCGAGGCGGAACATAACATTTAGCTATTAAAACACAGCAATTTTGCTGCTTTGTAAGGCACATCACACATAGATTGGGATCCTTTTGAAAACAAATGCAGAATGGTGCCATTTGGTGGCCTTTTGAATGCATAAACAATGCCTTTTGGCTTGTCATTTAGAGCCAAACACTGGGATTTGCTTGCTCCAATGATATCAGAACAGAAGGCTGGACTTGTGAGAGGCAGAAGAGAACATTTAGCTGCTTAAATAGTGCAATGTTGCTGCTTCGTGCGCGGTAGAACACAATGATTCGTTGACCTTGAAAGGCACGACACACATAGAGATTGGGATCCTTTCGAAAACCATTGCAGAATGGTGCCATTTGGTGGCCTTTTGAGTGCCTAAACAGTGCCTTTTGGCTTGTCATTCAGCGCCAGACACTAGGATTTGCTTGCTCCAATGATATCAGAGCAGAATAGAACATTTAGCTGCTAAAACACTGCATTTTGCTGCTATGTGCGAGGAAGAACACAATGATTTAATGGCCTAGCAAGGCGCAGCACACAGAGATTGGGATCCTTTTTGAAAATAAATGCATAATGGTGACATTTGGTGGCCTTTTGAATGCCTGAACAATGCCTTTTTCGCTTGTCTTTTAGAGTCACACACTGGGATTCGCTTGCCCCAATGATATCATAACAGAACACTGGATCTTGTGCGTGGCAGAAAAGAGCATTTAGCTGCTTAAACACTGCAATCTTGCTGCTTTGTGTGAGGAAGAACATCTTAATTTGGTGGCCTCGTAAGGCGCAGCACATAGAGATTGGGATTATTTGGAAAACAAAGGCAGCATGGAGCCATTTAGTGGCCTTTTGAACGCCTAAACTATGCGTTTAGGCTTGTCTTTTAGAGCCAGACACTACGACTTACTCGCTCCAATGATATCAGAACAGAATAATGGACTTGTCGAGGCGGAAAAGAACATTTAACTGCTGAAACATTGCAATTTTACTGCACTGTGCGAGGCAGAACAGCATGATTTGGTGGCACGGTAAGGCGCATCAAAGAGAGATTGGTATACTTTTGATAACGAAGGCAGAATGGTGCCATTTGGTTGCCATTTGAATGAATAAACAATGCCCTTTTGGCTTGTCATTTAGAGCCTCTCACTGGTATTTGCTTCGTGCAATGGTATCAACACAAAACGCTGGACTTGTGTGAAGCGGACCCGAACATTTAGCTGCTTAAACAGTTCATTTTTGGTGCTGTGTGCGAGGCAAAACAGCATGATTTGATGGCCTGGTAAGCTGCATCAAAGAGAGATTGTTATACTTTTGATAACGAAGGCAGAATGGTGCCATTTGTTGGATTTGTGAATGCATAAACAATACCCCTTTGGCTTGTCATTTAGAGTCGGACACTGGGATTTGCTTGGTCCAATGATATCAGAAAAGAACACTAGATTTGTTCGAGCCACAACAAAGCATTTAGCTACTCAAAAGCTGCAATTTGGCTGCTTTGTGCGAGGCAGAACTACATGATTTGGTGGCCTGGTAAGGCGCAACACACAGAGATTGGGACCCTTTTGAAAGCAAAGGCAGAATGGTGCCATTTGGTGGCCTTTGGATGCCTAAACAATGCCCTTTTGGCTTGTGATTTAGAGCCTGACACTGGTATTTGCTTGGTCCAATGATATCAGAACAGAACGCTGGACTTGTGCGAGGTGGAACATAACATTTAGCTGTTAAACCACAGCAATTTTGCTGCTTTGTAAGGCACATCACACATAGATTGGGATCCTTTTGAAAACAAATGCAGAATGGTGCCATTTGGTGGCCTTTTGAATGCATAAAAAATGCCTTTTTGCTTGTCATTTAGAGCCAAACACTGGGATTTGCTTTCTCCAATGAAGGCTGGACTTGTGAGAGGCAGAAGAGAACATTTAGCTGCTTAAACAGTGCAATGTTGCTGCTTTGTGCGCGGTAGAACACAATGATTCGGTGGCCTTGTAAGGCACGGCACACATAGAGATTGGGATCCTTTCGAAAACCATTGCAGAATGGTGCCATTTGGTGGCCTTTTGACTGCCTAAACAATGCCTTTTGGCTTGTCATTCAGCGCTAGACACTAGGATTTGCTTGCTCCAATGATTTGGTTGCTTGGTAAGACGCAGCACATAGAGATTGGGATCTTTTGGTAAACAAAGGGAGAATAATGCAATTTGGTGGCCTTTTGAATTCAGAAACAATTCCTTTTGGCTTGTCATTTAGAGCGAGACACTACGATTTGCTTTCTCCCATGATATCAGAACAGATTGCTGGACTTGCACGAGGCAGAACAGAACATTTAGCTGCTAAAATACTGCATTTTGCTGCTATGTGAGAGGAAGAACACGATGATTTAATGGCCTAGCAAGGCGCAACACACAGAGATTGGGATCCTTTTTGAAAATAAATGCATAATGGTGACATTTGGTGGCATTTTGAATGCCTAAACAATGCCTTGTCGCTTGTCATTTAGAGTTACACACTGGGATTTGCTTGCCCCAATGATATCAGAACAGAACACTAGATCTTGTGCGAGGCAGAAAAGAGAATTTTGCTGCTTTGTGCGAGGAAGAATACCTTTATTTGGTGGCCTCGTAAGGCGCAGCACATAGAGATTGGGATACTTTGGAATACAAAGGCAGCATGGAGCTGTTTAGTGGCCTTTTGAATGCCTAAACTATGCGTTTAGGCTTGTCTTTTAGAGCCAGACACTACGACTTGCTGCTTTGTGAGAGGAAGAACACGATGATTTGGTGGCCTGGTAAGGCGTAGCACACAGAGATTGGGATCTTTTTGTAAACAAAGGGAGAATGATGCGATTTGGTGGCCTTTGAATTCAGAACCAATTCCTTTTGGCTTGTCATTTAGAGCGAGACACTACGATTTGCTTTCTCCCATGATATCAGAACAGATTGCTGGACTTGCACGAGGCAGAACAGAACATTTTGCTGCTAAAACACTGCATTTTGATGCTATGTGCGAGGAAGAACATGATGATTTAATGGCCTAGCAAGGCGCAGCACACAGAGATTGGGATCCTTTTTGAAAACAAATGCATAACGGTGCTATTTGGTGGCCTTTTGAATGCCTAAGCAATGCCTTTTCGCTTGTCATTTAGAGTCACACACTGGGATTCGCTTGCCCCAACGATATCAGGACAGAACACTGGATCTTGTGCGAGGCAGAAAAGAGCATTTAGCTGCTTAAACACTGCAATCTTGCTGCTTTGTGCGAAGAAGAACACCTTGATTTGGTGGCATCGTAAGGCGCAGCACATGGAGATTGGGACCCTTTGGAAAACAAAGGCATCATGGAGCCGTTTAGTGGCCTTTTGAATGCCTAAACTATGCGTTTAGGCTTGTCTTTTAGAGCCAGACACTGCGACTTGCTCGCTCCAATTATATCAGAACAGAACATTGGACTTGTCGAGGCGGAAGAGAACATTTAGCTGCTAAAACATTGCAATTTTACTGCACTGTGCGAGGCAGAACAACATGATTTGGTGGCCTGGTAAGGCGCATGAAAGAGAGATTGGTATACTTTTGATAACGAAGGCAGAATGGTGCCATTTGGTGGCCATTTGAATGCATGAACAATGCCCTTTTGGCTTGTCATTTAGAGCCTGACACTAGTATTCGCTCCGCCCAGTTATATGAAAACAAAACGCTGGACTTGCGTGACGCGGCACAGAATATTTAGCTGCTAAAACACTGCAATTTTACTGCTCCCTGCGAGGCAGAACGGCATGATTCCGTGGCCTGGTAAGGTGCAGCAAAGAGAGATTGGTATGCTTTTGATAACGAAGGCAGAATGGTGCCATTTGTTGGCTTTGTGAATGCCTAAACAATGCCTTTTGGTTTGTCATTCGAGCGAGACACTGGGATTTGCTTGCTCCGATGATATCAGAAAAGAACAGTAGATTTGTTCGAGCCGCAACAAAGCAATTAGCTACTCAAAAGCTGCAATTTTGGTGCTTTGCGAGGCAGAACACCATGATTTGGTGGCCTAGTAAGGCGCAGACACAGAGATTGGGACCCTTTTGAAAGCAAAGGCAGAATGGTGCCATTGGGTGGCCTTTTGAATGCCTAAACAATGCCCTTCGGCTTGTGATTTAGAGCCCGACATCGGTATTTGCTTGGTCCAATGATATCAGAACAGCACGCTGGACTTGTGCGAGGCGGAACATAACATTTAGCTGCTAAAACACTGCAATTTTGCTGCTTTGTAAGGCACATCACACATAGATTAGGATCCTTTCAAGACCATTGCAGAATGGTGCCATTTGGTGGCCTTTTGAGTGCCTGAACAATGCCTTTTGGCTTGTCATTCAGCGCAGACATCGGCATTCGCTTGCTCCAATGATATCAGAACAGAAGGCTGGACTTGTAAGAGGCAGAAGAGAACATTTAGCTGCTAAAACAGTGCAATGTTGCTGCTTCCTACGCGGTAGAACACAATGATTCGGTGGCCTTGTAACGCACGACACACATAGATTGGGATCCTTTCGAAAACCATTGCAGAATGGTGCCATTTGGTGGCCTTTTGAGTGCCTGAACAATGCCTTTTGGCTTGTCATTCAGCGCCAGACACTGGCATTCGCTTGCTCCAATGATATCAGAACAGAACACTGCATTTGTTTGCGAGGCAGAAAAGAGCATTTAGCTGCTAAAACAGTGCAATGTTGCTGCTTCCTGCGCGGTAGAACACAATGATTCGGTGGCCTTGTAAGGCACGACACACATAGATTGGGATCCTTTCGAAAACCATTGCAGAATGGTGCCATTTGGTGGCCTTTTGAGTGCCTGAACAATGCCTTTTGGCTTGTCATTCAGCGCCAGACACTGGCATTCGCTTGCTCCAATGATATCAGAACAGAAGGCTGGACTTGTAAGAGGCAGAAGAGAACATTTAGCTGCTAAAACAGTGCAATGTTGCTGCTTCCTGCGCGATAGAACACAATGATTCGGTGGCCTTGTAAGGCACGACACACATAGATTGGGATCCTTTCGAAGACCATTGCAGAATGGTGCCATTTGGTGGCCTTTTGAGTGCCTGAACAATGCCTTTTGGCTTGTCATTCAGCGCCAGACACTGGCATTCGCTTGCTCCAATGATATCAGAACAGAACACTGCATTTGTTTGCGAGGCAGAAAAGAGCATTTAGCTGCTTAAACACTGCATTTTTGCTGCTTTGTGAGAGGAAGAACACATTGATTTGGTGGCCTGGTAAGGCGTAGCACACAGAGATTGGGATCTTTTTGTAAACAAAGGGAGAATGATGCGATTTGGTGGCCTTTTGAATTCAGAACCAATTCCTTTTGGCTTGTCATTTAGAGCGAGACACTACGATTTGCTTTCTCCCATGATATCAGAACAGATTGCTGGACTTGCACGAGGCAGAACAGAACATTTTGCTGCTAAAACACTGCATTTTGATGCTATGTGCGAGGAAGAACACGATGATTTAATGGCCTAGCAAGGCGCAGCACACAGAGATTGGGATCCTTTTTGAAAACAAATGCATAACGGTGCCATTTGGTGGCCTTTTGAATGCCTAAGCAATGCCTTTTCGCTTGTCATTTAGAGTCACACACTGGGATTCGCTTGCCCCAACGATATCAGGACAGAACACTGGATCTTGTGCGAGGCAGAAAAGAGCATTTAGCTGCTTAAACACTGCAGTCTTGCTGCTTTGTGCGAAGAAGAACACCTTGATTTGGTGGCATCGTAAGGCGCAGCACATGGAGATTGGGATCCTTTGGAAAACAAAGGCATCATGGAGCCGTTTAGTGGCCTTTTGAATGCCTAAACTATGCGTTTAGGCTTGTCTTTTAGAGCCCGACACTGCGACTTGCTCGCTCCAATTATATCAGAACAGAACATTGGACTTGTCGAGGCGGAAGAGAACATTTAGCTGCTAAAACATTGCAATTTTACTGCACTGTGCGAGGCAGAACAACATGATTTGGTGGCCTGGTAAGGCGCATGAAAGAGAGATTGGTATACTTTTGATAACGAAGGCAGAATGGTGCCATTTGGTGGCCATTTGAATGCATGAACAATGCCCTTTTGGCTTGTCATTTAGAGCCTGACACTAGTATTTGCTTCGTCCAATGATATCAAAACAAAACGCTGGACTTGTGTGAAGCGGAACAGAATATTTAGCTGCTAAAACATTGCAATTTTACTGCTCTGTGCGAGGCAGAACGGCATGATTCCGTGGCCTGGTAAGGTGCAGCAAAGAGAGATTGGTATGCTTTTGATAACGAAGGCAGAATGGTGCCATTTGTTGGCTTTGTGAATGCCTAAACAATGCCTTTTGGTTTGTCATTCGAGCGAGACACTGGGATTTGCTTGCTCCGATGATATCAGAAAAGAACAGTAGATTTGTTCGAGCCGCAACAAAGCATTTAGCTACTCAAAAGCTGCAATTTTGCTGCTTTGTGCGAGGCAGAACACCATGATTTGGTGGCCTAGTAAGGCGCAACACACAGAGATTGGGACCCTTTTGAAAGCAAAGGCAGAATGGTGCCATTGGGTGGCCTTTTGAATGCCTAAACAATGCCCTTCTGGCTTGTGATTTAGAGCCCGACACTGGTATTTGCTTGGTCCAATGATATCAGAACAGCACGCTGGACTTGTGCGAGGCGGAACATAACATTTAGCTGCTAAAACACTGCAATTTTGCTGCTTTGTAAGGCACATCACACATAGATTAGGATCCTTTCGAAGACCATTGCAGAATGGTGCCATTTGGTGGCCTTTTGAGTGCCTGAACAATGCCTTTTGGCTTCTCATTCAGCGCCAGACACTGGCATTCGCTTGCTCCAATGATATCAGAACAGAAGGCTGGACTTGTAAGAGGCAGAAGAGAACATTTAGCTGCTAAAACAGTGCAATGTTGCTGCTTCCTACGCGGTAGAACACAATGATTCGGTGGCCTTGTAACGCACGACACACATAGATTGGGATCCTTTCGAAAACCATTGCAGAATGGTGCCATTTGGTGGCCTTTTGAGTGCCTGAACAATGCCTTTTGGCTTGTCATTCAGCGCCAGACACTGGCATTCGCTTGCTCCAATGATATCAGAACAGAACACTGCATTTGTTTGCGAGGCAGAAAAGAGCATTTAGCTGCTTAAACACTGCATTTTTGCTGCTTTGTGAGAGGAAGAACACGATGATTTGGTGGCCTGGTAAGGCGTAGCACACAGAGATTGGGATCTTTTTGTAAACAAAGGGAGAATGATGCGATTTGGTGGCCTTTTGAATTCAGAACCAATTCCTTTTGGCTTGTCATTTAGAGCGAGACACTACGATTTGCTTTCTCCCATGATATCAGAACAGATTGCTGGACTTGCACGAGGTAGAACAGAACATTTGGCTGCTAAAACACTGCATTTTGATGCTATGTGCGAGGAAGAACACGATGATTTAATGGCCTAGCAAGGCGCAGCACACAGAGATTGGGATCCTTTTTGAAAACAAATGCATAACGGTGCCATTTGGTGGCCTTTTGAATGCCTAAGCAATGCCTTTTCGCTTGTCATTTAGAGTCACACACTGGGATTCGCTTGCCCCAACGATATCAGGACAGAACACTGGATCTTGTGCGAGGCAGAAAAGAGCATTTAGCTGCTTAAACACTGCAGTCTTGCTGCTTTGTGCGAAGAAGAACACCTTGATTTGGTGGCATCGTAAGGCGCAGCACATGGAGATTGGGATCCTTTGGAAAACAAAGGCATCATGGAGCCGCTTAGTGGTTTTGAATGCCTAAACTATGCGTTAGGCTTGTCTTTAGAGCCAGACACTGCGACTTGCTCGCTCCAATTATATCAGAACAGAACATTGGACTTGTCGAGGCGGAAGAGAACATTTAGCTGCTAAAACATTGCAATTTTACTGCACTGTGCGAGGCAGAACAACATGATTTGGTGGCCTGGTAAGGCGCATGAAAGAGAGATTGGTATACTTTTGATAACGAAGGCAGAATGGTGCCATTTGTTGGCCTTGTGAATGCCTAAACAATGCCCTTTGGCTTGTCATTTAGAGCCTGACACTAGTATTTGCCTCGCTCAAAGATAACAAAACAAAACGCTGGACTTGTGTGAAGCGGAACAGAATATTTAGCTGCTAAAACATTGCAATTTTACTGCTCTGTGCGAGGCAGAACGGCATGATTCCGTGGCCTGGTAAGGTGCAGCAAAGAGAGATTGGTATGCTTTTGATAACGAAGGCAGAATGGTGCCATTTGTTGGCTTTGTGAATGCCTAAACAATGCCTTTTGGTTTGTCATTCGAGCGAGACACTGGGATTTGCTTGCTCCGATGATATCAGAAAAGAACAGAGATTTGTTCGAGCCAACAAAGCATTTAGCTGCTCAAAAGCTGCAATTTTGCTGCTTTGTGCGAGGCAGAACACCATGATTTGGTGGCCTAGTAAGGCGCACACAGAGATTGGGACCCTTTTGAAAGCAAAGGCAGAATGGTGCCATTGGGTGGCCTTTTGAATGCCTAAACAATGCCCTTCTGGCTTGTGATTTAGAGCCCGACACTGGTATTTGCTTGGTCCAATGATATCAGAACAGCACGCTGGACTTGTGCGAGGCGGAACATAACATTTAGCTGCTAAAACACTGCAATTTTGCTGCTTTGTAAGGCACATCACACATAGATTGGGATCCTTTCAAGACCATTGCAGAATGGTGCCATTTGGTGGCCTTTTGAGTGCCTGAACAATGCCTTTTGGCTTGTCATTCAGCGCCAGACATCGGCATTCGCTGCTCCAATGATATCAGAACAGAAGGCTGGACTTGTAAGAGGCAGAAGAGAACATTTAGCTGCTAAAACAGTGCAATGTTGCTGCTTCCTGCGCGGTAGAACACAATGATTCGGTGGCCTTGTAAGGCACGACACACATAGATTGGGATCCTTTCGAAGACCATTGCAGAATGGTGCCATTTGGTGGCCTTTTGAGTGCCTGAACAATGCCTTTTGGCTTGTCATTCAGCGCCAGACATCGGCATTCGCTGCTCCAATGATATCAGAACAGAACACTGCATTTGTGTGCGAGGCAGAAAAGAGCATTTAGCTGCTTAAACACTGCATTTTTGCTGCTTTGTGAGAGGAAGAACACGATGATTTGGTGGCCTGGTAAGGCGTAGCACACAGAGATTGGGATCTTTTTGTAAACAAAGGGAGAATGATGCGATTTGGTGGCCTTTTGAATTCAGAACCAATTCCTTTTGGCTTGTCATTTAGAGCGAGACACTACGATTTGCTTTCTCCCATGATATCAGAACAGATTGCTGGACTTGCACGAGGCAGAACAGAACATTTTGCTGCTAAAACACTGCATTTTGATGCTATGTGCGAGGAAGAACACGATGATTTAATGGCCTAGCAAGGCGCAGCACACAGAGATTGGGATCCTTTTTGAAAACAAATGCATAATGGTGCCATTTGGTGGCCTTTTGAATGCCTAAGCAATGCCTTTTCGCTTGTCATTTAGAGTCACACACTGGGATTCGCTTGCCCCAACGATATCAGGACAGAACACTGGATCTTGTGCGAGGCAGAAAAGAGCATTTAGCTGCCTAAACACTGCAATCTTGCTGCTTTGTGCGAAGAAGAACACCTTGATTTGGTGGCATCGTAAGGCGCAGCACATGGAGATTGGGATCATTTGGAAAACAAAGGCATCATGGAGCCGTTTAGTGGCCTTTTGAATGCCTAAACTATGCGTTTAGGCTTGTCTTTTAGAGCCAGACACTGCGACTTGCTCGCTCCAATTATATCAGAACAGAACATTGGACTTGTCGAGGCGGAAGAGAACATTTAGCTGCTAAAACATTGCAATTTTACTGCACTGTGCGAGGCAGAACAACATGATTTGGTGGCCTGGTAAGGCGCATCAAAGAGAGATTGGTATACTTTTGATAACGAAGGCAGAATGGTGCCATTTGGTGGCCATTTGAATGCATAAACAATGCCCTTATGGCTTGTCATTTAGAGCCTGACACTGGTATTTGCTTCTTCCAATGATATCAAAACAAAACGCTGGACTTGTGTGAAGCGGAACAGAATATTTAGCTGCTAAAACATTGCAATTTTACTGCACTGTGCGAGGCAGAACAACATGATTCCGTGGCCTGGTAAGGTGCAGCAAAGAGAGATTGGTATACTTTTGATAACGAAGGCAGAATGGTGCCATTTGTTGGCTTTGTGAATGCCTAAACAATGCCTTTTGGTTTGTCATTCGAGCGAGACACTGGGATTTGCTTGCTCCGATGATATCAGAAAAGAACGAGATTTGTTCGAGCCGCAACAAAGCATTTAGCTACTCAAAAGCTGCAATTTTGCTGCTTTGCGAGGCAGAACACCATGATTTGGTGGCCTAGTAAGGCGAGCACACAGAGATTGGGACCCTTTTGAAAGCAAAGGCAGAATGGTGCCATTGGGTGGCCTTTTGAATGCCTAAACAATGCCCTTCGGCTTGTGATTTAGAGCCCGACACTGGTATTTGCTTGGTCCAATGATAGCAGAACAGCACGCTGGACTTGTGCGAGGCGGAACATAACATTTAGCTGCTAAAACACTGCAATTTTGCTGCTTTGTAAGGCACATCACACATAGATTAGGATCCTTTCAAGACCATTGCAGAATGGTGCCATTTGGTGGCCTTTTGAGTGCCTGAACAATGCCTTTTGGCTTGTCATTCAGCGCCAGACACTGGCATTCGCTTGCTCCAATGATATCAGAACAGAAGGCTGGACTTGTAAGAGGCGTAAGAGAACATTTAGCTGCTAAAACAGTGCAATGTTGCTGCTTCCTCGCGGTAGAACACAATGATTCGGTGGCCTTGTAAGGCACGACACACATAGATTGGGATCCTTTCAAGACCATTGCAGAATGGTGCCATTTGGTGGCCTTTTGAGTGCCTGAACAATGCCTTTGGCTTGTCATTCAGCGCCAGACACTGGCATTCGCTTGCTCCAATGATATCAGAACAGAACACTGCATTTGTTTGCGTGGCAGAAAAGAGCATTTAGCTGCTTAAACACTGCATTTTGCTGCTTTGTGAGAGGAAGAACACGATGATTTGGTGGCCTGGTAAGGCGTAGCACACAGAGATTGGGATCTTTTGTAAACAAAGGAGAATGATGCGATTTGGTGGCCTTTTGAATTCAGAACCAATTCCTTTTGGCTTGTCATTTAGAGCGAGACACTACGATTTGCTTTCTCCCATGATATCAGAACAGATTGCTGGACTTGCACGAGGCAGAACAGAACATTTTGCTGCTAAAACACTGCATTTTGATGCTATGTGCGAGGAAGAACACGATGATTTAATGGCCTAGCAAGGCGCAGCACACAGAGATTGGGATCCTTTGGAAAACAAAAGCAACATGGTGCCATTTGGTGGCCTTTTGAATGCCTAAGCAATGCCTTTTCGCTTGTCATTTAGAGTCACACACTGGGATTCGCTTGCCCCAACGATATCAGGACAGAACACTGGATCTTGTGCGAGGCAGAAAAGAGCATTTAGCTGCTTAAACACTGCAATCTTGCTGCTTTGTGCGAAGAAGAACACCTTGATTTGGTGGCATCGTAAGGCGCAGCACATGGAGATTGGGATCCTTTGGAAAACAAAGGCATCATGGAGCCGTTTAGTGGCCTTTTGAATGCCTAAACTATGCGTTTAGGCTTGTCTTTTAGAGCCAGACACTGCGACTTGCTCGCTCCAATTATATCAGAACAGAACATTGGACCTGTCGAGGCGGAAGAGAACATTTAGCTGCTAAAACATTGCAATTTTACTGCATCGCGGCAGGCAGAACAACATGATTTGGTGGCCTGGTAAGGCGCATCAAAGAGAGATTGGTATACTTTTGATAACGAAGGCAGAATGGTGCCATTTGGTGGCCATTTGAATGCATAAACAATGCCCTTATGGCTTGTCATTTAGAGCCTGACACTGGTATTTGCTTCTTCCAATGATATCAAAACAAAACGCTGGACTTGTGTGAAGCGGAACAGAATATTTAGCTGCTAAAACATTGCAATTTTACTGCTCTGTGCGAGGCAGAACGGCATGATTCCGTGGCCTGGTAAGGTGCAGCAAAGAGAGATTGGTATACTTTTGATAACGAAGGCAGAATGGTGCCATTTGTTGGCTTTGTGAATGCCTAAACAATGCCTTTTGGTTTGTCATTCGAGCGAGACATGGGATTTGCTTGCTCGATGATATCAGAAAAGAACAGTAGATTTGTTCGAGCCGCAACAAAGCATTTAGCTACTCAAAAGCTGCAATTTTGCTGCTTTGTGCGAGGCAGAACACCATGATTTGGTGGCCTAGTAAGGCGCAGCACACAGAGATTGGGACCCTTTTGAAAGCAAAGGCAGAATGGTGCCATTGGGTGGCCTTTTGAATGCCTAAACAATGCCCTTCTGGCTTGTGATTTAGAGCCCGACACTGGTATTTGCTTGGTCCAATGATATCAGAACAGCACGCTGGACTTGTGCGAGGCGGAACATAACATTTAGCTGCTAAAACACTGCAATTTTGCTGCTTTGTAAGGCACATCACACATAGATTAGGATCCTTTCGAAGACCATTGCAGAATGGTGCCATTTGGTGGCCTTTTGAGTGCCTGAACAATGCCTTTTGGCTTGTCATTCAGCGCCAGACACTGGCATTCGCTTGCTCCAATGATATCAGAACAGAAGGCTGGACTTGTAAGAGGCAGAAGAGAACATTTAGCTGCTAAAACAGTGCAATGTTGCTGCTTCCTGCGCGGTAGAACACAATGATTCGGTGGCCTTGTAAGGCACGACACACATAGATTGGGATCCTTTCAAGACCATTGCAGAATGGTGCCATTTGGTGGCCTTTTGAGTGCCTGAACAATGCCTTTGGCTTGTCATTCAGCGCCAGACACGGGCATTCGCTTGCTCCAATGATATCAGAACAGAACACTGCATTTGTGTGCGAGGCAGAAAAGAGCATTTAGCTGCTTAAACACTACATTTTTGCTGCTTTGTGAGAGGAAGAACACGATGATTTGGTGGCCTGGTAAGGCGTAGCACACAGAGATTGGGATCTTTTGTAAACAAAGGGAGAATGATGCGATTTGGTGGCCTTTGAATTCAGAACCAATTCCTTTTGGCTTGTCATTTAGAGCGAGACACTACGATTTGCTTTCTCCCATGATATCAGAACAGATTGCTGGACTTGCACGAGGCAGAACAGAACATTTTGCTGCTAAAACACTGCATTTTGATGCTATGTGCGAGGAAGAACACGATGATTTAATGGCCTAGCAAGGCGCAGCACACAGAGATTGGGATCCTTTTTGAAAACAAATGCATAATGGTGCCAGTTGGTGGCCTTTTGAATGCCTAAGCAATGCCTTTTCGCTTGTCATTTAGAGTCACACACTGGGATTCGCTTGCCCCAACGATATCAGGACAGAACACTGGATCTTGTGCGAGGCAGAAAAGAGCATTTAGCTGCCTAAACACTGCAATCTTGCTGCTTTGTGCGAAGAAGAACACCTTAATTTGGTGGCATCGTAAGGCGCATCACATGGAGATTGGGATCATTTGGAAAACAAAGGCATCATGGAGCCGTTTAGTGGCCTTTTGAATGCCTAAACTATGCGTTTAGGCTTGTCTTTTAGAGCCAGACACTGCGACTTGCTCGCTCCAATTATATCAGAACAGAACATTGGACTTGTCGAGGCGGAAGAGAACATTTAGCTACTAAACATTGCAATTTTACTGCCGTATGAGGCAGAACAACATGATTTGGTGGCCTGGTAAGGCGCATCAAAGAGAGATTGGTATACTTTTGATAACGAAGGCAGAATGGTGCCATTTGTTGGCTTTGTGAATGCCTAAACAATGCCCTTTGGGTTGTCATTTAGAGCCTGACACTGGTATTTGCATCGTCCAATGATATCAAAACAAAACGCTGGACTTGTGTGAAGCGGAACAGAATATTTAGCTGCTAAAACATTGCAATTTTACTGCTCTGTGCATAGCAGAACGGCATGATTCCGTGGCCTGGTAAGGTGCAGCAAAGAGAGATTGGTATACTTTTGATAACGAAGGCAGAATGGTGCCATTTGTTGGCTTTGTGAATGCCTAAACAATGCCTTTTGGTTTGTCATTCGAGCGAGACACTGGGATTTGCTTGCTCCGATGATATCAGAAAAGAACAGTAGATTTGTTCGAGCCGCAACAAAGCATTTAGCTACTCAAAAGCTGCAATTTTGCTGCTTTGTGCGAGGCAGAACACCATGATTTGGTGGCCTAGTACGGCGCAGCACACAGAGATTGGGACCCTTTTGAAAGCAAAGGCAGAATGGTGCCATTGGGTGGCCTCTTGAATGCCTAAACAATGCCCTTCTGGCTTGTGATTTAGAGCCCGACACTGGTATTTGCATGGTCCAATGATATCAGAACAGCACGCTGGACTTGTGCGAGGCGGAACATAACATTTAGCTGCTAAAACACTGCAATTTTGCTGCTTTGTAAGGCACATCACACATAGATTAGGATCCTTTCGAAGACCATTGCAGAATGGTGCCATTTGGTGGCCTTTTGAGTGCCTGAACAATGCCTTTTGGCTTGTCATTCAGCGCCAGACATCGGCATTCGCTGCTCCAATGATATCAGAACAGAAGGCTGGACTTGTAAGAGGCGTAAGAGAACATTTAGCTGCTAAAACAGTGCAATGTTGCTGCTTCCTGCGGTAGAACACAATGATTCGGCGGCCTTGTACGGCACAGCACACATAGATTGGGATCCTTTCGAAAGCCATTGCAGAATGGTGCCATTTGGTGGCCTTTTGACTGCCTGAACAATGCCTTTTGGCTTGTCATTCAGCGCCAGACACTGGCATTCGCTTGCTCCAATGATATCAGAACGAAGGCTGGACTTGTAAGAGGCAGAAGAGAACATTTAGCTGCTAAAACAGTGTAATGTTGCTGCTTCCTCGCGTAGAACACAATGATTCGGTGGCCTTGTAAGGCACGACACACATAGATTGGGATCCTTTCAAGACCATTGCAGAATGGTGCCATTTGGTGGCCTTTGAGTGCCTGAACAATGCCTTTTGGCTTGTCATTCAGCGCCAGACACCGGCATTCGCTTGCTCGAATGATATCAGAACAGAACACTGCATTTGTTTGCAGGCAGAAAAGAGCATTTAGCTGCTTAAACACTGCAGTTTTGCTGCTTTGTGAGAGGAAGAACAAGATGATTTGGTGGCCTGGTAAGGCGTAGCACACAGAGATTGGGATCCTTTTGTAAACAAAGGGAGAATGATGCGATTTGGTGGCCTTTTGAATTCAGAACCAATTCCTTTTGGCTTGTCATTTAGAGCGAGACACTACGATTTGCTTTCTCCCATGATATCAGAACAGATTGCTGGACTTGCACGAGGCAGAACAGAACATTTTGCTGCTAAAACACTGCATTTTGATGCTATGTGCGAGAAGAACACGATGATTTAATGGCCTAGCAAGGCGCAGCACACAGAGATTGGGATCCTTTTGAAAACAAATGCATAATGGTGCCATTTGGTGGCCTTTTGAATGCCTAAACAATGCCTTTTGCTTGTCATTTAGAGTCACACACTGGGATTCGCTGCCCCAACGATATCAGGACAGAACACTGGATCTTGTGCGAGGCAGAAAAAGAGCATTTAGTTGCTTAAACACTGCAATCTTGCTGCTTTGTGCGAAGAAGAACACCTTGATTTGGTGGCATCGTAAGGCGCAGCACATGGAGATTGGGATCCTTTGGAAAACAAAGGCATCATGGAGCCGTTTAGTGGCCTTTGAATGCCTAAACTATGCGTTAGGCTTGTCTTTTAGAGCCAGACATCGCGACTTGCTCGCTCCAATTATATCAGAACAGAACATTGGACTTGTCGAGGCGGAAGAGAACATTTAGCTGCTAAAACATTGCAATTTTACTGCCTGTATGCAGGCAGAACAACATGATTTGGTGGCCTGGTAAGGCGCATCAAAGAGAGATTGGTATACTTTTGATAACGAAGGCAGAATGGTGCCATTTGGTGGCCATTTGAATGCATAAACAATGCCTTTTGGTTTGTCATTCGAGCGAGACACTGGGATTTGCTTGCTCCGATGATATCAGAAAAGAACAGTAGATTTGTTCGAGCCGCAACAAAGCATTTAGCTACTCAAAAGCTGCAATTTTGCTGCTTTGTGCGAGGCAGAACACCATGATTTGGTGGCCTAGTAAGGCGCAGCACACAGAGATTGGGACCCTTTTGAAAGCAAAGGCAGAATGGTGCCATTGGGTGGCCTTTTGAATGCCTAAACAATGCCCTTCTGGCTTGTGATTTAGAGCCCGACACTGGTATTTGCTTGGTCCAATGATATCAGAACAGCACGCTGGACTTGTGCGAGGCGGAACATAACATTTAGCTGCTAAAACACTGCAATTTTGCTGCTTTGTAAGGCACATCACACATAGATTAGGATCCTTTCGAAGACCATTGCAGAATGGTGCCATTTGGTGGCCTTTTGAGTGCCTGAACAATGCCTTTTGGCTTGTCATTCAGCGCCAGACACTGGCATTCGCTTGCTCCAATGATATCAGAACAGAAGGCTGGACTTGTAAGAGGCAGAAGAGAACATTTAGCTGCTAAAACAGTGCAATGTTGCTGCTTCTGCGCAGTAGAACACAATGATTCGGTGGCCTTGTAAGGCACGACACACATAGATTGGGATCCTTTCAAAACCATTGCAGAATGGTGCCATTTGGTGGCCTTTTGAGTGCCTGAACAATGCCTTTTGGCTTGTCATTCAGCGCCAGACAATTGCATTCGCTGCTCCAATGATATCAGAACAGAAGGCTGGATTTGTAAGAGGCAGAAGAGAACATTTAGCTGCTAAAACAGTGCAATGTTGCTGCTTCCCGCGCTGTAGAACACAATGATTCGTGGCCTTGTAAGGCACGACACACATAGATTGG
Source organism: Wolffia australiana (assembly GCF_029677425.1). Lineage (NCBI taxonomy): Eukaryota > Viridiplantae > Streptophyta > Magnoliopsida > Alismatales > Araceae > Wolffia > Wolffia australiana. The sequence goes on along the minus strand of NC_135852.1, from coordinate 1,175,127 downwards.
GATCCTTTCAAGACCATTGCAGAATGGTGCCATTTGGTGGCCTTTTGAGTGCCTGAACAATGCCTTTTGGCTTGTCATTCAGCGCCAGACACTGGCATTCGCTTGCTCAATGATATCAGAACAGAACACTGCATTTGTTTGCGAGGCAGAAAAGAGCATTTAGCTGCTTAAACACTGCATTTTGCTGCTTTGTGAGAGGAAGAACACGATGATTTGGTGGCCTGGTAAGGCGTAGCACACAGAGATTGGGATCTTTTTGTAAACAAAGGGAGAATGATGCGATTTGGTGGCCTTTTGAATTCAGAACCAATTCCTTTTGGCTTGTCATTTAGAGCGAGACACTACGATTTGCTTTCTCCCATGATATCAGAACAGATTGCTGGACTTGCACGAGGCAGAACAGAACATTTTGCTGCTAAACCACTGCATGTTGAGGCGATGTGGAGGGTAGAACTCGGTGATTTAATGGCCTAGCAAGGCGCAGCACACAGAGATTGGGATCCTTTTTGAAAACAAATGCATAATGGTGCCATTTGGTGGCCTTTTGAATGCCTAAACAATGCCTTTTCGCTTGTCATTTAGAGTCACACACTGGGATTCGCTTGCCCCAACGATATCAGGACAGAACACTGGATCTTGTGCGAGGCAGAAAAGAGCATTTAGCTGCTTAAACACTGCAATCTTGCTGCTTTGTGCGAAGAAGAACACCTTGATTTGGTGGCATCGTAAGGCGCAGCACATGGAGATTGGGATCCTTTGGATAACGAAGGCATCATGGAGCCGTTTAGTGGTTTTGAATGCCTAAACTATGCGTTTAGGCTTGTCTTTAGAGCCAGACACTGCGACTTGCTCGCTCCAATTATATCAGAACAGAACATTGGACTTGTCGAGGCAGAAGAGAACATTTAGCTGCTAAAGCATTGCAATTTTACTGCATCATGCGAGGCAGAACAACATGATTTGGTGGCCTGGTAAGGCGCATCAAAGAGAGATTGGTATACTTTTGATAACGAAGGCAGAATGGTGCCATTTGGTGGCTATTTGAATGCATGAACAATGCCCTTTGGCTTGTCATTTAGAGCCTGACACTGGTATTTGCTTGGCCCAATGATATCAAAACAAAACGCTGGACTTGTGTGAAGCGGAACAGAATATTTAGCTGCTAAAACATTGCAATTTTACTGCTCAGGCGAGGCAGAACGGCATGATTCCGTGGCCTGGTAAGGTGCAACAAAGAGAGATTGGTATACTTTTGATAACGGCAGAATGGTGCCATTTGTTGGCTTTGTGAATGCCTAAACAATGCCTTTTGGTTTGTCATTCGAGCGAGACACTGGATTTGCTTGCTCCGATGATATCAGAAAAGAACAGTAGATTTGTTCGAGCCGCAACAAAGCATTTAGCTACTCAAAAGCTGCAATTTTGCTGCTTTGTGCGAGGCAGAACACCATGATTTGGTGGCCTAGTAAGGCGCAGCACACAGAGATTGGGACCATTTTGAAAGCAAAGGCAGAATGGTGCCATTGGGTGGCCTTTTGAATGCCTAAACAATGCCCTTCTGGCTTGTGATTTAGAGCCCGACCCTGGTATTTGCTTGGTCCAATGATATCAGAACAGCACGCTGGACTTGTGCGAGCGGAACATAACATTTAGCTGCTAAAACACTGCAATTTTGCTGCTTTGTAAGGCACATCACACATAGATTAGGATCCTTTCAAGACCATTGCAGAATGGTGCCATTTGGTGGCCTTTTGAGTGCCTGAACAATGCCTTTTGGCTTGTCATTCAGCGCCAGACACCGGCATTCGCTTGCTCCAATGATATCAGAACAAAGGCTGGACTTGTAAGAGGCAGAAGAGAACATTTAGCTGCTAAAACAGTGCAATGTTGCTGCTTCTGCGCGTAGAACACAATGATTCGGTGGCCTTGTAAGGCACGACACACATAGATTGGGATCCTTTCAAGCCCATTGCAGAATGGTGCCATTTGGTGGCCTTTTGAGTGCCTGAACAATGCCTTTTGGCTTGTCATTCAGCGCCAGACACTGGCATTCGCTTGCTCCAATGATATCAGAACAAAAGGCTGGACTTGTAAGAGGCAGAAGAGAACATTTAGCTGCTAAAACAGTGCAATGTTGCTGCTTCCTACGCGGTAGAACACAATGATTCGGTGGCCTTGTAAGGCACGACACACATAGATTGGGATCGTTTCGAAAACCATTGCAGAATGGTGCCATTTGGTGGCCTTTTGAGTGCCTGAACAATGCCTTTTGGCTTGTCATTCAGCGCCAGACACTGGCATTCGCTTGCTCCAATGATATCAGAACAGAAGGCTGGACTTGTAAGAGGCAGAAGAGAACATTTAGCTGCTAAAACAGTGCAATGTTGCTGCTTCCTCTGTAGAGAACACAATGATTCGGTGGCCTTGTAACGACACACATAGATTGGGATCCTTTCGAGACCATTGCAGAATGGTGCCATTTGGTGGCCTTTTGAGTGCCTGAACAATGCCTTTTGGCTTGTCATTCAGCGCCAGACACTGGCATTCGCTTGCTCCAATGATATCAGAACAGAAGGCTGGACTTGTAAGAGGCAGAAGAGAACATTTAGCTGCTAAAACAGTGCAATGTTGCTGCTTCTCGCAGTAGAACACAATGATTCGTGGCCTTGTAAGGCACGTCACACATAGATTGGGATCCTTTCGAAAACCATTGCAGAATGGTGCCATTTGGTGGCCTTTTGAGTGCCTGAACAATGCCTTTTGGCTTGTCCTTCAGCGCCAGACAATTGCATTCGCTTGCTCCAATGATATCAGAACAGAACACTGCATTTGTTTGCGAGGCAGAAGAGAACATTTAGCTGCTAAAACAGTGCAATGTTGCTGCTTCCTGCGCGGTAGAACACAATGATTCGGTGGCCTTGTAAGGCACGACACACATAGATTGGGATCTTTTGTAAACAAAGGGAGAATGGTGCCATTTGGTGGCCTTTTGAATGCCTGAACAATGCCTTTTGGCTTGTCATTTAGCGCGAGACACTACGATTCGCTTTCTCCCATGATATCAGAACAGATTGCTGGACTTGTTTGCGAGGCAGAAAAGAGCATTTTGCTGCTAAAACACTGCATTTTGATGCTTTGTGAGAGGAAGAACACGATGATTTGGTGGCCTAGCAAGGCGCAGCACAGAGATTGGGATCTTTTGAAAACAAATGCATAATGGTGCCATTTGGTGGCCTTTTGAATGCCTAAACAATGCCTTTTCGCTTGTCATTTAGAGTCACACTGGGATTCGCTTGCCCAACGATATCAGGACAGAACACTGGATCTTGTGCGAGGCAGAAAAGAGCATTTAGCTGCTTAAACACTGCAATCTTGCTGCTTTGTGCGAAGAAGAACACCTTGATTTGGTGGCATCGTAAGGCGCAGCACATGGAGATTGGGATCCTTTGGAAAACAAAGGCATCATGGAGCCGTTTAGTGGCCTTTTGAATGCCTAAACTATGCGTTTAGGCTTGTCTTTTAGAGCCAGACACTGCGACTTGCTCGCTCCAATTATATCAGAACAGAACATTGGACTTGTCGAGGCGGAAGAGAACATTTAGCTGCTAAAACATTGCAATTTTACTGCACTGTGCGAGGCAGAACAACATGATTTGGTGGCCTGGTAAGGCGCATCAAAGAGAGATTGGTATACTTTTGATAACGAAGGCAGAATGGTGCCATTTGGTGGCGATTTGAATGCATGAACAATGCCCTTTTGGATTGTCGTTTAGAGCTCGACACTGGTATTTGGCTCGTCCAATGAAAACAAAACAAGACGCTGGACTTGTGTGAAGCGGAACAGAATATTTAGCTGCTAAAACATTGCAATTTTACTGCTCTGTGCGAGGCAGAACGGCATGATTCCGTGGCCTGGTAAGGTGCAGCAAAGAGAGATTGGTATGCTTTTGATAACGAAGGCAGAATGGTGCCATTTGTTGGCTTTGTGAATGCCTAAACAATGCCTTTTGGTTTGTCATTCGAGCGAGACACTGGGATTTGCTTGCTCCGATGATATCAGAAAAGAACAGTAGATTTGTTCGAGCCGCAACAAAGCATTTAGCTACTCAAAAGCTGCAATTTTGCTGCTTTGTGCGAGGCAGAACACCATGATTTGGTGGCCTAGTAAGGCGCAGCACACAGAGGTTGGGACCATTTTGAAAGCAAAGGCAGAATGGTGCCATTGGGTGGCCTTTTGAATGCCTAAACAATGCCCTTCTGGCTTGTGATTTAGAGCCCGACACTGGTATTTGCTTGGTCCAATGATATCAGAACAGCACGCTGGACTTGTGCGAGGCGGAACATAACATTTAGCTGCTAAAACACTGCAATTTTGCTGCTTTGTAAGGCACATCACACATAGATTAGGATCCTTTCGAAGACCATTGCAGAATGGTGCCATTTGGTGGCCTTTTGAGTGCCTGAACAATGCCTTTGGCTTGTCATTCAGCGCCAGAATCGCATTCGCTGCTCCAATGATATCAGAACAGAAGGCTGGACTTGTAAGAGGCAGAAGAGAACATTTAGCTGCTAAAACAGTGCAATGTTGCTGCTTCCTGCGCGGTAGAACACAATGATTCGGTGGCCTTGTAAGGCACGACACACATAGATTGGGATCCTTTCAAAACCATTGCAGAATGGTGCCATTTGGTGGCCTTTTGAGTGCCTGAACAATGCCTTTGGCTTGTCATTCAGCGCCAGACACCGCATTCGCTGCTCCAATGATATCAGAACAGAAGGCTGGACTTGTAAGAGGCAGAAGAGAACATTTAGCTGCTAAAACAGTGCAATGTTGCTGCTTCCTACGCGCGATAGAACACAATGATTCGGTGGCCTTGTAAGGCACGACACACATAGATTGGGATCCTTTCAAAACCATTGCAGAATGGTGCCATTTGGTGGCCTTTTGAGTACCTGAACAATGCCTTTTGGCTTGTCATTCAGCGCAGACACTGGCATTCGCTTGCTCCAATGATATCAGAACAGAAGGCTGGACTTGTAAGAGGCAGAAGAGAACATTTAGCTGCTAAAACAGTGCAATGTTGCTGCTTCTCGCGGTAGAACACAATGATTCGTGGCCTTGTAAGGCACGACACACATAGATTGGGATCCTTTCAAAACCATTGCAGAATGGTGCCATTTGGTGGCCTTTTGAGTGCCTGAACAATGCCTTTTGGCTTGTCATTCAGCCAGACACTAGCATTCGCTGCTCCAATGATATCAGAACAGAAGGCTGGACTTGTAAGAGGCGTAAGAGAACATTTAGCTGCTAAAACAGTGCAATGTTGCTGCTTCGCGCGGTAGAACACAATGATTCGGTGGCCTTGTAAGGCACGACACACATAGATTGGGATCCTTTCAAGACCATTGCAGAATGGTCCCATTTGGTGGCCTTTTGAGTGCCTGAACAATGCCTTTGGCATGTCATTCAGCGCCAGACACCGGCATTCGCTGCTCCAATGATATGAGAACAGAAGGCTGGACTTGTAAGAGGCGAAGAGAACATTTAGCTGCTAAAACAGTGCAATGTTGCTGCTTCTGCGCGTAGAACACAATGATTCGGTGGCCTTGTAAGGCACGACACACATAGATTGGGATCCTTTCAAAACCATTGCAGAATGGTGCCATTTGGTGGCCTTTTGAGTGCCTGAACAATGCCTTTTGGCTTGTCATTCAGCCAGACACCGCATTCGCTTGCTCCAATGATATCAGAACAGAAGGCTGGACTTGTAAGAGGCGTAAGAGAACATTTAGCTGCTAAAACAGTGCAATGTTGCTGCTTCTGCGCGTAGAACACAATGATTCGGTGGCCTTGTAAGGCACGACACACATAGATTGGGATCCTTTCAAGACCATTGCAGAATGGTGCCATTTGGTGGCCTTTTGAGTGCCTGAACAATGCCTTTTGGCTTGTCATTCAGCGCCAGACACTGGCATTCGCTTGCTCCAATGATATCAGAACAGAACACTGCATTTGTTTGCGAGGCAGAAAAAGAGCATTTAGCTGCTTAAACACTGCATTTTTGCTGCTTTGTGAGAGGAAGAACACGATGATTTGGTGGCCTGTAAGGCGAGCACACAGAGATTGGGATCTTTTGTAAACAAAGGAGAATGATGCGATTTGGTGGCCTTTTGAATTCAGAAACAATTCCTTTTGGCTTGTCATTTAGAGCGAGACACTACGATTTGCTTTCTCCCATGATATCAGAACAGATTGCTGGACTTGCAGGAGGCAGAACAGAACATTTTGCTGCTAAAACACTGCATTTTGATGCTATGTGCGAGGAAGAACACGATGATTTAATGGCCTAGCAAGGCGCAGCACACAGAGATTGGGATCCTTTTTGAAAACAAATGCATAACGGTGCCATTTGGTGGCCTTTTGAATGCCTAAACAATGCCTTTTCGCTTGTCATTTAGAGTCACACACTGGGATTCGCTTGCCCCAACGATATCAGGACAGAACACTGGATCTTGTGCGAGGCAGAAAGAGCATTTAGCTGCTTAAACACTGCAATCTTGCTGCTTTGCGAAGAAGAACACCTTGATTTGGTGGCATCGTAAGGCGCAGCACATGGAGATTGGGATCCTTTGGAAAACAAAGGCATCATGGAGCCGTTAGTGGTTTTGAATGCCTAAACTATGCGTTAGGCTTGTCTTTAGAGCCAGACATCGCGACTTGCTCGCCCAATTATATCAGAACAGAACATTGGACTTGTCGAGGCGGAAGAGAACATTTAGCTGCTAAAACATTGCAATTTTACTGCACTGTGCGAGGCAGAACAACATGATTTGGTGGCCTGGTAAGGCGCATGAAAGAGAGATTGGTATACTTTTGATAACGAAGGCAGAATGGTGCCATTTGTTGGCTTTGTGAATGCCTGAACAATGCCTTTTGGGTTGTCATTTAGAGCGACACTGGTATTTGCATCGCCCAATGATATCAAAACAAAACGCTGGACTTGTGTGAAGCGGAACAGAATATTTAGCTGCTAAAACATTGCAATTTTACTGCTGCGGCGAGGCAGAACGGCATGATTCCGTGGCCTGGTAAGGTGCAGCAAAGAGAGATTGGTATGCTTTTGATAACGAAGGCAGAATGGTGCCATTTGTTGGCTTTGTGAATGCCTAAACAATGCCTTTTGGTTTGTCATTCGAGCGAGACACTGGGATTTGCTTGCTCCGATGATATCAGAAAAGAACAGTAGATTTGTTCGAGCCGCAACAAAGCATTTAGCTACTCAAAAGCTGCAATTTTGCTGCTTTGTGCGAGGCAGAACACCATGATTTGGTGGCCTAGTAAGGCGCAGCACACAGAGATTGGGACCCTTTTGAAAGCAAAGGCAGAATGGTGCCATTGGGTGGCCTTTTGAATGCCTAAACAATGCCCTTCTGGCTTGTGATTTAGAGCCTAACACTGGTATTTGCTTGGTCCAATGATATCATAACAGCACGCTGGACTTGTGCGAGGCGGAACATAACATTTAGCTGCTAAAACACCGCAATTTTGCTGCTTTGTAAGGCACATCACACATAGATTAGCATCCTTTCGAAGACCATTGCAGAATGGTGCTATTTGGTGGCCTTTTGAGTGCCTGAACAATGCCTTTTGGCTTGTCATTCAGCGCCAGACACTGGCATTCGCTTGCTCCAATGATATCAGAACAGAAGGCTGGACTTGTAAGAGGCAGAAGAGAACATTTAGCTGCTAAAACAGTGCAATGTTGCTGCTTCCTGCGGTAGAACACCGCGATTCGGCGGCCTTGTAAGGCACAACACACATAGATTGGGATCCTTTCGAAAACCATTGCAGAATGGTGCCATTTGGTGGCCTTTTGAGTGCCTGAACAATGCCTTTTGGCTTGTCATTCAGCGCCAGACACTAGCATTCGCTTGCTCCAATGATATCAGAACAGAAGGCTCGACTTGTAAGAGGCAGAAGAGAACATTTAGCTGCTAAAACAGTGCAATGTTGCTGCTTCTGCGTAGAACACAATGATTCGGTGGCCTTGTAAGGCACGACACACATAGATTGGGATCCTTTCAAGACCATTGCAGAATGGTCCCATTTGGTGGCCTTTTGAGTGCCTGAACAATGCCTTTGGCATGTCATTCAGCGCCAGACATCGGCATTCGCTTGCTCCAATGATATGAGAACAGAAGGCTGGACTGGTAAGAGGCAGAAGAGAACATTTAGCTGCTAAAACAGTGCAATGTTGCTGCTTCCTCGCGTAGAACACAATGATTCGGTGGCCTTGTAAGGCACGACACACATAGATTGGGATCCTTTCGAAAACCATTGCAGAATGGTGCCATTTGGTGGCCTTTTGAGTGCCTGAACAATGCCTTTTGGCTTGTCATTCAGCGCCAGACACTGGCATTCGCTTGCTCCAATGATATCAGAACAGAACACTGCATTTGTTTGCGAGGCAGAAAAGAGCATTTAGCTGCTTAAACACTGCATTTTTGCTGCTTTGTGAGAGAAAGAACACGATGATTTGGTGGCCTGGTAAGGCGTAGCACACAGAGATTGGGATCTTTTTGTAAACAAAGGGAGAATGATGCGATTTGGTGGCCTTTTGAATTCAGAACCAATTCCTTTTGGCTTGTCATTTAGAGCGAGACACTATGATTTGCTTTCTCCCATGATATCAGAACAGATTGCTGGACTTGCACGAGGCAGAACAGAACATTTTGCTGCTAAAACACTGCATTTTGATGCTATGTGCGAGGAAGAACACGATGATTTAATGGCCTAGCAAGGCGCACACAGAGATTGGGATCCTTTTTGAAAACAAATGCATAATGGTGCCATTTGGTGGCCTTTTGAATGCCTAAACAATGCCTTTTCGCTTGTCATTTAGAGTCACACACTGGGATTCGCTGCCCCAACGATATCAGGACAGAACACTGGATCTTGTGCGAGGCAGAAAGAGCATTTAGCTGCTTAAACACTGCAATCTTGCTGCTTTGTGCGAAGAAGAACACCTTGATTTGGTGGCATCGTAAGGCGCAGCACATGGAGATTGGGATCCTTTGGAAAACAAAGGCATCATGGAGCCGCTTAGTGGTTTTGAATGCCTAAACTATGCGTTAGGCTTGTCTTTTAGAGCCAGACATCGCGACTTGCTCGCCCAATTATATCAGAACAGAACATTGGACTTGTCGGCGGAAGAGAACATTTAGCTGCTAAAGCATTGCAATTTTACTGCACTGCGAGGCAGAACAACATGATTTGGTGGCCTGGTAAGGCGCATCAAAGAGAGATTGGTATACTTTTGATAACGAAGGCAGAATGGTGCCATTTGGTGGCCATTTGAATGCATGAACAATGCCCTTTGGCTTGTCATTTAGAGCCCGACATCGTATTTGCTTCGGCCCAATGATATCAAAACAAAACGCTGGACTTGTGTGAAGCGGAACAGAATATTTAGCTGCTAAAACATTGCAATTTTACTGCTGCGAGGCAGAACGGTATGATTCCGTGGCCTGGTAAGGTGCAGCAAAGAGAGATTGGTATACTTTTGATAACGAAGGCAGAATGGTGCCATTTGGTGGCCTTTTGAGTGCCTGAACAATGCCTTTTGGCTTGTGATTTAGAGCCCGACACTGGTATTTGATTGGCCCAATGATATCAAAACAAACGCTGGACTTGTGTGAAGCGGAACAGAATATTTAGCTGCTAAAACATTGCAATTTTACTGCTTTGTGCGAGGCAGAACGGCATGATTCCGTGGCCTGGTAAGGTGCAAAAGAGAGATTGGTATACTTTTGATAACAAGGCAGAATGGTGCCATTTGTTGGCTTTGTGAATGCCTAAACAATGCCTTTTGGTTTGTCATTCGAGCGAGACACTGGGATTTGCTTGCTCCGACGATATCAGAAAAGAACAGTAGATTTGTTCGAGCCGCAACAAAGCATTTAGCTACTCAAAAGCTGCAATTTTGCTGCTTTGTGCGAGGCAGAACACCATGATTTGGTGGCCTAGTAAGGCGCAGCACACAGAGATTGGGACCCTTTTGAAAGCAAAGGCAGAATGGTGCCATTGGGTGGCCTTTTGAATGCCTAAACAATGCCCTTCTGGCTTGTGATTTAGAGCCCGACACTGGTATGTGCTTGGTCCAATGATATCAGAACAGCACGCTGGACTTGTGCGAGGCGGAACATAACATTTAGCTGCTAAAACACTGCAATTTTGCTGCTTTGTAAGGCACGACACACATAGATTAGGATCCTTTCGAAGACCATTGCAGAATGGTGCCATTTGGTGGCCTTTTGAGTGCCTGAACAATGCCTTTTGGCTTGTCATTCAGCGCCAGACACTGGCATTCGCTTGCTCCAATGATATCAGAACAGAAGGCTGGACTTGTAAGAGGCAGAAGAGAACATTTAGCTGCTAAAACAGTGCAATGTTGCTGCTTCCTGCGCGGTAGAACACAATGATTCGGTGGCCTTGTAAGGCACGACACACATAGATTGGGATCCTTTCGAAGACCATTGCAGAATGGTGCCATTTGGTGGCCTTTTGAGTGCCTGAACAATGCCTTTTGGCTTGTCATTCAGCGCCAGACACTGGCATTCGCTTGCTCCAATGATATCAGAACAGAACACTGCATTTGTTTGTGAGGCAGAAAAGAGCATTTAGCTGCTTAAACACTGCATTTTTGCTGCTTTGTGAGAGGAAGAACACGATGATTTGGTGGCCTGGTAAGGCGTAGCACACAGAGATTGGGATCTTTTTGTAAACAAAGGGAGAATGATGCGATTTGGTGGCCTTTTGAATTCAGAACCAATTCCTTTTGGCTTGTCATTTAGAGCGAGACACTACGATTTGCTTTCTCCCATGATATCAGAACAGATTGCTGGACTTGCACGAGGCAGAACAGAACATTTTGCTGCTAAAACACTGCATTTTGATGCTATGTGCGAGGAAGAACACGATGATTTAATGGCGTAGCAAGGCGCAGCACACTGAGATTGGGATCCTGTTTGAAAACAAATGCATAATGGTGCCATTTGGTGGCCTTTTGAATGCCTAAACAATGCCTTTTCGCTTGTCATTTAGAGTCACACACTGGGATTCGCTTGCCCCAACGATATCAGGACAGAACACTGGATCTTGTGCGAGGCAGAAAAGAGCATTTAGCTGCTTAAACACTGCAATCTTGCTGCTTTGTGCGAAGAAGAACACCTTGATTTGGTGGCATCGTAAGGCGCAGCACATGGAGATTGGGATCCTTTGGAAAACAAAGGCATCATGGAGCCGTTTAGTGGCCTTTTGAATGCCTAAACTATGCGTTTAGGCTTGTCTTTTAGAGCCAGACACTGCGACTTGCTCGCTCCAATTATATCAGAACTGAACATTGGACTTGTCGAGGCGGAAGAGAACATTTAGCTGCTAAAGCATTGCAATTTTACTGCACTGTGCGAGGCAGAACAACATGATTTGGTGGCCTGGTAAGGCGCATCAAAGAGAGATTGGTATACTTTTGATAACGAAGGCAGAATGGTGCCATTTGTTGGCTGTTTGAATGCATGAACAATGCCCTTTTGGCTTGTCATTTAGAGCTCGACACTGGTATTTGCTTGGCCCAATGATATCAAAACAAAACGCTGGACTTGTGTGAAGCGGAACAGAATATTTAGCTGCTAAAACATTGCAATTTTACTGCTCAGGCGAGGCAGAACAACATGATTCCGTGGCCTGGTAAGGCGCAACAAAGAGAGTTTGGTATGCTTTTGATAACGTAGGCAGAATGGTGCCATTGGTTGGCCTTGTGAATGCCTAAACAATGCCTTTTGGTTTGTTGTTTGAGCGGCTCACTGGGATTTGCTTGTTTCGTTGATATTTGAAAAGAACAGTAGATTTGTTCGAGCCGCAACAAAGCATTTAGCTACTCAAAAGCTGCAATTTTGCTGCTTTGTGCGAGGCAGAACACCATGATTTGGTGGCCTAGTAAGGCGCAGACACAGAGATTGGGACCCTTTTGAAAGCAAAGGCAGAATGGTGCCATTGGGTGGCCTTTTGAATGCCTAAACAATGCCCTTCTGGCTTGTGATTTAGAGCCCGACACTGGTATTTGCTTGGTCCAATGATATCAGAACAGCACGCTGGACTTGTGCGAGGCGGAACATAACATTTAGCTGCTAAAACACTGCGATTCGGCTGCTTTGTAAGGCACATCACACATAGATTAGGATCCTTTCGAAGACCATTGCAGAATGGTGCCATTTGGTGGCCTTTTGAGTGCTTGAACAATGCCTTTGGCTTGTCATTCAGCGCAGACACTAGCATTCGCTTGCTCCAATGATATCAGAACAGAAGGCTGGACTTGTAAGAGGCGAAGAGAACATTTAGCTGCTAAAACAGTGCAATGTTGCTGCTTCCTCCGCGGTAGAACACAATGATTCGGTGGCCTTGTAAGGCACGACACACATAGATTGGGATCCTTTCGAAAACCATTGCAGAATGGTGCCATTTGGTGGCCTTTTGAGTACCTGAACAATGCCTTTTGGCTTTTCATTCAGCGCCATTCGCTGCTCCAATGATATCAGAACAGAAGGCTGGACTTGTAAGAGGCAGAAGAGAACATTTAGCTGCTAAAACAGTGCAATGTTGCTGCTTCGTAGAACACAATGATTCGGTGGCCTTGTAAGGCACGAGACACATAGATTGGGATCCTTTCGAAGACCATTGCAGAATGGTGCCATTTGGTGGCCTTTTGAGTACCTGAACAATGCCTTTTGGCTTGTCATTCAGCGCCAGACACTGGCATTCGCTTGCTCCACTGATAGCAGAACAGACGGCCGCACTTGGAAGAGCCAGCAGAGAACATTTAGCTGCTAAAACAGTGCAATGTTGCTGCTTCCCGCTGTAGAACACAATGATTCGTGGCCTTGTAAGGCACGACACACATAGATTGGGATCCTTTCAAGACCATTGCAGAATGGTGCCATTTGGTGGCCTTTTGAGTGCCTGAACAATGCCTTTTGGCTTGTCATTCAGCGCCAGACATCGCATTCGCTTGCTCCAATGATATCAGAACAGAACACTGCATTTGTAAGAGGCAGAAAAGAGCATTTAGCTGCTTAAACACTGCATTTTTGCTGCTTTGTGAGAGGAAGAACACGATGGTTTGGTGGCCTGGTAAGGCGACACACAGAGATTGGGATCTTTTGTAAACAAAGGAGAATGATGCGATTTGGTGGCCTTTTGAATTCAGAACAATGCCTTTTGGCTTGTCATTTAGAGCGAGACACTGGCATTTGCTTTCTCCCATGATATCAGAACAGATTGCTGGACTTGCGAGGCAGAACAGAACATTTTGCTGCTAAAACACTGCATTTTGATGCTATGTGAGAGGAAGAACACGATGATTTAATGGCCTAGCAAGGCGCAGCACACAGAGATTGGGATCCTTTTGAAACAAATGCATAATGGTGCCATTTGGTGGCCTTTTGAATGCCTAAACAATGCCTTTTCGCTTGTCATTTAGAGTCACACACTGGGATTCGCTTGCCCCAACGATATCAGGACAGAACACTGGATCTTGTGCGAGGCAGAAAAGAGCATTTAGCTGCTTAAACACTGCAATCTTGCTGCTTTGTGCGAAGAAGAACACCTTGATTTGGTGGCATCGTAAGGCGCAGCACATGGAGATTGGGATCCTTTGGAAAACAAAGGCATCATGGAGCCGTTTAGTGGTTTTGAATGCCTAAACTATGCGTTAGGCTTGTCTTTAGAGCCAGACATCGCGACTTGCTCGCTCCAATTATATCAGAACTGAACATTGGACTTGTCGAGGCGGAAGAGAACATTTAGCTGCTAAAGCATTGCAATTTTACTGCACTGTGCGAGGCAGAACAACATGATTTGGTGGCCTGGTAAGGCGCATCAAAGAGAGATTGGTATACTTTTGATAACGAAGGCAGAATGGTGCCATTTGGTGGCCATTTGAATGCATGAACAATGCCCTTTTGGCTTGTCATTTAGAGCCTGACACTGGTATTTGCTTCGTCCAATGATATCAAAACAAAACGCTGGACTTGTGTGAAGCGGAACAGAATATTTAGCTGCTAAAACATTGCAATTTTACTGCTCTGTGCGAGGCAGAACGGCATGATTCCGTGGCCTGGTAAGGTGCAACAAAGAGAGATTGGTATGCTTTTGATAACGAAGGCAGAATGGTGCCATTTGTTGGCTTTGTGAATGCCTAAACAATGCCTTTTGGTTTGTCATTCGAGCGAGACACTGGGATTTGCTTGCTCCGATGATATCAGAAAAGAACAGTAGATTTGTTCGAGCCGCAACAAAGCATTTAGCTACTCAAAAGCTGCAATTTTGCTGCTTTGTGCGAGGCAGAACACCATGATTTGGTGGCCTAGTAAGGCGCAGCACACAGAGATTGGGACCCTTTTGAAAGCAAAGGCAGAATGGTGCCATTGGGTGGCCTTTTGAATGCCTAAACAATGCCCTTCTGGCTTGTGATTTAGAGCCCGACACTGGTATTTGCTTGGTCCAATGATATCAGAACAGCACGCTGGACTTGTGCGAGGCGGAACATAACATTTAGCTGCTAAAACACTGCAATTTTGCTGCTTTGTAAGGCACATCACACATAGATTAGGATCCTTTCAAGACCATTGCAGAATGGTGCCATTTGGTGGCCTTTTGAGTGCCTGAACAATGCCTTTGGCTTGTCATTCAGCGCCAGACACTAGCATTCGCTTGCTCCAATGATATCAGAACAGAAGGCTGGACTTGTAAGAGGCAGAAGAGAACATTTAGCTGCTAAAACAGTGCAATGTTGCTGCTTCCTGCGCGGTAGAACACAATGATTCGGTGGCCTTGTAAGGCACGACACACATAGATTGGGATCCTTTCAAGACCATTGCAGAATGGTGCCATTTGGTGGCCTTTTGAGTGCCTGAACAATGCCTTTTGGCTTGTCATTCAGCCAGACACTGGCATTCGCTGCTCCAATGATATCAGAATGTAAGGCTGGACTTGTAAGAGGCGTAAGAGAACATTTAGCTGCTAAAACAGTGCAATGTTGCTGCTTCCTGCGCGTAGAACACAATGATTCGGTGGCCTTGTAAGGCACGAGACACATAGATTGGGATCCTTTCAAGACCATTGCAGAATGGTGCCATTTGGTGGCCTTTTGAGTGCCTGAACAATGCCTTTGGCTTGTCATTCAGCTTTGGCATTCGCTGCTCCAATGATATCAGAACAGAAGGCTGGACTTGTAAGAGGCAGAAGAGAACATTTAGCTGCTAAAACAGTGCAATGTTGCTGCTTCCACGCGTAGAACACAATGATTCGGTGGCCTTGTAAGGCACGACACACATAGATTGGGATCCTTTCAAGACCATTGCAGAATGGTGCCATTTGGTGGCCTTTTGAGTGCCTGAACAATGCCTTTTGGCTTGTCATTCAGCACCAGACACTGGCATTCGCTTGCTCCAATGATATGAGAACAGAAGGCTGGACTTGTAAGAGGCAGAAGAGAACATTTAGCTGCTAAAACAGTGCACTGTTGCTGCTTCCGAGGTAGAACACAATGATTTGGTGGCCTTGTAAGGCACGACACACATAGATTGGGATCCTTTGTAAACCATTGCAGAATGGTGCCATTTGGTGGCCTTTTGAGTGCCTGAACAATGCCTTTTGGCTTGTCATTCAGAGCCAGACACTGGCATTTGCTTTCTCAATGATATCAGAACAGAACACTGCATTTGTTTGCAGGCAGAAAAGAGCATTTAGCTGCTTAAACACTGCATTTTTGCTGCTTTGTGAGAGGAAGAACACGATGATTTGGTGGCCTGGTAAGGCGTAGCACACAGAGATTGGGATATTTTTTTAAACAAAGGGAGAATGATGCGATTTGGTGGCCTTTTGAATGCCTAAGCAATGCCTTTTCGCTTGTCATTTAGAGTCACACACTGGGATTCGCTTGCCCCAACGATATCAGGACAGAACACTGGATCTTGTGCGAGGCAGAAAAGAGCATTTAGCTGCTTAAACACTGCAATCTTGCTGCTTTGTGCGAAGAAGAACACCTTGATTTGGTGGCATCGTAAGGCGCAGCACATGGAGATTGGGATCCTTTGGAAAACAAAGGCATCATGGAGCCGTTAGTGGTTTTGAATGCCTAAACTATGCGTTTAGGCTTGTCTTTAGAGCCAGACACTGCGACTTGCTCGCCCAATTATATCAGAACAGAACATTGGACTTGTCGAGGCAGAAGAGAACATTTAGCTGCTAAAACATTGCAATTTTACTGCACTGTGCGAGGCAGAACAACATGATTTGGTGGCCTGGTAAGGCGCATGAAAGAGAGATTGGTATACTTTTGATAACGAAGGCAGAATGGTGCCATTTGGTGGCCATTTGAATGCATGAACAATGCCCTTTTGGCTTGTCATTTAGAGCCTGACACTGGTATTTGCTTCGTCCAATGATATCAAAACAAAACGCTGGACTTTTGTGAAGCGGAACAGAATATTTAGCTGCTAAAACATTGCAATTTTACTGCCTGTGCGAGGCAGAACGGCATGATTCCGTGGCCTGGTAAGGTGCAGCAAAGAGAGATTGGTATACTTTGATAACGAAGGCATAATGGTGCCATTTGTTGGCTTTGTGAATGCCTAAACAATGCCTTTTGGTTTGTCATTCGAACAGACACTGGGATTTGCTTGCTCCGATGATATCAGAAAAGAACAGTAGATTTGTTCGAGCCGCAACAAAGCATTTAGCTACTCAAAAGCTGCAATTTTGCTGCTTTGTGCGAGGCAGAACACCATGATTTGGTGGCCTAGTAAGGCGCAACACACAGAGATTGGGACCCTTTTGAAAGCAAAGGCAGAATGGTGCCATTGGGTGGCCTTTTCAATGCCTAAACAATGCCCTTCTGGCTTGTGATTTAGAGCCCGACACTGGTATTTGCTTGGTCCAATGATATCAGAACAGCACGCTGGACTTGTGCGAGGCGGAACATAACATTTAGCTGCTAAAACACTGCAATTTTGCTGCTTTGTAAGGCACATCACACATAGATTAGGATCCTTTCGATGACCATTGCAGAATGGTCCCATTTGGTGGCCTTTTGAGTGCCTGAACAATGCCTTTTGGCTTGTCATTCAGCGCAAGACACTAGCATTCGCTTGCTCCAATGATATCAGAACAGAAGGCTGGACTTGTAAGAGGCAGAAGAGAACATTTAGCTGCTAAAACAGTGCAATGTTGCTGCTTCCTGCGCGGTAGAACACAATGATTCGGTGGCCTTGTAAGGCACGACACACATAGATTGGGATCCTTTCGAAAACCATTGCAGAATGGTGCCATTTGGTGGCCTTTTGAGTGCCTGAACAATGCCTTTTGGCTTGTCATTCAGCGCCAGACACTGGCATTCGCTTGCTCCAATGATATCAGAACAGAAGGCTGGACTTGTAAGAGGCAGAAAAAGAGCATTTAGCTGCTTAAACACTACATTTTTGCTGCTTTGTGAGAGGAAGAACACGATGATTTGGTGGCCTTGTAAGGCGTAGCACACAGAGATTGGGATATTTTTTTAAACAAAGGGAGAATGATGCGATTTGGTGGCCTTTTGAATGCCTAAGCAATGCCTTTTCGCTTGTCATTTAGAGTGGGATTCAAGGACGGGATTCGCTTGCGATCAGGACAGAACACGATCTTGTGCGGCGCGTAAAAAAAGATTTAGCTGCTTAAAAACACTGCATCTTTGCTTTTGCTGTGCGAAGAACAACTTGATTTGGTGGCATCGTGAAGAAGCGCGACCATGGAGATTGGGATCCTTTGGAAAACAAAGGCCTCATGGAGCCGTTTAGTGGTTTTGAATGCCTAAACTATGCGCTAGGCTTGTCTTTATATTAGGACAATGCGACACTACTGCTCAATTATATCAGAAGAGAACATTTAGCTGCTAAACATTGCAATTTTACTGCATCGAGGCAGAACAAAATGATTTGGTGGCCTGGTAAGGCGCATCAAAGAGAGATTGGTATACTTTTGATAACGAAGGCAGAATGGTGCCATTTGGTGGCCATTTGAATGCATGAACAATGCCTTTTGGCTTGTCATTCAGCGCCAGACACTGGCATTCGCTTGCTCCAATGATATGAGAACAGAAGGCTGGACTTGTAAGAGGCAGAAGAGAACATTTAGCTGCTAAAACAGTGCAATGTTGCTGCTTCCTGTGCGGTAGAACACAATGATTCGGTGGCCTTGTAAGTCACGACACACATAGATTGGGATCCTTTCGAAGACCATTGCAGAATGGTGCCATTTGGTGGCCTTTTGAGTGCCTGAACAATGCCTTTTGGCTTGTCATTCAGCGCCAGACACTGGCATTCGCTTGCTCCAATGATATCAGAACAGAAGGCTGGACTTGTAAGAGGCAGAAGAGAACATTTAGCTGCTAAAACAGTGCAATGTTGCTGCTTCCTGCGCGGTAGAACACAATGATTCGGTGGCCTTGTAAGGCACGACACACATAGATTGGGATCCTTTCGAAGACCATTGCAGAATGGTGCCATTTGGTGGCCTTTTGAGTGCCTGAACAATGCCTTTTGGCTTGTCATTCAGCGCCAGACACTGGCATTCGCTTGCTCCAATGATATCAGAACAGAACACTGCATTTGTTTGCGAGGCAGAAAAGAGCATTTAGCTGCTTAAACACTGCATTTTTGCTGCTTTGTGAGAGGAAGAACAAGATGATTTGGCGGCCTGGTAAGGCGTAGCACACAGAGATTGGGATCTTTTTGTAAACAAAGGGAGAATGATGCGATTTGGTGGCCTTTTGAATTCAGAACCAATTCCTTTTGGCTTGTCATTTAGAGCGAGACACTACGATTTGCTTTCTCCCATGATATCAGAACAGATTGCTGGACTTGCACGAGGCAGAACAGAACATTTTGCTGCTAAAACACTGCATTTTGATGCTATGTGCGAGGAAGAACACGATGATTTAATGGCCTAGCAAGGCGCAGCACACAGAGATTGGGATCCTTTTTGAAAACAAATGCATAATGGTACCATTTGGTGGCCTTTTGAATGCCTAAACAATGCCTTTTCGCTTGTCATTTAGAGTCACACACTGGGATTCGCTTGCCCCAACGATATCAGGACAGAACACTAGATCTTGTGCGAGGCAGAAAAGAGCATTTAGCTGCTTAAACACTGCAATCTTGCTGCTTTGTGCGAAGAAGAACACCTTGATTTGGTGGCATCGTAAGGCGCAGCACATGGAGATTGGGATCCTTTGGAAAACAAAGGCATCATGGAGCCGTTTAGTGGCCTTTTGAATGCCTAAACTATGCGTTTAGGCTTGTCTTTTAGAGCCAGACACTGCGACTTGCTCGCTCCAATTATATCAGAACAGAACATTGGACTTTTCGAGGCGGAAGAAAACATTTAGCTGCTAAAGCATTGCAATTTTACTGCCGCATGCGAGGCAGAACAACATGATTTGGTGGCCTGGTAAAGGCGCATCAAAGAGAGATTGGTATACTTTTGATAACGAAGGCAGAATGGTGCCATTTGGTGGCCATTTGAATGCATGAACAATGCCCTTTTGGCTTGTCATTTAGAGCCTGACACTGGTATTTGCTTCGTCCAATGATATCAAAACAAAACGCTGGACTTGTGTGAAGCGAAACAGAATATTTAGCTGCTAAAACATTGCAATTTTACTGCTCTGTGCGAGGCAGAACGGCATGATTCCGTGGCCTGGCAAGGCGCAGCAAAGAGCGATTGTTATGCTTTTGATAACGAAGGCAGAATGGTGCCATTTGTTGGCTTTGTGAATGCCTAAACAATGCCTTTTGGTTTGTCATTCGAGCGAGACACTGGATTTGCTTGCTCGATGATATCAGAAAGAACAGTAGATTTGTTCGAGCCGCAACAAAGCATTTAGCTACTCAAAAGCTGCAATTTTGCTGCTTTGTGCGAGCAGAACACCATGATTTGGTGGCCTAGTAAGGCGCAGCACACAGAGATTGGGACCCTTTTGAAAGCAAAGGCAGAATGGTGCCATTGGGTGGCCTTTGAATGCCTAAACAATGCCCTTCTGGCTTGTGATTTAGAGCCCGACACTGGTATTTGCTTGGTCCAATGATATCAGAACAGCACGCTGGACTTGTGCGAGGCGGAACATAACATTTAGCTGCTAAAACACTGCAATTTTGCTGCTTTGTAAGGCACATCACACATAGATTAGGATCCTTTCGAAGACCATTGCAGAATGGTGCCATTTGGTGGCCTTTTGAGTGCCTGAACAATGCCTCTTGGCTTGTCATTCAGCGCGCGACCCCCGCAATCGACTGCCCCAACGAAAACAGCGCAGTTGGGTGCACTTGTAAGAGGCAGAAGAGAACATTTAGCTGCTAAAACAGTGCAATGTTGCTGCTTCCTGTGCGGTAGAACACAATGATTCGGTGGCCTTGTAAGGCACGACACACATAGATTGGGATCCTTTCGAAGACCATTGCAGAATGGTGCCATTTGGTGGCCTTTTGAGTGCCTGAACAATGCCTCTTGGCTTGTCATTCAGCGCCAGACACTGGCATTCGCTTGCTCCAATGATATCAGAACAGAAGGCTGGACTTGTAAGAGGCAGAAGAGAACATTTAGCTGCTAAAACAGTGCAATGTTGCTGCTTCCTGCGCGGTAGAACACAATGATTCGGTGGCCTTGTAAGGCACGACACACATAGATTGGGATCCTTTCGAAGACCATTGCAAAATGGTGCCATTTGGTGGCCTTTTGAGTGCCTGAACAATGCCTCTTGGCTTGTCATTCAGCGCCAGACACTGGCATTCGCTTGCTCCAATGATATCAGAACAGAAGGCTGGACTTGTAAGAGGCAGAAGAGAACATTTAGCTGCTAAAACAGTGCAATGTTGCTGCTTCTGCGGTAGAACACAATGATTCGGTGGCCTTGTAAGGCACGACACACATAGATTGGGATCCTTTCAAGACCATTGCAGAATGGTGCCATTTGGTGGCCTTTGAGTGCCCGAACAATGCCTTTTGGCTTGTCATTCAGCGCCGACACCGGCATTCGCTGCTCAATGATATCAGAACAGAAGGCTGGACTTGTAAGAGGCAGAAGAGAACATTTAGCTGCTAAAACAGTGCAATGTTGCTGCTTCTGCGCGGTAGAACACAATGATCGGTGGCCTTGTAAGGCACGACACATAGATTGGGATCCTTTCAAGACCATTGCAGAATGGTGCCATTTGGTGGCCTTTTGAGTGCCTGAACAATGCCTTTTGGCTTGTCATTCAGCGCGGACACGGCATTCGCTTGCTCCAATGATATCAGAACAGAACACTGCATTTGTTTGCGAGGCAGAAAAGAGCATTTAGCTGCTTAAACACTGCATTTTTGCTGCTTTGTGAGAGGAAGAACAAGATGATTTGGCGGCCTGGTAAGGCGTAGCACACAGAGATTGGGATCTTTTTGTAAACAAAGGGAGAATGATGCGATTTGGTGGCCTTTTGAATTCAGAACCAATTCCTTTTGGCTTGTCATTTAGAGCGAGACACTACGATTTGCTTTCTCCCATGATATCAGAACAGATTGCTGGACTTGCACGAGGCAGAACAGAACATTTTGCTGCTAAAACACTGCATTTTGATGCTATGCGAGGAAGAACACGATGATTTAATGGCCTAGCAAGGCGCAGCACACAGAGATTGGGATCCTTTTTGAAAACAAATGCATAATGGTGCCATTTGGTGGCCTTTTGAATGCCTAAACAATGCCTTTGCGCTTGTCATTTAGAGTAACACTGGGATTCGCTTGCCCCAACGATATCAGGACAGAACACTGGATCTTGTGCGAGGCAGAAAAGAGCATTTAGCTGCTTAAACACTGCAATCTTGCTGCTTTGTGCGAAGAAGAACACCTTGATTTGGTGGCATCGTAAGGCGCAGCACTTGGAGATTGGGATCCTTTGGAAAACAAAGGCATCATGGAGCCGTTTAGTGGCCTTTTGAATGCCTAAACTATGCGTTTAGGCTTGTCTTTTAGAGCCAGACACTGCGACTTGCTCGCTCCAATTATATCAGAACAGAACATTGGACTTGTCGAGGCGGAAGAGAACATTTAGCTGCTAAAACATTGCAATTTTACTGCCTTTGTCGAGAACAACATGATTTGGTGGCCTGGTAAGGCGCATCAAAGAGAGATTGGTATACTTTTGATAACGAAGGCAGAATGGTGCCATTTGGTGGCCATTTGAATGCATGAACAATGCCCTTTTGGCTTGTCATTTAGAGCCTGACACTGGTATTTGCTTCGTCCAATGATATCAAAACAAAACGCTGGACTTGTGAAGCGGAACAGAATATTTAGCTGCTAAAACATTGCAATTTTACTGCTGCATGCGAGGCAGAGCGGCATGATTCCGTGGCCTGGTAAGGTGCAGCAAAGAGATTGGTATACTTTTGATAACGAAGGCAGAATGGTGCCATTTGTTGGCTTTGTGAATGCCTAAACAATGCCTTTTGGTTTGTCATTCGAGCGAGACATTGGGATTTGCTTGCTCGATGATATCAGAAAAGAACAGTAGATTTGTTCGAGCCGCAACAAAGCATTTAGCTACTCAAAAGCTGCAATTTTGCTGCTTTGTGCGAGGCAGAACACCATGATTTGGTGGCCTAGTAAGGCGTAGCACACAGAGATTGGGACCCTTTGAAAGCAAAGGCAGAATGGTGCCATTGGGTGGCCTTTTGAATGCCTAAACAATGCCCTTCTGGCTTGTGATTTAGAGCCCGACACTGGTATTTGCTTGGTCCAATGATATCAGAACAGCACGCTGGACTTGTGCGAGGCGGAACATAACATTTAGCTGCTAAAACACTGCAATTTTGCTGCTTTGTAAGGCACATCACACATAGATTAGGATCCTTTCGAAGACCATTGCAGAATGGTGCCATTTGGTGGCCTTTTGAGTGCCTGAACAATGCCTTTTGGCTTGTCATTCAGCGCCAGACACTGGCATTCGCTTGCTCCAATGATATCAGAACAGAAGGCTGGACTTGTAAGAGGCAGAAGAGAACATTTAGCTGCTAAAACAGTGCAATGTTGCTGCTTCCTCCGCGGTAGAACACAATGATTCGGTGGCCTTGTAAGGCACGACACACATAGATTGGGATCCTTTCGAAGACCATTGCAGAATGGTGCCATTTGGTGGCCTTTTGAGTGCCTGAACAATGCCTTTTGGCTTGTCATTCAGCGCCAGACACTGGCATTCGCTGCTCCAATGATATCAGAACAGAACACTGCATTTGTAAGAGGCGAAGAGAACATTTAGCTGCTAAAACAGTGCAATGTTGCTGCTTCCTGTGTAGAACACAATGATTCGGTGGCCTTGTAAGGCACCACACACATAGATTGGGATCCTTTCAAGACCATTGCAGAATGGTGCCATTTGGTGGCCTTTTGAGTGCCTGAACAATGCCTTTTGGCTTGTCATTCAGCGCCAGATAACGGCATTCGCTGCTCCAATGATATCAGAACAGAAGGCTGGACTTGTAAGCGAAGAGAACATTTAGCTGCTAAAACAGTGCAATGTTGCTGCTTCCTGCGTAGAAGAACAATGATTCGGTGGCCTTGTAAGCCGCGACACACATAGATTGGGATCCTTTCGAAGACCATTGCAGAATGGTGCCATTTGGTGGCCTTTTGAGTGCCTGAACAATGCCTCTTGGCTTGTCATTCAGCGCCAGACACTGGCATTCGCTTGCTCCAATGATATCAGAACAGAAGGCTGGACTTGTAAGAGGCAGAAGAGAACATTTAGCTGCTAAAACAGTGCAATGTTGCTGCTTCCTGCGCGGTAGAACACAATGATTCAGTGGCCTTGTAAGGCATGACACACATAGATTGGGATCCTTTCGAAGACCATTGCAGAATGGTGCCATTTGGTGGCCTTTTGAGTGCCTGAACAATGCCTTTGGCTTGTCATTCAGCGCAGACACTGCATTCGCTGCTCCAATGATATCAGAACAGAACTGCATTTGTTTGAGGCAGAAAGAGCATTTAGCTGCTTAAACACTGCATTTTTGCTGCTTTGTGAGAGAAGAACACGATGATTTGGTG
This sequence comes from Wolffia australiana, assembly GCF_029677425.1. Lineage (NCBI taxonomy): Eukaryota > Viridiplantae > Streptophyta > Magnoliopsida > Alismatales > Araceae > Wolffia > Wolffia australiana. The sequence goes on along the minus strand of NC_135852.1, from coordinate 1,150,958 downwards.
GCCTGGTAGGCGTAGCACACAGAGATTGGGATCTTTGTAAACAAAGGGAGAATGATGCGATTTGGTGGCCTTTTGAATTCAGAACAATTCCTTTTGGCTTGTCATTTAGAGAGACACTACGATTTGCTTTCTCCAATGATATCAGAACAGATGGCTGGACTTGCAAGAGGCAGAACAGAACATTTTGCTGCTAAAACACTGCATTTTGATGCTATGTGCAGGAAGAACACGATGATTCAATGGCCTAGCAAGGCGCACACACAGAGATTGGGATCCTTTTTGAAAACAAATGCATAATGGTGCCATTTGGTGGCCTTTTGAATGCCTAAACAATGCCTTTTCGCTTGTCATTTAGAGACACACTGGGATTCGCTTGCTCCAACGATATCAGGACAGAACACTGGATCTTGTAAGAGCGAAAAGAGCATTTAGCTGCTTAAACACTGCAATCTTGCTGCTTTGTCTGAAGAAGAACACCTTGATTTGGTGGCATCGTAAGGCGCAGCACATGGAGATTGGGATCCTTTGGAAAACAAAGGCATCATGGAGCCGTTTAGTGGCCTTTTGAATGCCTAAACTATGCGTTTAGGCTTGTCTTTAGAGCCAGACACTGCGACTTGCTCGCTCCAATTATATCAGAACAGAACATTGGACTTGTCGAGGTGAAAGAGAACATTTAGCTGCTAAAGCATTGCAATTTTGCTGCTTTGAGGCAGAACAACATGATTTGGTGGCCTGTAAGGCGCATCAAAGAGAGATTGGTATACTTTTGATAACGAAGGCAGAATGGTGCCATTTGGTGGCCATTTGAATGCATGAACAATGCCCTTTGGCTTGTCATTTAGAGCCTGACACTGGTATTTGCTTGCTCCAATGATATCAAAACAAAACGCTGGACTTGTGTGAAGCGGAACAGAATATTTAGCTGCTAAAACATTGCAATTTTACTGCTCTGTGCGAGCAGAGCGGCATGATTCCGTGGCCTGGTAAGGTGCAGCAAAGAGATTGGTATACTTTTGATAACGAAGGCAGAATGGTGCCATTTGTTGGCTTTGTGAATGCCTAAACAATGCCTTTTGGTTTGTCATTCGAGCGAGACACTGGGATTTGCTTGCTCAGATGATATCAGAAAAGAACAGTAGATTTGTTCGAGCGCAACAAAGCATTTAGCTACTCAAAAGCTGCAATTTTGCTGCTTTGTGCGGCAGAACACCATGATTTGGTGGCCTAGTAAGGCGACACACAGAGATTGGGACCCTTTTGAAAGCAAAGGCAGAATGGTGCCATTGGGTGGCCTTTTGAATGCCTAAACAATGCCCTTCTGGCTTGTGATTTAGAGCCCGACACTGGTATTTGCTTGGTCCAATGATATCAGAACAGCACGCTGGACTTGTGAGGCGGAACATAACATTTAGCTGCTAAAACACTGCAATTTTGCTGCTTTGTAAGGCACATCACACATAGATTAGGATCCTTTCAAGACCATTGCAGAATGGTGCCATTTGGTGGCCTTTTGAGTGCCTGAACAATGCCTTTTGGCTTGTCATTCAGCGCGACACTGGCATTCGCTTGCTCAATGATATCAGAACAGAAGGCTGGACTTGTAAGAGGCAGAAGAGAACATTTAGCTGCTAAAACAGTGCAATGTTGCTGCTTCCTGCGGTAGAACACAATGATTCGGTGGCCTTGTAAGGCGACACACATAGATTGGGATCCTTTCAAGACCATTGCAGAATGGTGCCATTTGGTGGCCTTTTGAGTGCCTGAACAATGCCTTTTGGCTTGTCATTCAGCGCCAGACACTGGCATTCGCTTGCTCCAATGATATCAGAACAGAAGGCTGGACTTGTAAGAGGCAGAAGAGAACATTTAGCTGCTAAAACAGTGCAATGTTGCTGCTTCCTGCGCGGTAGAACACAATGATTCGGTGGCCTTGTTAAGCACGACACACATAGATTGGGATCCTTTGGAAGATAATTGCAGAATGGTGCCATTTGGTGGCCTTTTGAGTGCCTGAACAATGCCTTTTGGCTTGTCATTCAGCGCCAGACACTGGCATTCGCTTGCTCCAATGATATCAGAACAGAACACTGCATTTGTTTGCGAGGCAGAAAAGAGCATTTAGCTGCTTAAACACTGCATTTTTGCTGCTTTGTGAGAGGAAGAACACGATGATTTGGTGGCCTGGTAAGGCGTAGCACACAGAGATTGGGATCTTTTTGTAAACAAAGGGAGAATGATGCGATTTGGTGGCCTTTTGAATTCAGAACCAATTCCTTTTGGCTTGTCATTTAGAGCGAGACACTACGATTTGCTTTCTCCCATGATATCAGAACAGATTGCTGGACTTGCACGAGGCAGAACAGAACATTTTGCTGCTAAAACACTGCATTTTGATGCTATGTACGAGGAAGAACACGATGATTTAATGGCCTAGCAAGGCGCAGCACACAGAGATTGGGATCCTTTTTGAAAACAAATGCATAATGGTGCCATTTGGTGGCCTTTTGAATGCCTAAACAATGCCTTTTCGGTTGTCATTTAGAGTCACACACTGGGATTCGCTTGCCCCAACGATATCAGGACAGAACACTGGATCTTGTGCGAGGCAGAAAAGAGCATTTAGCTGCTTAAACACTGCAATCTTGCTGCTTTGTGCGAAGAAGAACACCTTGATTTGGTGGCATCGTAAGGCGCAGCACATGGAGATTGGGATCCTTTGGAAAACAAAGGCATCATGGAGCCGTTTAGTGGCCTTTTGAATGCCTAAACTATGCGTTTAGGCTTGTCTTTAGAGCCAGACACTGCGACTTGCTCGCCCAATTATATCAGAACAGAACATTGGACTTGTCGAGCGGAAGAGAACATTTAGCTGCTAAAGCATTGCAATTTTACTGCCTTTATGCGAGCAGAACAACATGATTTGGTGGCCTGGTAAGGCGCATCAAAGAGAGATTGGTATACTTTTGATAACGAAGGCAGAATGGTGCCATTTGTTGGCTTTGTGAATGCATAAACAATGCCCTTTTGGCTTGTCTTTTAGAGCGACACACTGGTATTTGCTTCGCCCAATGATATCAAAACAAAACGCTGGACTTGTGTGAAGCGGAACAGAATATTTAGCTGCTAAAACATTGCAATTTTACTGCTCTGTGCGAGGCAGAACGGCATGATTCCGTGGCCTGGTAAGGTGCAGCAAAGAGAGATTGGTATACTTTTGATAACGAAGGCAGAATGGTGCCATTTGTTGGCTTTGTGAATGCCTAAACAATGCCTTTTGGTTTGTCATTCGAGCGAGACACTGGGATTTGCTTGCTCGATGATATCAGAAAGAACAGTAGATTTGTTCGAGCCGCAACAAAGCATTTAGCTACTCAAAAGCTGCAATTTTGCTGCTTTGTGAGGCAGAACACCATGATTTGGTGGCCTAGTAAGGCGCAGCACACAGAGATTGGGACCCTTTTGAAAGCAAAGGCAGAATGGTGCCATTGGGTGGCCTTTTGAATGCCTAAACAATGCCCTTTGGCTTGTGATTTAGAGCCCGACACTGGTATTTGCTTGGTCCAATGATATCAGAACAGCACGCTGGACTTGTGCGAGCGGAACATAACATTTAGCTGCTAAAACACTACAATTTTGCTGCTTTGTAAGGCACATCACACATAGATTAGGATCCTTTCAAGACCATTGCAGAATGGTGCCATTTGGTGGCCTTTTGAGTGCCTGAACAATGCCTTTTGGCTTGTCATTCAGCGCGGACACTGGCATTCGCTGCTCCAATGATATCAGAACAGAAGGCTGGACTTGTAAGAGGCAGAAGAGAACATTTAGCTGCTAAAACAGTGCAATGTTGCTGCTTCCTCGTGGTAGAACACAATGATTCGGTGGCCTTGTAAGGCACGACACACATAGATTGGGATCCTTTGAAGACCATTGCAGAATGGTGCCATTTGGTGGCCTTTTGAGTGCACGAACAATGCCTCTTGGCTTGTCATTCAGCGCGGACACTGGCATTCGCTTGCTCCAATGATATCAGAACAGAAGGCTGGACTTGTAAGAGGCAGAAGAACATTTAGCTGCTAAAACAGTGCAATGTTGCTGCTTCCTGCAGTAGAACACAATGATTCGGTGGCCTTGTAAGGCGACACACATAGATTGGGATCCTTTCAAGACCATTGCAAAATGGTGCCATTTGGTGGCCTTTTGAGTGCCTGAACAATGCCTCTTGGCTTGTCATTCAGCGCAGACACTGGCATTCGCTTGCTCCAATGATATCAGAACAGAAGGCTGGACTTGTAAGAGGCGAGAAGAGAACATTTAGCTGCTAAAACAGTGCAATGTTGCTGCTTCTGCGCGGTAGAACACAATGATTCGGTGGCCTTGTAAGGCACGACACACATAGATTGGGATCCTTTCAAGACCATTGCAGAATGGTGCCATTTGGTGGCCTTTGAGTGCCTGAACAATGCCTTTTGGCTTGTCATTCAGCGCCAGACTGGCATTCGCTTGCTCCAATGATATCAGAACAGAACACTGCATTTGTTTGCGAGGCAGAAAGAGCATTTAGCTGCTTAAACACTGCATTTTTGCTGCTTTGTGAGAGGAAGAACACGATGATTTGGTGGCCTGGTAAGGCGTAGCACACAGAGATTGGGATCTTTTGTAAACAAAGGGAGAATGATGCGATTTGGTGGCCTTTTGAATTCAGAACCAATTCCTTTTGGCTTGTCATTTAGAGCGAGACACTACGATTTGCTTTCTCCCATGATATCTGAACAGATTGCTGGACTTGCACGAGGCAGAACAGAACATTTTGCTGCTAAAACACTGCATTTTGATGCTATGCGAGGAAGAACACGATGATTTAATGGCCTAGCAAGGCGCAGCACACAGATTGGGATCCTTTTTGAAAACAAATGCATAATGGTGCCATTTGGTGGCCTTTTGAATGCCTAAACAATGCCTTTTCGCTTGTCATTTAGAGTCACACACTGGGATTCGCTTGCTAACGATATCAGGACAGAACACTGGATCTTGTGCGAGGCAGAAAAGAGCATTTAGCTGCTTAAACATTGCAATCTTGCTGCTTTGTGCGAAGAAGAACACCTTGATTTGGTGGCATCGTAGGCGCAGCACATGGAGATTGGGATCCTTTGGAAAACAAAGGCATCATGGAGCCGTTTAGTGGCCTTTTGAATGCCTAAACTATGCGTTTAGGCTTGTCTTTTAGAGCCAGACACTGCGACTTGCTCGCTCCAATTATATCAGAACAGAACATTGGACTTGTCGAGGCGGAAGAGAACATTTAGCTGCTAAAGCATTGCAATTTTACTGCACTGTGCGAGGCAGAACAACATGATTTGGTGGCCTGGTAAGGCGCATCAAAGAGAGATTGGTATACTTTTGATAACGAAGGCAGAATGGTGCCATTTGTTGGCTTTGTGAATGCCTGAACAATGCCCTTTTGGTTCGTCATCTAGAGCGACACTGGTATTTGCTTCGCCCAATGATATCAAAACAAAACGCTGGACTTGTGTGAAGCGGAACAGAATATTTAGCTGCTAAAACATTGCAATTTTACTGCTCTGTGCGAGGCAGAACGGCATGATTCCGTGGCCTGGTAAGGTGCAGCAAAGAGAGATTGGTATACTTTTGATAACGAAGGCAGAATGGTGCCATTTGTTGGCTTTGTGAATGCCTAAACAATGCCTTTTGGTTTGTCATTCGAGCGAGACACTGGGATTTGCTTGCTCCGATGATATCAGAAAAGAACAGTAGATTTGTTCGAGCCGCAACAAAGCATTTAGCTACTCAAAAGCTGCAATTTTGCTGCTTTGTGCGAGGCAGAACACCATGATTTGGTGGCCTAGTAAGCGCAGCACACAGAGATTGGGACCCTTTTGAAAGCAAAGGCAGAATGGTGCCATTGGGTGGCCTTTTGAATGCCTAAACAATGCCCTTCTGGCTTGTGATTTAGAGCCCGACACTGGTATTTGCTTGGTCCAATGATATCAGAACAGCACGCTGGACTTGTGCGAGGCGGAACATAACATTTAGCTGCTAAAACACTGCAATTTTGCTGCTTTGTAAGGCACATCACACATAGATTAGGATCCTTTCGAAGACCATTGCAGAATGGTGCCATTTGGTGGCCTTTTGAGTGCCTGAACAATGCCTTTTGGCTTGTCATTCAGCGCCAGACACTGGCATTCGCTTGCTCCAATGATATCAGAACAGAAGGCTGGACTTGTAAGAGGCAGAAGAGAACATTTAGCTGCTAAAACAGTGCAATGTTGCTGCTTCCTGCGCGGTAGAACACAATGATTCGGTGGCCTTGTAAGGCGACACACATAGATTGGGATCCTTTCAAGACCATTGCAGAATGGTGCCATTTGGTGGCCTTTTGAGTGCCTGAACAATGCCTTTTGGCTTGTCATTCAGCGCCAGACACTGGCATTCGCTTGCTCCAATGATATCAGAACGAAGGCTGGACTTGTAAGAGGCGAAGAGAACATTTAGCTGCTAAAACAGTGCAATGTTGCTGCTTCTGCGCGGTAGAACACAATGATTCGGTGGCCTTGTAAGGCACGACACACATAGATTGGGATCCTTTGAAGACCATTGCAGAATGGTGCCATTTGGTGGCCTTTTGAGTGCCTGAACAATGCCTCTTGGCTTGTCATTCAGCGCCAGACACTGGCATTCGCTTGCTCAATGATATCAGAACAGGCTGGACTTGTAAGAGGCAGAAGAGAACATTTAGCTGCTAAAACAGTGCAATGTTGCTGCTTCCTGCGCGGTAGAACACAATGATTCGGTGGCCTTGTAAGGCGACACACATAGATTGGGATCCTTTCGAGACCATTGCAAAATGGTGCCATTTGGTGGCCTTTTGAGTGCCTGAACAATGCCTCTTGGCTTGTCATTCAGCGCCAGACACGGCATTCGCTTGCTCCAATGATATCAGAACAGAAGGCTGGACTTGTAAGAGGCAGAAGAACATTTAGCTGCTAAAACAGTGCAATGTTGCTGCTTCCTGCGCGGTAGAACACAATGATTCGGTGGCCTTGTAAGGCACGACACACATAGATTGGGATCCTTTCGAAGACCATTGCAGAATGGTGCCATTTGGTGGCCTTTTGAGTGCCTGAACAATGCCTCTTGGCTTGTCATTCAGCGCCAGACACTGGCATTCGCTTGCTCCAATGATATCAGAACAGAAGGCTGGACTTGTAAGAGGCAGAAGAGAACACATAGCTGCTAAAACAGTGCAATGTTGGTGCTTCTGCGGTAGAACACAATGATTCGGTGGCCTTGTTAAGCACGACACACATAGATTGGGATCCTTTGGAAGATAATTGCAGAATGGTGCCATTTGGTGGCCTTTTGAGTGCCTGAACAATGCCTCTTGGCTTGTCATTCAGCGCCAGACACTGGCATTCGCTTGCTCCAATGATATCAGAACAGAACACTGCATTTGTTTGCGAGGCAGAAAAGAGCATTTAGCTGCTAAAACACTGCATTTTTGCTGCTTTGTTAGAGGAAGAACACAATGATTTGGTGGCCTGGTAAGGCGTAGCACACAGAGATTGGGATCTTTTTGTAAACAAAGGGAGAATGATGCGATTTGGTGGCCTTTTGAATTCAGAACCAATTCCTTTTGGCTTGTCATTTAGAGCGAGACACTACGATTTGCTTTCTCCCATGATATCAGAACAGATTGCTGGACTTGCGAGGCAGAACAGAACATTTTGCTGCTAAAACACTGCATTTTGATGCTATGTGAGGAAGAACACAATGATTTAATGGCCTAGCAAGGCAGAACACAGAGATTGGGATCCTTTGGAAGATAATTGCAGAATGGTGCCATTTGGTGGCCTTTTGAATGCCTAAACAATGCCTTTTCGCTTGTCATTTAGAGTCACACACTGGGATTCGCTTGCCCCAACGATATCAGGACAGAACACTGGATCTTGTGCGGTAGAAAAGAGCATTTAGCTGCTTAAACACTGCAATCTTGCTGCTTTGTGCGAAGAAGAACACCTTGATTGGGTGGCATCGTAAGGCGCGACACATGGAGATTGGGATCCTTTGGAAAACAAAGGCATCATGGAGCCGTTTAGTGGCCTTTTGAATGCCTAAACTATGCGTTTAGGCTTGTCTTTTAGAGCCAGACACTGCGACTTGCTCGCTCCAATTATATCAGAACAGAACATTGGACTTGTCGAGGCGGAAGAGAACATTTAGCTGCTAAAGCATTGCAATTTTACTGCACTGTGCGAGGCAGAACAACATGATTTGGTGGCCTGGTAAGGCGCAGCAAGGACGGATGGGTGTACTGTTGATAACGAAGGCAGAATGGTGCCATTTGGTGGCCATTTGAATGCATGAACAATGCCCTTTTGGCTTGTCATTTAGAGCCTGACACTGGTATTTGCTTCGTCCAATGATATCAAAACAAAACGCTGGACTTGTGTGAAGCGGAACAGAATATTTAGCTGCTAAAACATTGCAATTTTACTGCTCTGTGCGAGGCAGAACGGCATGATTCCGTGGCCTGGTAAGGTGCAGCAAAGAGAGATTGGTATACTTTTGATAACAGAATGGTGCCATTTGGTGGCCATTTGAATGCATGAACAATGCCCTTTTGGCTTGTCATTTAGAGCCTGACACTGGTATTTGCGTCCAATGATATCAAAACAAACGCTGGACTTGTGTGAGCGGAACAGAATATTTAGCTGCTAAAACATTGCAATTTTACTGCTACATGCGAGGCAAAGCATGATTCCGTGGCCTGGTAAGGTGCAACAAAGAGAGATTGGTATACTTTTGATAACGAAGGCAGAATGGTGCCATTTGTTGGCTTTGGGAATGCCTAAACAATGCCTTTTGGTTTGTCATTCGAGCGAGACACTGGGATTTGCTTGCTCCGATGATATCAGTAAAGCACAGTAGATTTGTTCGAGCCGCAACAAAGCATTTAGCTACTCAAAAGCTGCAATTTTGCTGCTTTGTGCGAGGCAGAACACCATGATTCGGTGGCCTAGTAAGGCGCACACAGAGATTGGGACCCTTTTGAAAGCAAAGGCAGAATGGTGCCATTGGGTGGCCTTTTGAATGCCTAAACAATGCCCTTACGGCTTGTGATTTAGAGCCGACACTGGTATTTGCTTGGTCCAATGATATCAGAACAGCACGCTGGACTTGTGCAAGGCGGAACATAACATTTAGCTGCTAAAACACTGCAATTTTGCTGCTTTGTAAGGCACATCACACATAGATTAGGATCCTTTCGAAGACCATTGCAGAATGGTGCCATTTGGTGGCCTTTTGAGTGCCTGAACAATGCCTTTTGGCTTGTCATTCAGCGCCAGACACTGGCATTCGCTTGCTCCAATGATATCAGAACAGAAGGCTGGACTTGTAAGAGGCAGAAGAACATTTAGCTGCTAAAACAGTGCAATGTTGCTGCTTCCTGCGCGGTAGAACACAATGATTCGGTGGCCTTGTAAGGCACGACACACATAGATTGGGATCCTTTCGAAGACCATTGCAGAATGGTGCCATTTGGTGGCCTTTTGAGTGCCTGAACAATGCCTTTTGGCTTGTCATTCAGCGCCAGACACTGGCATTCGCTCCAATGATATCAGAACAGAAGGCTGGACTTGTAAGAGGCGAAGAGAACATTTAGCTGCTAAAACAGTGCAATGTTGCTGCTTCCTGCGCGGTAGAACACAATGATTCGGTGGCCTTGTAAGGCACGACACACATAGATTGGGATCCTTTCGAAGACCATTGCAGAATGGTGCCATTTGGTGGCCTTTTGAGTGCCTGAACAATGCCTTTTGGCTTGTCATTCAGCGCCAGACACTGGCATTCGCTTGCTCCAATGATATCAGAACAGAACACTGCATTTGTTTGCGAGGCAGAAAAGAGCATTTAGCTGCTTAAACACTGCATTTTTGCTGCTTTGTGAGAGGAAGAACAAGATGATTTGGCGGCCTGGTAAGGCGTAGCACACAGAGATTGGGATCTTTTTGTAAACAAAGGGAGAATGATGCGATTTGGTGGCCTTTTGAATTCAGAACCAATTCCTTTTGGCTTGTCATTTAGAGCGAGACACTACGATTTGCTTTCTCCCATGATATCAGAACAGATTGCTGGACTTGCACGAGGCAGAACAGAACATTTTGCTGCTAAAACACTGCATTTTGATGCTATGTGCGAGGAAGAACACGATGATTTAATGGCCTAGCAAGGCGCAGCACACAGAGATTGGGATCCTTTTTGAAAACAAATGCATAATGGTGCCATTTGGTGGCCTTTTGAATGCCTAAACAATGCCTTTTCGCTTGTCATTTAGAGTCACACACTGGGATTCGCTTGCCCCAACGATATCAGGACAGAACACTGGATCTTGTGCGAGGTAGAAAAGAGCATTTAGCTGCTTAAACACTGCAATCTTGCTGCTTTGTGCGAAGAAGAACACCTTGATTTGGTGGCATCGTAAGGCGCAGCACATGGAGATTGGGATCCTTTGGAAAACAAAGGCATCATGGAGCCGTTTAGTGGCCTTTTGAATGCCTAAACTATGCGTTTAGGCTTGTCTTTAGAGCAGACACTGCGACTTGCTCGCTCAATTATATCAGAACAGAACATTGGACTTGTCGAGGCGGAAGAGAACATTTAGCTGCTAAAGCATTGCAATTTTACTGCCTTGTGCGAGGCAGAACAACATGATTTGGTGGCCTGGTAAGGCGCATCAAAGAGATTGGTATACTTTTGATAACGAAGGCAGAATGGTGCCATTTGGTGGCCATTTGAATGCATGAACAATGCCCTTTTGGCTTTTCTTTTAGAGCGTGACACTGGTTTTTGCTTCGTCCTATGATATCAAAACAAAACGCTGGACTTGTGTGAAGCGGAACAGAATATTTAGCTGCTAAAACATTGCAATTTTACTGCTCTGTGCGAGGCAGAACGGCATGATTCCGTGGCCTGGTAAGGTGCAGCAAAGAGAGATTGGTATACTTTTGATAACGAAGGCAGAATGGTGCCATTTGTTGGCTTTGTGAATGCCTAAACAATGCCTTTTGGTTTGTCATTCGAGCGAGACACTGGGATTTGCTTGCTCCGATGATATCAGAAAAGAACAGTAGATTTGTTCGAGCCGCAACAAAGCATTTAGCTACTCAAAAGCTGCAATTTTGCTGCTTTGTGCGAGCAGAACACCATGATTTGGTGGCCTAGTAAGGCGCAGCACAGAGATTGGGACCCTTTTGAAAGCAAAGGCAGAATGGTGCCATTGGGTGGCCTTTGAATGCCTAAACAATGCCCTTCGGCTTGTGATTTAGAGCCCGACACTGGTATTTGCTTGGTCCAATGATATCAGAACAGCACGCTGGACTTGTGCGGCGGAACATAACATTTAGCTGCTAAAACACTGCAATTTTGCTGCTTTGTAAGGCACATCACACATAGATTAGGATCCTTTGAAGACCATTGCAGAATGGTGCCATTTGGTGGCCTTTTGAGTGCACGAACAATGCCTTTTGGCTTGTCATTCAGCGCCAGACACGGCATTCGCTTGCTCCAATGATATCAGAACAGAAGGCTGGACTTGTAAGAGGCAGAAGAGAACATTTAGCTGCTAAAACAATGCAATGTTGCTGCTTCTCGCGCGGTAGAACACAATGATTCGGTGGCCTTGTAAGGCCACGACACACATAGATTGGGATCCTTTCAAGACCATTGCAGAATGGTGCCATTTGGTGGCCTTTTGAGTGCCTGAACAATGCCTTTTGGCTTGTCATTCAGCGCCAGACACTGGCATTCGCTTGCTCCAATGATATCAGAACAGAAGGCTGGACTTGTAAGAGCGAGAAGAGAACATTTAGCTGCTAAAACAGTGCAATGTTGCTGCTTCTCGCGTGTAGAACACAATGATTCGGTGGCCTTGTAAGGCACGACACACATAGATTGGGATCCTTCGAAGACCATTGCAGAATGGTGCCATTTGGTGGCCTTTTGAGTGCACGAACAATGCCTTTTGGCTTGTCATTCAGCGCCAGACACTGGCATTCGCTTGCTCCAATGATATCAGAACAGAAGGCTGGACTTGTAAGAGGCGAAGAGAACATTTAGCTGCTAAAACAGTGCAATGTTGCTGCTTCCTGCGGTAGAACACAATGATTCGGTGGCCTTGTAAGGCACACACACATAGATTGGGATCCTTTCAAGACCATTGCAGAATGGTGCCATTTGGTGGCCTTTTGAGTGCCTGAACAATGCCTTTTGGCTTGTCATTCAGCGCCAGACACTGGCATTCGCTTGCTCCAATGATATCAGAACAGAACACTGCATTTGTTTGCGAGGCAGAAAGAGCATTTAGCTGCTTAAACACTGCATTTTGCTGCTTTGTGAGAGGAAGAACAAGATGATTTGGTGGCCTGGTAAGGCGTAGCACACAGAGATTGGGATCTTTTGTAAACAAAGGAGAATGATGCGATTTGGTGGCCTTTTGAATTCAGAACCAATTCCTTTTGGCTTGTCATTTAGAGCGAGACACTACGATTTGCTTTCTCCCATGATATCAGAACAGATTGCTGGACTTGCGAGGCAGAACAGAACATTTGCTGCTAAAACACTGCATTTTGATGCTATGTGCGAGGAAGAACAAGATGATTTAATGGCCTAGCAAGCGCAGCACACAGATTGGGATCCTTTTTGAAAACAAATGCATAATGGTGCCATTTGGTGGCCTTTTGAATGCCTAAACAATGCCTTTTCGCTTGTCATTTAGAGTCACACACTGGGATTCGCTTGCCCCAACGATATCAGGACAGAACACTGGATCTTGTGCGAGGTAGAAAAGAGCATTTAGCTGCTTAAACACTGCAATCTTGCTGCTTTGTGCGAAGAAGAACACCTTGATTTGGTGGCATCGTAAGGCGCAGCACATGGAGATTGGGATCCTTTGGAAAACAAAGGCATCATGGAGCCGTTTAGTGGCCTTTTGAATGCCTAAACTATGCGTTTAGGCTTGTCTTTTAGAGCCAGACACTGCGACTTGCTCGCTCCAATTATATCAGAACAGAACATTGGACTTGTCGAGGCGGAAGAGAACATTTAGCTGCTAAAGCATTGCAATTTTACTGCACTGTGCGAGGCAGAACAACATGATTTGGTGGCCTGGTAAGGCGCATCAAAGAGAGATTGGTATACTTTTGATAACGAAGGCAGAATGGTGCCATTTGGTGGCCATTTGAATGCATGAACAATGCCCTTTTGGCTTGTCATTTAGAGCCTGACACTGGTATTTGCTTCGTCCAATGATATCAAAACAAAACGCTGGACTTGTGTGAAGCGGAACAGAATATTTAGCTGCTAAAACATTGCAATTTTACTGCTCTGCGAGGCAGAACGGCATGATTCCGTGGCCTGGTAAGGTGCAGCAAAGAGATTGGTATACTTTTGATAACGAAGGCAGAATGGTGCCATTTGTTGGCTTTGTGAATGCCTAAACAATGCCTTTTGGCTTGTCATTCGAGCGAGACACTGGGATTTGCTTGCTCGATGATATCAGAAAAGAACAGTAGATTTGTTCGAGCCGCAACAAAGCATTTAGCTACTCAAAAGCTGCAATTTTGCTGCTTTGTGCGAGGCAGAACACCATGATTTGGTGGCCTAGTAAGGCGCAGCACACAGAGATTGGGACCCTTTTGAAAGCAAAGGCAGAATGGTGCCATTGGGTGGCCTTTTGAATGCCTAAACAATGCCCTTCTGGCTTGTGATTTAGAGCCCGACACTGGTATTTGCTTGGTCCAATGATATCAGAACAGCACGCTGGACTTGTGCGATGCGGAACATAACATTTAGCTGCTAAAACACTGCAATTTTGCTGCTTTGTAAGGCACATCACACATAGATTAGGATCCTTTCGAAGACCATTGCAGAATGGTGCCATTTGGTGGCCTTTTGAGTGCCTGAACAATGCCTTTTGGCTTGTCATTCAGCGCCAGACACTGGCATTCGCTTGCTCCAATGATATCAGAACAGAAGGCTGGACTTGTAAGAGGCAGAAGAGAACATTTAGCTGCTAAAACAGTGCAATGTTGCTGCTTCCTCCGCGGTAGAACAGAATAGTTCGGTGGTCTTGCAAGGCACGACACACATAGATTGGGATCCTTTCGAAGACCATTGCAGAATGGTGCCATTTGGTGGCCTTTTGAGTGCCTGAACAATGCCTTTTGGCTTGTCATTCAGCGCCAGACACTGGCATTCGCTTGCTCCAATGATATCAGAACAGAAGGCTGGACTTGTAAGAGGCAGAAGAGAACATTTAGCTGCTAAAACAGTGCAATGTTGCTGCTTCCTGCGGTAGAACACAATGATTCGGTGGCCTTGTAAGGCCACGACACACATAGATTGGGATCCTTTGAAGACCATTGCAGAATGGTGCCATTTGGTGGCCTTTTGAGTGCCTGAACAATGCCTTTTGGCTTGTCATTCAGCGCGGACGGCATTCTTGCTCCAATGATATCAGAACAGAAGGCTGGACTTGTAAGAGGCAGAAGAGAACATTTAGCTGCTAAAACAGTGCAATGTTGCTGCTTCCTGCGTAGAACACAATGATTCGGTGGCCTTGTAAGGCACGACACACATAGATTGGGATCCTTTCAAGACCATTGCAGAATGGTGCCATTTGGTGGCCTTTTGAGTGCCTGAACAATGCCTTTTGGCTTGTCATTCAGCGCGGACACCGCATTCGCTTGCTCCAATGATATCAGAACAGAACACTGCATTTGTTTGCGAGGCAGAAAGAGCATTTAGCTGCTTAAACACTGCATTTTTGCTGCTTTGTGAGAGGAAGAACAAGATGATTTGGTGGCCTGGTAGGCGTAGCACACAGAGATTGGGATCTTTTTGTAAACAAAGGAGAATGATGCGATTTGGTGGCCTTTTGAATTCAGAACCAATTCCTTTTGGCTTGTCATTTAGAGCGAGACACTACGATTTGCTTTCTCCCATGATATCAGAACAGATTGCTGGACTTGCACGAGGCAGAACAGAACATTTTGCTGCTAAAACACTGCATTTTGATGCTATGTGCGAGGAAGAACACGATGATTTAATGGCCTAGCAAGGCGCAGCACACAGAGATTGGGATCCTTTTTGAAAACAAATGCATAATGGTGCCATTTGGTGGCCTTTTGAATGCCTAAACAATGCCTTTTCGCTTGTCATTTAGAGTCACACACTGGGATTCGCTTGCCCCAACGATATCAGGACAGAACACTGGATCTTGTGCGAGGCAGAAAAGAGCATTTAGCTGCTTAAACACTGCAATCTTGCTGCTTTGTGCGAAGAAGAACACCTTGATTTGGTGGCATCGTAAGGCGCACATGGAGATTGGGATCCTTTGGAAAACAAAGGCATCATGGAGCCGTTTAGTGGCCTTTGGACTGCCCAAACAATGCGTGTAGGCTTGTCTTTTACAGCCAGACACGGCGACTTGCACGCGCCAATTATAACAGACCCGAACATAGGACTTGTCGAGGCTGAAGAGAACATTTAGCTGCTAAAGCATTGCAATTTTACTGCTTTGTGCGGCAGAACAACATGATTTGGTGGCCTGGTAAGGCGCATCAAAGAGAGATTGGTATACTTTTGATAACGAAGGCAGAATGGTGCCATTTGGTGGCCATTTGAATGCATGAACAATGCCCTTTTGGCTTGTCATTTAGAGCCTGACACTGGTATTTGCTTCGTCCAATGATATCAAAACAAAACGCTGGACTTGTGTGAAGCGGAACAGAATATTTAGCTGCTAAAACATTGCAATTTTACTGCTCTGTGCGAGGCAGAACGGCATGATTCCGTGGCCTGGTAAGGTGCAGCAAAGAGAGATTGGTATACTTTTGATAACGAAGGCAGAATGGTGCCATTTGTTGGCTTTGTGAATGCCTAAACAATGCCTTTTGGTTTGTCATTCGAGCGAGACACTGGGATTTGCTTGCTCCGATGATATCAGAAAAGAACAGTAGATTTGTTCGAGCGGCAGCAAAGCATTTAGCTACTCAAAAGCTGCAATTTTGCTGCTTTGTGCGAGGCAGAACACCATGATTTGGTGGCCTAGTAAGGCGCAGCACACAGAGATTGGGACCCTTTTGAAAGCAAAGGCAGAATGGTGCCATTGGGTGGCCTTTTGAATGCCTAAACAATGCCCTTCTGGCTTGTGATTTAGAGCCCGACACTGGTATTTGCTTGGTCCAATGATATCAGAACAGCACGCTGGACTTGTGCGAGGCGGAACATAACATTTAGCTGCTAAAACACTGCAATTTTGCTGCTTTGTAAGGCACATCACACATAGATTAGGATCCTTTCGAAGACCATTGCAGAATGGTGCCATTTGGTGGCCTTTTGAGTGCCTGAACAATGCCTTTTGGCTTGTCATTCAGCGCCAGACTGGCATTCGCTTGCTCAATGATATCAGAACAGAAGGCTGGACTGGTAAGAGGCAGAAGAGAACATTTAGCTGCTAAAACAGTGCAATGTTGCTGCTTCTGCGGTAGAACACTGTGATTTGGTGGCTTTGTAAGGCACGACACACATAGATTGGGATCCTTTCGAAGACCATTGCAGAATGGTGCCATTTGGTGGCCTTTTGAGTGCCTGAACAATGCCTTTTGGCTTGTCATTCAGCGCCAGACACTGGCATTCGCTTGCTCCAATGATATCAGAACAGAAGGCTGGACTTGTAAGAGGCAGAAGAGAACATTTAGCTGCTAAAACAGTGCAATGTTGCTGCTTCCTGCGCGGTAGAACACAATGATTCGGTGGCCTTGTAAGGCACGACACACATAGATTGGGATCCTTTCGAAGACCATTGCAGAATGGTGCCATTTGGTGGCCTTTTGAGTGCCTGAACAATGCCTTTTGGCTTGTCATTCAGCGCCAGACACGGCATTCGCTTGCTCAATGATATCAGAACAGAACACTGCATTTGTTTGCGAGGCAGAAAAGAGCATTTAGCTGCTTAAACACTGCATTTTTGCTGCTTTGTGAGAGGAAGAACAAGATGATTTGGTGGCCTGGTAAGGCGTAGCACACAGAGATTGGGATCCTTTTGTAAACAAAGGGAGAATGATGCGATTTGGTGGCCTTTTGAATTCAGAACCAATTCCTTTTGGCTTGTCATTTAGAGCGAGACACTACGATTTGCTTTCTCCCATGATATCAGAACAGATTGCTGGACTTGCGAGGCAGAACAGAACATTTTGCTGCTAAAACACTGCATTTTGATGCTATGTGCGAGGAAGAACACGATGATTTAATGGCCTAGCAAGGCGCACACAGAGATTGGGATCCTTTTTGAAAACAAATGCATAATGGTGCCATTTGGTGGCCATTTGAATGCATGAACAATGCCCTTTTGGCTTGTCATTTAGAGTCACACACTGGGATTCGCTTGCCCAACGATATCAGGACAGAACACTGGATCTTGTGCGAGGCAGAAAAGAGCATTTAGCTGCTTAAACACTGCAATCTTGCTGCTTTGTGCGAAGAAGAACACCTTGATTTGGTGGCATCGTAAGGCGCAGCACATGGAGATTGGGATCCTTTGGAAAACAAAGGCATCATGGAGCCGTTTAGTGGCCTTTTGAATGCCTAAACTATGCGTTTAGGCTTGTCTTTTAGAGCGACACTGCGACTTGCTCGCTCAATTATATCAGAACAGAACATTGGACTTGTCGAGCGGAAGAGAACATTTAGCTGCTAAAGCATTGCAATTTTACTGCCTTGCGAGGCAGAACAACATGATGTGGTGGGCTGGGAAGGCGCATCAAAGAGAGTTTGGTACACTTTTGATAACTAAGGCAGAATGGTTCCATTTGGTGGTCATTTGATTGCATTAACAATGCCCTTTTGGCTTGTCATTTTGAGCCCGACACTTGTACTTGCTTCTACCAATGATATCAAAACAAAACGCTTGATTTGTGTGAAGCGTAACAGAATATTTAGCTGCTAAAACATTGCAATTTTACTGCTCTGCGAGGCAGAACGGCATGATTCCGTGGCCTGGTAAGGTGCAGCAAAGAGAGATTGGTATACTTTTGATAACGAAGGCAGAATGGTGCCATTTCTTGGCTTTGTGAATGCCTAAACAATGCCTTTTGGTTTGTCATTGAAGCGAGACACTGGATTTGCTTGCTCCGATGATATCAGAAAAGAACAGTAGATTTGTTCGAGCGCAACAAAGCATTTAGCTACTCAAAAGCTGCAATTTTGCTGCTTTGTGCGAGCAGAACACCATGATTTGGTGGCCTAGTAAGGCGCAGCACACAGAGATTGGGACCCTTTTGAAAGCAAAGGCAGAATGGTGCCATTGGGTGGCCTTTGAATGCCTAAACAATGCCCTTCTGGCTTGTGATTTAGAGCCCGACACTGGTATTTGCTTGGTCCAATGATATCAGAACAGCACGCTGGACTTGTGCGGCGGAACATAACATTTAGCTGCTAAAACACTGCAATTTTGCTGCTTTGTAAGGCACATCACACATAGATTAGGATCCTTCGAAGACCATTGCAGAATGGTGCCATTTGGTGGCCTTTTGAGTGCACGAACAATGCCTTTTGGCTTGTCATTCAGCGAGACACTGGCATTCGCTTGCTCCATGATATCAGAACAGAAGGCTGGACTTGTAAGAGGCAGAAGAGAACATTTAGCTGCTAAAACAATGCAATGTTGCTGCTTCCTGTGGTAGAACACAATGATTCGGTGGCCTTGTAAGGCACGACACACATAGATTGGGATCCTTTGAAGACCATTGCAGAATGGTGCCATTTGGTGGCCTTTTGAGTGCCTGAACAATGCCTTTTGGCTTGTCATTCAGCGCCACACGGCATTCGCTTGCTCAATGATATCAGAACAGAAGGCTGGACTTGTAAGAGCGAGAAGAGAACATTTAGCTGCTAAAACAATGCAATGTTGCTGCTTCCTGCGGTAGAACACAATGATTCGGTGGCCTTGTAAGGCACGACACACATAGATTGGGATCCTTTCGAAGACCATTGCAGAATGGTGCCATTTGGTGGCCTTTTGAGTGCCTGAACAATGCCTTTTGGCTTGTCATTCAGCGCCAGACACTGGCATTCGCTTGCTCCAATGATATCAGAACAGAAGGCTGGACTTGTAAGAGGCGAAGAGAACATTTAGCTGCTAAAACAGTGCAATGTTGCTGCTTCTGCGCGGTAGAACACAATGATTCGGTGGCCTTGTAAGGCACGACACACATAGATTGGGATCCTTTCAAGACCATTGCAGAATGGTGCCATTTGGTGGCCTTTTGAGTGCCTGAACAATGCCTTTGGCTTGTCATTCAGCGCCAGACACTGGCATTCGCTTGCTCCAATGATATCAGAACAGAAGGCTGGACTTGTAAGAGGCAGAAGAGAACATTTAGCTGCTAAAACAGTGCAATGTTGCTGCTTCCTGCGCGGTAGAACACAATGATTCGGTGGCCTTGTAAGGCACGACACACATAGATTGGGATCCTTTCGAAGACCATTGCAGAATGGTGCCATTTGGTGGCCTTTTGAGTGCCTGAACAATGCCTTTTGGCTTGTCATTCAGCGCCAGACACTGGCATTCGCTTGCTCCAATGATATCAGAACAGAACACTGCATTTGTTTGCGAGGCAGAAAAGAGCATTTAGCTGCTTAAACACTGCATTTTTGCTGCTTTGTGAGAGGAAGAACAAGATGATTTGGTGGCCTGGTAAGGCGTAGCACAGAGATTGGGATCTTTTTGTAAACAAAGGAGAATGATGCGATTTGGTGGCCTTTGAATTCAGAACCAATTCCTTTTGGCTTGTCATTTAGCGCCAGACACTACGATTTGCTTTCTCCCATGATATCAGAACAGATTGCTGGACTTGCACGAGGCAGAACAGAACATTTTGCTGCTAAAACACTGCATTTTGATGCTATGTGCGAGGAAGAACACGATGATTTAATGGCCTAGCAAGGCGCAGCACACAGAGATTGGGATCCTTTGGAAAACAAATGCATAATGGTGCCATTTGGTGGCCTTTTGAATGCCTAAACAATGCCTTTTCGCTTGTCATTTAGAGTCACACACTGGGATTCGCTTGCCCCAACGATATCAGGACAGAACACTGGATCTTGTGCGAGGTAGAAAAGAGCATTTAGCTGCTTAAACACTGCAATCTTGCTGCTTTGTGCGAAGAAGAACACCTTGATTTGGTGGCATCGTAAGGCGCAGCACATGGAGATTGGGATCCTTTGGAAAACAAAGGCATCATGGAGCCGTTTAGTGGCCTTTGAATGCCTAAACTATGCGTTTAGGCTTGTCTTTAGAGCCAGACACTGCGACTTGCTCGCTCAATTATATCAGAACAGAACATTGGACTTGTCGAGGCGGAAGAGAACATTTAGCTGCTAAAGCATTGCAATTTTACTGCATGTGCGGCAGAACAACATGATTTGGTGGCCTGGTAAGGCGCATCAAAGAGAGATTGGTATACTTTTGATAACGAAGGCAGAATGGTGCCATTTGGTGGCCATTTGAATGCATGAACAATGCCCTTTTGGCTTGTCATTTAGAGCCTGACACTGGTATTTGCTTCGTCCAATGATATCAAAACAAAACGCTGGACTTGTGTGAAGCGGAACAGAATATTTAGCTGCTAAAACATTGCAATTTTACTGCTCTGTGCGAGAGGCAGAACGGCATGATTCCGTGGCCTGGTAAGGTGCAGCAAAGAGAGATTGGTATACTTTTGATAACGATGGCAGAATGGTGCCATTTGTTGGCTTTGTGAATGCCTCAACAATGCCTTTTGGTTTGTCATTCGAGCGAGACACTGGATTTGCTTGCTCGATGATATCAGAAAAGAACAGTAGATTTGTTCGAGCCGCAACAAAGCATTTAGCTACTCAAAAGCTGCAATTTTGCTGCTTTGTGCGAGGCAGAACACCATGATTTGGTGGCCTAGTAAGGCGCAGCACACAGAGATTGGGACCCTTTTGAAAGCAAAGGCAGAATGGTGCCATTGGGTGGCCTTTTGAATGCCTAAACAATGCCCTTCTGGCTTGTGATTTAGAGCCCGACACTGGTATTTGCTTGGTCCAATGATATCAGAACAGCACGCTGGACTTGTGCGAGGCGGAACATAACATTTAGCTGCTAAAACACTGCAATTTTGCTGCTTTGTAAGGCACATCACACATAGATTAGGATCCTTTCGAAGACCATTGCAGAATGGTGCCATTTGGTGGCCTTTTGAGTGCCTGAACAATGCCTTTTGGCTTGTCATTCAGGGCAGGACACACGCATTCGCTTGCTCCAACGATTGCAGAACAGAAGGCTGGGCTTGTAAGAGGCAGAAGAGAACATTTAGCTGCTAAAACAGTGCAATTTTGCTGCTTCCCCAGCGGTAGAACACAATGATTGGTGGCCTTGTAAGGCGACACACATAGATTGGGATCCTTTCAAGACCATTGCAGAATGGTGCCATTTGGTGGCCTTTTGAGTGCCTGAACAATGCCTTTTGGCTTGTCATTCAGCGCCAGACCGCATTCGCTTGCTCCAATGATATCGTAAGAGAAGGCTGGACTTGTAAGAGGCGAAGAGAACATTTAGCTGCTAAAACAGTGCAATGTTGCTGCTTCCCGCGGTAGAACACAATGATTCGGTGGCCTTGTAAGGCACGACACACATAGATTGGGATCCTTTGAAGACCATTGCAGAATGGTGCCATTTGGTGGCCTTTTGAGTGCCTGAACAATGCCTTTTGGCTTGTCATTCAGCGCGGACATCGGCATTCGCTTGCTCCAATGATATCAGAACAGAAGGCTGGACTTGTAAGAGGCAGAAGAGAACATTTAGCTGCTAAAACAGTGCAATGTTGCTGCTTCCTACGCGGTAGAACACAATGATTCAGTGGCCTTGTAAGGCACGACACACATAGATTGGGATCCTTTCGAAGACCATTGCAGAATGGTGCCATTTGGTGGCCTTTTGAGTGCCTGAACAATGCCTTTTGGCTTGTCATTCAGCGCCAGACACTGGCATTCGCTTGCTCCAATGATATCAGAACAGAACGCTGCACTTGTAAGCGGCAGAAGAGAACACTTAGCTCCTAAAACAGTGCACTGTTGCTCCCTCCTGCGCGGTAGAACACAATGATTCGGTGGCCTTGTAAGGCACGACACATAGATTGGGATCCTTTCAAGACCATTGCAGAATGGTGCCATTTGGTGGCCTTTTGAGTGCCTGAACAATGCCTTTTGGCTTGTCATTCAGCGCGGACATGGCATTCGCTTGCTCCAATGATATCAGAACAGAACACTGCATTTGTTTGCGAGGCAGAAAAGAGCATTTAGCTGCTTAAACACTGCATTTTTGCTGCTTTGTGAGAGGAAGAACACGATGATTTGGTGGCCTGGTAAGGCGTAGCACACAGAGATTGGGATCTTTTTGTAAACAAAGGGAGAATGATGCGATTTGGTGGCCTTTTGAATTCAGAACCAATTCCTTTTGGCTTGTCATTTAGAGCGAGACACTACGATTTGCTTTCTCCCATGATATCAGAACAGATTGCTGGACTTGCACGAGGCAGAACAGAACATTTTGCTGCTAAAACACTGCATTTTGATGCTATGTGCGAGGAAGAACACGATGATTTAATGGCCTAGCAAGGCGCAGCACACAGAGATTGGGATCCTTTTTGAAAACAAATGCATAATGGTGCCATTTGGTGGCCTTTTGAATGCCTAAACAATGCCTTTTCGCTTGTCATTTAGAGTCACACACTGGGATTCGCTTGCCCCAACGATATCAGGACAGAACACTGGATCTTGTGCGAGGTAGAAAAGAGCATTTAGCTGCTTAAACACTGCAATCTTGCTGCTTTGTGCGAAGAAGAACACCTTGATTTGGTGGCATCATAAAGCGACACACTTGGAGATTGGGATCCTTTGGAAAACAAAGGCATCATGGAGCCGTTTAGTGGCCTTTTGAATGCCTAAACTATGCGTTTAGGCTTGTCTTTTAGAGCCAGACACTGCGACTTGCTCGCTCCAATTATATCAGAACAGAACATTGGACTTGTCGAGGCGGAAGAGAACATTTAGCTGCTAAAGCATTGCAATTTTACTGCACTGTGCGAGGCAGAACAACATGATTTGGTGGCCTGGTAAGGTGCAGCAAAGAGAGATTGGTATACTTTTGATAACGAAGGCAGAATGGTGCCATTTGGTGGCCATTTGAATGCATGAACAATGCCCTTTTGGCTTTTCATTGAGAGCCTGACACTGGTATTTGCTTGCCCAATGATATCAAAACAAAACGCTGGACTTGTGTGAAGCGGAACAGAATATTTAGCTGCTAAAACATTGCAATTTTACTGCTCTATGCGAGGCAGAACGGCATGATTCCGTGGCCTGGTAAGGTGCAGCAAAGAGTGATTGGTATACTTTTGATAACGAAGGCAGAATGGTGCCATTTGTTGGCTTTGTGAATGCCTAAACAATGCCTTTTGGTTTGTCATTCGAGCGAGACACTGGATTTGCTTGCTCATGATATCAGAAAAGAACAGTAGATTTGTTCGAGCCGCAACAAAGCATTTAGCTACTCAAAAGCTGCAATTTTGCTGCTTTGTGCGAGGCAGAACACCATGATTTGGTGGCCTAGTAAGGCGCAGCACACAGAGATTGGGACCCTTTTGAAAGCAAAGGCAGAATGGTGCCATTGGGTGGCCTTTTGAATGCCTAAACAATGCCCTTCTGGCTTGTGATTTAGAGCCCGACACTGGTATTTGCTTGGTCCAATGATATCAGAACAGCACGCTGGACCTGTGCGAGGCGGAACATAACATTTAGCTGCTAAAACACTGCAATTTTGCTGCTTTGTAAGGCACATCACACATAGATTAGGATCCTTTCGAAGACCATTGCAGAATGGTGCCATTTGGTGGCCTTTTGAGTGCCTGAACAATGCCTTTTGGCTTGTCATTCAGCGCCAGACACTGGCATTCGCTTGCTCCAATGATATCAGAACAGAAGGCTGGACTTGTAAGAGGCGAGAAGAGAACATTTAGCTGCTAAAACAGTGCAATGTTGCTGCTTCCTCGCGGTAGAACACAATGATTCGGTGGCCTTGTAAGGCACGACACACATAGATTGGGATCCTTTCAAGACCATTGCAGAATGGTGCCATTTGGTGGCCTTTTGAGTGCCTGAACAATGCCTTTTGGCTTGTCATTCAGCGCGACACTGGCATTCGCTTGCTCCAATGATATCAGAACAGAAGGCTGGACTTGTAAGAGCGAGAAGAGAACATTTAGCTGCTAAAACAGTGCAATGTTGCTGCTTCCTGCGGTAGAACACAATGATTCGGTGGCCTTGTAAGGCACGACACATAGATTGGGATCCTTTCGAAGACCATTGCAGAATGGTGCCATTTGGTGGCCTTTTGAGTGCCTGAACAATGCCTTTTGGCTTGTCATTCAGCGCGGACACTGGCATTCGCTTGCTCCAATGATATCAGAACAGAACACTGCATTTGTTTGCGAGGCAGAAAGAGCATTTAGCTGCTTAAACACTGCATTTTGCTGCTTTGTGAGAGGAAGAACACGATGATTTGGTGGCCTGGTAAGGCGTAGCACAGAGATTGGGATCTTTTGTAAACAAAGGGAGAATGATGCGATTTGGTGGCCTTTGAATTCAGAAACAATTCCTTTTGGCTTGTCATTTAGAGCGAGACACTACGATTTGCTTTCTCCCATGATATCAGAACAGATTGCTGGACTTGCACGAGGCAGAACAGAACATTTTGCTGCTAAAACACTGCATTTTGATGCTATGTGCGAGGAAGAACACGATGATTTAATGGCCTAGCAAGGCGCAGCACAGAGATTGGGATCCTTTTTGAAAACAAATGCATAATGGTGCCATTTGGTGGCCTTTTGAATGCATAAACAATGCCCTTTCGCTTGTCATTTAGAGTCACACACTGGGATTCGCACCCCAACGATATCAGGACAGAACACTGGATCTTGTGCGAGGCAGAAAAGAGCATTTAGCTGCTTAAACACTGCAATCTTGCTGCTTTGTGCGAAGAAGAACACCTTGATTTGGTGGCATCGTAAGGCGCAGCACATGGAGATTGGGATCCTTTGGAAAACAAAGGCATCATGGAGCCGTTTAGTGGCCTTTTGAATGCCTAAACTATGCGTTTAGGCTTGTCTTTTAGAGCCAGACACTGCGACTTGCTCGCTCCAATTATATCAGAACAGAACATTGGACTTGTCGAGCGGAAGAGAACATTTAGCTGCTAAAGCATTGCAATTTTACTGCACTGTGCGAGGCAGAACAACATGATTTGGTGGCCTGGTAAGGCGCATCAAAGAGAGATTGGTATACTTTTGATAACGAAGGCAGAATGGTGCCATTTGGTGGCCATTTGAATGCATGAACAATGCCCTTTTGGCTTGTCATTTAGAGCGTGACACGGGTATTATTTGCTTCGCCCAATGATATCAAAACAAAGCGCTGGACTTGTGTGAAGCGGAACAGAATATTTAGCTGCTAAAACATTGCAATTTTACTGCTCTGCGGCGAGGCAGACGGCATGATTCCGTGGCCTGGTAAGGTGCAGCAAAGAGAGATTGGTATACTTTTGATAACGAAGGCAGAATGGTGCCATTTGTTGGCTTTGTGAATGCCTAAACAATGCCTTTTGGTTTGTCATTCGAGCGAGACACTGGGATTTGCTTGCTCCGATGATATCAGAAAAGAACAGTAGATTTGTTCGAGCCGCAACAAAGCATTTAGCTACTCAAAAGCTGCAATTTTGCTGCTTTGTGCGAGGCAGAACACCATGATTTGGTGGCCTAGTAAGGCGCAGCACACAGAGATTGGGACCCTTTTGAAAGCAAAGGCAGAATGGTGCCATTGGGTGGCCTTTTGAATGCCTAAACAATGCCCTTCTGGCTTGTGATTTAGAGCCCGACACTGGTATTTGCTTGGTCCAATGATATCAGAACAGCACGCTGGACTTGTGCGAGGCGGAACATAACATTTAGCTGCTAAAACACTGCAATTTTGCTGCTTTGTAAGGCACATCACACATAGATTAGGATCCTTTCGAAGACCATTGCAGAATGGTGCCATTTGGTGGCCTTTTGAGTGCCTGAACAATGCCTTTTGGCTTGTCATTCAGCGCCAGACACTGGCATTCGCTTGCTCCAATGATATCAGAACAGAAGGCTGGACTTGTAAGAGGCAGAAGAGAACATTTAGCTGCTAAAACAGTGCAATGTTGCTGCTTCCTGCGCGGTAGAACACAATGATTCGGTGGCCTTGTAAGGCACGACACACATAGATTGGGATCCTTTCGAAGACCATTGCAGAATGGTGCCATTTGGTGGCCTTTTGAGTGCCTGAACAATGCCTTTTGGCTTGTCATTCAGCGCCAGACACTGGCATTCGCTTGCTCCAATGATATCAGAACAGAAGGCTGGACTTGTAAGGCGAGAAGAGAACATTTAGCTGCTAAAACAGTGCAATGTTGCTGCTTCTGCGCGGTAGAACACAATGATTCGGTGGCCTTGTAAGGCACGACACACATAGATTGGGATCCTTTGAAGACCATTGCAGAATGGTGCCATTTGGTGGCCTTTTGAGTGCCTGAACAATGCCTTTTGGCTTGTCATTCAGCGCGGACATCGGCATTCGCTTGCTCCAATGATATCAGAACAGAACACTGCATTTGTTTGCGAGGCAGAAAGAGCATTTAGCTGCTTAAACACTGCATTTTTGCTGCTTTGTGAGAGGAAGAACACGATGATTTGGTGGCCTGGTAAGGCGTAGCACACAGAGATTGGGATCTTTTGTAAACAAAGGGAGAATGATGCGATTTGGTGGCCTTTTGAATTCAGAACCAATTCCTTTTGGCTTGTCATTTAGAGCGAGACACTACGATTTGCTTTCTCCCATGATATCAGAACAGATTGCTGGACTTGCACGAGGCAGAACAGAACATTTTGCTGCTAAAACACTGCATTTTGATGCTATGTGCGAGGAAGAACACGATGATTTAATGGCCTAGCAAGGCGCAGCACACAGAGATTGGGATCCTTTTTGAAAACAAATGCATAATGGTGCCATTTGGTGGCCTTTTGAATGCCTAAACAATGCCTTTTCGGTTGTCATTTAGAGTCACACTGGGATTCGCTTGCCCCAACGATATCAGGACAGAACACTGGATCTTGTGCGAGGCAGAAAAGAGCATTTAGCTGCTTAAACACTGCAATCTTGCTGCTTTGTGCGAAGAAGAACACCTTGATTTGGTGGCATCGTGAAGCGCAGCACATGGAGATTGGGATCCTTTGGAAAACAAAGGCATCATGGAGCCGTTTAGTGGCCTTTTGAATGCCTAAACTATGCGTTTAGGCTTGTCTTTAGAGCCAGACACTGCGACTTGCTCGCTCCAATTATATCAGAACAGAACATTGGACTTGTCGGCGGAAGAGAACATTTAGCTGCTAAAGCATTGCAATTTTACTGCCTTGTGAGGCAGAACAACATGATTTGGTGGCCTGGTAAGGCGCATCAAAGAGAGATTGGTATACTTTTGATAACGAAGGCAGAATGGTGCCATTTGGTGGCCATTTGAATGCATGAACAATGCCCTTTTGGCTTGTCATTTAGAGCCTGACACTGGTATTTGCTTGGTCCAATGATATCAAAAGATAGCGCTGGACTTGTGTGAAGCGGAAGAGAATATTTAGCTGCTAAAACATTGCAATTTTACTGCTGCATGCGAGGCCGAACGGCATGATTTGGTGGCCTGGTAAGGCGCAGCAAAGAGAGATTGGTATACTTTTGATAACGAAGGCAGAATGGTGCCATTTGTTGGCTTTGTGAATGCCTAAACAATGCCTTTTGGTTTGTCATTCGAGGCGAGACACTGGGATTTGCTTGCTCGATGATATCAGAAAAGGACAGTAGATTTGTTCGAGCCGCAACAAAGCATTTAGCTACTCAAAAGCTGCAATTTTGCTGCTTTGTGCGAGGCAGAACACCATGATTTGGTGGCCTAGTAAGGCGCAGCACACAGAGATTGGGACCCTTTTGAAAGCAAAGGCAGAATGGTGCCATTGGGTGGCCTTTTGAATGCCTAAACAATGCCCTTCTGGCTTGTGATTTAGAGCCCGACACTGGTATTTGCTTGGTCCAATGATATCAGAACAGCACGCTGGACTTGTGCGAGGCGGAACATAACATTTAGCTGCTAAAACACTGCAATTTTGCTGCTTTGTAAGGCACATCACACATAGATTAGGATCCTTTCGAAGACCATTGCAGAATGGTGCCATTTGGTGGCCTTTTGAGTGCCTGAACAATGCCTTTTGGCTTGTCATTCAGCGCCAGACACTGGCATTCGCTTGCTCCAATGATATCAGAACAGAAGGCTGGACTTGTAAGAGCAGAAGAGAACATTTAGCTGCTAAAACAGTGCAATGTTGCTGCTTCCTGTGGTAGAACACAATGATTCGGTGGCCTTGTAAGGCACGACACACATAGATTGGGATCCTTTCGAAGACCATTGCAGAATGGTGCCATTTGGTGGCCTTTTGAGTGCCTGAACAATGCCTTTTGGCTTGTCATTCAGCGCCAGACACTGGCATTCGCTTGCTCCAATGATATCAGAACAGAACACTGCATTTGTTTGCGAGGCAGAAAAGAGCATTTAGCTGCTTAAACACTGCATTTTTGCTGCTTTGTGAGAGGAAGAACACGATGATTTGGTGGCCTGGTAAGGCGTAGCACACAGAGATTGGGATCTTTTTGTAAACAAAGGGAGAATGATGCGATTTGGTGGCCTTTTGAGTGCCTGAACAATGCCTTTTGGCTTGTCATTCAGCGCCAGACACTGGCATTCGCTTGCTCCAATGATATCAGAACAGAAGGCTGGACTTGCGAGGCAGAACAGAACATTTTGCTGCTAAACCACGGCATTTTGATGCTATGTGAGAGGAAGAACACGATGATTTAATGGCCTAGCAAGGCGCAGCACACAGAGATTGGGATCCTTTGGGAAACAAAAGCATCATGGAGCCGATTAGTGGGCTTTTGAATGCCTAAACAATGCCTTTTCGCTTGTCATTTAGAAGTCACACACTGGGATTCGCTTGCCCCAACGATATCAGGACAGAACACTGGATCTTGTGCGAGGCAGAAAGAGCATTTAGCTGCTTAAACATTGCAATCTTGCTGCTTTGTGCGAAGAAGAACACCTTGATTTGGTGGCATCGTAAGGCGCAGCACATGGAGATTGGGATCCTTTGGAAAACAAAGGCATCATGGAGCCGTTTAGTGGCCTTTTGAATGCCTAAACTATGCGTTTAGGCTTGTCTTTAGAGCCAGACACTGCGACTTGCTCGCTCCAATTATATCAGAACAGAACATTGGACTTGTCGAGGCGGAAGAGAACATTTAGCTGCTAAAGCATTGCAATTTTACTGCACTGCGAGGCAGAACAACATGATTTGGTGGCCTGGTAAGGCGCATCAAAGAGAGATTGGTATACTTTTGATAACGAAGGCAGAATGGTGCCATTTGGTGGCCTTTTGAATGCCTGAACAATGCCCTTCTGGCTTGTGATTTAGAGCCCGACACTGGTATTTGCTTCGTCAATGATATCAAAACAAAACGCTGGACTTGTGTGAAGCGGAACAGAATATTTAGCTGCTAAAACATTGCAATTTTACTGCTCTGTGCGAGGCAGAGGCATGATTCCGTGGCCTGGTAAGGTGCAGCAAAGAGAGATTGGTATACTTTTGATAACGAAGGCAGAATGGTGCCATTTGTTGGCTTTGTGAATGCCTAAACAATGCCTTTTGGTTTGTCATTCGAGCGAGACACTGGGATTTGCTTGCTCCGATGATATCAGAAAAGAACAGTAGATTTGTTCGAGCCGCAACAAAGCATTTAGCTACTCAAAAGCTGCAATTTTGCTGCTTTGTGCGAGGCAGAACACCATGATTTGGTGGCCTAGTAAGGCGCAGCACACAGAGATTGGGACCCTTTTGAAAGCAAAGGCAGAATGGTGCCATTGGGTGGCCTTTTGAATGCCTAAACAATGCCCTTCTGGCTTGTGATTTAGAGCGTGACACTGGTATTTGCTTGGTCCAATGATATCAGAACAGCACGCTGGACTTGTGCGAGGCGGAACATAACATTTAGCTGCTAAAACACTGCAATTTTGCTGCTTTGTAAGGCACATCACACATAGATTAGGATCCTTTCGAAGACCATTGCAGAATGGTGCCATTTGGTGGCCTTTTGAGTGCCTGAACAATGCCTTTTGGCTTGTCGTTCGAGGGTAGACCCCGGCATTCGCTTGCTCCAATGATATCAGAACAGAAGGCTGGACTTGTAAGAGGCAGAAGAGAACATTTAGCTGCTAAAACAGTGCAATGTTGCTGCTTCCTCCGCGGTAGAACACAATGATTCGGTGGCCTTGTAAGGCACGACACACATAGATTGGGATCCTTTCGAAGACCATTGCAGAATGGTGCCATTTGGTGGCCTTTTGAGTGCCTGAACAATGCCTCTTGGCTTGTCATTCAGCGCCAGACACTGGCATTCGCTTGCTCCAATGATATCAGAACAGGAGGCTGGACTTGTAAGAGGCGAGAGAACATTTAGCTGCTAAAACAGTGCAATGTTGCTGCTTCCTGCGCGGTAGAACACAATGATTCGGTGGCCTTGTAAGGCACGACACACATAGATTGGGATCCTTTCGAAGACCATTGCAGAATGGTGCCATTTGGTGGCCTTTTGAGTGCCGGAACAATGCCTTTTGGCTTGTCATTCAGCGCCAGACACTGGCATTCGCTTGCTCCAATGATATCAGAACAGAACACTGCATTTGTTTGCGAGGCAGAAAAGAGCATTTAGCTGCTTAAACACTGCATTTTTGCTGCTTTGTGAGGAAGAACACGATGATTTGGTGGCCTGGTAAGGCGAGCACACAGAGATTGGGATCTTTTGTAAACAAAGGGAGAATGATGCGATTTGGTGGCCTTTTGAATTCAGAACCAATTCCTTTTGGCTTGTCATTTAGAGCGAGACACTACGATTTGCTTTCTCCCATGATATCAGAACAGATTGCTGGACTTGCACGAGGCAGAACAGAACATTTTGCTGCTAAAACACTGCATTTTGATGCTATGTACGAGGAAGAACACGATGATTCAATGGCCTAGCAAGGCGCAGCACACAGAGATTGGGATCCTTTTTGAAAACAAATGCATAATGGTGCCATTTGGTGGCCTTTTGAATGCCTAAACAATGCCTTTTCGCTTGTCATTTAGAGTCACACACTGGGATTCGCTTGCCCCAACGATATCAGGACAGAACACTGGATCTTGTGCGAGGCAGAAAAGAGCATTTAGCTGCTTAAACACTGCAATCTTGCTGCTTTGTGCGAAGAAGAACACCTTGATTTGGTGGCATCGTAAGGCGCAGCACATGGAGATTGGGATCCTTTGGAAAACAAAGGCATCATGGAGCCGTTTAGTGGCCTTTTGAATGCCTAAACTATGCGTTTAGGCTTGTCTTTTAGAGCCAGACACTGCGACTTGCTCGCTCCAATTATATCAGAACAGAACATTGGACTTGTCGAGGCGGAAGAGAACATTTAGCTGCTAAAGCATTGCAATTTTACTGCACTGTGCGAGGCAGAACAACATGATTTGGTGGCCTGGTAAGGCGCATCAAAGAGAGATTGGTATACTTTTGATAACGAAGGCAGAATGGTGCCATTTGGTGGCCATTTGAATGCATGAACAATGCCCTTTTGGCTTGTCATTTAGAGCCTGACACTGGTATTTGCTTCGTCCAATGATATCAAAACAAAACGCTGGACTTGTGTGAAGCGGAACAGAATATTTAGCTGCTAAAACATTGCAATTTTACTGCTCTGTGCGAGGCAGAACGGCATGATTCCGTGGCCTGGTAAGGTGCAGCAAAGAGAGATTGGTATGCTTTTGATAACGAAGGAAGAATGGTGCCATTTGTTGGCTTTGTGAATGCCTAAACAATGCCTTTTGGTTTGTCATTCGAGCGAGACACTGGGATTTGCTTGCTCCGATGATATCAGAAAAGAACAGTAGATTTGTTCGAGCCGCAACAAAGCATTTAGCTACTCAAAAGCTGCAATTTTGCTGCTTTGTGCGAGGCAGAACACCATGATTTGGTGGCCTAGTAAGGCGTAGCACACAGAGATTGGGACCCTTTTGAAAGCAAAGGCAGAATGGTGCCATTGGGTGGCCTTTTGAATGCCTAAACAATGCCCTTCTGGCTTGTGATTTAGAGCCCGACACTGGTATTTGCTTGGTCCAATGATATCAGAACAGCACGCTGGACTTGTGCGAGGCGGAACATAACATTTAGCTGCTAAAACACTGCAATTTTGCTGCTTTGTAAGGCACATCACACATAGATTAGGATCCTTTCGAAGACCATTGCAGAATGGTGCCATTTGGTGGCCTTTTGAGTGCCTGAACAATGCCTTTTGGCTTGTCATTCAGCGCCAGACACGGCATTCGCTTGCTCCAATGATATCAGAACAGAAGGCTGGACTTGTAAGAGGCGAGAAGAGAACATTTAGCTGCTAAAACAGTGCAATGTTGCTGCTTCTGCGCAGTAGAACACAATGATTCGGTGGCCTAGTAAGGCGCAGCACACAGAGATTGGGACCCTTTTGAAAGCAAAGGCAGAATGGTGCCATTGGGTGGCCTTTTGAGTGCCTGAACAATGCCTTTTGGCTTGTCATTCAGCGCCAGACACTGGCATTCGCTTGCTCCAATGATATCAGAACAGAAGGCTGGACTTGTAAGAGGCAGAAGAGAACATTTAGCTGCTAAAACAGTGCAATGTTGCTGCTTCTGCGCGTAGAACACAATGATTCGGTGGCCTTGTAAGGCACGACACACATAGATTGGGATCCTTTCAAGACCATTGCAGAATGGTGCCATTTGGTGGCCTTTGAGTGCCTGAACAATGCCTTTTGGCTTGTCATTCAGCGCCAGACACTGCATTCGCTTGCTCCAATGATATCAGAACAGAACACTGCATTTGTTTGCGGCGAAAAAGAGCATTTAGCTGCTTAAACACTGCATTTTGCTGCTTTGTGAGAGGAAGAACACGATGATTTGGTGGCCTGGTAAGGCGTAGCACACAGAGATTGGGATCTTTTGTAAACAAAGGGAGAATGATGCGATTTGGTGGCCTTTTGAATTCAGAACCAATTCCTTTTGGCTTGTCATTTAGAGCGAGACACTACGATTTGCTTTCTCCCATGATATCAGAACAGATTGCTGGACTTGCACGAGGCAGAACAGAACATTTTGCTGCTAAAACACTGCATTTTGATGTTATGTGCGAGGAAGAACACGATGATTTAATGGCCTAGCAAGCAGCACACAGAGATTGGGATCCTTTTTGAAAACAAATGCATAATGGTGCCATTTGGTGGCCTTTTGAATGCCTAAACAATGCCTTTTCGCTTGTCATTTAGAGTCACACACTGGGATTCGCTTGCCCCAACGATATCAGGACAGAACACTGGATCTTGTGCGACGCAGAAAAGAGCATTTAGCTGCTTAAACATTGCAATCTTGCTGCTTTGTGCGAAGAAGAACACCTTGATTTGGTGGCATCGTAAGGCGCAGCACATGGAGATTGGGATCCTTTGGAAAACAAAGGCATCATGGAGCCGTTTAGTGGCCTTTTGAATGCCTAAACTATGCGTTTAGGCTTGTCTTTTAGAGCCAGACACTGCGACTTGCTCGCTCCAATTATATCAGAACAGAACATTGGACTTGTCGAGGCGGAAGAGAACATTTAGCTGCTAAAGCATTGCAATTTTACTGCACTGTGCGAGGCAGAACAACATGATTTGGTGGCCTCGTAAGGCGCATCAAAGAGAGATTGGTATACTTTTGATAACGAAGGCAGAATGGTGCCATTTGGTGGCCATTTGAATGCATGAACAATGCCCTTTTGGCTTGTCATTTAGAGCCTGACACTGGTATTTTCTTTGCCCAATGATCTCAAAACAAAAGTCTAGTCGTGTGTGACGCGGAACAGAATATTTAGCTGCTAAAACATTGCAATTTTACTGCTGCATGCGAGGCAGAACGGCATGATTCCGTGGCCTGGTAAGGTGCAGCAAAGAGAGATTGGTATGCTTTTGATAACGAAGGAAGAATGGTGCCATTTGTTGGCTTTGTGAATGCCTAAACAATGCCTTTTGGTTTGTCATTCGAGCGAGACACTGGGATTTGCTTGCTCCGATGATATCAGAAAAGAACAGTAGATTTGTTCGAGCCGCAACAAAGCATTTAGCTACTCAAAAGCTGCAATTTTGCTGCTTTGTGCGAGGCAGAACACCATGATTTGGTGGCCTAGTATTGCGTAGCACACAGAGATTGGGACCCTTTTGAAAGCAAAGGCAGAATGGTGCCATTGGGTGGCCTTTTGAATGCCTAAACAATCCCCTTCTGGCTTGTGATTTAGAGCAGACACTGGTATTTGCTTGGTCCAATGATATCAGAACAGCACGCTGGACTTGTGCGAGGCGGAACATAACATTTAGCTGCTAAAACACTGCAATTTTGCTGCTTTGTAAGGCACATCACACATAGATTAGGATCCTTTCGAAGACCATTGCAGAATGGTGCCATTTGGTGGCCTTTTGAGTGCCTGAACAATGCCTTTTGGCTTGTCATTCAGCGCCAGACACTGGCATTCGCTTGCTCCAATGATATCAGAACAGAAGGCTGGACTTGTAAGAGGCAGAAGAGAACATTTAGCTGCTAAAACAGTGCAATGTTGCTGCTTCCTGCGCGGTAGAACACAATGATTCGGTGGCCTTGTAAGGCACGACACACATAGATTGGGATCCTTTCGAAGACCATTGCAGAATGGTGCCATTTGGTGGCCTTTTGAATTCAGAAACAATGCCTTTTGGCTTGTCATTCAGCGCCAGACACTGGCATTCGCTTGCTCCAATGATATCAGAACAGAAGGCTGGACTTGTAAGAGGCGAAGAGAACATTTAGCTGCTAAAACAGTGCAATGTTGCTGCTTCTGCGCGTAGAACACAATGATTCGGTGGCCTTAAGGCCACGACACACATAGATTGGGATCCTTTGAAGACCATTGCAGAATGGTGCCATTTGGTGGCCTTTTGAGTGCTTGAACAATGCCTTTTGGCTTGTCATTCAGCGCGGACACTGGCATTCGCTTGCTCCAATGATATCAGAACAGAGCTGGACTTGTAAGGCAGAAGAGAACATTTAGCTGCTAAACAGTGCAATGTTGCTGCTTCTGCGCGGTAGAACACAATGATTCGGTGGCCTTGTAAGGCGCACACACATAGATTGGGATCCTTTGAAGACCATTGCAGAATGGTGCCATTTGGTGGCCTTTTGAGTGCCGAACAATGCCTTTTGGCTTGTCATTCAGAGACACTGCATTCGCTGCTCAATGATATCAGAACAGAAGGCTGGACTTGTAAGAGGCAGAAGAGAACATTTAGCTGCTAAAACAGTGCAATGTTGCTGCTTCCGCCCGGGAGAACACAATGATTCGGTGGCCTTGTAAGGCACGACACACATAGATTGGGATCCTTTCGAAGACCATTGCAGAATGGTGCCATTTGGTGGCCTTTTGAGTGCCTGAACAATGCCTTTTGGCTTGTCATTCAGCGCCAGACACTGGCATTCGCTTGCTCCAATGATATCAGAACAGAAGGCTGGACTTGTAAGAGGCGAAGAGAACATTTAGCTGCTAAAACAGTGCAATGTTGCTGCTTCAGCTGTAGAACACAATGATTGGTGGCCTTGTAAGGCACGACACACATAGATTGGGATCCTTTCGAAAACCATTGCAGAATGGTGCCATTTGGTGGCCTTTTGAGTGCCTGAACAATGCCTTTTGGCTTGTCATTCAGCGCCAGACACTGGCATTCGCTTGCTCCAATGATATCAGAACAGAAGGCTGGACTTGTAAGAGGCAGAAGAGAACATTTAGCTGCTAAAACAGTGCAATGTTGCTGCTTCCTGCGCGGTAGAACACAATGATTCGGTGGCCTTGTAAGGCACGACACACATAGATTGGGATCCTTTCGAAGACCATTGCAGAATGGTGCCATTTGGTGGCCTTTTGAGTGCTTGAACAATGCCTTTTGGCTTGTCATTCAGCGCCAGACACTGGCATTCGCTTGCTCCAATGATATCAGAACAGAAGGCTGGACTTGTAAGAGGCAGAAGAGAACATTTAGCTGCTAAAACAGTGCAATGTTGCTGCTTCTGTGATAGGAACACAATGATTCGGTGGCCTTGTAAGGCACGCACACACATAGATTGGGATCCTTCGAAGACCATTGCAGAATGGTGCCATTTGGTGGCCTTTTGAGTGCTTGAACAATGCCTTTTGGCTTGTCATTCAGCGCCAGACACTGGCATTCGCTTGCTCCAATGATATCAGAACAGAAGGCTGGACTTGTAAGAGGCAGAAGAGAACATTTAGTTGCTAAAACAGTGCAATGTTGCTGCTTCTGCGGTAGAACACAATGATTCGGTGGCCTTGTAAGGCGACACACATAGATTGGGATCCTTTGAAAACCAGTGCAGAATGGTGCCATTTGGTGGCCTTTTGAGTGCCTGAACAATGCCTTTTGGCTTGTCATTCAGCGCCAGACACTGGCATTCGCTTGCTCCAATGATATCAGAACAGAAGGCTGGACTTGTAAGAGGCAGAAGAGAACATTTAGTTGCTAAAACAGTGCATTTTTGCTGCTTTGTGAGAGGAAGAACACGATGATTTGGTGGCCTGGTAAGGCGTAGCACACAGAGATTGGGATCTTTTTGTAAACAAAGGGAGAATGATGCGATTTGGTGGCCTTTTGAATTCAGAACCAATTCCTTTTGGCTTGTCATTTAGAGCGAGACACTACGATTTGCTTTCTCCCATGATATCAGAACAGATTGCGGGACTGGCACGGGGCAGACAAGAACATTTTGCTGCTAAACCACTGCATTTTGATGCTATGTGCGAGGAAGAACACGATGATTTAATGGCCTAGCAAGGCGCAGCACACAGAGATTGGGATCCTTTTTGAAAACAAATGCATAATGGTGCCATTTGGTGGCCTTTTGAATGCCTATACAATGCCTTTTCGGTTGTCATTTAGAGTCACACACTGGGATTCGCTTGCCCCAACGATATCAGGACAGAACACTGGATCTTGTGCGAGGCAGAAAGAGCATTTAGCTGCTTAAACACTGCAATCTTGCTGCTCTGTGCCAAGAAGAACACCTTGATTTGGTGGCCTCGTAAGCCGCAGCACCTGGAGATTGGGATCCTTTGGAAAACAAAGGCATCATGGAGCCGTTTAGTGGCCTTTTGAATGCCTAAACTATGCGTTTAGGCTTGTCTTTAGAGCCAGACAACTGCGACTTGCTCGCTCAATTATATCAGAACAGAACATTGGACTTGTCGAGGCGAAGAGAACATTTAGCTGCTAAAGCATTGCAATTTTACTGCACTGTGCGGCAGAACAACATGATTTGGTGGCCTCGTAAGGCGCATCAAAGAGAGATTGGTATACTTTTGATAACGAAGGCAGAATGGTGCCATTTGGTGGCTATTTGAATGCCTGAACAATGCCCTTTTGGCTTGTCATTTAGAGAGCCTGACACTGGTATTTGCCGTCCAATGATATCAAAACAAAACGCTGGACTTGTGTGAAGCGGAACAGAATATTTAGCTGCTAAAACATTGCAATTTTACTCCTGCATGCGAGAGGCAGAACGGCATGATTCCGTGGCCTGGTAAGGTGCAGCAAAGAGATTGGTATGCTTTTGATAACGAAGGAAGAATGGTGCCATTTGTTGGCTTTGTGAATGCCTAAACAATGCCTTTTGGTTTGTCATTCGAGCGAGACACTGGGATTTGCTTGCTCCGATGATATCAGAAAAGAACAGTAGATTTGTTCGAGCCGCAACAAAGCATTTAGCTACTCAAAAGCTGCAATTTTGCTGCTTTGTGCGAGGCAGAACACCATGATTTGGTGGCCTAGTAAGGCGTAGCACACAGAGATTGGGACCCTTTTGAAAGCAAAGGCAGAATGGTGCCATTGGGTGGCCTTTTGAATGCCTAAACAATGCCCTTCTGGCTTGTGATTTAGAGCCCGACACTGGTATTTGCTTGGTCCAATGATATCAGAACAGCACGCTGGACTTGTGCGAGGCGGAACATAACATTTAGCTGCTAAAATACTGCAATTTTGCTGCTTTATAAGGCACATCACACATAGATTAGGATCCTTTCGAAGACCATTGCAGAATGGTGCCATTTGGTGGCCTTTTGAGTGCTGAACAATGCCTTTTGGCTTGTCATTCAGCGCGGACACTGGCATTCGCTTGCTCCAATGATATCAGAACAGAAGGCTGGACTTGTAAGAGGCAGAAGAGAACATTTAGCTGCTAAAACAGTGCAATGTTGCTGCTTCTGCGATGTAGAACACAATGATTCGGTGGCCTTGTAAGGCGACACACATAGATTGGGATCCTTTCGAAGACCATTGCAGAATGGTGCCATTTGGTGGCCTTTTGAGTGCCTGAACAATGCCTTTTGGCTTGTCATTCAGCGCCAGACACTGGCATTCGCTTGCTCCAATGATATCAGAACAGAAGGCTGGACTTGTAAGAGGCAGAAGAGAACATTTAGCTGCTAAAACAGTGCAATGTTGCTGCTTCCTGCG
This sequence comes from Wolffia australiana, assembly GCF_029677425.1. Lineage (NCBI taxonomy): Eukaryota > Viridiplantae > Streptophyta > Magnoliopsida > Alismatales > Araceae > Wolffia > Wolffia australiana. The sequence continues at coordinate 1,112,086 of NC_135852.1, read as the reverse complement.
GTAGAACACAATGATTCGGTGGCCTTGTAAGGCACGACACACATAGATTGGGATCCTTTCGAAGACCATTGCAGAATGGTGCCATTTGGTGGCCTTTTGAGTGCCGGAACAATGCCTTTTGGCTTGTCATTCAGCGCCAGACACTGGCATTCGCTTGCTCCAATGATATCAGAACAGAACACTGCATTTGTTTGCGAGGCAGAAAAGAGCATTTAGCTGCTTAAACACTGCATTTTTGCTGCTTTGTGAGAGGAAGAACACGATGATTTGGTGGCCTGGTAAGGCGTAGCACACAGAGATTGGGATCTTTTTGTAAACAAAGGGAGAATGATACGATTTGGTGGCCTTTTGAATTCAGAAACAATTCCTTTTGGCTTGTCATTTAGAGCGAGACACTACGATTTGCTTTCTCCCATGATATCAGAACAGATTGCTGGACTTGCACGAGGCAGAACAGAACATTTTGCTGCTAAAACACTGCATTTTGATGCTATGTGCGAGGAAGAACACGATGATTTAATGGCCTAGCAAGGCGCAGCACACAGAGATTGGGATCCTTTTTGAAAACAAATGCATAATGGTGCCATTTGGTGGCCTTTTGAATGCCTAAACAATGCCTTTTCGGTTGTCATTTAGAGTCACACACTGGGATTCGCTTGCCCCAACGATATCAGGACAGAACACTGGATCTTGTGCGAGGCAGAAAAGAGCATTTAGCTGCTTAAACACTGCAATCTTGCTGCTTTGTGCGAAGAAGAACACCTTGATTTGGTGGCATCGTAAGGCGCAGCACATGGAGATTGGGATCCTTTGGAAAACAAAGGCATCATGGAGCCGTTTAGTGGCCTTTTGAATGCCTAAACTATGCGTTTAGGCTTGTCTTTTAGAGCTAGACACTACGACTTGCTCGCTCCAATTATATCAGAACAGAACATTGGACTTGTCGAGGCGGAAGAGAACATTTAGCTGCTAAAGCATTGCAATTTTACTGCACTGTGCGAGGCAGAACAACATGATTTGGTGGCCTGGTAAGGCGCATCAAAGAGAGATTGGTATACTTTTGATAACGAAGGCAGAATGGTGCCATTTGGTGGCCATTTGAATGCATGAACAATGCCCTTTTGGCTTGTCATTTAGAGCCTGACACTGGTATTTGCTTCGTCCAATGATATCAAAACAAAACGCTGGACTTGTGTGAAGCGGAACAGAATATTTAGCTGCTAAAACATTGCAATTTTACTGCTCTGTGCGAGGCAGAACGGCATGATTCCGTGGCCTGGTAAGGTGCAGCAAAGAGAGATTGGTATGCTTTTGATAACGAAGGAAGAATGGTGCCATTTGTTGGCTTTGTGAATGCCTAAACAATGCCTTTTGGTTTGTCATTCGAGCGAGACACTGGGATTTGCTTGCTCCGATGATATCAGAAAAGAACAGTAGATTTGTTCGAGCCGCAACAAAGCATTTAGCTACTCAAAAGCTGCAATTTTGCTACTTTGTGCGAGGCAGAACACCATGATTTGGTGGCCTAGTAAGGCGCAGCACACAGAGATTGGGACCCTTTTGAAAGCAAAGGCAGAATGGTGCCATTGGGTGGCCTTTTGAATGCCTAAACAATGCCCTTACGGCTTGTGATTTAGAGCCCGACACTGGTATTTGCTTGGTCCAATGATATCAGAACAGCACGCTGGACTTGTGCGGCGGAACATAACATTTAGCTGCTAAAACACTGCCATTTTGCTGCTTTGTAAGGCACATCACACATAGATTAGGATCCTTTCGAAGACCATTGCAGAATGGTGCCATTTGGTGGCCTTTTGAGTGCCTGAACAATGCCTTTTGGCTTGTCATTCAGCGCGACACTGGCATTCGCTTGCTCCAATGATATCAGAACAGAAGGCTGGACTTGTAAGAGGAGAGAACATTTAGCTGCTAAAACAGTAAAGGCAATGTTGCTGCTTCTGCGCGGTAGAACACAATGATTCGGTGGCCTTGTGGCCGAGCACGGCACACATAGATTGGGATCCTTCAAGACCATTGCAGAATGGTGCCATTTGGTGGCCTTTTGAGTGCCTGAACAATGCCTTTTGGCTTGTCAAGCGCCAGACACTGGCATTCGCTTGCTCCAATGATATCAGAACAGAAGGCTGGACTTGTAAGAAGAGAACATTTAGCTGCTAAAACAGTGCAATGTTGCTGCTTCTGCGCGTAGAACACAATGATTCGGTGGCCTTGAGGCACGACACACATAGATTAGGATCCTTTCAAGACCATTGTAGAATGGTGCCATTTGGTGGCCTTTTGAGTGCACGAACAATGCCTTTTGGCTTGTCATTCAGCGCCAGACATTGGCATTCGCTTGCTCCAATGATATCAGAACAGAGGCTGGACTTGTAAGAGGCAGAAGAGAACATTTAGCTGCTAAAACAGTGCAATGTTGCTGCTTCCTCCGCGGTAGAACACAATGATTCGGTGGCCTTGTAAGGCACGACACACATAGATTAGGATCCTTTCGAAGACCATTGTAGAATGGTGCCATTTGGTGGCCTTTTGAGTGCCTGAACAATGCCTTTTGGCTTGTCATTCAGCGCCAGACATTGGCATTCGCTTGCTCCAATGATATCAGAACAGAAGGCTGGACTTGTAAGGCGTAAGAGAACATTTAGCTGCTAAAACAGTGCAATGTTGCTGCTTCTGTGATAGAACACAATGATTCGGTGGCCTTGTAAGGCACGACACACATAGATTGGGATCCTTTCGAAGACCATTGCAGAATGGTGCCATTTGGTGGCCTTTTGAGTGCCTGAACAATGCCTTTTGGCTTGTCATTCAGCGCGAACACTGGCATTCGCTGCTCCAATGATATCAGAACAGAAGGCTGGACTTGTAAGAGGCAGAAGAGAACATTTAGCTGCTAAAACAGTGCAATGTTGCTGCTTCTGCTGTAGAACACAATGATTCGGTGGCCTTGTAAGGCACGACACACATAGATTGGGATCCTTTGAAGACCATTGCAGAATGGTGCCATTTGGTGGCCTTTTGAGTGCTGAACAATGCCTTTTGGCTTGTCATTCAGCGCCAGACTGGCATTCGCTTGCTCCAATGATATCAGAACAGAAGGCTGGACTTGTAAGAGGCGAAGAGAACATTTAGCTGCTAAAACAGTGCAATGTTGCTGCTTCTGTGCGGTAGAACACAATGATTCGGTGTGGCCTTGTAAGCCACGACACACATAGATTGGGATCCTTTCAAGACCATTGCAGAATGGTGCCATTTGGTGGCCTTTTGAGTGCCGGAACAATGCCTTTTGGCTTGTCATTCAGCGCCAGACACTGGCATTCGCTTGCTCCAATGATATCAGAACAGAACACTGCATTTGTTTGCAGGCGAGAAGAGCATTTAGCTGCTTAAACACTGCATTTTTGCTGCTTTGTGAGAGGAAGAACACGATGATTTGATGGCCTGGCAAGGCGCAGCACACAGAGATTGGGATCCTTTTGTAAACAAAGGAGAATGATACGATTTGGTGGCCTTTTGAATTCAGAAACAATTCCTTTTGGCTTGTCATTTAGAGCGAGACACTACGATTTGCTTTCTCCGATGATATCAGAACAGATTGCTGGACTTGCACGAGGCAGAACAGAACATTTTGCTGCTAAAACACTGCATTTTTGATGCTATGTGAGAGGAAGAACACGATGATTTAATGGCCTAGCAAGGCGCAGCACACAGAGATTGGGATCCTTTTTGAAAACAAATGCATAATGGTGCCATTTGGTGGCCTTTTGAATGCCTAAACAATGCCTTTTCGGTTGTCATTTAGAGTCACCCACTGGGATTCGCTTGCCCAACGATATCAGGACAGAACACTGGATCTTGTGCGAGGCAGAAAAGAGCATTTAGCTGCTTAAACACTGCAATCTTGCTGCTTTGTGCGAAGAAGAACACCTTGATTTGGTGGCATCGTAAGGCGCAGCACACATGGAGATTGGGATCCTTTGGAAAACAAAGGCATCATGGAGCCGTTTAGTGGCCTTTTGAATGCCTAAACTATGCGTTTAGGCTTGTCTTTTAGAGCTAGACACTACGACTTGCTCGCTCCAATTATATCAGAACAGAACATTGGACTTGTCGAGGCGGAAGAGAACATTTAGCTGCTAAAGCATTGCAATTTTACTGCTTTGCGAGGCAGAACAACATGATTTGGTGGCCTGGTAGGCGCATCAAAGAGAGATTGGTATACTTTTGATAACGAAGGCAGAATGGTGCCATTTGGTGGCCATTTGAATGCATGAACAATGCCCTTTTGGCTTGTCATTTAGAGCCTGACACTGGTATTTGCTTCGTCCAATGATATCAAAACAAAACGCTGGACTTGTGTGAAGCGGAACAGAATATTTAGCTGCTAAAACATTGCAATTTTACTGCTCATGCGAGGCAGAACGGCATGATTCCGTGGCCTGGTAAGGTGCAGCAAAGAGAGATTGGTATGCTTTTGATAACGAAGGAAGAATGGTGCCATTTGTTGGCTTTGTGAATGCCTAAACAATGCCTTTTGGTTTGTCATTCGAGCGAGACACTGGGATTTGCTTGCTCCGATGATATCAGAAAAGAACAGTAGATTTGTTCGAGCCGCAACAAAGCATTTAGCTACTCAAAAGCTGCAATTTTGCTACTTTGTGCGAGGCAGAACACCATGATTTGGTGGCCTAGTAAGGCGCAGCACACAGAGATTGGGACCCTTTTGAAAGCAAAGGCAGAATGGTGCCATTGGGTGGCCTTTTGAATGCCTAAACAATGCCCTTCTGGCTTGTGATTTAGAGCCCGACACTGGTATTTGCTTGGTCCAATGATATCAGAACAGCACGCTGGACTTGTGCGAGGCGGAACATAACATTTAGCTGCTAAAACACTGCAATTTTGCTGCTTTGTAAGGCACATCACACATAGATTAGGATCCTTTCGAAGACCATTGCAGAATGGTGCCATTTGGTGGCCTTTTGAGTGCCTGAACAATGCCTTTTGGCTTGTCATTCAGCGCAGACACCGGCATTCGCTTGCTCCAATGATATCAGAACAGAAGGCTGGACTTGTAAGAGGCGAGAAGAGAACATTTAGCTGCTAAAACAGTGCAATGTTGCTGCTTCTGCGCGGTAGAACACAATGATTCGGTGGCCTTGTAAGGCACGACACACATAGATTGGGATCCTTTGAAGACCATTGCAGAATGGTGCCATTTGGTGGCCTTTTGAGTGCCTGAACAATGCCTTTTGGCTTGTCATTCAGCGCAGACACCGGCATTCGCTTGCTCCAATGATATCAGAACAGAAGGCTGGACTTGTAAGAGGCAGAAGAGAACATTTAGCTGCTAAAACAGTGCAATGTTGCTGCTTCCTCCGCGGTAGAACACAATGATTCGGTGGCCTTGTAAGGCACGACACACATAGATTAGGATCCTTTCGAAGACCATTGTAGAATGGTGCCATTTGGTGGCCTTTTGAGTGCCTGAACAATGCCTTTTGGCTTGTCATTCAGCGCCAGACATTGGCATTCGCTTGCTCCAATGATATCAGAACAGAAGGCTGGACTTGTAAGAGGCAGAAGAGAACATTTAGCTGCTAAAACAGTGCAATGTTGCTGCTTCCTCCGCGGTAGAACACAATGATTCGGTGGCCTTGTAAGGCCGACACACATAGATTAGGATCCTTTCAAGACCATTGTAGAATGGTGCCATTTGGTGGCCTTTTGAGTGCCTGAACAATGCCTTTTGGCTTGTCATTCAGCGCCAGACATTGGCATTCGCTGCTCCAATGATATCAGAACAGAAGGCTGGACTTGTAAGAGCGAAGAGAACATTTAGCTGCTAAAACAGTGCAATGTTGCTGCTTCCTCGCAGTAGTAGAACACAATGATTCGGTGGCCTGTAAGGCGACACACATAGATTGGGATCCTTTCAAGACCATTGCAGAATGGTGCCATTTGGTGGCCTTTTGAGTGCCTGAACAATGCCTTTTGGCTTGTCATTCAGCGCCAGACTTTGGCATTCGCTGCTCCAATGATATCAGAACAGAAGGCTGGACTTGTAAGAGGCGAGAGAACATTTAGCTGCTAAAACAGTGCAATGTTGCTGCTTCTGTGCGGTAGAACACAATGATTCGGTGGCCTTGTAAGGCGACACACATAGATTGGGATCCTTTCAAGACCATTGCAGAATGGTGCCATTTGGTGGCCTTTGAGTGCCTGAACAATGCCTTTTGGCTTGTCATTCAGCGCCAGACACTGGCATTCGCTTGCTCCAATGATAGCAGAACAGAAGGCTGGACTTGTAAGAGGCGAAGAGAACATTTAGCTGCTAAAACAGTGCAATGTTGCTGCTTCCTGCGGTAGAACACAATGATTCGGTGGCCTTGTAAGGCGACACACATAGATTGGGATCCTTTCAAGACCATTGCAGAATGGTGCCATTTGGTGGCCTTTTGAGTGCCCGAACAATGCCTTTTGGCTTGTCATTCAGCGCCAGACACTGGCATTCGCTTGCTCAATGATATCAGAACAGAACACTGCATTTGTTTGCGAGGCAGAAAAGAGCATTTAGCTGCTTAAACACTGCATTTTGCTGCTTTGTGAGAGGAAGAACACGATGATTTGGTGGCCTGGTAAGGCGTAGCACACAGAGATTGGGATCTTTTGTAAACAAAGGGAGAATGATGCGATTTGGTGGCCTTTTGAATTCAGAAACAATTCCTTTTGGCTTGTCATTTAGAGCGAGACACTACGATTTGCTTTCTCCCATGATATCAGAACAGATTGCTGGACTTGCGAGGCAGAACAGAACATTTTGCTGCTAAAACACTGCATTTTGATGCTATGCGAGGAAGAACACGATGATTTAATGGCCTAGCAAGGCGCAGCACACAGAGATTGGGATCCTTTTGAAAACAAATGCATAATGGTGCCATTTGGTGGCCTTTGAATGCCTAAACAATGCCTTTTCGCTTGTCATTTAGAGTCACACACTGGGATTCGCTTGCTAACGATATCAGGACAGAACACTGGATCTTGTGCGGCGAGAAAGAGCATTTAGCTGCTTAAACACTGCAATCTTGCTGCTTTGTGCGAAGAAGAACACCTTGATTTGGTGGCATCGTAAAGGCGCAGCACATGGAGATTGGGATCCTTTGGAAAACAAAGGCATCATGGAGCCGTTTAGTGGCCTTTTGAATGCCTAAACTATGCGTTTAGGCTTGTCTTTTAGAGCCAGACACTGCGACTTGCTCGCTCCAATTATATCAGAACAGAACATTGGACTTGTCGAGGCGGAAGAGAACATTTAGCTGCTAAAGCATTGCAATTTTACTTCACATGCGAGGCAGAACAACATGATTTGGTGGCCTGGTAAGGCGCATCAAAGAGAGATTGGTATACTTTTGATAACGAAGGCAGAATGGTGCCATTTGGTGGCCATTTGAATGCATGAACAATGCCCTTTTGGCTTGTCATTTAGAGCCTGACACTGGTATTTGCTTCGTCAATGATATCAAAACAAAGCGCTGGACTTGTGTGAAGCGGAACAGAATATTTAGCTGCTAAAACATTGCAATTTTACTGCTGTGCGAGGCGAACGGCATGATTCCGTGGCCTGGTAAGGTGCAACAAAGAGAGATTGGTATACTTTTGATAACGAAGGCAGAATGGTGCCATTTGTTGGCTTTGGGAATGCCTAAACAATGCCTTTTGGTTTGTCATTCGAGCGAGACACTGGGATTTGCTTGCTCCGCTGATATCAGAAAAGAACAATAGATTTGTTCGAGCCGCAACAAAGCATTTAGCTACTCAAAGCTGCAATTTTGCTGCTTTGTGCGCAGAACACCATGATTTGGTGGCCTAGTAAGGCGCAGCACACAGAGATTGGGACCCTTTTGAAAGCAAAGGCAGAATGGTGCCATTGGGTGGCCTTTTGAATGCCTAAACAATGCCCTTCGGCTTGTGATTTAGCCCGACACTAGTATTTGCTTGGTCCAATGATATCAGAACAGCACGCTGGACTTGTGCGGCGAACATAACATTTAGCTGCTAAAACACTGCCATTTTGCTGCTTTGTAAGGCATCACACATAGATTAGGATCCTTCGAAGACCATTGCAGAATGGTGCCATTTGGTGGCCTTTGAGTGCCTGAACAATGCCTTTTGGCTTGTCATTCAGCGCCAGACACTGGCATTCGCTTGCTCCAATGATATCAGAACAGAAGGCTGGACTTGTAAGAGGCGAGAAGAGAACATTTAGCTGCTAAAACAGTGCAATGTTGCTGCTTCTGGCGGTAGAACACAATGATTCGGTGGCCTTGTAAGGCACGACACACATAGATTGGGATCCTTTGAAGACCATTGCAGAATGGTGCCATTTGGTGGCCTTTTGAGTGCCTGAACAATGCCTTTTGGCTTGTCATTCAGCGCAGACACTGGCATTCGCTTGCTCCAATGATATCAGAACAGAAGGCTGGACTTGTAAGAGGCAGAAGAGAACATTTAGCTGCTAAAACAGTGCAATGTTGCTGCTTCCTCTTGTGAGTAGAACACAATGATTCGGTGGCCTTGTAAGGCGACACACATAGATTGGGATCCTTCGAAGACCATTGCAGAATGGTGCCATTTGGTGGCCTTTTGAGTGCTGAACAATGCCTTTTGGCTTGTCATTCAGCGCCAGACACTGGCATTCGCTTGCTCCAATGATATCAGAACAGAAGGCTGGACTTGTAAGAGGCAGAAGAGAACATTTAGCTGCTAAAACAGTGCAATGTTGCTGCTTCATGCGAGAGAACACAATGATTCGGTGGCCTTGTAAGGCACGACACACATAGATTGGGATCCTTTCAAGACCATTGCAGAATGGTGCCATTTGGTGGCCTTTTGAGTGCCTGAACAATGCCTTTTGGCTTGTCATTCAGCGCGGACACTGGCATTCGCTTGCTCCAATGATATCAGAACAGAAGGCTGGACTTGTAAGAGGCGAGAAGAGAACATTTAGCTGCTAAAACAGTGCAATGTTGCTGCTTCTGCGAGAGAACACAATGATTCGGTGGCCTTGTAAGGCGCACACATAGATTGGGATCCTTCGAAGACCATTGCAGAATGGTGCCATTTGGTGGCCTTTTGAGTGCCTGAACAATGCCTTTTGGCTTGTCATTCAGCGAGACACTAGCATTCGCTTGCTCAATGATATCAGAACAGAACACTGCATTTGTTTAGGCAGAAAAGAGCATTTAGCTGCTTAAACACTGCATTTTTGCTGCTTTGTGAGAGGAAGAACACGATGATTTGGTGGCCTGGTAAGGCGTAGCACACAGAGATTGGGATCTTTTTGTAAACAAAGGGAGAATGATGCGATTTGGTGGCCTTTTGAATTCAGAACCAATTCCTTTTGGCTTGTCATTTAGAGCGAGACACTACGATTTGCTTTCTCCCATGATATCAGAACAGATTGCTGGACTTGCACGAGGCAGAACAGAACATTTTGCTGCTAAAACACTGCATTTTGATGCTATGTGCGAGGAAGAACACGATGATTTAATGGCCTAGCAAGGCGCACACAAGAGAGATTGGGATCCTTTTTGAAAACAAATGCATAATGGTGCCATTTGGTGGCCTTTTGAATGCCTAAACAATGCCTTTTCGGTTGTCATTTAGAGTCACACACTGGGATTCGCTTGCCCCAACGATATCAGGACAGAACACTGGATCTTGTGCGAGGCAGAAAAGAGCATTTAGCTGCTTAAACACTGCAATCTTGCTGCTTTGTGCGAAGAAGAACACCTTGATTTGGTGGCATCGTAAGGCGCAGCACATGGAGATTGGGATCCTTTGGAAAACAAAGGCATCATGGAGCCGTTTAGTGGCCTTTTGAATGCCTAAACTATGCGTTTAGGCTTGTCTTTTAGAGCCAGACACTGCGACTTGCTCGCTCCAATTATATCAGAACAGAACATTGGACTTGTCGAGGCGGAAGAGAACATTTAGCTGCTAAAGCATTGCAATTTTACTGCACTTTGCGAGGCAGAACAAAATGATTTGGTGGCCTGGTAAGGCGCATCAAAGAGAGATTGGTATACTTTTGATAACGAAGGCAGAATGGTGCCATTTGGTGGCTATGTGAATGCCTGAACAATGCCTTTTGGCTTGTCATTTAGAGCCTGACACTGGTATTTGCTTCGTCCAATGATATCAAAACAAAACGCTGGACTTGTGTGAAGCGGAACAGAATATTTAGCTGCTAAAACATTGCAATTTTACTGCTCTGTGCGAGGCAGAACGGCATGATTCCGTGGCCTGGTAAGGTGCAGCAAAGAGAGATTGGTATGCTTTTGATAACGAAGGCAGAATGGTGCCATTTGTTGGCTTTGTGAATGCCTAAACAATGCCTTTTGGTTTGTCATTCAGCGAGACACTGGATTTGCTTGCTCGATGATATCAGAAAAGAACAGTAGATTTGTTCGAGCCGCAACAAAGCATTTAGCTACTCAAAAGCTGCAATTTTGCTACTTTGCGAGGCAGAACACCATGATTTGGTGGCCTAAGGCGCAGCACACAGAGATTGGGACCCTTTTGAAAGCAAAGGCAGAATGGTGCCATTGGGTGGCCTTTTGAATGCCTAAACAATGCCCTTCTGGCTTGTGATTTAGAGCCCGACACTGGTATTTGCTTGGTCCAATGATATCAGAACAGCACGCTGGACTTGTGCGAGGCGGAACATAACATTTAGCTGCTAAAACACTGCAATTTTGCTGCTTTGTAAGGCACATCACACATAGATTAGGATCCTTTCGAAGACCATTGCAGAATGGTGCCATTTGGTGGCCTTTTGAGTGCCTGAACAATGCCTTTTGGCTTGTCATTCAGCGCCAGACACTGGCATTCGCTTGCTCCAATGATATCAGAACAGAAGGCTGGACTTGTAAGAGGCAGAAGAGAACATTTAGCTGCTAAAACAGTGCAATGTTGCTGCTTCTCGCGGTAGAACACAATGATTTGGTTGCCTTGTAAGGCACGACACACATAGATTGGGATCCTTTCGAAGACCATTGCAGAATGGTGCCATTTGGTGGCCTTTTGAGTGCCTGAACAATGCCTTTTGGCTTGTCATTCAGCGCCAGACACTGGCATTCGCTTGCTCCAATGATATCAGAACAGAACACTGCATTTGTTTGCGAGGCAGAAAAGAGCATTTAGCTGCTTAAACACTGCATTTTTGCTGCTTCCTGCGCGGTAGAACACGATGATTTGGTGGCCTGGTAAGGCGTAGCACACAGAGATTGGGATCTTTTTGTAAACAAAGGGAGAATGATGCGATTTGGTGGCCTTTTGAATTCAGAAACAATTCCTTTTGGCTTGTCATTTAGAGCGAGACACTACGATTTGCTTTCTCCCATGATATCAGAACAGATTGCTGGACTTGCGAGGCAGAACAGAACATTTGCTGCTAAACCACTGCATTTTGCTGCTATGTGAGAGGAAGAACACGATGATTTAATGGCCTAGCAAGGCGCAGCACACAGAGATTGGGATCCTTTTTGAAAACAAATGCATAATGGTGCCATTTGGTGGCCTTTTGAATGCCTAAACAATGCCTTTTCGCTTGTCATTTAGAGTCACACACTGGGATTCGCTTGCCCCAACGATATCAGGACAGAACACTGGATCTTGTGCGAGGCAGAAAGAGCATTTAGCTGCTTAAACACTACAATCTTGCTGCTTTGTGCGAAGAAGAACACCTTGATTTGGTGGCATCGTAAGGCGCAGCACATGGAGATTGGGATCCTTTGGAAAACAAAGGCATCATGGAGCCGTTTAGTGGCCTTTTGAATGCCTAAACTATGCGTTTAGGCTTGTCTTTTAGAGCCAGACACTGCGACTTGCTCGCTCCAATTATATCAGAACAGAACATTGGACTTGTCGGCGGAAGAGAACATTTAGCTGCTAAAGCATTGCAATTTTACTGCATCGTGCGAGGCAGAACAACATGATTTGGTGGCCTGGTAAGGCATCAAAGAGAGATTGGTATACTTTTGATAACGAAGGCAGAATGGTGCCATTTGGTGGCCATTTGAATGCATGAACAATGCCCTTTTGGCTTGTCATTTAGAGCTCGACACTGGTATTTGCTTCGTCCAATGATATCAAAAAAAAACGCTGGACTTGTGTCAAGCGGAACAGAATATTTAGCTGCTAAAACATTGCAATTTTACTGCTCTATGCGAGGCAGAACGGCATGATTCCGTGGCCTGGTAAGGTGCAGCAAAGAGAGATTGGTATACTTTTGATAACGAAGGCAGAATGGTGCCATTTGTTGGCTTTGTGAATGCCTAAACAATGCCTTTTGGTTTGTCATTGAGCGAGACACTGGGATTTGCTTGCTCGGATGATATCAGAAAAGGACAGTAGATTTGTTCGAGCCGCAACAAAGCATTTAGCTACTCAAAAGCTGCAATTTTGCTGCTTTGTGCGAGAGGCAGAACACCATGATTTGGTGGCCTAGTAAGGCGCAGCACACAGAGATTGGGACCCTTTTGAAAGCAAAGGCAGAATGGTGCCATTGGGTGGCCTTTGAATGCCTAAACAATGCCCTTCTGGCTTGTGATTTAGAGCCGACACTGGTATTTGCTTGGTCCAATGATATCAGAACAGCACGCTGGACTTGTGCGGCGGAACATAACATTTAGCTGCTAAAACACTGCAATTTTGCTGCTTTGTAAGGCACATCACACATAGATTAGGATCCTTTCGAAGACCATTGCAGAATGGTGCCATTTGGTGGCCTTTTGAGTGCCTGAACAATGCCTTTTGGCTTGTCATTCAGCGCCAGACACTGGCATTCGCTTGCTCCAATGATATCAGAACAGAAGGCTGGACTTGTAAGAGGCAGAAGAGAACATTTAGCTGCTAAAACAGTGCAGTGTTGCTGCTTCCTGCGCGGTAGAACACAATGATTCGGTGGCCTTGTAAGGCACGACACACATAGATTGGGATCCTTTCGAAGACCATTGCAGAATGGTGCCATTTGGTGGCCTTTTGAGTGCCTGAACAATGCCTTTTGGCTTGTCATTCAGCGCCAGACACTGGCATTCGCTTGCTCCAATGATAGCAGAACAGAAGGCTGGACTTGTAAGAGACAGAAGAGAACATTTAGCTGTTAAAACAGTGGAATGTTGCTGCTTCCTGCGCGGTAGAACACAATGATTCGGTGGCCTTGTAAGGCACGACTTACATAGATTGGGATCCTTTCGAAGACCATTGCAGAATGGTGCCATTTGGTGGCCTTTTGAGTGCCTGAACAATGCCTTTTGGCTTGTCATTCAGCGCCAGACACTGGCATTCGCTTGCTCCAATGATATCAGAACAGAACACTGCATTTGTTTGCGAGGCAGAAAAGAGCATTTAGCTGCTTAAACACTGCATTTTTGCTGCTTTGTGAGAGGAAGAACACGATGATTTGGTGGCCTGGTAAGGCGTAGCACACAGAGATTGGGATCTTTTTGTAAACAAAGGGAGAATGATGCGATTTGGTGGCCTTTTGAATTCAGAACAATGCCTTTTGGCTTGTCATTTAGCGAGACACTACGATTTGCTTTCTCCCATGATATCAGAACAGATTGCTGGACTTGCACGAGGCAGAACAGAACATTTTGCTGCTAAAACACTGCATTTTGATGCTATGCGAGGAAGAACACGATGATTTAATGGCCTAGCAAGCGCACACAGAGATTGGGATCCTTTTGAAAACAAATGCATAATGGTGCCATTTGGTGGCCTTTTGAATGCCTATACAATGCCTTTTCGCTTGTCATTTAGAGTCACACTGGGATTCGCTTGCTCAACGATATCAGGACAGAACACTGGATCTTGTGCGAGGCAGAAAAGAGCATTTAGCTGCTTAAACACTGCAATCTTGCTGCTTTGTGCGAAGAACACCTTGATTTGGTGGCATCGTAAGGCGCAGCACATGGAGATTGGGATCCTTTGGAAAACAAAGGCATCATGGAGCCGTTTAGTGGCCTTTTGAATGCCTAAACTATGCGTTAGGCTTGTCTTTTAGAGCCAGACATCGCGACTTGCTCGCTCCAATTATATCAGAACAGAACATTGGACTTGTCGGCGGAAGAGAACATTTAGCTGCTAAAGCATTGCAATTTTACTGCTTTGCGGAGGCAGAACAACATGATTTGGTGGCCTGGTAAGGCGCATCAAAGAGAGATTGGTATACTTTTGATAACGAAGGCAGAATGGTGCCATTTGGTGGCCATGTGAATGCATGAACAATGCCCTTTTGGCTTGTCATTTAGAGCCTGACACGGGTATTTGCTTGCCCAATGATATCAAAACAAAACGCTGGACTTGTGTGAAGCGGAACAGAATATTTAGCTGCTAAAACATTGCAATTTTACTGCTGTGCGAGGCAGAACGGCATGATTCGGTGGCCTGGTAAGGTGCAGCAAAGAGAGATTGGTATGCTTTTGATAACGAAGGCAGAATGGTGCCATTTGTTGGCTTTGTGAATGCCTAAACAATGCCTTTTGGTTTGTCATTTGAGCGAGACACTGGGATTTGCTTGCTCCGATGATATCAGAAAAGAACAATGGATTTGTTCGAGCCGCAACAAAGCATTTAGCTACTCAAAAGCTGCAATTTTGCTGCTTTGTGCGGCAGAACACCATGATTTGGTGGCCTAGTAAGGCGAGACACACAGAGATTGGGACCCTTTTGAAAGCAAAGGCAGAATGGTGCCATTGGGTGGCCTTTTGAATGCCTAAACAATGCCCTTCGGCTTGTGATTTAGAGCGACACTGGTATTTGCTTGGTCCAATGATATCAGAACAGCACGCTGGACTTGTGCGGCGGAACATAACATTTAGCTGCTAAAACACTGCAATTTTGCTGCTTTATAAGGCACATCACACATAGATTAGGATCCTTCGAAGACCATTGCAGAATGGTGCCATTTGGTGGCCTTTTGAGTGCTGAACAATGCCTTTTGGCTTGTCATTCAGCGCCAGACACTGGCATTCGCTGCTCCAATGATATCAGAACAAGGCTGGACTTGTAAGAGGCAGAAGAGAACATTTAGCTGCTAAAACAGTGCAATGTTGCTGCTTCCTGCGGTAGAACACAATGATTCGGTGGCCTTGTAAGGCACGACACACATAGATTGGGATCCTTTCAAGACCATTGCAGAATGGTGCCATTTGGTGGCCTTTTGAGTGCACGAACAATGCCTTTTGGCTTGTCATTCAGCGCGGACACCGGCATTGCTTGCTCCAATGATATCAGAACAGAAGGCTGGACTTGTAAGAGGCGAAGAGAACATTTAGCTGCTAAAACAGTGCAATGTTGCTGCTTCCCGCGGTAGAACACAATGATTCGGTGGCCTTGTAAGGCACGACACACATAGATTGGGATCCTTTCAAGACCATTGCAGAATGGTGCCATTTGGTGGCCTTTTGAGTGCCTGAACAATGCCTTTTGGCTTGTCATTCAGCGCGGACACTGGCATTCGCTTGCTCCAATGATATCAGAACAGAAGGCTAGACTTGTAAGAGGCAGAAGAGAACATTTAGCTGCTAAAATGCAATGTTGCTGCTCTTGTGGTAGAACACAATGATTCGGTGGCCTTGTAAGGCGACACACATAGATTGGGATCCTTTCAAAACCATTGCAGAATGGTGCCATTTGGTGGCCTTTTGAGTGCCTGAACAATGCCTTTTGGCTTGTCATTCAGCGCGCGCACCGGCATTCGCTTGCTCCAATGATATCAGAACAGAAGGCTGGACTTGTAAGAGGAAGAGAACATTTAGCTGCTAAAACAGTGCAATGTTGCTGCTTCTGTGAGTAGAACACAATGATTCGGTGGCCTTGTAAGGCACGACACACATAGATTGGGATCCTTTGAAGACCATTGCAGAATGGTGCCATTTGGTGGCCTTTTGAGTGCCTGAACAATGCCTTTGGCTTGTCATTCAGCGCTTGACCGC
Organism: Wolffia australiana; assembly: GCF_029677425.1. Lineage (NCBI taxonomy): Eukaryota > Viridiplantae > Streptophyta > Magnoliopsida > Alismatales > Araceae > Wolffia > Wolffia australiana. The sequence goes on along the minus strand of NC_135852.1, from coordinate 1,096,070 downwards.
ATTCGCTTGCTCCAATGATATCAGAACAGAAGGCTGGACTTGTAAGAGGCGAGAAGAGAACATTTAGCTGCTAAAACAGTGCAATGTTGCTGCTTCTGCGATGAGAACACAATGATTGGTGGCCTTGTAAGGCGACACTTACATAGATTGGGATCCTTTGAAGACCATTGCAGAATGGTGCCATTTGGTGGCCTTTTGAGTGCCTGAACAATGCCTTTTGGCTTGTCATTCAGCGCGACACCGGCATTCGCGCTCCAATGATATCAGAACAGAACACTGCATTTGTTTGCGAGGCAGAAAAGAGCATTTAGCTGCTTAAACACTGCATTTTTGCTGCTTTGTGAGAGGAAGAACAAGATGATTTAATGGCCTAGCAAGGCGCAGCACACAGAGATTGGGATCTTTTGTAAACAAAGGGAGAATGATGCGATTTGGTGGCCTTTTGAATTCAGAACAATTCCTTTTGGCTTGTCATTTAGAGCGAGACACTACGATTTGCTTTCTCCCATGATATCAGAACAGATTGCTGGACTTGCAGGCAGAACAGAACATTTTGCTGCTAAAACACTGCATTTTGATGCTATGTGCGAGGAAGAACACGATGATTTAATGGCCTAGCAAGGCGCAGCACACGGAGATTGGGATCCTTTGGAAAACAAATGCATAATGGTGCCATTTGGTGGCCATTTGAATGCCTAAACAATGCCTTTTCGCTTGTCATTTAGAGTCACACACTGGGATTCGCTTGCCCCAACGATATCAGGACAGAACACTGGATCTTGTGCGAGGCAGAAAAGAGCATTTAGCTGCTTAAACACTGCAATCTTGCTGCTTTGTGCGAAGAAGAACACCTTGATTTGGTGGCATCGTAAGGCGCAGCACATGGAGATTGGGATCCTTTGGAAAACAAAGGCATCATGGAGCCGTTTAGTGGCCTTTTGAATGCCTAAACTATGCGTTTAGGCTTGTCTTTTAGAGCCAGACACTGCGACTTGCTCGCTCCAATTATATCAGAACAGAACATTGGACTTGTCGAGGCAGAAGAGAACATTTAGCTGCTAAAACATTGCAATTTTACTGCACTGTGCGAGGCAGAACAACATGATTTGGTGGCCTGGTAAGGCGCATGAAAGAGAGATTGGTATACTTTTGATAAAGGCAGAATGGTGCCATTTGGTGGCCATTTGAATGCATGAACAATGCCCTTTTGGCTTGTCATTTAGAGCCTGACACTGGTATTTGCCGTCCAATGATATCAAAACAAAACGCTGGACTTGGTGAAGCAGAAGAGAACATTTAGCTGCTAAAACATTGCAATTTTACTGCTCTGTGCGAGGCAGAACGGCATGATTTCGTGGCCTGGTAAGGTGCGGCACAGAGAGGTTGGGATGCTTTTGATAGCGAAGGCAGAATGGTGCCATTTGTTGGCTTTGTGAATTCCTAAACAATGCCTTTTGGTTTGTCATTCGAGCGAGACACTGGATTTGCTTGCTCGATGATATCAGAAAAGAACAGTAGATTTGTTCGAGCGCAACAAAGCATTTAGCTACTCAAAAGCTGCAATTTTGCTGCTCTGTGCGAGGCAGAACACCATGATTTGGTGGCCTAGTAAGGCGCAGCACAGAGATTGGGACCCTTTTGAAAGCAAAGGCAGAATGGTGCCATTGGGTGGCCTTTTGAATGCCTAAACAATGCCCTTTTGGCTTGTGATTCAGCGCCCGACACTGGTATTTGCTTGGTCCAATGATATCAGAACAGCACGCTGGACTTGTGAGGCGGAACATAACATTTAGCTGCTAAAACACTGCAATTTTGCTGCTTTGTAAGGCACATCACACATAGATTGGGATCCTTTCGAAGACCATTGCAGAATGGTGCCATTTGGTGGCCTTTTGAGTGCCTGAACAATGCCTTTTGGCTTGTCATTCAGCGCCAGACACTGGCATTCGCTTGCTCCAATGATATCAGAACAGAAGGCTGGACTTGTAAGAGCGGAAGAGAACATTTAGCTGCTAAAACAGTGCAATGTTGCTGCTTCTCGCAGTAGAACACAATGATTCGGTTGCCTTGTAAGGCACGACACACATAGATTGGGATCCTTCAAGACCATTGCAGAATGGTGCCATTTGGTGGCCTTTTGAGTGCACGAACAATGCCTTTTGGCTTGTCATTCAGCGCCAGACACTGGCATTCGCTTGCTCCAATGATATCAGAACAGAAGGCTGGACTTGTAAGAGGCAGAAGAGAACATTTAGCTGCTAAAACAGTGCAATGTTGCTGCTTCGCGGTAGAACACAATGATTCGGTGGCCTTGTAAGGCACGACACACATAGATTGGGATCCTTTCAAGACCATTGCAGAATGGTGCCATTTGGTGGCCTTTTGAGTGCCTGAACAATGCCTTTTGGCTTGTCATTCAGCGCGGACACTGGCATTCGCTTGCTCCAATGATATCAGAACAGAAGGCTGGACTTGTAAGAGGCGAAGAGAACATTTAGCTGCTAAAACAGTGCAATGTTGCTGCTTCCTGCGCGGTAGAACACAATGATTCGGTTGCCTTGTAAGGCACGACACACATAGATTGGGATCCTTTCGAAGACCATTGCAGAATGGTGCCATTTGGTGGCCTTTTGAGTGCCTGAACAATGCCTTTTGGCTTGTCATTCAGCGCCAGACATTGGCATTCGCTTGCTCCAATGATATCAGAACAGAACACTGCATTTGTTTGCGAGGCAGAAAGAGCATTTAGCTGCTTAAACACTGCATTTTGCTGCTTTGTGAGAGGAAGAACACGATGATTTGGTGGCCTGGTAAGGCGTAGCACACAGAGATTGGGATCTTTTTGTAAACAAAGGGAGAATGATGCGATTTGGTGGCCTTTTGAATTCAGAACCAATTCCTTTTGGCTTGTCATTTAGAGCGAGACACTACGATTTGCTTTCTCCCATGATATCAGAACAGATTGCTGGACTTGCACGAGGCAGAACAGAACATTTTGCTGCTAAAACACTGCATTTTGATGCTATGTGCGAGGAAGAACACGATGATTTAATGGCCTAGCAAGGCGCAGCACACAGAGATTGGGATCCTTTTTGAAAACAAATGCATAATGGTGCCATTTGGTGGCCTTTTGAATGCCTAAACAATGCCTTTTCGCTTGTCATTTAGAGTCACACACTGGGATTCGCTTGCCCAACGATATCAAGACAGAACACTGGATCTTGTGCGAGGTAGAAAAGAGCATTTAGCTGCTTAAACACTGCAATCTTGCTGCTTTGTGCGAAGAAGAACACCTTGATTTGGTGGCATCGTAAGGCGCAGCACATGGAGATTGGGATCCTTTGGAAAACAAAGGCATCATGGAGCCGTTTAGTGGCCTTTTGAATGCCTAAACTATGCGTTAGGCTTGTCTTTTAGAGCGACACTGCGACTTGCTCGCTCAATTATATCAGAACAGAACATTGGACTTGTCGAGGCGGAAGAGAACATTTAGCTGCTAAAGCATTGCAATTTTACTGCACTGTGCGAGGCAGAACAACATGATTTGGTGGCCTGGTAAGGCGCATCAAAGAGAGATTGGTATACTTTTGATAACGAAGGCAGAATGGTGCCATTTGGTGGCCATTTGAATGCATGAACAATGCCCTTTTGGCTTGTCATTTAGAGCCGGACACTGGTATTTGCTTCGCCCAATGATATCAAAACAAAACGCTGGACTTGTGTGAAGCGGAACAGAATATTTAGCTGCTAAAACATTGCAATTTTACTGCTCTGTGCGAGGCAGAACGGCATGATTCCGTGGCCTGGTAAGGTGCAGCAAAGAGATTGGTATACTTTTGATAACGAAGGCAGAATGGTGCCATTTGTTGGCTTTGTGAATGCCTAAACAATGCCTTTTGGTTTGTCATTCGAGCGAGACATGGGATTTGCTTGCTCGATGATATCAGAAAAGAACAGTAGATTTGTTCGAGCCGCAACAAAGCATTTAGCTACTCAAAAGCTGCAATTTTGCTGCTTTGTGCGAGCAGAACACCATGATTTGGTGGCCTAGTAAGGCGCAGCACACAGAGATTGGGACCCTTTTGAAAGCAAAGGCAGAATGGTGCCATTGGGTGGCTTTTGAATGCCTAAACAATGCCCTTCTGGCTTGTGATTTAGAGCCCGACACTGGTATTTGCTTGGTCTAATGATATCAGAACAGCACGCTGGACTTGTGCGAGCGGAACATAACATTTAGCTGCTAAAACACTGCAATTTTGCTGCTTTGTAAGGCACATCACACATAGATTAGGATCCTTTCAAGACCATTGCAGAATGGTGCCATTTGGTGGCCTTTTGAGTGCCTGAACAATGCCTTTTGGCTTGTCATTCAGCGCCAGACACTGGCATTCGCTTGCTCCAATGATATCAGAACAGAAGGCTGGACTTGTAAGAGGCAGAAGAGAACATTTAGCTGCTAAAACAGTGCAATGTTGCTGCTTGCTGCGCGGTATAACCCAATGATTCGGTGGCCTTAAGGTACGACACACATAGATTGGGATCCTTTCGATGACCATTGCAGAATGGTGCCATTTGGTGGCCTTTTGAGTGCCTGAACAATGCCTTTGGCTTGTCATTCAGCGCCAGACACGGCATTCGCTGCTCCAATGATATCAGAACAGAAGGCTGGACTTGTAAGAGCGAGAAGAGAACATTTAGCTGCTAAAACAGTGCAATGTTGCTGCTTCTGCGGTAGAACACAATGATTGGTGGCCTTGTAAGGCACGCACACATAGATTGGGATCCTTTCGAAGACCATTGCAGAATGGTGCCATTTGGTGGCCTTTTGAGTGCCTGAACAATGCCTTTTGGCTTGTCATTCAGCGCCAGACACTGGCATTCGCTTGCTCCAATGATATCAGAACAGAAGGCTGCATTTGTTTGCGAGGCAGAAAAGAGCATTTAGCTGCTTAAACACTGCATTTTTGCTGCTTTGTGAGAGGAAGAACACGATGATTTGGTGGCCTGGTAAGGCGTAGCACACAGAGATTGGGATCTTTTTGTAAACAAAGGGAGAATGATGCGATTTGGTGGCCTTTTGAATTCAGAAACAATTCCTTTTGGCTTGTCATTTAGAGCGAGACACTACGATTTGCTTTCTCCCATGATATCAGAACAGATTGCTGGACTTGCACGAGGCAGAACAGAACATTTTGCTGCTAAAACACTGCATTTTGATGCTATGTGCGAGGAAGAACACGATGATTTAATGGCCTAGCAAGGCGCAGCACACAGAGATTGGGATCCTTTTTGAAAACAAATGCATAATGGTGCCATTTGGTGGCCTTTTGAATGCCTAAACAATGCCTTTTCGCTTGTCATTTAGAGTCACACACTGGGATTCGCTTGCCCCAACGATATCAGGACAGAACACTGGATCTTGTAAGAGGCAGAAAAGAGCATTTAGCTGCTTAAACACTGCAATCTTGCTGCTTTGTGCGAAGAAGAACACCTTGATTTGGTGGCATCGTAAGGCGCAGCACATGGAGATTGGGATCCTTTGGAAAACAAAGGCATCATGGAGCCGTTAGTGGCCTTTTGAATGCCTAAACTATGCGTTTAGGCTTGTCTTTTAGAGCCAGACACTGCGACTTGCTCGCTCCAATTATATCAGAACAGAACATTGGACTTGTCGAGGCGGAAGAGAACATTTAGCTGCTAAAGCATTGCAATTTTACTGCACTGTGCGAGGCAGAACAACATGATTTGGTGGCCTGGTAAGGCGCATCAAAGAGAGATTGGTATACTTTTGATAACGAAGGCAGAATGGTGCCATTTGGTGGCCATTTGAATGCATGAACAATGCCCTTTTGGCTTGTCATTTAGAGCCTGACACTGGTATTTGCTTCGTCCAATGATATCAAAACAAAACGCTGGACTTGTGTGAAGCGGAACAGAATATTTAGCTGCTAAAACATTGCAATTTTACTGCTCTGTGCGAGGCAGAACGGCATGATTCCGTGGCCTGGTAAGGCGCAGCACACAGAGATTGGGACCCTTTTGAAAGCAAAGGCAGAATGGTGCCATTTGTTGGCTTTGTGAATGCCTAAACAATGCCTTTTGGTTTGTCATTCGAGCGAGACACTGGGATTTGCTTGCTCCGATGATATCAGAAAAGAACAGTAGATTTGTTCGAGCCGCAACAAAGCATTTAGCTACTCAAAAGCTGCAATTTTGCTGCTTTGTGCGAGGCAGAACACCATGATTTGGTGGCCTAGTAAGGCGCAGCACACAGAGATTGGGACCCTTTTGAAAGCAAAGGCAGAATGGTGCCATTGGGTGGCCTTTTGAATGCCTAAACAATGCCCTTCTGGCTTGTGATTTAGAGCCCGACACTGGTATTTGCTTGGTCCAATGATATCAGAACAGCACGCTGGACTTGTGCGAGGCAGAACATAACATTTAGCTGCTAAAACACTGCAATTTTGCTGCTTTGTAAGGCACATCACACATAGATTAGGATCCTTTCGAAGACCATTGCAGAATGGTGCCATATGGTGGCCTTATGAGTACATGAACAATGCCTTGTGGCTTGACATACAGCGCCAGACACTGGCATTCGCTTGCTCCAATGATATCAGAACAGAAGGCTGGACTTGTAAGAGGCAGAAGAGAACATTTAGCTGCTAAAACAGCGCAAGGTTGCTGCTTCCTGCGCGGTAGAACACAATGATTCGGTGGCCTTGTAAGGCACGACACACATAGATTGGGATCCTTTCGAAGACCATTGCAGAATGGTGCCATTTGCTGGCCTTTTGAGTGCCTGAACAATGCCTTTTGGCTTGTCATTCAGCGCCATACACTGGCATTCGCTTGCTCCAATGATATCAGAACAGAACACTGCATTTGTTTGCGAGGCAGAAAAGAGCATTTAGCTGCTTAAACACTGCATTTTTGCTGCTTTGTGAGAGGAAGAACACGATGATTTGGTGGCCTGGTAAGGCGTAGCACACAGAGATTGGGATCTTTTTGTAAACAAAGGGAGAATGATGCGATTTGGTGGCCTTTTGAATTCAGAAACAATTCCTTTTGGCTTGTCATTTAGAGCGAGACACTACGATTTGCTTTCTCCCATGATATCAGAACAGATTGCTGGACTTGCACGAGGCAGAACAGAACATTTTGCTGCTAAAACACTGCATTTTGATGCTATGTGCGAGGAAGAACACGATGATTTAATGGCCTAGCAAGGCGCAGCACACAGAGATTGGGATCCTTTTTGAAAACAAATGCATAATGGTGCCATTTGGTGGCCTTTTGAATGCCTAAACAATGCCTTTTCGCTTGTCATTTAGAGTCACACACTGGATTCGCACCCAACGATATCAGGACAGAACACTGGATTTTGTGCGAGGCAGAAAAGAGCATTTAGCTGCTCAAACACTGCAATCTTGCTGCTTTGTGCGAAGAAGAACACCTTGATTTGGTGGCATCGTAAGGCGCACATGGAGATTGGGATCTTTTGGAAAACAAAGGCATCATGGAGCCGTTTAGTGGCCTTTTGAATGCCTAAACTATGCGTTTAGGCTTGTCTTTAGAGCCAGACACTGCGACTTGCTCGCTCCAATTATATCAGAACAGAACATTGGACTTGTCGAGGCGAAGAGAGAACATTTAGCTGCTAAAGCATTGCAATTTTACTGCACTGTGCGAGGCAGAACAACATGATTTGGTGGCCTGGTAAGGCGCATCAAAGAGAGATTGGTATACTTTTGATAACGAAGGCAGAATGGTGCCATTTGGTGGCCATTTGAATGCATGAACAATGCCCTTTTGGTTTGTCTTTTAGAGCCTGACACTGGTATTTGCTTTCCCAATGATATCAAAACAAAACGCTGGACTTGTGTGAAGCGGAACAGAATATTTAGCTGCTAAAACATTGCAATTTTACTGCTCTGTGCGAGGCAGAACGGCATGATTCCGTGGCCTGGTAAGGTGCAGCAAAGAGAGATTGGTATGCTTTTGATAACGAAGGCAGAATGGTGCCATTTGTTGGCTTTGTGAATGCCTAAACAATGCCTTTTGGTTTGTCATTCGAGCGAGACACTGGATTTGCTTGCTCTGATGATATCAGAAAAGAACAGTAGATTTGGTGGAGCCGCAACAAAGCATTTAGCTACTCAAAAGCTGCAATTTTGCTGCTTTGTGCGAGGCAGAAAACATGATTTGGTGGCCTAGTAAGGCGCAGCACACAGAGATTGGGACCCTTTTGAAAGCAAAGGCAGAATGGTGCCATTGGGTGGCCTTTTGAATGCCTAAACAATGCCCTTCTGGCTTGTGATTTAGAGCCCGACACTGGTATTTGCTTGGTCCAATGATATCAGAACAGCACGCTGGACTTGTGCGGCGGAACATAACATTTAGCTGCTAAAACACTGCAATTTTGCTGCTTTGTAAGGCACATCACACATAGATTAGGATCCTTTCAAGACCATTGCAGAATGGTGCCATTTGGTGGCCTTTTGAGTGCACGAACAATGCCTTTTGGCTTGTCATTCAGCGCCAGACACTGGCATTCGCTTGCTCCAATGATATCAGAACAGAAGGCTGGACTTGTAAGAGGCGAGAAGAGAACATTTAGCTGCTAAAACAGTGCAATGTTGCTGCTTCCTGCGGTAGAACACAATGATTCGGTGGCCTTGTAAGGCCACGACACACATAGATTGGGATCCTTCGAAGACCATTGCAGAATGGTGCCATTTGGTGGCCTTTTGAATGCCTGAACAATGCCTTTTGGCTTGTCATTCAGCGCCAGACACCGGCATTCGCTTGCTCCAATGATATCAGAACAGAACACTGCATTTGTTTGAGGCAGAAAAGAGCATTTAGCTGCTTAAACACTGCATTTTTGCTGCTTTGTGAGAGGAAGAACACGATGATTTGGTGGCCTGTAAGGCGTAGCACACAGAGATTGGGATCTTTTGTAAACAAAGGGAGAATGATGCGATTTGGTGGCCTTTTGAATTCAGAAACAATTCCTTTTGGCTTGTCATTTAGAGCGAGACACTACGATTTGCTTTCTCCCATGATATCAGAACAGATTGCTGGACTTGCACGAGGCAGAACAGAACATTTTGCTGCTAAAACACTGCATTTTGATGCTATGTGCGAGGAAGAACACGATGATTTAATGGCCTAGCAAGGCGCAGCACACAGAGATTGGGATCCTTTTTGAAAACAAATGCATAATGGTGCCATTTGGTGGCCTTTTGAATGCCTAAACAATGCCTTTTCGCTTGTCATTTAGAGTCACACACTGGGATTAAGCGCTTGCCCAACGATATCAGGACAGAACACTGGATCTTGTAAGAGGCAGAAAAAGAGCATTTAGCTGCTTAAACACTGCAATCTTGCTGCTTTGTGCGAAGAAGAACACCTTGATTTGGTGGCATCGTAAGCGCAGCACATGGAGATTGGGATCCTTTGGAAAACAAAGGCATCATGGAGCCGTTTAGTGGCCTTTTGAATGCCTAAACTATGCGTTTAGGCTTGTCTTTTAGAGCTAGACACTGCGACTTGCTCGCTCCAATTATATCAGAACAGAACATTGGACTTGTCGAGGCGGAAGAGAACATTTAGCTGCTAAAGCATTGCAATTTTACTGCACTGTGCGAGGCAGAACAACATGATTTGGTGGCCTGGTAAGGCGCATCAAAGAGAGATTGGTATACTTTTGATAACGAAGGCAGAATGGTGCCATTTGGTGGCCATTTGAATGCATGAACAATGCCCTTTTGGCTTGTCATTTAGAGCCTGACACTGGTATTTGCTTCGTCCAATGATATCAAAACAAAACGCTGGACTTGTGTGAAGCGGAACAGAATATTTAGCTGCTAAAACATTGCAATTTTACTGCTCTGTGCGAGGCAGAACGGCATGATTCCGTGGCCTGGTAAGGTGCAGCAAAGAGGGATTGGTAGACTGTTGATAGCGAAGGCAGAATGGTGCCATTTGTTGGCTTTGTGAATGCCTAAACAATGCCTTTTGGTTTGTCATTCGAGCGAGACACTGGGATTTGCTTGCTCCGATGATATCAGAAAAGAACAGTAGATTTGTTCGAGCCGCAACAAAGCATTTAGCTACTCAAAAGCTGCAATTTTGCTGCTTTGTGCGAGGCAGAACACCATGATTTGGTGGCCTAGTAAGGCGCAGCACACAGAGATTGGGACCCTTTTGAAAGCAAAGGCAGAATGGTGCCATTGGGTGGCCTTTGAATGCCTAAACAATGCCCTTCTGGCTTGTGATTTAGAGCCCGACACTGGTATTTGCTTGGTCCAATGATATCAGAACAGCACGCTGGACTTGTGCGAGGAACATAACATTTAGCTGCTAAAACACTGCAATTTTGCTGCTTTGTAAGGCACATCACACATAGATTAGGATCCTTTCAAGACCATTGCAGAATGGTGCCATTTGGTGGCCTTTTGAGTGCCTGAACAATGCCTTTTGGCTTGTCATTCAGCGCGGACACTGGCATTCGCTGCTCCAATGATATCAGAACAGAAGGCTGGACTTGTAAGAGGCAGAAGAGAACATTTAGCTGCTAAAACAGTGCAATGTTGCTGCTTCTTGGCGGTAGAACACAATGATTCGGTGGCCTTGTAAGGCACGACACACATAGATTGGGATCCTTTGAAGACCATTGCAGAATGGTGCCATTTGGTGGCCTTTTGAGTGCCTGAACAATGCCTTTTGGCTTGTCATTCAGCGCCAGACACTGGCATTCGCTTGCTCCAATGATATTAGAACAGAAGGCTGGACTTGTAAGAGGCGAGAAGAGAACATTTAGCTGCTAAAACAGTGCAATGTTGCTGCTTCCTGCGTGAGAACACAATGATTCGGTGGCCTTGTAAGGCCACGACACACATAGATTGGGCTCCTTTCAAGACCATTGCAGAATGGTGCCATTTGGTGGCCTTTTGAGTGCCTGAACAATGCCTTTTGGCTTGTCATTCAGCGCCAGACACGGCATTCGCTGCTCCAATGATATCAGAACAGAACACTGCATTTGTTTGCGAGGCAGAAAGAGCATTTAGCTGCTTAAACACTGCATTTTGCTGCTTTGTGAGAGGAAGAACACGATGATTTGTGGCCTGGTAAGGCGTAGCACACAGAGATTGGGATCTTTTTGTAAACAAAGGGAGAATGATGCGATTTGGTGGCCTTTTGAATTCAGAAACAATTCCTTTTGGCTTGTCATTTAGAGCGAGACACTACGATTTGCTTTCTCCCATGATATCAGAACAGATTGCTGGACTTGCGAGGCAGAACAGAACATTTTGCTGCTAAAACACTGCATTTTGATGCTATGTGCGAGGAAGAACACGATGATTTAATGGCCTAGCAAGGCGCACAGAGATTGGGATCCTTTTTGAAAACAAATGCATAATGGTGCCATTTGGTGGCCTTTTGAATGCCTAAACAATGCCTTTTCGCTTGTCATTTAGAGTCACACACTGGGATTCGCTTGCCCCAACGATATCAGGACAGAACACTGGATCTTGTGCGAGGCAGAAAAGAGCATTTAGCTGCTTAAACACTGCAATCTTGCTGCTTTGTGCGAAGAAGAACACCTTGATTTGGTGGCATCGTAAGGCGCAGCACATGGAGATTGGGATCCTTTGGAAAACAAAGGCATCATGGAGCCGTTTAGTGGCCTTTTGAATGCCTAAACTATGCGTTAGGCTTGTCTTTTAGAGCCAGACATGCGACTTGCTCGCTCCAATTATATCAGAACAGAACATTGGACTTGTCGAGGCGGAAGAGAACATTTAGCTGCTAAAGCATTGCAATTTTACTGCACTGTGCGAGGCAGAACAACATGATTTGGTGGCCTGGTAAGGCGCATCAAAGAGAGATTGGTATACTTTTGATAACGAAGGCAGAATGGTGCCATTTGGTGGCCATTTGAATGCATGAACAATGCCCTTTTGGCTTGTCATTTAGAGCCTGACACTGGTATTTGCTTCGTCCAATGATATCAAAACAAAACGCTGGACTTGTGTGAAGCGGAACAGAATATTTAGCTGCTAAAACATTGCAATTTTACTGCTCTGTGCGAGGCAGAACGGCATGATTCCGTGGCCTGGTAAGGTGCAGCAAAGAGAGATTGGTATACTTTTGATAACGAAGGCAGAATGGTGCCATTTGTTGGCTTTGTGAATGCCTAAACAATGCCTTTTGGTTTGTCATTCGAGCGAGACACTGGGATTTGCTTGCTCCGATGATATCAGAAAAGAACAGTAGATTTGTTCGAGCCGCAACAAAGCATTTAGCTACTCAAAAGCTGCAATTTTGCTGCTTTGTGCGAGGCAGAACACCATGATTTGGTGGCCTAGTAAGGCGCAGCACACAGAGCGTGGGGCCCGGTTGGAGGCAAAGGCAGAATGGTGCCATTGGGTGGCCTTTTGAATGCCTAAACAATGCCCTTCTGGCTTGTGATTTAGAGCCCGACACTGGTATTTGCTTGGTCCAATGATATCAGAACAGCACGCTGGACTTGTGCGAGGCGGAACATAACATTTAGCTGCTAAAACACTGCAATTTTGCTGCTTTGTAAGGCACATCACACATAGATTAGGATCCTTCAAGAGACCATTGCAGAATGGTGCCATTTGGTGGCCTTTTGAGTGCCTGAACAATGCCTTTTGGCTTGTCATTCAGCGCCAGACACTGGCATTCGCTTGCTCCAATGATATCAGAACAGAAGGCTGGACTTGTAAGAGGCAGAAGAGAACATTTAGCTGCTAAAACAGTGCAATGTTGCTGCTTCCTGCGCGGTAGAACACAATGATTCGGTGGCCTTGTAAGGCACGACACACATAGATTGGGATCCTTTCGAAGACCATTGCAGAATGGTGCCATTTGGTGGCCTTTTGAGTGCCTGAACAATGCCTTTTGGCTTGTCATTCAGCGCCAGACACTGGCATTCGCTTGCTCCAATGATATCAGAACAGAACACTGCATTTGTTTGCGAGGCAGAAAAGAGCATTTAGCTGCTTAAACACTGCATTTTTGCTGCTTTGTGAGAGGAAGAACACGATGATTTGGTGGCCTGGTAAGCGTAGCACAGAGATTGGGATCTTTTTGTAAACAAAGGGAGAATGATGCGATTTGGTGGCCTTTTGAATTCAGAAACAATTCCTTTTGGCTTGTCATTTAGAGCGAGACACTACGATTTGCTTTCTCCCATGATATCAGAACAGATTGCTGGACTTGCACGAGGCAGAACAGAACATTTTGCTGCTAAAACACTGCATTTTGATGCTATGTGCGAGGAAGAACACGATGATTTAATGGCCTAGCAAGGCGCAGCACACAGAGATTGGGATCCTTTTTGAAAACAAATGCATAATGGTGCCATTTGGTGGCCTTTTGAATGCCTAAACAATGCCTTTTCGCTTGTCATTTAGAGTCACACACTGGGATTCGCTTGCCCCAACGATATCAGGACAGAACACTGGATCTTGTAAGAGGCAGAAAAGAGCATTTAGCTGCTTAAACACTGCAATCTTGCTGCTTTGTGCGAAGAAGAACACCTTGATTTGGTGGCATCGTAAGGCGCAGCACATGGAGATTGGGATCCTTTGGAAAACAAAGGCATCATGGAGCCGTTTAGTGGCCTTTTGAATGCCTAAACTATGCGTTTAGGCTTGTCTTTTAGAGCCAGACACTGCGACTTGCTCGCTCCAATTATATCAGAACAGAACATTGGACTTGTCGAGGCGGAAGAGAACATTTAGCTGCTAAAGCATTGCAATTTTACTGCTTTGTGCGAGGCAGAACAACATGATTTGGTGGCCTGGTAAGCGCATCAAAGAGAGATTGGTATACTTTTGAAAACGAATGCAGAATGGTGCCATTTGGTGGCCATTTGAATGCATGAACAATGCCCTTTTGGCTTGTCATTTAGAGCGACACTGGTATTTGCTTCGTCCAATGATATCAAAACAAAACGCTGGACTTGTGTGAAGCGGAACAGAATATTTAGCTGCTAAAACATTGCAATTTTACTGCTCTGTGCGAGGCAGAACGGCATGATTCCGTGGCCTGGTAAGGTGCAGCAAAGAGAGATTGGTATGCTTTTGATAACGAAGGCAGAATGGTGCCATTTGTTGGCTTTGTGAATGCCTAAACAATGCCTTTTGGGTTGTCATTGAAGCGAGACACTCGGACTTGTTTGCTCCGATGATATCAGAAAAGAACAGTAGATTTGTTCGAGCCGCAACAAAGCATTTAGCTACTCAAAAGCTGCAATTTTGCTGCTTTGTGCGAGGCAGAACACCATGATTTGGTGGCCTAGTAAGGCGCAGCACACAGAGATTGGGACCCTTTTGAAAGCAAAGGCAGAATGGTGCCATTGGGTGGCCTTTTGAATGCCTAAACAATGCCCTTCTGGCTTGTGATTTAGAGCCCGACACTGGTATTTGCTTGGTCCAATGATATCAGAACAGCACGCTGGACTTGTGCGGCGGAACATAACATTTAGCTGCTAAAACACTACAATTTTGCTGCTTTGTAAGGCACATCACACATAGATTAGGATCCTTTCGAAGACCATTGCAGAATGGTGCCATTTGGTGGCCTTTTGAGTGCCTGAACAATGCCTTTTGGCTTGTCATTCAGCGCCAGACACTGGCATTCGCTTGCTCCAATGATATCAGAACAGAAGGCTGGACTTGTAAGAGGCAGAAGAGAACATTTAGCTGCTAAAACAGTGCAATGTTGCTGCTTCTGCGCGCGGTAGAACACAATGATTCGGTGGCCTTGTGAGGCACACACATAGATTGGGATCCTTCGAAGACCATTGCAGAATGGTGCCATTTGGTGGCCTTTTGAGTGCCTGAACAATGCCTTTTGGCTTGTCATTCAGCGCCAGACAGCGGCATTCGCTTGCTCAATGATATCAGAACAGAACACTGCATTTGTTTGCGAGGCGAAAAGAGCATTTAGCTGCTTAAACACTGCATTTTTGCTGCTTTGTGAGAGGAAGAACACGATGATTTGTGGCCTGGTAAGGCGTAGCACACAGAGATTGGGATCTTTTTGTAAACAAAGGGAGAATGATGCGATTTGGTGGCCTTTTGAATTCAGAA
The DNA here is from genome assembly GCF_029677425.1 of Wolffia australiana. Lineage (NCBI taxonomy): Eukaryota > Viridiplantae > Streptophyta > Magnoliopsida > Alismatales > Araceae > Wolffia > Wolffia australiana. The sequence continues at coordinate 1,080,936 of NC_135852.1, read as the reverse complement.
ACAATTCCTTTTGGCTTGTCATTTAGAGCGAGACACTACGATTTGCTTTCTCCCATGATATCAGAACAGATTGCTGGACTTGCACGAGGCAGAACAGAACATTTTGCTGCTAAAACACTGCATTTTGATGCTATGTGCGAGGAAGAACACGATGATTTAATGGCCTAGCAAGGCGCACACACAGAGATTGGGATCCTTTTTGAAAACAAATGCATAATGGTGCCATTTGGTGGCCTTTTGAATGCCTAAACAATGCCTTGCTTGTCATTTAGAGTCACACACTGGGATTCGCTTGCACCAACGATATCAGGACAGAACACTGGATCTTGTAAGAGGCAGAAAGAGCATTTAGCTGCTTAAACACTGCAATCTTGCTGCTTTGTGCGAAGAAGAACACCTTGATTTGGTGGCATCGTAAGCGCAGCACATGGAGATTGGGATCCTTTGGAAAACAAAGGCATCATGGAGCCGTTTAGTGGCCTTTTGAATGCCTAAACTATGCGTTTAGGCTTGTCTTTAGAGCCAGACAACTGCGACTTGCTCGCTCAATTATATCAGAACAGAACATTGGACTTGTCAGGCGGAAGAGAACATTTAGCTGCTAAAGCATTGCAATTTTACTGCCTTGTGCGGCAGAACAACATGATTTGGTGGCCTGGTAAGGCGCATCAAAGAGAGATTGGTATACTTTTGATAGAAGGCAGAATGGTGCCATTTGGTGGCCATTTGAATGCATGAACAATGCCCTTTTGGCTTGTCATTTAGAGCCTGACACTGGTATTTGCTTCGTCCAATGATATCAAAACAAAGCGCTGGACTTGTGTGAAGCGGAACAGAATATTTAGCTGCTAAAACATTGCAATTTTACTGCTCTGTGCGAGGCAGAGCGGCATGATTCCGTGGCCTGGTAAGTGCAGCAAAGAGAGATTGGTATACTTTTGATAGCGAAGGCAGAATGGTGCCATTTGTTGGCTTTGTGAATGCCTAAACAATGCCTTTTGGTTTGTCATTCGAGCGAGAGACACTGGGATTTGCTTGCTCCGATGATATCAGAAAAGAACAGTAGATTTGTTCGAGCCATAACAAAGCATTTAGCTACTCAAAAGCTGCAATTTTGCTGCTTTGTGCGAGCAGAACACCATGATTTGGTGGCCTAGTAAGGCGCAGACACAGAGATTGGGACCCTTTTGAAAGCAAAGGCAGAATGGTGCCATTGGGTGGCCTTTTGAATGCCTAAACAATGCCCTTCTGGCTTGTGATTTAGAGCCCGACACTGGTATTTGCTTGGTCCAATGATATCAGAACAGCACGCTGGACTTGTGCGGCGGAACATAACATTTAGCTGCTAAAACACTGCAATTTTGCTGCTTTGTAAGGCACATCACACATAGATTAGGATCCTTCGAAGACCATTGCAGAATGGTGCCATTTGGTGGCCTTTTGAGTGCCTGAACAATGCCTTTTGGCTTGTCATTCAGCGCGAGACAACGGCATTCGCTTGCTCAATGATATCAGAACAGCAGGCTGGACTTGTAAGAGGCAGAAGAGAACATTTAGCTGCTAAAAGCGATTGCAATGTTGCTGCTTCTGCGCGGTAGAACACAATGATTCGGTGGCCTTGCAAGGCACGACACACATAGATTGGGATCCTTTGAAGACCATTGCAGAATGGTGCCATTTGGTGGCCTTTGAGTGCTGAACAATGCCTTTTGGCTTGTCATTCAGCGCCAGACTTGGCATTCGCTTGCTCAATGATATCAGAACAGAAGGCTGGACTTGTAAGAGCGAGAAGAGAACATTTAGCTGCTAAAACAGTGCAATGTTGCTGCTTCTGTGATAGAACACAATGATTCGGTGGCCTTGTAAGGCACGACACACATAGATTGGGATCCTTTCGAAAACCATTGCAGAATTGTGCCATTTGGTGGCCTTTTGAGTGCCTGAACAATGCCTTTTGGCTTGTCATTCAGCGCCAGACACTGGCATTCGCTTGCTCCAATGATATCAGAACAGAACACTGCATTTGTTTGCGAGAAGAGAAAGAGCATTTAGCTGCTTAAACACTGCATTTTGCTGCTTTGTGAGGAAGACCACGATGATTTGGTGGCCTGGTAGGCGTAGCACACAGAGATTGGGATCTTTTGTAAACAAAGGGAGAATGATGCGATTTGGTGGCCTTTTGAATTCAGAAACAATTCCTTTTGGCTTGTCATTTAGAGCGAGACACTACGATTTGCTTTCTCCCATGATATCAGAACAGATTGCTGGACTTGCACGAGGCAGAACAGAACATTTTGCTGCTAAAACACTGCATTTTGATGCTATGTGCGAGGAAGAACACGATGATTTAATGGCCTAGCAAGCGCAGCACACAGAGATTGGGATCCTTTTTGAAAACAAATGCATAATGGTGCCATTTGGTGGCCTTTTGAATGCCTAAACAATGCCTTTTCGCTTGTCATTTAGGAGTCACACACTGGATTCGCTTGCCCAACGATATCAGGACAGAACACTGGATCTTGTGCGAGGCGAGAAAAGCATTTAGCTGCTTAAACACTGCAATCTTGCTGCTTTGTGCGAAGAAGAACACCTTGATTTGGTGGCATCGTAAGGCGCAGCACATGGAGATTGGGATCCTTTGAAACAAAGGCATCATGGAGCCGTTTAGTGGCCTTTTGAATGCCTAAACTATGCGTTTAGGCTTGTCTTTAGAGCCAGACATCGCACTGGCTCGCTCCAATTATATCAGAACAGAACATTGGACTTGTCGAGGCGAAGAGAACATTTAGCTGCTAAAGCATTGCAATTTTACTGCTTTGTGCGAGGCAGAACAACATGATTTGGTGGCCTGGTAAGGCATCAAAGAGAGATTGGTATACTTTTGATAACGAAGGCAGAATGGTGCCATTTGGTGGCCATTTGAATGCATGAACAATGCCCTTTTGGCTTGTCATTGAGAGCTGACACTGGTATTTGCCGTCCAATGATATCAAAACAAAGCGCTGGACTTGTGTGGCGGAAGAGAACATTTAGCTGCTAAAACATTGCAATTTTACTGCACTGTGCGAGGCAGAACAACATGATTTGGTGGCCTGGTAAGGCGCATCAAAGAGAGATTGGTATACTTTTGATAACGAAGGCAGAATGGTGCCATTTGTTGGCTTTGTGAATGCCTAAACAATGCCTTTTGGTTTGTCATTCGAGCGAGACACTGGGATTTGCTTGCTCCGATGATATCAGAAAAGAATAGATTTGTTCGAGCGCAACAAAGCATTTAGCTACTCAAAAGCTGCAATTTTGCTGCTTTGCGAGCAGAACACCATGATTTGGTGGCCTAGTAAGGCGCGACACAGAGATTGGGACCCTTTTGAAAGCAAAGGCAGAATGGTGCCATTGGGTGGCCTTTTGAATGCCTAAACAATGCCCTTCGGCTTGTGATTTAGAGCCCGACACTTGGTATTTGCTTGGTCCAATGATATCAGAACAGCACGCTGGACTTGTGCGAGGCGGAACATAACATTTAGCTGCTAAAACACTGCAATTTTGCTGCTTTGTAAGGCACATCACACATAGATTAGGATCCTTCGAAGACCATTGCAGAATGGTGCCATTTGGTGGCCTTTTGAGTGCTCGAACAATGCCTTTTGGCTTGTCATTCAGCGCCAGACACTGGCATTCGCTTGCTCCAATGATATCAGAACAGAAGGCTGGACTTGTAAGAGGCAGAGAACATTTAGCTGCTAAAACAGTGCAATGTTGCTGCTTCCTGTAGAACACAATGATTCGGTGGCCTTGTAAGCACGACACACATAGATTGGGATCCTTCCGAAGACCATTGCAGAATGGTGCCATTTGGTGGCCTTTTGAGTGCCTGAACAATGCCTTTTGGCTTGTCATTCAGCGCCAGACACTGCATTCGCTTGCTCCAATGATATCAGAACAGAAGGCTGGACTTGTAAGAGGCAGAAGAACATTTAGCTGCTAAAAGTGCAATGTTGCTGCTTCTGCGCGGTAGAACACAATGATTCGGTGGCCTTGTAAACGACACACATAGATTGGGATCCTTTGAAGACCATTGCAGAATGGTGCCATTTGGTGGCCTTTTGAGTGCTTGAACAATGCCTTTTGGCTTGTCATTCAGCGCGAGACACTGGCATTCGCTTGCTCCAATGATATCAGAACAGAAAGGCTGGACTTGTAAGAGGCGAGAAGAGAACATTTAGCTGCTAAAACAGTGCAATGTTGCTGCTTCTCTGCGGTAGAACACAATGATTCGGTGGCCTTGTAAGGCACGACACACATAGATTGGGATCCTTTGAAGACCATTGCAGAATGGTGCCATTTGGTGGCCTTTTGAGTGCCTGAACAATGCCTTTGGCTTGTCATTCAGCGCGACACCGGCATTCGCTTGCTCCAATGATATCAGAACAGAAGGCTGGACTTGTAAGAGCGAGAAGAGAACATTTAGCTGCTAAAACAGTGCAATGTTGCTGCTTCCTGGCGGTAGAACACAATGATTCGGTGGCCTTGTAAGGCACGACACACATAGATTGGGATCCTTTGAAGACCATTGCAGAATGGTGCCATTTGGTGGCCTTTGAGTGCCTGAACAATGCCTTTTGGCTTGTCATTTAGCGCGAGACACGGCATTCGCTTGCTCCAATGATATCAGAACAGAAGGCTGGACTTGTAAGAGCGTAAGAGAACATTTAGCTGCTAAAACAGTGCAATGTTGCTGCTTCCTCGCGATGGTAGAACACAATGATTGGTGGCCTTGTAAGGCACGACACACATAGATTGGGATCCTTTGAAAACCATTGCAGAATGGTGCCATTTGGTGGCCTTTTGAGTGCCTGAACAATGCCTTTTGGCTTGTCATTCAGAGCGACAACGGCATTCGCTTGCTCAATGATATCAGAACAGAAGGCTGGACTTGTGAGGGGAAGAGAACATTTAGCTGCTAAAACATTGCAATTTTACTGCTGCATGCGAGGCGAACGGCATGATTCCGTGGCCTGGTAAGGCAGCAAAGAGATTGGTATGCTTTTGATAACGAAGGCAGAATGGTGCCATTTGTTGGCTTTGTGAATGCCTAAACAATGCCTTTTGGTTTGTCATTGAGCGAGACACTGGGATTTGCTTGCTCGATGATATCAGAAAAGAACAGTAGATTTGTTCGAGCCGCAAAGCATTTAGCTACTCAAAAGCTGCAATTTTGCTGCTTTGTGCGGCAGAACACCATGATTTGGTGGCCTAGTAAGGCGCAGCACAGAGATTGGGACCCTTTTGAAAGCAAAGGCAGAATGGTGCCATTGGGTGGCCTTTTGAATGCCTAAACAATGCCCATACGGCTTGTGATTTAGAGCCCGACACGGTATTTGCTTGGTCCAATGATATCAGAACAACCGCGCTGGACTTGTGCGAGGCGGAACATAACATTTAGCTGCTAAAACACTGCAATTTTGCTGCTTTGTAAGGCACATCACACATAGATTAGGATCCTTCGAAGACCATTGCAGAATGGTGCCATTTGGTGGCCTTTTGAGTGCTGAACAATGCCTTTTGGCTTGTCATTCAGCGCGGACAACGGCATTCGCTTGCTCCAATGATATCAGAACAGAAGGCTGGACTTGTAAGAGGAAGAGAGAACATTTAGCTGCTAAAACAGTGCAATGTTGCTGCTTCTGCGCAGTAGAACACAATGATTCGGTGGCCTTATAAGGCCACGACACACATAGATTGGGATCCTTTGAAGACCATTGCAGAATGGTGCCATTTGGTGGCCTTTTGAGTGCCTGAACAATGCCTTTTGGCTTGTCATTCAGCAGACACTGGCATTCGCTTGCTCAATGATATCAGAACAGAAGGCTGGACTTGTAAGAGCGAGAAGAGAACATTTAGCTGCTAAAACAGTGCAATGTTGCTGCTTCTGCGGTAGAACACAATGATTCGGTGGCCTTGTAAGGCACGACACACATAGATTGGGATCCTTTCGAAGACCATTGCAGAATGGTGCCACTTGGTGGCCTTTTGAGTGCCTGAACAATGCCTTTTGGCTTGTCATTCAGCGCCAGACACTGGCATTCGCTTGCTCCAATGATATCAGAACAGAAGGCTGGACTTGTAAGAGGCAGAAGAGAACATTTAGCTGCTAAAACAGTGCAATGTTGCTGCTTCCTGCGCGGTAGAACACAATGATTCGGTGGCCTTGTAAGGCACGACACACATAGATTGGGATCCTTTCGAAGACCATTGCAGAATGATGCGATTTGGTGGCCTTTTGAATTCAGAAACAATGCCTTTTGGCTTGTCATTCAGCGCCAGACACTGGCATTCGCTTGCTCCAATGATATCAGAACAGAACACTGCATTTGTTTGAGACGCAAGAGAACATTTAGCTGCTAAAACAGTGCAATGTTGCTGCTTCCGCGGTAGAACACAATGATTCGGTGGCCTTGTAAGGCACGACACACATAGATTGGGATCCTTTCAAGACCATTGCAGAATGGTGCCATTTGGTGGCCTTTTGAGTGCCTGAACAATGCCTTTTGGCTTGTCATTCAGCGCCAGACACTGGCATTCGCTTGCTCCAATGATATCAGAACAGAACACTGCATTTGTTTGCGAGGCAGAAAAGAGCATTTAGCTGCTTAAACACTGCATTTTTGCTGCTTTGTGAGAGGAAGAACACGATGATTTGGTGGCCTGGTAAGGCGTAGCACACAGAGATTGGGATCTTTTTGTAAACAAAGGGAGAATGATGCGATTTGGTGGCCTTTTGAATTCAGAAACAATTCCTTTTGGCTTGTCATTTAGAGCGAGACACTACGATTTGCTTTCTCCCATGATATCAGAACAGATTGCTGGACTTGCACGAGGCAGAACAGAACATTTTGCTGCTAAAACACTGCATTTTGATGCTATGTTCGAGGAAGAACACGATGATTTAATGGCCTAGCAAGGCGCAGCACACAGAGATTGGGATCCTTTTTGAAAACAAATGCATAATGGTGCCATTTGGTGGCCTTTTGAATGCCTAAACAATGCCTTTTCGCTTGTCATTTAGAGAGTCACACACTGGGATTCGCTTTAACGATATCAGGACAGAACACTGGATCTTGTGCGAGGCGAGAAAAGAGCATTTAGCTGCTTAAACACTGCAATCTTGCTGCTTTGTGCGAAGAAGAACACCTTGATTTGGTGGCATCGTAAGCGCAGCACATGGAGATTGGGATCCTTTGAAAACAAAGGCATCATGGAGCCGTTTAGTGGCCTTTTGAATGCCTAAACTATGCGTTTAGGCTTGTCTTTAGAGCCAGACACTGCGACTTGCTCGCTCAATTATATCAGAACAGAACATTGGACTTGTCGGCGGAAGAGAACATTTAGCTGCTAAAGCATTGCAATTTCTTGCCTTTGCGAGGCAGAACAACATGATTTGGTGGCCTGGTAAGGCGCATCAAAGAGAGATTGGTATACTTTTGATAACGAAGGCAGAATGGTGCCATTTGGTGGCCATTTGAATGCATGAACAATGCCCTTTTGGCTTGTCATTTAGAGCGACACTGGTATTTGCCGTCAATGATATCAAAACAAAGCGCTGGACTTGTGTGAAGCGGAACAGAATATTTAGCTGCTAAAACATTGCAATTTTACTGCTCATGCGAGGCAGAACGGCATGATTCCGTGGCCTGGTAAGGTGCAGCAAAGAGAGATTGGTATACTTTTGATATGAAGGCAGAATGGTGCCATTTGTTGGCTTTGTGAATGCCTAAACAATGCCTTTTGGTTTGTCATTCGAGCGAGACACTGGATTTGCTTGCTCCGATGATATCAGAAAAGAACAGTAGATTTGTTCGAGCGCAACAAAGCATTTAGCTACTCAAAGCTGCAATTTTGCTGCTTTGTGCGAGCAGAACACCATGATTTAGTGGCCTAGTAAGGCGCAGCACAGATTGGGACCCTTTTGAAAGCAAAGGCAGAATGGTGCCATTGGGTGGCCTTTGAATGCCTAAACAATGCCCTTCTGGCTTGTGATTTAGAGCCCGACACTGGTATTTGCTTGGTCCAATGATATCAGAACAGCACGCTGGACTTGTGCGAGGCGGAACATAACATTTAGCTGCTAAAACACTGCAATTTTGCTGCTTTGTAAGGCACATCACACATAGATTAGGATCCTTTCGAAGACCATTGCAGAATGGTGCCATTTGGTGGCCTTTTGAGTGCCTGAACAATGCCTTTTGGCTTGTCATTCAGCGCCAGACACTGGCATTCGCTTGCTCCAATGATATCAGAACAGAAGGCTGGACTTGTAAGGCAGAAGAGAACATTTAGCTGCTAAAACAGTGCAATGTTGCTGCTTCTGCTGCGGTAGAACACTGCGATTCGGCGGCCTTGTAAGGCACATCACACATAGATTGGGATCCTTTCGAAGACCATTGCAGAATGGTGCCATTTGGTGGCCTTTTGAGTGCCTGAACAATGCCTTTTGGCTTGTCATTCAGCGCCAGACACTGGCATTCGCTTGCTCCAATGATATCAGAACAGAACACTGCATTTGTTTGCGAGGTAGAAAAGAGCATTTAGCTGCTTAAACACTGCATTTTTGCTGCTTTGTGAGAGGAAGAACACGATGATTTGGTGGCCTGGTAAGGCGTAGCACACAGAGATTGGGATCTTTTTGTAAACAAAGGGAGAATGATGCGATTTTGTGGCCTTTTGAATTCAGAAACAATTCCTTTTGGCTTGTCATTTAGAGCGAGACACTACGATTTGCTTTCTCCCATGATATCAGAACAGATTGCTGGACTTGCACGAGGCAGAACAGAACATTTTGCTGCTTAAACACTGCATTTTTGCTGCTTTGTGAGAGGAAGAACACGATGATTTAATGGCCTAGCAAGGCGCAGCACACAGAGATTGGGATCCTTTTTGAAAACAAATGCATAATGGTGCCATTTGGTGGCCTTTTGAATGCCTAAACAATGCCTTTTCGCTTGTCATTTAGAGTCACACACTGGGATTAAGCCCCAACGATATCAGGACAGAACACTGGATCTTGTGCGAGGCAGAAAGAGCATTTAGCTGCTTAAACACTGCAATCTTGCTGCTTTGTGCGAAGAACACCTTGATTTGGTGGCCTGGTAAGGCGCAGCACACGGAGATTGGGATCCTTTGGAAAACAAAGGCATCATGGAGCCGTTTAGTGGCCTTTTGAATGCCTAAACTATGCGTTTAGGCTTGTCTTTTAGAGCGGACAACTGCGACTTGCTCGCTCAATTATATCAGAACAGAACATTGGACTTGTCGGCGGAAGAGAACATTTAGCTGCTAAAGCATTGCAATTTTACTGCCGTATGAGGCAGAACAACATGATTTGGTGGCCTGGTAAGGCGCATCAAAGAGAGATTGGTATACTTTTGATATGAAGGCAGAATGGTGCCATTTGGTGGCCATTTGAATGCATGAACAATGCCCTTTGGCTTGTCATTTAGAGCGACACTGGTATTTGCTTTCCAATGATATCAAAACAAAGCGCTGGACTTGTGTGAAGCGGAACAGAATATTTAGCTGCTAAAACATTGCAATTTTACTGCTGCATGCGAGGCAGAACGGCATGATTCCGTGGCCTGGTAAGGTGACAAAGAGATTGGTATACTTTTGATAACGAAGGCAGAATGGTGCCATTTGTTGGCTTTGTGAATGCCTAAACAATGCCTTTTGGTTTGTCATTCGAGCGAGACACTGGATTTGCTTGCTCGATGATATCAGAAAGAACAGTAGATTTGTTCGAGCCGCAACAAAGCATTTAGCTACTCAAAAGCTGCAATTTTGCTGCTTTGTGCGGCAGAACACCATGATTTGGTGGCCTAGTAAGGCGCACACAGAGATTGGGACCCTTTTGAAAGCAAAGGCAGAATGGTGCCATTGGGTAGCCTTTTGAATGCCTAAACAATGCCCTTCGGCTTGTCATTTAGAGCCCGACACTGGTATTTGCTTGGTCCAATGATATCAGAACAGCACGCTGGACTTGTGCGGCGGAACATAACATTTAGCTGCTAAAACACTGCAATTTTGCTGCTTTGTAAGGCACATCACACATAGATTAGGATCCTTTCGAAGACCATTGCAGAATGGTGCCATTTGGTGGCCTTTTGAGTGCACGAACAATGCCTTTTGGCTTGTCATTCAGCGCCAGACACTGGCATTCGCGCTCAATGATATCAGAACAGAAGGCTGGACTTGTAAGAGCGAGAAGAGAACATTTAGCTGCTAAAACAGTGCAATGTTGCTGCTTCTGTGATAGAACACAATGATTCGGTGGCCTTGTAAGGCCGACACACATAGATTGGGATCCTTTGAAGACCATTGCAGAATGGTGCCATTTGGTGGCCTTTTGAGTGCCTGAACAATGCCTTTTGGCTTGTCATTCAGCGGACACTGGCATTCGCTTGCTCCAATGATATCAGAACAGAAGGCTGGACTTGTAAGAGGCGAAGAGAACATTTAGCTGCTAAAACAGTGCAATGTTGCTGCTTCTGTGCAGTAGAACACAATGATTCGGTGGCCTTATGAGCACGACACACATAGATTGGGATCCTTTGAAGACCATTGCAGAATGGTGCCATTTGGTGGCCTTTTGAGTGCCTGAACAATGCCTTTTGGCTTGTCATTCAGGCCAGACGCGGCATTCGCTTGCTGGAATGATATCAGGACAGAAGGCTGGACTTGTAAGAGGCGGAAGAGAACATTTAGCTGCTAAAGGTGCAATGTTGCTGCTTCCTGCGGCGGTAGAACACAATGATTCGGTGGCCTTGTAAGGCACGACACACATAGATTAGGATCCTTCGAAGACCATTGCAGAATGGTGCCATTTGGTGGCCTTTTGAGTGCCTGAACAATGCCTTTTGGCTTGTCATTCAGCGCCAGGAGCGGCATTAAACTTGCTCCAATGATATCAGAACAGAAGGCTGGACTTGTAAGAGGCGAAGAGAACATTTAGCTGCTAAAACAGTGCAATGTTGCTGCTTCCGCGGTAGAACACAATGATTCGGTGGCCTTGTAGCACGACACACATAGATTGGGATCCTTTCGAAAACCATTGCAGAATGGTGCCATTTGGTGGCCTTTTGAGTGCCTGAACAATGCCTTTTGGCTTGTCATTCAGCGCCAGACACTGGCATTCGCTTGCTCCAATGATATCAGAACCGAACACTGCCTTTGTTTGCGAGGCGGAAAAGAGCATTTAGCTGCTTAAACACTGCATTTTTGCTCCTTTGTGAGGAAGAACACACGATGATCTGGTGGCCTGGTAAGGCGTAGCACACAGAGATTGGGATCTTTTTGTAAACAAAGGGAGAATGATGCGATTTGGTGGCCTTTTGAATTCAGAAACAATTCCTTTTGGCTTGTCATTTAGAGCGAGACACTACGATTTGCTTTCTCCCATGATATCAGAACAGATTGCTGGACTTGCGAGGCAGAACATAACATTTTGCTGCTAAAACACTGCATTTTGATGCTATGTGCGAGGAAGAACACGATGATTTAATGGCCTAGCAAGGCGCAGCACACAGAGATTGGGATCCTTTTTGAAAACAAATGCATAATGGTGCCATTTGGTGGCCTTTTGAATGCCTAAACAATGCCTTTTGGCGTGTCATTTAGAGCCACACACTGGGATTAGCACTAACGATATCAGGACAGAACACTGGATCTTGTGCGAGGCAGAAAAGAGCATTTAGCTGCTTAAACACTGCAATCTTGCTGCTTTGTGCGAAGAAGAACACCTTGATTTGGTGGCATCGTAAGCGCAGCACATGAAGATTGGGATCCTTTGGAAAACAAAGGCATCATGGAGCCGTTTAGTGGCCTTTTGAATGCCTAAACTATGCGTTTAGGCTTGTCTTTTAGAGCCAGACACTGCGACTTGCTCGCTCCAATTATATCAGAACAGAACATTGGACTTGTCGAGGCGGAAGAGAACATTTAGCTGCTAAAGCATTGCAATTTACTGCCTGTATGCGAGGCAGAACAACATGATTTGGTGGCCTGGTAAGGCGCATCAAAGAGAGATTGGTATACTTTTGATAACGAAGGCAGAATGGTGCCATTTGGTGGCCATTTGAATGCATGAACAATGCCCTTTTGGCTCGTCTTTTAGCGCCTGACACGGGTTTTTGCTTCGCCCTGTGATCTCAAAAGAAAGCGCTGGACTTGTGTGAAGCGGAACAGAATATTTAGCTGCTAAAACATTGCAATTTTACTGCTCTGCGAGGCAGAGCAGCATCATTCTGTGGCCTGGTAAGGCGCAACAAAGAGAGATTGGTATACTTTTGATAACGAAGGCAGAATGGTGCCATTTGTTGGCTTTGTGAATGCCTAAACAATGCCTTTTGGTTTGTCATTCGAGCGAGACACTGGGATTTGCTTGCTCCGATGATATCAGAAAAGAACAGTAGATTTGTTCGAGCCGCAACAAAGCATTTAGCTACTCAAAAGCTGCAATTTTGCTGCTTTGTGCGAGGCAGAACACCATGATTTGGTGGCCTAGTAAGGCGCAGCACACAGAGATTGGGACACTTTTGAAAGCAAAGGCAGAATGGTGCCATTGGGTGGCCTTTTGAATGCCTAAACAATGCCCATACGGCTTGTGATTTAGAGCCCGACACTGGTATTTGCTTGGTCAATGATATCAGAACAGCACGCTGGACTTGTGCGGCGGAACATAACATTTAGCTGCTAAAACACTGCAATTTTGCTGCTTTGTAAGGCACATCACACATAGATTAGGATCCTTCGAAGACCATTGCAGAATGGTGCCATTTGGTGGCCTTTTGAGTGCACGAACAATGCCTTTTGGCTTGTCATTCAGCGCGGACACGGCATTCGCTTGCTCAATGATATCAGAACAGAAGGCTGGACTTGTAAGGCGAGAAGAGAACATTTAGCTGCTAAAACAGTGCAATGTTGCTGCTTCTGTGCGGTAGAACACAATGATTCGGTGGCCTTATGAGGCACGACACACATAGATTGGGATCCTTTGAAGACCATTGCAGAATGGTGCCATTTGGTGGCCTTTTGAGTGCACGAACAATGCCTTTTGGCTTGTCATTCAGCGCCAGACATCGGCATTCGCTTGCTCCAATGATATCAGAACAGAAGGCTGGACTTGTAAGAGGCGAGAAGAGAACATTTAGCTGCTAAAACAGTGCAATGTTGCTGCTTCTGCGTAGAACACAATGATTCGGTGGCCTTGTAAGGCGACACACATAGATTGGGATCCTTTGAAGACCATTGCAGAATGGTGCCATTTGGTGGCCTTTTGAGTGCCTGAACAATGCCTTTTGGCTTGTCATTCAGCGCCAGACACTGGCATTCGCTTGCTCCAATGATATCAGAACAGAAGGCTGGACTTGTAAGCGAAGAGAACATTTAGCTGCTAAAACAGTGCAATGTTGCTGCTTCGCAGCGGTAGAACACAATGATTCGGTGGCCTTGTGAAGCCACGACACACATAGATTGGGATCCTTTGAAGACCATTGCAGAATGGTGCCATTTGGTGGCCTTTGAGTGCACGAACAATGCCTTTTGGCTTGTCATTCAGCGCGGACACTGGCATTCGCTTGCTCAATGATATCAGAACAGAAGGCTGGACTTGTAAGAGGCGAAGAGAACATTTAGCTGCTAAAACAGTGCAATGTTGCTGCTTCCTGTGGTAGAACACAATGATTCGGTGGCCTTGTAAGGCCACGACACACATAGATTGGGATCCTTCGAAGACCATTGCAGAATGGTGCCATTTGGTGGCCTTTTGAGTGCACGAACAATGCCTTTTGGCTTGTCATTCAGCGCGGACACTGGCATTCGCTTGCTCCAATGATATCAGAACAGAAGGCTGGACTTGTAAGAGCGAGAAGAGAACATTTAGCTGCTAAAACAGTGCAATGTTGCTGCTTCTGCAGCGGTAGAACACAATGATTCGGTGGCCTTGTAAGGCCACGACACACATAGATTGGGATCCTTCCGAAGACCATTGCGAGAATGGTGCCATTTGGTGGCCTTTTGAGTGCTTGAACAATGCCTTTTGGCTTGTCATTCAGCGCCGACACGGCATTCGCTCCAATGATATCAGAACAGAAGGCTGGACTTGTAAGAGCGAAGAGAACATTTAGCTGCTAAAACAGTGCAATGTTGCTGCTTCTGCGCGGAAGAACACAATGATTCGGTGGCCTTGTAAGGCGACACACATAGATTGGGATCCTTTGAAGACCATTGCAGAATGGTGCCATTTGGTGGCCTTTTGAGTGCCTGAACAATGCCTTTTGGCTTGTCATTCAGCGCGGACACTGGCATTCGCTTGCTCCAATGATATCAGAACAGAAGGCTGGACTTGTAAGAGGCGAAGAGAACATTTAGCTGCTAAAACGGTGCAATGTTGCTGCTTCTGCGTAGAACACAATGATTCGGTGGCCTTGTAAGGCACGACACACATAGATTGGGATCCTTTCGAAGACCATTGCAGAATGGTGCCATTTGGTGGCCTTTTGAGTGCCTGAACAATGCCTTTTGGCTTGTCATTTAGCGCGAGACACTGGCATTCGCTTGCTCCAATGATATCAGAACAGAAGGCTGGACTTATGAGGCGGAAGAGAACATTTAGCTGCTAAAACAGTGCAATGTTGCTGCTTCTGCGGTAGAACACAATGATTGGTGGCCTTGTAGCCACGACACACATAGATTAGGATCCTTTCGAAGACCATTGCAGAATGGTGCCATTTGGTGGCCTTTTGAGTGCCTGAACAATGCCTTTTGGCTTGTCATTCAGCGCCAGACACTGGCATTCGCTTGCTCCAATGATATCAGAACAGAAGGCTGGACTTGTAAGAGGCAGAAGAGAACATTTAGCTGCTAAAACATTGCAATTTTACTGCTCTGTGCGAGGCAGAACGGCATGATTCCGTGGCCTGGTAAGGTGCAGCAAAGAGAGATTGGTATGCTTTTGATAACGAAGGCAGAATGGTGCCATTTGTTGGCTTTGTGAATGCCTAAACAATGCCTTTTGGTTTGTCATTCGAAGCGAGACACTGGGATTTGCTTGCTCGATGATATCAGAAAGAACAGTAGATTTGTTCGAGCCGCAACAAAGCATTTAGCTGCTAAAACGTTGCAATTTTGCTGCTCTGTGCGAGGCAGAACACCATGATTTGGTGGCCTAGTAAGGCGCAGCACACAGAGATTGGGACCCTTTTGAAAGCAAAGGCAGAATGGTGCCATTGGGTGGCCTTTTGAATGCCTAAACAATGCCCATACGGCTTGTGATTTAGAGCGAAACACTGGTATTTGCTTGGTCAATGATATCAGAACAGCACGCTGGACTTGTGCAAGGCGGAACATAACATTTAGCTGCTAAAACACTGCAATTTTGCTGCTTTGTAAGGCACATCACACATAGATTAGGATCCTTTCGAAGACCATTGCAGAATGGTGCCATTTGGTGGCCTTTTGAGTGCCTGAACAATGCCTTTTGGCTTGTCATTCAGCGCCAGACACTGGCATTCGCTTGCTCCAATGATATTAGAACAGAAGGCTGGACTTGTAAGAGGCGAAAGAGAACATTTAGCTGCTAAAACAGTGCAATGTTGCTGCTTCCTCGCCGGTAAAACACAACAATTCTGCTGCCTTGTAAGGCACAACACACATAGATTAGGATCCTTTCGAAGACCATTGCAGAATGGTGCCATTTGGTGGCCTTTTGAGTGCCTGAACAATGCCTTTTGGCTTGTCATTCAGCCGGACACTGGCATTCGCTTGCTCAATGATATCAGAACAGAAGGCTGGACTTGTAAGAGGCAGAAGAGAGCATTTAGCTGCTAAAACAGTGCAATGTTGCTGCTTCTGTGGTAGAACACAATGATTCGGTGGCCTTGTAAGGCACGACACACATAGATTGGGATCCTTTCGAAGACCATTGCAGAATGGTGCCACTTGGTGGCCTTTTGAGTGCTGAACAATGCCTTTTGGCTTGTCATTCAGCGCCAGACACTGGCATCGCTTGCTCCAATGATATCAGAACAGAAGGCTGGACTTGTAAGAGGCAGAAGAGAACATTTAGCTGCTAAAACAGTGCAATGTTGCTGCTTCTGCGCGGTAGAACACAATGATTCGGTGGCCTTGTAAGGCCACGACACACATAGATTGGGATCCTTTGAAGACCATTGCAGAATGGTGCCATTTGGTGGCCTTTTGAGTGCCTGAACAATGCCTTTTGGCTTGTCATTCAGCGCCGGACACTGGCATTCGCACTCCAATGATATCAGAACAGAAGGCTGGACTTGTAAGGCGAAGAGAACATTTAGCTGCTAAAACAGTGCAATGTTGCTGCTTCCTCTGTGGTAGAACACAATGATTCGGTGGCCTTGTAAGGCGACACACATAGATTAGGATCCTTTGAAGACCATTGCAGAATGGTGCCATTTGGTGGCCTTTTGAGTGCACGAACAATGCCTTTTGGCTTGTCATTCAGCGCCGACAACGGCATTCGCTTGCTCAATGATATCAGAACAGAACACTGCATTTGTTTGCGAGGCAGA
Source organism: Wolffia australiana (assembly GCF_029677425.1). Lineage (NCBI taxonomy): Eukaryota > Viridiplantae > Streptophyta > Magnoliopsida > Alismatales > Araceae > Wolffia > Wolffia australiana. Next base: position 1,064,341 of record NC_135852.1, on the reverse strand, counting down.
AAAGAGCATTTAGCTGCTTAAACACTGCATTTTGCTCCTTTGAGGAGAAGAACACGATGATTTGGTGGCCTGGTAAGGCGTAGCACAGAGATTGGGATCTTTTGTAAACAAAGGAGAATGATGCGATTTTGTTGCCTTTTGAATTCAGAAACAATTCCTTTTGCCTTGTCATTTAGAGCGAGACACTACGATTTGCTTTCTCCCATGATATCAGAACAGATTGCTGGACTTGCACGAGGCAGAACAGAACATTTTGCTGCTTAAACACTGCATTTTTGCTGCTTTGTGAGAGGAAGAACACGATGATTTAATGGCCTAGCAAGGCGCAGCACACAGAGATTGGGATCCTTTTTGAAAACAAATGCATAATGGTGCCATTTGGTGGCCTTTTGAATGCCTAAACAATGCCTTTTCGCTTGTCATTTAGAGTCACACTTGGGATTAGCACCAACGATATCAGGACAGAACACTGGATCTTGTGCGAGGCAGAAAAGAGCATTTAGCTGCTTAAACACTGCAATCTTGCTGCTTTGTGCGAAGAAGAACACCTTGATTTGGTGGCATCGTAAGGCGCAGCACATGGAGATTGGGATCCTTTGGAAAACAAAGGCATCATGGAGCCGTTTAGTGGCCTTTTGAATGCCTAAACTATGCGTTTAGGCTTGTCTTTTAGAGCCAGACACTGCGACTTGCTCGCTCCAATTATATCAGAACAGAACATTGGACTTGTCGAGGCGGAAGAGAACATTTAGCTGCTAAAGCATTGCAATTTTACTGCTTTTCGCGGCGAGAACAACATGATTTGGTGGCCTGGTAAGGCGCATCAAAGAGAGATTGGTATACTTTTGATAACGAAGGCAGAATGGTGCCATTTGGTGGCCATTTGAATGCATGAACAATGCCCTTTTGGCTTGTCATTTAGAGCCTGACACTGGTATTTGCTTCGTCCAATGATATCAAAACAAAGCGCTGGACTTGTGAGCGGAACAGAATATTTAGCTGCTAAAACATTGCAATTTTACTGCTCATGCGAGGCAGAGCGGCATGATTCCGTGGCCTGGTAAGGTGCAGCAAAGAGATTGGTATACTTTTGATAACGAAGGCAGAATGGTGCCATTTGTTGGCTTTGTGAATGCCTAAACAATGCCTTTTGGTTTGTCATTGAGCGAGACACTGGGATTTGCTTGCTCCGATGATATCAGAAGAACAGTAGATTTGTTCGAGCCGCAACAAAGCATTTAGCTACTCAAAAGCTGCAATTTTGCTGCTTTGTGCGAGGCAGAACACCATGATTTAGTGGCCTAGTAAGGCGCAGCACACAGAGATTGGGACCCTTTTGAAAGCAAAGGCAGAATGGTGCCATTGGGTGGCCTTTGAATGCCTAAACAATGCCCTTCTGGCTTGATTTAGAGCCGACTGGTATTTGCTTGGTCCAATGATATCAGAACAGCACGCTGGACTTGTGCGGCGAACATAACATTTAGCTGCTAAAACACTGCAATTTTGCTGCTTTGTAAGGCACATCACACATAGATTAGGATCCTTTGAAGACCATTGCAGAATGGTGCCATTTGGTGGCCTTTTGAGTGCACGAACAATGCCTTTTGGCTTGTCATTCAGCGCGGACACTGGCATTCGCTTGCTCCAATGATATCAGAACAGAAGGCTGGACTTGTAAGAGCGAAGAGAACATTTAGCTGCTAAAACAGTGCAATGTTGCTGCTTCCTCTGTGATAGAACACAATGATTCGGTGGCCTTGTAAGGCACAACACACATAGATTGGGATCCTTTCGAAGACCATTGCAGAATGGTGCCATTTGGTGGCCTTTTGAGTGCCTGAACAATGCCTTTTGGCTTGTCATTCAGCGCCAGACACTGGCATTCGCTTGCTCCAATGATATCAGAACAGAACACTGCATTTGTTTGCGAGGTAGAAAAGAGCATTTAGCTGCTTAAACACTGCATTTTTGCTGCTTTGTGAGAGGAAGAACACGATGATTTGGTGGCCTGGTAAGGCGTAGCACACAGAGATTGGGATCTTTTTGTAAACAAAGGGAGAATGATGCGATTTTGTGGCCTTTTGAATTCAGAAACAATTCCTTTTGGCTTGTCATTTAGAGCGAGACACTACGATTTGCTTTCTCCCATGATATCAGAACAGATTGCTGGACTTGCACGAGGCAGAACAGAACATTTTGCTGCTTAAACACTGCATTTTTGCTGCTTTGTGAGAGGAAGAACACGATGATTTAATGGCCTAGCAAGGCGCAGCACACAGAGATTGGGATCCTTTTTGAAAACAAATGCATAATGGTGCCATTTGGTGGCCTTTTGAATGCCTAAACAATGCCTTTTCGCTTGTCATTTAGAGTCACACACTGGGATTCGCTTGCCCCAACGATATCAGGACAGAACACTGGATCTTGTGCGAGGCAGAAAAGAGCATTTAGCTGCTTAAACACTGCAATCTTGCTGCTTTGTGCGAAGAAGAACACCTTGATTTGGTGGCATCGTGGCGCAGCACATGGAGATTGGGATCCTTTGGAAAACAAAGGCATCATGGAGCCGTTTAGTGGCCTTTTGAATGCCTAAACTATGCGTTTAGGCTTGTCTTTAGAGCCAGACAACTGCGACTTGCTCGCTCCAATTATATCAGAACAGAACATTGGACTTGTCGGCGGAAGAGAACATTTAGCTGCTAAAGCATTGCAATTTTACTGCCTTTATGCGAGGCAGAACAACATGATTTGGTGGCCTGGTAAGGCGCATCAAAGAGATTGGTATACTTTTGATAACGAAGGCAGAATGGTGCCATTTGGTGGCCATTTGAATGCATGAACAATGCCCTTTTGGCTTGTCATTTAGAGCGACACTGGTATTTGCTTCGTCCAATGATATCAAAACAAAGCTGGACTTGTGTGAAGCGGAACAGAATATTTAGCTGCTAAAACATTGCAATTTTACTGCTGCATGCGAGGCAGAACGGCATGATTCCGTGGCACGGTAAGGTGCAGCAAGAGAGATTGGTATGCTTTTGATAACGAAGGCAGAATGGTGCCATTTGTTGGCTTTGTGAATGCCTAAACAATGCCTTTTGGTTTGTCATTCGAGCGAGACAACGGATTTGCTTGCTCGATGATATCAGAAAAGAACGATAGATTTGTTCGAGCGCAACAAAGCATTTAGCTACTCAAAAGCTGCAATTTTGCTGCTTTGTGCGAGAGAACACCATGATTTGGTGGCCTAGTAAGCGCAGCACACAGAGATTGGGACCCTTTTGAAAGCAAAGGCAGAATGGTGCCATTGGGTGGCCTTTTGAATGCCTAAACAATGCCCTACGGCTTGTGATTTAGAGCGACACTGGTATTTGCTTGGTCCAATGATATCAGAACAGCACGCTGGACTTGTGCGAGGCGGAACATAACATTTAGCTGCTAAAACACTGCAATTTTGCTGCTTTGTAAGGCACATCACACATAGATTAGGATCCTTTCGAAGACCATTGCAGAATGGTGCCATTTGGTGGCCTTTTGAGTGCACGAACAATGCCTTTTGGCTTGTCATTCAGCGCGGACACTGGCATTCGCACTCCAATGATATCAGAACAGAAGGCTGGACTTGAGGCAGAAGAGAACATTTAGCTGCTAAACAGTGCAATGTTGCTGCTTCTGTGCGTAGAACACAATGATTCGGTGGCCTTGTAAGGCGACACACATAGATTGGGATCCTTCCGAAGACCATTGCAGAATGGTGCCATTTGGTGGCCTTTTGAGTGCTGAACAATGCCTTTTGGCTTGTCATTCAGCGCTGACAACTGGCATTCGCTTGCTCCAATGATATCAGAGCAGAAGGCTGGACTTGTAAGAGGCGAGAAGAGAACATTTAGCTGCTAAAACAGTGCAATGTTGCTGCTTCTGTGGTAGAACACAATGATTGGTGGCCTTATGAGCCACGACACACATAGATTGGGATCCTTTGAAGACCATTGCAGAATGGTGCCATTTGGTAGCCTTTTGAGTGCCTGAACAATGCCTTTTGGCTTGTCATTCAGCGCCGGACTGGCATTCGCACTCCAATGATATCAGAACAGAAGGCTGGACTTGTAAGAGGCGAAGAGAACATTTAGCTGCTAAAACAGTGCAATGTTGCTGCTTCTGCGCGGTAGAACACAATGATTCGTGGCCTTATGAGCCACGACACACATAGATTGGGATCCTTTCGAAGACCATTGCAGAATGGTGCCATTTGGTGGCCTTTTGAGTGCCTGAACAATGCCTTTTGGCTTGTCATTCAGCGCCAGACACTGGCATTCGCTTGCTCAATGATATCAGAACAGAAGGCTGGACTTGTAAGAGGCGAGAAGAGAACATTTAGCTGCTAAAACAGTGCAATGTTGCTGCTTCTGTGGTAGAACACAATGATCGGTGGCCTTGTAAGGCACGACACACATAGATTGGGATCCTTTGAAGACCATTGCAGAATGGTGCCATTTGGTGGCCTTTTGAGTGCACGAACAATGCCTTTGGCTTGTCATTCAGCGCGGACACTGGCATTCGCTTGCTCCAATGATATCAGAACAGAACACTGCATTTGTTTGCGAGGCAGAAAAGAGCATTTAGCTGCTTAAACACTGCATTTTGCTCCTTTGTGAGAGGAAGAACACGATGATTTGGTGGCCTGGTAGGCGTAGCACAGAGATTGGGATCTTTTGTAAACAAAGGGAGAATGATGCGATTTGGTGGCCTTTTGAATTCAGAAACAATTCCTTTTGCCTTGTCATTTAGAGCGAGACACTACGATTTGCTTTCTCCCATGATATCAGAACAGATTGCTGGACTTGCACGAGGCGAACAGAACATTTGCTGCTAAAACACTGCATTTTGATGCTATGTGAGGAAGAACACGATGATTTAATGGCCTAGCAGGCGCAGCACATAGAGATTCGGATCCTTTTTGAAAACAAATGCATAATGGTGCCATTTGGTGGCCTTTTGAATGCCTAAACAATGCCTTTTAAACTTGTCATTTAGAGTCACACACTGGGATTCGCTTGCCCCATGATATCAGGACAGAACACTGGATCTTGTGCGAGGCAGAAAGAGCATTTAGCTGCTTAAACACTGCAATCTTGCTGCTTTGTGCGAAGAAGAACACCTTGATTTGGTGGCATCGTAAAGGCGCAGCACATGGAGATTGGGATCCTTTGGAAAACAAAGGCATCATGGAGCCGTTTAGTGGCCTTTTGAATGCCTAAACTATGCGTTTAGGCTTGTCTTTAGAGCCAGACACTGCGACTTGCTCGCTCCAATTATATCAGAACAGAACATTGGACTTGTCGGCGGAAGAGAACATTTAGCTGCTAAAGCATTGCAATTTTACTGCTTTATGCGAGGCAGAACAACATGATTTGGTGGCCTGGTAAGGCGCATCAAAGAGATTGGTATACTTTTGATAACGAAGGCAGAATGGTGCCATTTGGTGGCCATTTGAATGCATGAACAATGCCCTTTTGGCTTGTCATTTAGAGCCTGACACTGGTATTTGCTTAGTCAATGATATCAAAACAAAGCGCTGGACTTGTGTGAAGCGGAACAGAATATTTAGCTGCTAAAACATTGCAATTTTACTGCTCATGCGGCAGAACGGCATGATTCCGTGGCCTGGTAAGGTGCAGCAAAAGAGATTGGTATACTTTTGATAACGAAGGCAGAATGGTGCCATTTGTTGGCTTTGTGAATGCCTAAACAATGCCTTTTGGTTTGTCATTCGGCGAGACACTGGGATTTGCTTGCTCCGATGATATCAGAAAAGAACGATGGAATTTGTTCGAGCCGCAACAAAGCATTTAGCTACTCAAAAGCTGCAATTTTGCTGCTTTGTGCGAGCAGAACACCATGATTTGGTGGCCTAGTAAGGCGCAGCACACGGAGATTAGGACCCTTTTTGAAAGCAAAGGCAGAATGGTGCCATTGGGTGGCCTTTTGAATGCCTAAACAATGCCCTTCTGGCTTGTGATTTAGAGCCCGACACTGGTATTTGCTTGGTCCAATGATATCAGAACAGCACGCTGGACTTGTGCGGCGGAACATAACATTTAGCTGCTAAAACACTGCAATTTTGCTGCTTTGTAAGGCACATCACACATAGATTAGGATCCTTCGAAGACCATTGCAGAATGGTGCCATTTGGTGGCCTTTTGAGTGCCTGAACAATGCCTTTTGGCTTGTCATTCAGCGCCGACACTGGCATTCGCTTGCTCCAATGATATCAGAACAGAAGGCTGGACTTGTAAGAGGCGAAGAGAACATTTAGCTGCTAAAACAGTGCAATGTTGCTGCTTCTGCGCGGTAGAACACAATGATTCGGTGGCCTTATGAGCCACGACACACATAGATTAGGATCCTTTGAAGACCATTGCAGAATGATGCGATTTGGTGGCCTTTTGAGTGCCTGAACAATGCCTTTTGGCTTGTCATTCAGCGCCAGACACTGGCATTCGCTTGCTCCAATGATATCAGAACAGAACACTGCATTTGTTTGCGAGGCAGAAAGAGCATTTAGCTGCTTAAACACTGCATTTTTGCTGCTTTGTGAGAGGAAGAACACGATGATTTGGTGGCCTGGAGGCGTAGCACACAGAGATTGGGATCTTTTTGTAAACAAAGGAGAATGATGCGATTTGGTGGCCTTTTGAATTCAGAAACAATTCCTTTTGGCTTGTCATTTAGAGCGAGACACTACGATTTGCTTTCTCCCATGATATCAGAACAGATTGCTGGACTTGCGAGGCGAGAACAGAACATTTGCTGCTAAAACACTGCATTTTGATGTTATGCGAGGAAGAACACGATGATTTAATGGCCTAGCAAGGCGCGACACACAGAGATTGGGATCCTTTTTGAAAACAAATGCATAATGGTGCCATTTGGTGGCCTTTTGAATGCCTAAACAATGCCTTTTAGCTTGTCATTTAGAGTCACACTGGGATTCGCTTGCCCCAGCGATATCAGGACAGAACACTGGATCTTGTGCGAGGCGAGAAAGAGCATTTAGCTGCTTAAACACTGCAATCTTGCTGCTTTGTGCGAAGAAGAACACCTTGATTTGGTGGCATCGTAAGGCGCAGCACATGGAGATTGGGATCCTTTGGAAAACAAAGGCATCATGGAGCCGTTTAGTGGCCTTTTGAATGCCTAAACTATGCGTTTAGGCTTGTCTTTTAGAGCGGACACTGCGACTTGCTCGCTCAATTATATCAGAACAGAACATTGGACTTATCGAGGCGGAAGAGAACATTTAGCTGCTAAAGCATTGCAATTTTACTGCCTTTGTGCGGCAGAACAACATGATTTGGTGGCCTGTAAGGCGCATCAAAGAGAGATTGGTATACTTTTGATAAAAGGCAGAATGGTGCCATTTGGTGGCCATTTGAATGCATGAACAATGCCCTTTTGGCTTGTCATTTAGAGCTGACACTGGTATTTGCTTGCTCAATGATATCAAAACAAACGCTGGACTTGTGTGAAAGCGGAACAGAATATTTAGCTGCTAAAACATTGCAATTTTACTGCTCTGTGCGAGGCAGAACGGCATGATTCCGTGGCCTGGTAAGGTGCAGCAAAGAGAGATTGGTATACTTTTGATAACGAAAGGCAGAATGGTGCCATTTGTTGGCTTTGTGAATGCCTAAACAATGCCTTTTGGTTTGTCATTGAGCGAGACAGGATTTGCTTGCTCGATGATATCAGAAAAGAACGATGGATTTGTTCGAGCAAACAAAGCATTTAGCTACTCAAAAGCTGCAATTTTGCTGCTTTGTGCGAGGCAGAACACCATGATTTGGTGGCCTAGTAAGGCGCGACACACAGAGATTGGGACCCTTTTTGAAAGCAAAGGCAGAATGGTGCCATTGGGTGGCCTTTTGAATGCCTAAACAATGCCCTTACTTGTGATTTAGAGCCGACACTGGTATTTGCTTGGTCCAATGATATCAGAACAGCACGCTGGACTTGTGCGAGCGGAACATAACATTTAGCTGCTAAAACACTGCAATTTTGCTGCTTTGTAGCACATCACACATAGATTAGGATCCTTTGAAGACCATTGCAGAATGGTGCCATTTGGTGGCCTTTTGAGTGCCTGAACAATGCCTTTTGGCTTGTCATTCAGCGCGGACACTGGCATTCGCTTGCTCAATGATATCAGAACAGAAGGCTGGACTTGTAAGAGGCGAAGAGAACATTTAGCTGCTAAAACAGTGCAATGTTGCTGCTTCTGCGCGGTAGAACACAATGATCGGTGGCCTTATGAGCCACGACACACATAGATTGGGATCCTTTGAAGACCATTGCAGAATGGTGCCATTTGGTGGCCTTTGAGTGCCTGAACAATGCCTTTTGGCTTGTCATTCAGCGCCAGACACTGGCATTCGCTTGCTCCAATGATATCAGAACAGAAGGCTGGACTTGTAAGAGGCGAGAAGAGAACATTTAGCTGCTAAAACAGTGCAATGTTGCTGCTTCTGTGCGGTAGAACACAATGATTCGGTGGCCTTCACACATAGATTGGGATCTTTGAAGACCATTGCAGAATGGTGCCATTTGGTGGCCTTTTGAGTGCTGAACAATGCCTTTTGGCTTGTCATTCAGCGCCAGACACTCGGCATTCGCTTGCTCCATGATATCGAACAGAAGGCTGGACTTGTAAGAGGCGAAGAGAACATTTAGCTGCTAAAACAGTGCAATGTTGCTGCTTCTCTTGCGAGTAGAACACAATGATTCGTGGCCTTGTAAGCCGCGACACACATAGATTGGGATCCTTTGAAGACCATTGCAGAATGGTGCCATTTGGTAGCCTTTTGAGTGCACGAACAATGCCTTTTGGCTTGTCATTCAGCGCGGACACTGGCATTCGCTTGCTCAATGATATCAGAACAGAAGGCTGGACTTGTAGAGCGAGAAGAGAACATTTAGCTGCTAAAACAGTGCAATGTTGCTGCTTCTGTGCGGTAGAACACAATGATTCGGTGGCGGCCACGACACACATAGATTAGGATCCTTCGAAGACCATTGCAGAATGGTGCCATTTGGTGGCCTTTTGAGTGCACGAACAATGCCTTTTGGCTTGTCATTCAGCGCGGACAACGGCATTAACGCTCCAATGATATCAGAACAGAAGGCTGGACTTGTAAGAGGCAGAAGAACATTTAGCTGCTAAAACAGTGCAATGTTGCTGCTTCTGCGCGGTAGAACACAATGATTGGTGGCCTTGTAAGGCACGACACACATAGATTGGGATCCTTTGAAGACCATTGCAGAATGGTGCCATTTGGTGGCCTTTTGAGTGCCTGAACAATGCCTTTTGGCTTGTCATTCAGCGCCAGACACGGCATTCGCTTGCTCCAATGATATCAGAACAGAAGGCTGGACTTGTAAGAGCGAAGAGAACATTTAGCTGCTAAAACAGTGCAATGTTGCTGCTTCTGCGCGGTAGAACACAATGATCGGTGGCCTTATGAGGCACGACACACATAGATTGGGATCCTTTCGAAGACCATTGCAGAATGGTGCCATTTGGTGGCCTTTTGAGTGCCTGAACAATGCCTTTTGGCTTGTCATTCAGCGCCAGACACTGGCATTCGCTTGCTCCAATGATATCAGAACAGAAGGCTGGACTTGTAAGAGGGAGAAGAGAACATTTAGCTGCTAAAACATTGCAATGTTGCTGCTTCTGTGCGTAGAACACAATGATTCGGTGGCCTGTAAGGCGACACACATAGATTGGGATCCTTTCGAAGACCATTGCAGAATGGTGCCATTTGGTGGCCTTTTGAGTGCCTAAACAATGCCTTTTGGCTTGTCATTCAGCGAGACACTGGCATTCGCGCTCAATGATATCAGAGCGAAGGCTGGACTTGTAAGAGCGAAGAGAACATTTAGCTGCTAAAACAGTGCAATGTTGCTGCTTCTGTGGTAGAACACAATGATTCGGTGGCCTTGTAAGGCACGACACACATAGATTGGGATCCTTTGAAGACCATTGCAGAATGGTGCCATTTGGTAGCCTTTTGAGTGCACGAACAATGCCTTTTGGCTTGTCATTCAGCGCCAGACACTGGCATTCGCTTGCTCCAATGATATCAGAAAAGAAGGCTGGACTTGTAAGAGGCGAGAGAACATTTAGCTGCTAAAACAGTGCAATGTTGCTGCTTCTGTGGTAGAACACAATGATTCGGTGGCCTTATGAGCCACGACACACATAGATTGGGATCCTTTCGAAGACCATTGCAGAATGGTGCCATTTGGTGGCCTTTTGAGTGCCTGAACAATGCCTTTTGGCTTGTCATTCAGCGCGGCATTCGCGCTCGATGATATCAGAACAGAAGGCTGGACTTGTAAGGCGAGAGAGAACATTTAGCTGCTAAACCAGTGCAATGTTGCTGCTTCCTGCGCGGTAGAACACAATGATTCGGTGGCCTTGTAAGGCACGACACACATAGATTGGGATCCTTTCGAAGACCATTGCAGAATGGTGCCATTTGGTGGCCTTTTGAGTGCCTGAACAATGCCTTTTGGCTTGTCATTCAGCGCGGACATGGCATTCGCTAGCTCCAATGATATCAGAACAGAACACTGCATTTGTTTGCGAGGTAGAAAAGAGCATTTAGCTGCTTAAACACTGCATTTTTGCTGCTTTGTGAGAGGAAGAACACGATGATTTGGTGGCCTGGTAAGGCGTAGCACACAGAGATTGGGATCTTTTTGTAAACAAAGGGAGAATGATGCGATTTGGTGGCCTTTTGAATTCAGAAACAATTCCTTTTGGCTTGTCATTTAGAGCGAGACACTACGATTTGCTTTCTCCATGATATCAGAACAGATTGCTGGACTTGCGAGGCAGAACAGAACATTTTGCTGCTAAAACACTGCATTTTGATGCTATATGCGAGGAAGAACACGATGATTTAATGGCCTAGCAAGCGCAGCACACGAGAGATTGGGATCCTTTTTGAAAACAAATGCATAATGGTGCCATTTGGTGGCCTTTTGAATGCCTAAACAATGCCTTTTCGCTTGTCATTTAGAGTCACACACTGGATTCGCACTTAACGATATCAGGACAGAACACTGGATCTTGTGCGAGGCAGAAAGAGCATTTAGCTGCTTAAACACTGCAATCTTGCTGCTTTGTGCGAAGAAGAACACCTTGATTTGGTGGCATCGTAAGCGCAGCACATGGAGATTGGGATCCTTTGGAAAACAAAGGCATCATGGAGCCGTTTAGTGGCCTTTTGAATGCCTAAACTATGCGTTTAGGCTTGTCTTTTAGAGCCAGACACTGCGACTTGCTCGCTCAATTATATCAGAACAGAACATTGGACTTGTCGGCGGAAGAGAACATTTAGCTGCTAAAGCATTGCAATTTTACTGCCTTTATGCGAGGCAGAACAACATGATTTGGTGGCCTGGTAAGGCGCATCAAAGAGAGATTGGTATACTTTTGATAACGAAGGCAGAATGGTGCCATTTGGTGGCCATTTGAATGCATGAACAATGCCCTTTTGGCTTGTCATTTAGAGCGACACTGGTATTTGCCGTCCAATGATATCAAAACAAAGCGCTGGACTTGTGTGAAGCGGAACAGAATATTTAGCTGCTAAAACATTGCAATTTTACTGCTCATGCGAGCGAGCGGCATGATTCCGTGGCCTGGTAAGGTGCAGCAAGAGAGATTGGTATACTTTTGATACTTGAAGGCAGAATGGTGCCATTTGTTGGCTTTGTGAATGCCTAAACAATGCCTTTTGGTTTGTCATTCGAGCGAGACACTGGATTTGCTTGCTCCGATGATATCAGAAAAGAACAGTAGATTTGTTCGAGCCGCAACAAAGCATTTAGCTACTCAAAAGCTGCAATTTTGCTGCTTTGTGCGAGCAGAACACCATGATTTGGTGGCCTAGTAAGGCAGCACACAGAGATTGGGACCCTTTTGAAAGCAAAGGCAGAATGGTGCCATTGGGTGGCCTTTTGAATGCCTAAACAATGCCCTTCTGGCTTGTGATTTAGAGCCCGACACTGGTATTTGCTTGGTCCAATGATATCAGAACAGCACGCTGGACTTGTGCAGCGGAACATAACATTTAGCTGCTAAAACACTGCAATTTTGCTGCTTTGTAAGGCACATCACACATAGATTAGGATCCTTTCGAAGACCATTGCAGAATGGTGCCATTTGGTGGCCTTTTGAGTGCCTGAACAATGCCTTTTGGCTTGTCATTCAGCGCCAGACACTGGCATTCGCTTGCTCCAATGATATCAGAACAGAAGGCTGGACTTGTAAGAGGCAGAAGAGAACATTTAGCTGCTAAAACAGTGCAATGTTGCTGCTTCTGCTGGTAGAACACAATGATTCGGTGGCCTTGTAAGGCCACGACACACATAGATTGGGATCCTTTCGAAGACCATTGCAGAATGGTGCCATTTGGTGGCCTTTTGAGTGCTGAACAATGCCTTTTGGCTTGTCATTCAGCGCCAGACACTGGCATTCGCTTGCTCCAATGATATCAGAACAGAAGGCTGGACTTGTAAGAGGCAGAAGAGAACATTTAGCTGCTAAAACAGTGCAATGTTGCTGCTCTCTGCGCGGCAGAACGCCATGATTCGGTGGCCTGGTAAGGCGCGACACACATAGATTGGGATCCTTTGAAGACCATTGCAGAATGGTGCCATTTGGTAGCCTTTTGAGTGCCTGAACAATGCCTTTTGGCTTGTCATTCAGCGCCAGACACTGGCATTCGCTTGCTCCAATGATATCAGAACAGAACGCTGCATTTGTTTGCGGCAGAAAGAGCATTTAGCTGCTTAAACACTGCATTTTGCTGCTTTGTGAGAGGAAGAACACGATGATTTGGTGGCCTGGTAAGCGTAGCACACAGAGATTGGGATCTTTTGTAAACAAAGGAGAATGATGCGATTTGGTGGCCTTTTGAATTCAGAAACAATTCCTTTTGGCTTGTCATTTAGAAGCGAGACACTACGATTTGCTTTCTCCCATGATATCAGAACAGATTGCTGGACTTGCGAGGCAGAACAGAACATTTTGCTGCTAAAACACTGCATTTTGATGCTATATGCGAGGAAGAACACGATGATTTAATGGCCTAAGGGCGCAACACACAGATTCGGATCCTTTTTGAAAACAAATGCATAATGGTGCCATTTGGTGGCCTTTTGAATGCCTAAACAATGCCTTTTCGCTTGTCATTTAGAGTCACACTGGGATTAACGCTGCCAACGATATCAGGACAGAACACTGGATCTTGTGCGAGGCAGAAAGAGCATTTAGCTGCTTAAACACTGCAATCTTGCTGCTTTGTGCGAAGAAGAACACCTTGATTTGGTGGCATCGTAAGGCGCAGCACATGGAGATTGGGATCCTTTGGAAAACAAAGGCATCATGGAGCCGTTTAGTGGCCTTTTGAATGCCTAAACTATGCGTTTAGGCTTGTCTTTAGAGCCGACACTGCGACTTGCTCGCTCCAATTATATCAGAACAGAACATTGGACTTGTCGGCGGAAGAGAACATTTAGCTGCTAAAGCATTGCAATTTTACTGCACATCGTATGAGGCAGAACAACATGATTTGGTGGCCTGGTAAGGCGCAAAGAGAGATTAGTATACTTTTGATATGAAGGCAGAATGGTGCCATTTGGTGGCCATTTGAATGCATGAACAATGCCCTTTTGGCTCGTCATTTAGAGCCTGACACTGGTATTTGCTTGTCCAATGATATCAAAACAAACGCTGGACTTGTGTGAAGCGGAACAGAATATTTAGCTGCTAAAACATTGCAATTTTACTGCTCTGCGAGGCGAGCAGCGGCATGATTCCGTGGCCTGGTAAGGTGCAGCAAAGAGAGATTGGTATACTTTTGATAACGAAGGCAGAATGGTGCCATTTGTTGGCTTTGTGAATGCCTAAACAATGCCTTTTGGTTTGTCATTCGAGCGAGACACTGGATTTGCTTGCTCGATGATATCAGAAAAGAACAGTAGATTTGTTCGAGCGCAACAAAGCATTTAGCTACTCAAAAGCTGCAATTTTGCTGCTTTGTGCGAGCAGAACACCATGATTTGGTGGCCTAGTAAGCGCAGCACACAGAGATTGGGACCCTTTTGAAAGCAAAGGCAGAATGGTGCCATTGGGTGGCCTTTTGAATGCCTAAACAATGCCCTTCTGGCTTGATTTAGAGCCCGACACTGGTATTTGCTTGGTCCAATGATATCAGAACAGCACGCTGGACTTGTGCGAGGCGGAACATAACATTTAGCTGCTAAAACACTGCAATTTTGCTGCTTTGTAAGGCACATCACACATAGATTAGGATCCTTTCGAAGACCATTGCAGAATGGTGCCATTTGGTGGCCTTTTGAGTGCCTGAACAATGCCTTTTGGCTTGTCATTGAGCGCTTGACACTGGCATTCGCTGCTCCAATGATATCAGAACAGAAGGCTGGACTTGTAAGAGGCGAAGAGAAACATTTAGCTGCTAAAACAGTGCAATGTTGCTGCTTCTGTGATGTAGAACACAATGATTCGGTGGCCTTATGAGCGACACACATAGATTGGGATCCTTTCGAAGACCATTGCAGAATGGTGCCATTTGGTGGCCTTTTGAGTGCCTGAACAATGCCTTTTGGCTTGTCATTCAGCGCCAGACACTAGCATTCGCTTGCTCCAATGATATCAGAACAGAACACTGCATTTGTTTGCGCGAGAAAAGAGCATTTAGCTGCTTAAACACTGCATTTTTGCTGCTTTGTGAGAGGAAGAACACGATGATTTGGTGGCCTGGTAAGGCGTAGCACACAGAGATTGGGATCTTTTTGTAAACAAAGGGAGAATGATGCGATTTGGTGGCCTTTTGAATTCAGAAACAATTCCTTTTGGCTTGTCATTTAGAGCGAGACACTACGATTTGCTTTCTCCCATGATATCAGAACAGATTGCTGGACTTGCACGAGGCAGAACAGAACATTTTGCTGCTAAAACACTGCATTCTGACGCTATGCGAGAAGAACACGATGATTTAATGGCCTAGCAAGGCGCACACAGAGATTGGGATCCTTTTTGAAAACAAATGCATAATGGTGCCATTTGGTGGCCTTTTGAATGCCTAAACAATGCCTTTTCGGTTGTCATTTAGAGTCACACACTGGGATTCGCTTGCCCCAACGATATCAGGACAGAACACTGGATCTTGTGCGAGGCAGAAAAGAGCATTTAGCTGCTTAAACACTGCAATCTTGCTGCTTTGTGCGAAGAAGAACACCTTGATTTGGTGGCATCGTAAGGCGCAGCACATGGAGATTGGGATCCTTTGGAAAACAAAGGCATCATGGAGCCGTTTAGTGGCCTTTTGAATGCCTAAACTATGCGTTTAGGCTTGTCTTTTAGAGCCAGACACTGCGACTTGCTCGCTCCAATTATATCAGAACAGAACATTGGACTTGTCGGCGGAAGAGAACATTTAGCTGCTAAAGCATTGCAATTTTACTGCACTGCATGAGGCAGAACAACATGATTTGGTGGCCTGGTAAAGCGCATCAAAGAGATTGGTATACTTTTGAAAACAAAGGCAGAATGGTGCCATTTGGTGGCCATTTGAATGCATGAACAATGCCCTTTTGGCTCGTCATTTAGAGCTGACACTGGTATTTGCTTTCCAATGATAATCAAACAAAACGATGGGCCTGGGCGAAGCGGAACAGAACATTTAGCTGCTAAAACATTGCAATTTTACTGCACTGTGCGAGGCAGAACGGCATGATTCCGTGGCCTGGTAAGGTGCAGCAAAGAGAGATTGGTATACTTTTGATAACGAAGGCAGAATGGTGCCATTTGTTGGCTTTGTGAATGCCTAAACAATGCCTTTTGGTTTGTCATTCGAAGCGAGACAACGGGATTTGCTTGCTCGATGATATCAGAAAGAACAGTAGATTTGTTCGAGCCGCAACAAAGCATTTAGCTACTCAAAAGCTGCAATTTGCTGCTTTGTGCGAGCAGAGAACACCATGATTTGGTGGCCTAGTAAGCAGCACACAGAGATTGGGACCTTTTGAAAGCAAAGGCAGAATGGTGCCATTGGGTGGCCTTTGAATGCCTAAACAATGCCCTTACGGCTTGTGATTTAGAGCCGACACTAGTATTTGCTTGGTCAATGATATCAGAACAGCACGCTGGACTTGCGAGTGGAACATAACATTTAGCTGCTAAAACACTGCAATTTTGCTGCTTTGTAAGGCACATCACACATAGATTAGGATCCTTTCGAAGACCATTGCAGAATGGTGCCATTTGGTGGCCTTTTGAGTGCTGAACAATGCCTTTTGGCTTGTCATTCAGCGCCAGACACTGGCATTCGCTTGCTCCAATGATATCAGAACAGAAGGCTGGACTTGTAAGAGGCGAGAAGAGAACATTTAGCTGCTAAAACAGTGCAATGTTGCTGCTTCCTCGCGGTAGAACACAATGATTGGTGGCCTTGAGCCACGACACACATAGATTGGGATCCTTCGAAGACCATTGCAGAATGGTGCCATTTGGTGGCCTTTTGAGTGCCTGAACAATGCCTTTTGGCTTGTCATTCAGCGCCAGACATCGGCATTCGCTGCTCCAATGATATCAGAACAGAAGGCTGGACTTGTAAGAGGCGAGAGAACATTTAGCTGCTAAAACAGTGCAATGTTGCTGCTTCTGTGGTAGAACACAATGATTGGTGGCCTTGTAAGGCACGACACACATAGATTGGGATCCTTTCAAGACCATTGCAGAATGGTGCCATTTGGTGGCCTTTTGAGTGCCTGAACAATGCCTTTTGGCTTGTCATTCAGCGCGGACACTGGCATTCGCTTGCTCCAATGATATCAGAACAGAACACTGCATTTGTTTGCGAGGCAGAAAAGAGCATTTAGCTGCTTAAACACTGCATTTTGCTGCTTTGTGAGAGGAAGAACACGATGATTTGGTGGCCTGGTAAGCGTAGCACACTGAGATTGGGATCTTTGTAAACAAAGGAGAATGATGCGATTTGGTGGCCTTTTGAATTCAGAAACAATTCCTTTTGGCTTGTCATTTAGAGCGAGACACTCACGATTTGCTTTCTCCCATGATATCAGAACAGATTGCTGGACTTGCACGAGGCGAACAGAACATTTTGCTGCTAAAACACTGCATTTTGATGCTATGCGAGGAAGAACACGATGATTTAATGGCCTAGCAAGGCGCAGCACAGAGATTGGGATCCTTTTTGAAAACAAATGCATAATGGTGCCATTTGGTGGCCTTTTGAATGCCTAAACAATGCCTTTTCGCTTGTCATTTAGAGTCACACACTGGGATTCGCTTGCCCAACGATATCAGGACAGAACACTGGATCTTGTGCGAGGCAGAAAGAGCATTTAGCTGCTAAACACTGCAATCTTGCTGCTTTGTGCGAAGAAGAACACCTTGATTTGGTGGCATCGTAAGGCGCAGCATGGAGATTGGGATCCTTTGGAAAACAAAGGCATCATGGAGCCGTTTAGTGGCCTTTTGAATGCCTAAACTATGCGTTTAGGCTTGTCTTTAGAGCAGACAACTGCGACTTGCTCGCTCCAATTATATCAGAACAGAACATTGGACTTGTCGGCGGAAGAGAACATTTAGCTGCTAAAGCATTGCAATTTTACTGCACTCTGCGGCAGAACAACATGATTTGGTGGCCTGTAAGGCGCATCAAAGAGAGATTGGTATACTTTTGATAACGAAGGCAGAATGGTGCCATTTGGTGGCCATTTGAATGCATGAACAATGCCCTTTTGGCTTGTCATTTAGAGCCTGACACTGGTATTTGCTTGTCCAATGATATCAAAACAAAGCGCTGGACTTGTGTGAAGCGGAACAGAATATTTAGCTGCTAAAACATTGCAATTTTACTGCTCTGTGCGAGGCAGAGCGGCATGATTCCGTGGCCTGGTAAGGCGCAGCAAAGAGAGATTGGTAAACTTTTGATAACGAAGGCAGAATGGTGCCATTTGTTGGCTTTGTGAATGCCTAAACAATGCCTTTTGGTTTGTCATTCGAGCGAGACACTGGGATTTGCTTGCTCCGATGATATCAGAAAGAAACAGTAGATTTGTTCGAGCGCAACAAAGCATTTAGCTACTCAAAAGCTGCAATTTTGCTGCTTTGTGCGAGGCAGAACACCATGATTTGGTGGCCTAGTAAGCGCAGCACAGAGATTGGGACCCTTTTGAAAGCAAAGGCAGAATGGTGCCATTGGGTGGCCTTTTGAATGCCTAAACAATGCCCTTCGGCTTGTGATTTAGAGCCGACACTAGTATTTGCTTGGTCCAATGATATCAGAACAGCACGCTGGACTTGTGCGAGTGAACATAACATTTAGCTGCTAAAACACTGCAATTTTGCTGCTTTGTAAGGCACATCACACATAGATTAGGATCCTTTGAAGACCATTGCAGAATGGTGCCATTTGGTGGCCTTTTGAGTGCCTGAACAATGCCTTTTGGCTTGTCATTCAGCGCGGACAGCGGCATTCGCTTGCTCAATGATATCAGAACAGAAGGCTGGACTTGTAAGAGGCGAGAAGAGAACATTTAGCTGCTAAAACAGTGCAATGTTGCTGCTTCTGCGGTAGAACACAATGATTCGGTGGCCTTATGAGCCACGACACACATAGATTGGGATCCTTTCGAAGACCATTGCAGAATGGTGCCATTTGGTGGCCTTTTGAGTGCCGAACAATGCCTTTTGGCTTGTCATTCAGCGCCAGACTGGCATTCGCTTGCTCCAATGATATCAGAACAGAAGGCTGGACTTGTAAGAGGCGAGAAGAGAACATTTAGCTGCTAAAACAGTGCAATGTTGCTGCTTCCTGCGGTAGAACACAATGATTGGTGGCCTTGTAAGCCACGACACACATAGATTGGGATCCTTTGAAGACCATTGCAGAATGGTGCCATTTGGTGGCCTTTTGAGTGCCTGAACAATGCCTTTTGGCTTTTCATACAGCACCGGACACTGGCATTCGCTTGCTCCAATGATATCAGAACAGAACACTGCATTTGTTTGCGAGCGAGAAAGAGCATTTAGCTGCTTAAACACTGCATTTTTGCTGCTTTGTGAGAGGAAGAACACGATGATTTGGTGGCCTGGTAAGGCGTAGCACACAGAGATTGGGATCTTTTGTAAACAAAGGGAGAATGATGCGATTTGGTGGCCTTTTGAATTCAGAAACAATTCCTTTTGGCTTGTCATTTAGAGCGAGACACTACGATTTGCTTTCTCCCATGATATCAGAACAGATTGCTGGACTTGCGAGGCAGAAGAACATTTTGCTGCTAAAACACTGCATTTTGATGCTATGTGCGAGGAAGAACACGATGATTTAATGGCCTAGCAAGGCGACACACAGAGATTGGGATCCTTTTTGAAAACAAATGCATAATGGTGCCATTTGGTGGCCTTTGAATGCCTAAACAATGCCTTCGCTTGTCATTTAGAGTCACACACTGATTAAGCTTGCCCCAACGATATCAGGACAGAACACTGGATCTTGTGCGAGGCAGAAAGAGCATTTAGCTGCTTAAACACTGCAATCTTGCTGCTTTGTGCGAAGAAGAACACCTTGATTTGGTGGCATCGTAAGCGCAGCACATGGAGATTGGGATCCTTTGGAAAACAAAGGCATCATGGAGCCGTTTAGTGGCCTTTTGAATGCCTAAACTATGCGTTTAGGCTTGTCTTTTAGAGCCAGACACTGCGACTTGCTCGCTCAATTATATCAGAACAGAACATTGGACTTGTCGAGCGGAAGAGAACATTTAGCTGCTAAAGCATTGCAATTTTACTGCTTTGTGCGAGGCAGAACAACATGATTTGGTGGCCTAAGGCGCATCAAAGAGAGATTGGTATACTTTTGATAACGGGCAGAATGGTGCCATTTGGTGGCCATTTGAATGCATGAACAATGCCCTTTTGGCTTGTCATTTAGAGCGACACTGGTATTTGCTAGCTCCAATGATATCAAAACAAAACGCTGGACTTGTGTGAAGCGGAACAGAATATTTAGCTGCTAAAACATTGCAATTTTACTGCTTTGCGAGGCGAGCGGCATGATTCCGTGGCCTGGTAAGGTGCAGCAAAGAGAGATTGGTATACTTTTGATAACGAAGGCAGAATGGTGCCATTTGTTGGCTTTGTGAATGCCTAAACAATGCCTTTTGGTTTGTCATTCGCGAGACACTGGGATTTGCTTGCTCCGATGATATCAGAAAAGAACGATGGATTTGTTCGAGCAACAAAGCATTTAGCTACTCAAAAGCTGCAATTTTGCTGCTTTGTGAGGCAGAACACCATGATTTGGTGGCCTAGTAAGGCGCAGCACACAGAGATTGGGACCCTTTTGAAAGCAAAGGCAGAATGGTGCCATTGGGTAGCCTTTTGAATGCCTAAACAATGCCCTTTGGCTTGTGATTTAGAGCCCGACACTGGTATTTGCTTGGTCCAATGATATCAGAACAGCACGCTGGACTTGTGAGGCGGAACATAACATTTAGCTGCTAAAACACTGCAATTTTGCTGCTTTGTGAGCACATCACACATAGATTAGGATCCTTTCAAGACCATTGCAGAATGGTGCCATTTGGTGGCCTTTTGAGTGCCTGAACAATGCCTTTTGGCTTGTCATTCAGCGCCAGACATCGGCATTCGCTTGCTCCAATGATATCAGAACAGAAGGCTGGACTTGTAAGAGGAAGAGAACATTTAGCTGCTAAACAGTGCAATGTTGCTGCTTCCGCGTGTAGAACACAATGATTCGGTGGCCTTGTAAGCCCGCATGCACACACATAGATTAGGATCCTTCCGAAGACCATTGCAGAATGGTGCCATTTGGTGGCCTTTTGAGTGCCTGAACAATGCCTTTGGCTTGTCATTCAGCGCCGACAACGGCATTCGCTTGCTCCAATGATATCAGAACAGAAGGCTGGACTTGTAAGAGCGTAAGAGAACATTTAGCTGCTAAAACAGTGCAATGTTGCTGCTTCCCGCGTGTAGAACACAATGATTCGGTGGCCTTGTAAGGCACGACACACATAGATTGGGATCCTTTAGAAGACCATTGCAGAATGGTGCCATTTGGTGGCCTTTTGAGTGCCTGAACAATGCCTTTTGGCTTGTCATTCAGCGCCAGACACTGGCATTAAGCACTTCCAATGATATCAGAACAGAGGCTGGACTTGTAAGCGAGAAGAGAACATTTAGCTGCTAAAACAGTGCAATGTTGCTGCTTCTGCGGTAGAACACAATGATTCGGTGGCCTTGTAAGGCCACACACATAGATTGGGATCCTTTGAAGACCATTGCAGAATGGTGCCATTTGGTGGCCTTTTGAGTGCCCGAACAATGCCTTTTGGCTTGTCATTCAGCGCCAGACACGGCATTCGCTTGCTCCAATGATATCAGAGCAGAAGGCTGGACTTGTAAGAGGCGAGAAGAGAACATTTAGCTGCTAAAACAGTGCAATGTTGCTGCTTCCTGCGGTAGAACACAATGATCGGTGGCCTTGTAAGGCACGACACACATAGATTGGGATCCTTCGAAGACCATTGCAGAATGGTGCCATTTGGTGGCCTTTGAGTGCCTGAACAATGCCTTTGGCTTGTCATTCAGCGCCAGACACTGGCATTCGCTTGCTCCAATGATATCAGAACAGAAGGCTGGACTTGTAAGAGGCGAAGAACATTTAGCTGCTAAAACAGTGCAATGTTGCTGCTTCCTCGCGGTAGAACACAATGATTGGTGGCCTTGTAAGGCACGACACACATAGATTGGGATCCTTTCGAAGACCATTGCAGAATGGTGCCATTTGGTGGCCTTTTGAGTGCCTGAACAATGCCTTTTGGCTTGTCATTCAGCGCCAGACACTGGCATTCGCTTGCTCCAATGATATCAGAACAGAAGGCTGGACTTGTAAGAGGCAGAAGAGAACATTTAGCTGCTAAAACAGTGCAATGTTGCTGCTTCGCGGTAGAACACAATGATTGATGGCCTTGTAAGGCACGACACATAGATTGGGATCCTTTCAAGACCATTGCAGAATGGTGCCATTTGGTGGCCTTTTGAGTGCCTGAACAATGCCTTTTGGCTTGTCATTCAGCGCCAGACACTGGCATTCGCTTGCTCCAATGATATCAGAACAGAAGGCTGGACTTGTAAGAGGCAGAAGAGAACATTTAGCTGCTAAAACACTGCATTTTTGCTGCTTTGTGAGAGGAAGAACACGATGATTTGGTGGCCTGGTAAGGCGTAGCACACAGAGATTGGGATCTTTTTGTAAACAAAGGGAGAATGATGCGATTTGGTGGCCTTTTGAATTCAGAAACAATTCCTTTTGGCTTGTCATTTAGAGCGAGACACTACGATTTGCTTTCTCCCATGATATCAGAACAGATTGCTGGACTTGCACGAGGCAGAACAGAACATTTTGCTGCTAAAACACTGCATTTTGATGCTATGTGCGAGGAAGAACACGATGATTTAATGGCCTATGGCAGCACACAGAGATTGGGATCCTTTTTGAAAACAAATGCATAATGGTGCCATTTGGTGGCCTTTTGAATGCCTAAACAATGCCTTTTCGCTTGTCATTTAGAGTCACACTGGGATTCGCCCCTAACGATATCAGGACAGAACACTGGATCTTGTGCGAGGCAGAAAAGAGCATTTAGCTGCTTAAACACTGCAATCTTGCTGCTTTGTGCGAAGAAGAACACCTTGATTTGGTGGCATCGTAAGCGCAGCACATGGAGATTGGGATCCTTTGGAAAACAAAGGCATCATGGAGCCGTTTAGTGGCCTTTTGAATGCCTAAACTATGCGTTTAGGCTTGTCTTTAGAGCCAGGACATCGCGACTTGCTCGCTCCAATTATATCAGAACAGAACATTGGACTTGTCGAGGCGAAGAGAACATTTAGCTGCTAAAGCATTGCAATTTTACTGCTTCGTGCGAGGCAGAACAACATGATTTGGTGGCCTGGTAAAGGCGCATCAAAGAGAGATTGGTATACTTTTGATAACGAAGGCAGAATGGTGCCATTTGGTGGCCATTTGAATGCATGAACAATGCCCTTTTGGCTTGTCATTTAGAGCGACACTGGTATTTGCTTGGTCCAATGATATCAAAACAAAACGCTGGACTTGTGTGAAGCGGAACAGAATATTTAGCTGCTAAAACATTGCAATTTTACTGCTCATGCGAGGCAGAACGGCATGATTCCGTGGCCTGGTAAGGTGCAAAGAGAGATTGGTATACTTTTGATACTTGAAAGGCAGAATGGTGCCATTTGTTGGCTTTGTGAATGCCTAAACAATGCCTTTTGGTTTGTCATTCGAAGCGAGACACTGGGATTTGCTTGCTCCGATGATATCAGAAAGAACGATAGATTTGTTCGAGCGCAACAAAGCATTTAGCTACTCAAAAGCTGCAATTTTGCTGCTTTGTGCGAGCAGAACACCATGATTTGGTGGCCTAGTAAGGCGCGACACAGAGATTGGGACCCTTTTGAAAGCAAAGGCAGAATGGTGCCATTGGGTGGCCTTTTGAATGCCTAAACAATGCCCTTACGGCTTGTGATTTAGAGCCCGACACTGGTATTTGCTTGGTCCAATGATATCAGAACAGCACGCTGGACTTGTGCGGCGGAACATAACATTTAGCTGCTAAAACACTGCAATTTTGCTGCTTTGTAAGGCACATCACACATAGATTAGGATCCTTTCGAAGACCATTGCAGAATGGTGCCATTTGGTGGCCTTTTGAGTGCCTGAACAATGCCTTTTGGCTTGTCATTCAGCGCTGGACACTGGCATTCGCTTGCTCCAATGATATCAGAACGAAGGCTGGACTTGTAAGAGGCAGAAGAGAACATTTAGCTGCTAAAACAGTGCAATGTTGCTGCTTCTGCTGTAGAACACAATGATTCGGTGGCCTTGTAAGGCACGACACACATAGATTGGGATCCTTTGAAGACCATTGCAGAATGGTGCCATTTGGTGGCCTTTTGAGTGCCTGAACAATGCCTTTTGGCTTGTCATTCAGCGCCAGAATCGGCATTCGCTGCTCCAATGATATCAGAACAGAAGGCTGGACTTGTAAGAGGCAGAAGAGAACATTTAGCTGCTAAAACAGTGCAATGTTGCTGCTTCTGCGGTAGAACACAATGATTCGGTGGCCTTGTAAGGCACGACACATAGATTGGGATCCTTTCAAGACCATTGCAGAATGGTGCCATTTGGTGGCCTTTTGAGTGCCTGAACAATGCCTTTTGGCTTGTCATTCAGCGCCAGACACTGGCATTCGCTTGCTCCAATGATATCAGAACAGGCTGGACTTGTAAGAGGCGAGAAGAACATTTAGCTGCTAAAACAGTGCAATGTTGCTGCTTCCTCGCGCGTAGAACACAATGATTCGGTGGCCTTGTAAGCCACGACACACATAGATTGGGATCCTTTCAAGACCATTGCAGAATGGTGCCATTTGGTGGCCTTTTGAGTGCCTGAACAATGCCTTTTGGCTTGTCATTCAGCGCCAGACACTGGCATTCGCTTGCTCCAATGATATCAGAACAGAACACTGCATTTGTTTGCGAGGCAGAAAAGAGCATTTAGCTGCTTAAACACTGCATTTTTGCTGCTTTGTGAGAGGAAGAACACGATGATTTGGTGGCCTGGTAAGGCGTAGCACACACAGAGATTGGGATCTTTTTGTAAACAAAGGGAGAATGATGCGATTTGGTGGCCTTTTGAATTCAGAAACAATTCCTTTTGGCTTGTCATTTAGAGCGAGACACTACGATTTGCTTTCTCCCATGATATCAGAACAGATTGCTGGACTTGCACGAGGCAGAACAGAACATTTGTCTGCTAAAACACTGCATTTGATGCTATATGCGAGGAAGAACACGATGATTTAATGGCCTAGCAAGGCGCAGACACAGAGATTGGGATCCTTTTTGAAAACAAATGCATAATGGTGCCATTTGGTGGCCTTTGAATGCCTAAACAATGCCTTTTCGCTTGTCATTTAGAGTCACACACTGGGATTAGCACTTTAACGATATCAGGACAGAACACTGGATCTTGTGCGAGGCGAAAAGAGCATTTAGCTGCTTAAACACTGCAATCTTGCTGCTTTGTGCGAAGAAGAACACCTTGATTTGGTGGCATCGTAAGCGCAGCACATGGAGATTGGGATCCTTTGGAAAACAAAGGCATCATGGAGCCGTTTAGTGGCCTTTTGAATGCCTAAACTATGCGTTAGGCTTGTCTTTAGAGCCAGACACTGCGACTTGCTCGCTCCAATTATATCAGAACAGAACATTGGACTTGTCGAGGCGGAAGAGAACATTTAGCTGCTAAAGCATTGCAATTTTACTGCAATGTGCGAGGCAGAACAACATGATTTGGTGGCCTGGTAAGGCGCATCAAAGAGAGATTGGTATACTTTTGATAACGAAGGCAGAATGGTGCCATTTGGTGCCATTTGAATGCATGAACAATGCCCTTTTGGCTTGTCATTTAGAGCCGACACTGGTATTTGCTTCGTCAATGATATCAAAACAAAACGCTGGACTTGTGTGAAGCGGAACAGAATATTTAGCTGCTAAAACATTGCAATTTTACTGCTCTGGCGAGGCAGAACGGCATGATTCCGTGGCCTGGTAGGTGCAGCAAAGAGAGATTGGTATACTTTTGATAACGGCAGAATGGTGCCATTTGTTGGCTTTGTGAATGCCTAAACAATGCCTTTTGGTTTGTCATTGAGCGAGACACTGGGATTTGCTTGCTCCGATGATATCAGAAAGAAACAGTAGATTTGTTCGAGCGCAACAAAGCATTTAGCTACTCAAAAGCTGCAATTTTGCTGCTTTGTGCGGCAGAACACCATGATTTGGTGGCCTAGTAAGCGCAGACACAGAGATTGGGACCCTTTGAAAGCAAAGGCAGAATGGTGCCATTGGGTGGCCTTTTGAATGCCTAAACAATGCCCTTCCGGCTTGTGATTTAGGAGCCCACACTGGTATTTGCTTGGTCCAATGATATCAGAACAGCACGCTGGACTTGTGCGAGGCGGAACATAACATTTAGCTGCTAAAACACTGCAATTTTGCTGCTTTGTAAGGCACATCACACATAGATTAGGATCCTTTAAGACCATTGCAGAATGGTGCCATTTGGTGGCCTTTTGAGTGCCTGAACAATGCCTTTGGCTTGTCATTCAGCGCGGACATCGGCATTCGCTGCTCAATGATATCAGAACAGAAGGCTGGACTTGTAAGAGGCAAGAGAACATTTAGCTGCTAAAACAGTGCAATGTTGCTGCTTCTCGCGTAGAACACAATGATTGGTGGCCTTGTAGGCCACGACACACATAGATTGGGATCCTTTGAAGACCATTGCAGAATGGTGCCATTTGGTGGCCTTTTGAGTGCCTGAACAATGCCTTTTGCTTGTCATTCAGCGCCAGACATCGCATTCGCTGCTCCAATGATATCAGAACAGAAGGCTGGACTTGTAAGAGGCGAAGAGAACATTTAGCTGCTAAAACAAAGTGCAATGTTGCTGCTTCCTGCGCGGTAGAACACAATGATTCGGTGGCCTTGTAAGGCACGACACACATAGATTGGGATCCTTTCAAGACCATTGCAGAATGGTGCCATTTGGTGGCCTTTTGAGTGCCTGAACAATGCCTTTTGGCTTGTCATTCAGCCAGACACTGGCATTCGCTTGCTCCATGATATCAGAACAGAACACTGCATTTGTTTATGAGGCAGAAAGAGCATTTAGCTGCTTAAACACTGCATTTTTGCTGCTTTGTGAGAGGAAGAACACGATGATTTGGTGGCCTGTAAGGCGTAGCACACAGAGATTGGGATCTTTTGTAAACAAAGGAGAATGATGCGATTTGGTGGCCTTTTGAATTCAGAAACAATTCCTTTTGGCTTGTCATTTAGAGCGAGACACTCACGATTTGCTTTCTCCCATGATATCAGAACAGATTGCTGGACTTGACGAGGCAGAACAGAACATTTTGCTGCTAAAACACTGCATTTTGATGCTGTATGCGAGAGAAGAACACGATGATTTAATGGCCTAGCAAGGCGCACAGAGATTGGGATCCTTTGAAAACAAATGCATAATGGTGCCATTTGGTGGCCTTTGAATGCCTAAACAATGCCTTTTCGCTTGTCATTTAGAGTCACACTGGGATTCGCTTCCCAACGATATCAGGACAGAACACTGGATCTTGTGAGGCGAGAAAGAGCATTTAGCTGCTTAAACACTGCAATCTTGCTGCTTTGTGCGAAGAACACCTTGATTTGGTGGCATCGTAAGGCGCAGCACATGGAGATTGGGATCCTTTGGAAAACAAAGGCATCATGGAGCCGTTTAGTGGCCTTTTGAATGCCTAAACTATGCGTTAGGCTTGTCTTTAGAGCCGATCACTGCGACTTGCTCGCTCCAATTATATCAGAACAGAACATTGGACTTGTCGAGCGGAAGAGAACATTTAGCTGCTAAAGCATTGCAATTTTACTGCTGTGCGAAAGAGGCAGAACAACATGATTTGGTGGCCTGGTAAGGCGCATCAAGGAGAGAGTGTTATACTTTTGATAACGAAGGCAGAATGGTGCCATTTGGTGGCCATTTGAATGCATGAACAATGCCCTTTTGGCTTGTCATTTAGAGCCCGACACTGGTATTTGCTTGTCCAATGATATCAAAACAAAACGCTGGACTTGTGTGAAGCGGAACAGAATATTTAGCTGCTAAAACATTGCAATTTTACTGCTCAGGCAGGCAGAACGCGGCATGATTACGTGGCCTGGTAAGGTGCAGCAAAGAGAGATTGGTATACTTTTGATAACGAAGGCAGAATGGTGCCCTTTGTTGGCTTTGTGAATGCCTAAACAATGCCTTTTGGTTTGTCATTCGAGCGAGACACTGGGATTTGCTTGCTCGATGATATCAGAAAAGAACAGTAGATTTGTTCGAGCAACAAAGCATTTAGCTACTCAAAAGCTGCAATTTGCTGCTTTGTGCGAGGCAGAACACCATGATTTGGTGGCCTAGTAAGGCGCAGCACACAGATTGGGACCCTTTGAAAGCAAAGGCAGAATGGTGCCATTGGGTGGCCTTTGAATGCCTAAACAATGCCCTTCTGGCTTGTGATTTAGAGCCCGATGACTGGTATTTGCTTGGTCCAATGATATCAGAACAGCACGCTGGACTTGTGCAGGCGGAACATAACATTTAGCTGCTAAAACACTGCAATTTTGCTGCTTTGTAAGGCACATCACATAGATTAGGATCCTTTCAAGACCATTGCAGAATGGTGCCATTTGGTGGCCTTTTGAGTGCTGAACAATGCCTTTTGGCTTGTCATTCAGCGCCAGTTCTTGCATTCGCTTGCTCCAATGATATCAGAAGAAGGCTGGACTTGTAAGAGGCGTAAGAGAACATTTAGCTGCTAAAACAGTGCAATGTTGCTGCTTCGCTGGTAGAACACAATGATTCGGTGGCCTTGTAGGCCACCACACACATAGATTGGGATCCTTCGAAGACCATTGCAGAATGGTGCCATTTGGTGGCCTTTTGAGTGCCTGAACAATGCCTTGGCTTGTCATTCTGGGTCCAGACACCGCATTCGCTTGCTCCAATGATATCGAACAGAAGGCTGGACTTGTAAAGAGGCGAGAAGAGAACATTTAGCTGCTAAAACAGTGCAATGTTGCTGCTTCTGCGCGGTAGAACACAATGATTCGGTGGCCTTGTAAGGCATGACACACATAGATTGGGATCCTTTCAAGACCATTGCAGAATGGTGCCATTTGGTGGCCTTTTGAGTGCCTGAACAATGCCTTTGGCTTGTCATTCAGGCCGCCAGACATCGCATTCGCTGCTCCAATGATATCAGAACAGAAGGCTGGACTTGTAAGAGGCAGAAGAGAACATTTAGCTGCAAAAAAAGATTGCAATGTTGCTGCATCCTGCGCGGTAGAACATAATGATTCGGTGGCCTTGTAAGGCACGACACACATAGATTGGGATCCTTTCAAGACCATTGCAGAATGGTGCCATTTGGTGGCCTTTTGAGTGCTGAACAATGCCTTTGGCTTGTCATTCAGCCGACATCGGCATTCGCTTGCTCCAATGATATCAGAACAGAAGGCTGACTTGTAAGAGGCGAGAAGAGAACATTTAGCTGCTAAAACAAATTGCAATGTTGCTGCTTCCTGCGCGTAGAACACAATGATCTGCGGCCTTGTAAGGCACGACACACATAGATTGGGATCTTTCAAGACCATTGCAGAATGGTGCCATTTGGTGGCCTTTTGAGTGCTCGAACAATGCCTTTGGCTTGTCATTCAGCGCCAGACACTGGCATTCTGCTCCAATGATATCAGAACAGAAGGCTGGACTTGTAAGAGGCGTAAGAGAACATTTAGCTGCTAAAATAAAGTGCAATGTTGCTGCTTCCTCTTGTGGTAGAACACAATGATTCGGTGGCCTTGTAAGGTACGACACACATAGATTGGGATCCTTCAAGAAGACCATTGCAGAATGGTGCCATTTGGTGGCCTTTTGAGTGCCTGAACAATGCCTTTTGGCTTGTCATTCAGCTGCCGACACTGGCATTCGCTTGCTCCAATGATATCAGAAACAGAGGCTGGACTTGTAAGAGGCGAAGAGAACATTTAGCTGCTAAATGCAATGTTGCTGCTTCTCGCGGCTGTAGGTAGAACACAATGATTCGTTGGCCTTGGCGACGACACACATAGATTGGGATCCTTTTCAAGACCATTGCAGAATGGTGCCATTTGGTGGCCTTTGAGTGCCTGAACAATGCCTTTTGGCTTGTCATTCAGCCGGTGACACCGGCATTCGCTTGCTCCAATGATATCAGAAATGCAGGCTGGACTTGTAAGAGGTAGAAGAGAACATTTAGCTGCTAAAACAGTGCAATGTTGCTTCTTCTCAGCGGTAGAACACAATGATTCGGTGGCCTTGTAAGGCATACACATAGATTGGGATCCTTTCAAGACCATTGCAGAATGGTGCCATTTGGTGCCTTTTGAGTGCCCGAACAATGCCTTTTGGCTTGTCATTCAGCGTAGACACCGGCATTCGCTGCTCCAATGATATCAGAACAGAAGGCTGGACTTGTAAGAGGCAGAAGAGAACATTTAGCTGCTAAAACAGTGCAATGTTGCTGCTTCCTCGCGAGTAGAACACAATGATTCGTGGCCTTGTAAGGCACGACACACATAGATTGGGATCCTTTCGAAGACCATTGCAGAATGGTGCCATTTGGTGGCCTTTTGAGTGCCTGAACAATGCCTTTTGGCTTGTCATTCAGCGCTAGACACTGGCATTCGCTTGCTCCAATGATATCAGAACAGAACACTGCATTTGTTTGCGAGGCAGAAAAGAGCATTTAGCTGCTTAAACACTGCATTTTGCTGCTTTAGAGAGGAAGAACACACGATGATTTGGTGGCCTGGTAGGCGTAGCACACAGAGATTGGGATCTTTTGTAAACAAAGGAGAATGATGCGATTGGTGGCCTTTGAATTCAGAAACAATCCCTTTTGGCGTGTCATTTCGAGCGAGACACTACGTTTTGCTTTCTCCCATGATATCAGAACAGATTGCTGGACTTGCACGAGGCAGAACAGAACATTTTGCTGCTAAAACACTGCATTTTGATGCTATAAAGTGCGAGGAAGAACACGATGATTTAATGGCTCAGCAAGGCGCAGGTACACAGAGATTGGGATCCTTTTTGAAAACAAATGCATAATGGTGCCATTTGGTGGCCTTTGAATGCCTAAACAATGCCTTTCGCTTGTCATTTAGAGTCACACACTGGGATTCGCTTGCCCCAACGATATCAGGACAGAACACTGGATCTTGTGCGAGGCAGAAAGAGCATTTAGCTGCTTAAACACTGCAATCTTGCTGCTTTGTGCGAAGAAGAACACCTTGATTTGGTGGCATCGTAAGGCGCAGCACATGGAGATTGGGATCCTTTGGAAAACAAAGGCATCATGGAGCCGCTTAGTGGTTTTGAATGCCTAAACTATGCGCTTAGGCTTGTCTTTTAGAGCCAGACATCATGACTTGCTCGCCCAATTATATCAGAACAGAACATTGGACTTGTCGAGGCGAAGAGAACATTTAGCTGCTAAAGCATTGCAATTTTATCGCATCAAAGTGCGAGGCAGAACAACATGATTTGGTGGCCTGGTAAGGCGATCAAAGAGATTGGTATACTTTTGATAACTAAGGCAGAATGGTGCCATTTGGTGGCCATTTGAATGCATGAACAATGCCCTTTTGGCTTGTCATTTAGAGCCCGACACTGGTATTTGCTTCGCCCAATGATATCAAAACAAAACGCTGGACTTGTGTGAAGCGGAACAGAATATTTAGCTGCTAAAACATTGCAATTTTACTGCTCGTGCGAGGCAGAACGGCATGATTCCGTGGCCTGGTAAGGTGCAGCAAAAGAGAGATTGGTATACTTTTGATAACGAAGGCAGAATGGTGCCATTTGTTGGCTTTGTGAATGCCTAAACAATGCCTTTTGGGTTGGCATTCGAGCGAGGCACTGGGATTTGCTTGTCTGGCGATATCAGAAAAGAACAGAGATTTGTTCGAGCCGCAACAAAGCATTTAGCTACTCAAAAGCTGCAATTTTGCTGCTTTGTGCGAGGCAGAACACCATGATTTGGTGGCCTAGTAAGGCGCAGCACACAGAGATTGGGACCCTTTTGAAAGCAAAGGCAGAATGGTGCCATTGGGTGGCCTTTTGAATGCCTAAACAATGCCCTTCTGGCTTGTGATTTAGAGCCCGACACTGGTATTTGCTTGGTCCAATGATATCAGAACAGCACGCTGGACTTGTGCGAGGCGGAACATAACATTTAGCTAATAAAACACTGCCATTTTGCTGCTTTGTAAGGCACATCACACATAGATTAGGATCCTTTCGAAGACCATTGCAGAATGGTGCCATTTGGTGGCCTTTTGAGTGCCTGAACAATGCCTTTTGGCTTGTCATTCAGCACGATTCGGCATTCGCTGCTCCAATGATATCAGAACGCAGGCTGACTTGTAAGAGGCAGAAGAGAACATTTAGCTACAAAACAGTGCAATGTTGCTGCTTCCCGCGGTAGAACACAATGATTCGTGGCCTTGTAAGGCACAACACACATAGATTGGGATCCTTTCGAAGACCATTGCAGAATGGTGCCATTTGGTGGCCTTTTGAGTGCCTGAACAATGCCTTTTGGCTTGTCATTCAGCGCCAGACCGGCATTCGCTGCTCCAATGATATCAGAACAGAGGCTGGACTTGTAAGAGGCGTAAGAGAACATTTAGCTGCTAAAACAGTGCAATGTTGCTGCTTCCTCGCGTAGAACACAATGATTCGTGGCCTTGTAAGGCGTACGCACACATAGATTGGGATCCTTCAAGACCATTGCAGAATGGTGCCATTTGGTGGCCTTTTGAGTGCCTGAACAATGCCTTTTGGCTTGTCATTCAGCGCCAGACACACTGCATTCGCTTGCTCCAATGATATCAGAACAGAACACTGCATTTGTTTCAGAGGCAGAAAAGAGCATTTAGCTGCTTAAACTGCATTTTTGCTGCTTTGTGAGAGGAAGAACACGATGATTTGGTGGCCTGGTGTAAGGCGAGCACACAGAGATTGGGATCTTTTGTAAACAAAGGGAGAATGATGCGATTTGGTGCCTTTTGAATTCAGAAACAATTCCTTTTGGCTTGTCATTTAGAGCGAGACACTACGATTTGCTTTCTCCCATGATATCAGAACAGATTGCTGGACTTGCACGAGCAGAACAGAACATTTTGCTGCTAAAACACTGCATTTTGATGCTATGTAGGAAGAACACGATGATTTAATGGCCTAGCAAGGCGCAGCACACAGAGATTGGGATCCTTTGAAAACAAATGCATAATGGTGCCATTTGGTGGCCTTTGAATGCCTAAACAATGCCTTTTGTCATTTAGAGTCACACTGGATTCGCTTGCCCCAACGATATCGTGACAGAACACTGGATCTTGTGCAGGCAGAAAAGAGCATTTAGCTGCTTAAACACTGCAAATCTTGCTGCTTTGTGCGAAGAAGAACACCTTGATTTGGTGGCATCGAAGGCGCAGACATGGAGATTGGGATCCTTTGGAAAACAAAGGCATCATGGAGCCGCTAGTGGTTTTTTGAATGCCTAAACTATGCGCTTAGGCTTGTCTTTAGAGCCAGACATCGCGATTTGCTCGCCCAATTATATCAGAACAGAACATTGGACTTGTTTAGGCGGAAGAGAACATTTAGCTGCTAAAGCATTGCAATTTTACTGCATCGCGAGCGAGAACAACATGATTTGGTGGCCTGGTAAGGCGCATCAAAGAGATTGGTATACTTTTGATAACGAAGGCAGAATGGTGCCATTTGGTGGCCATTTGAATGCATGAACAATGCCCTTTTGGCTTGTCATTTAGAGCCTGACACTGGTATTTGCTTCTGGCCCAATGATATAAAAACAAAACGCTGGACTTGTGTGAAGCGGAACAGAATATTTAGCTGCTAAAACATTGCAATTTTACTGCTTGTGGAGGCAGAACGCATGATTCCGTGGCCTGGTAAGGTGCAGCAAAGAGAGATTGGTATACTCTTTTGATAACGGCAGAATGGTGCCATTTGTTGGCTGTGAATGCCTAAACAATGCCTTTTGGTTTGTCATTCGAGCGAGACACTGGTTGCTGCTTGCTCCGATGATATCAGAAAAGAACAGTAGATTTGTTCGAGCCGCAACAAAGCATTTAGCTACTCAAAAGCTGCAATTTTGCTGCTTTGTGCAGGCAGAACACCATGATTTGGTGGCCTAGTAAGCGCAGCACACACGAGATTGGGACCCTTTGAAAGCAAAGCAGAATGGTGCCATTGGGGCCTTTTGAATGCCTAAACAATGCCCATTCTCGGCTTGTGATTTAGAGCCCGACACTGGTATTTGCTTGGTCCAATGATATCAGAACAGCACGCTGGACTTGCGCAGGCGGAACATAACATTTAGCTGCTAAAACACTGCAATTTTGCTGCTTTGTAGGCACATCACACATAGATTAGGATCCTTTTCAAGACCATTGCAGAATGGTGCCATTTGGGTGGCCTTTTGAGTGCTCAACAATGCCTTTTGGCTTATCATTCAGCATACACGGCATTCGCTTGCTCCAATGATATCAGAACAGAGGCTGGACTTGTAAGAGGCGAGAAGAGAACATTTAGCTGCTAAAACAGTGCAATGTTGCTGCTTCCTCGCGCAGAGAACACAATGATTCGTGGCCTTGTAAGGCAATACACACATAGATTGGGATCCTTTTCAAGACCATTGCAGAATGGTGCCATTTGGTGGCCTTTTGAGTGCCCGAACAATGCCTTTTGGCTTGTCATTCAGCGACACTGGCATTCGCGCTCAATGATATCAGAACAGAAGGCTGGACTTGTAAGAGGCGAGAAGAGAACATTTAGCTGCTAAAACAGTGCAGTGTTGCTGCTTCTGTAGAACACAATGATTCGGGTGGCCTTGTAGGCACGCTTACACATAGATTGGGATCCTTTCAAGACCATTGCAGAATGGTGCCATTTGGTGGCCTTTTGAGTGCCTGAACAATGCCTTTTGGCTTGTCATTCACGCCAGACACCGGCATTCGCTGCTCCAATGATATCAGAACAGAAGGCTGGACTTGTAAGAGGCGTAAGAGAACATTTAGCTGCAAACAGTGCAATGTTGCTGCCTCTGCGATAGAACACAATGATTCGGTGGCCTTGTAAGCCACGACACACATAGATTGGGATCCTTTCAAGACCATTGCAGAATGGTGCCATTTGGTGGCCTTTGAGTGCCTGAACAATGCCTTTGGCTTGTCATTCAAATAAGCGCGACACGGCGCATTCGCTTGCTCCAATGATATCAGAACAGAACACTGCATTTGTTTGCGAGGCAGAAAGAGCATTTAGCTGCTTAAACACTGCATTTTTGCTGCTTTGTGAGAGGAAGAACACGATGATTTGGTGGCACAGTAAGCATGCGTAGCACACAGAGATTGGGATCTTTTGTAAACAAAGGGAGAATGATGCGATTTGGTGGCCTTTTGAATTCAGAAACAATTCCTTTTGGCTTGTCATTTAGAGCGAGACACTACGATTTGCTTTCTCCCATGATATCAGAACAGATTGCGGACTTGCACGAGGCAGAACAGAACATTTTGCTGCTAAAACACTGCATTTTGATGCTATATGCGAGGAAGAACACGATGATTTAATGGCCTAGCAAGGCGAGCACACAGAGATTGGGATCCTTTTTGAAAACAAATGCATAATGGTGCCATTTGGTGGCCTTTTGAATGCCTAAACAATGCCTTTTCGCTTGTCATTTAGAGTCACACTGCCTGGGATTCGCTGCCCCCAACGATATCAGGACAGAACAAACCGGATCTTGTGCGCAGGCAGAAAAGAGCATTTAGCTGCTTAAACACTGCAATCTCTTGCTGCTTTGTGCGAAGAAGAACACCTTGATTTGGTGGCATCGTAAGGCGCAGCACATGGAGATTGGGATCCTTTGGAAAACAAAGGCATCATGGAGCCGTTAGTGGCCTTTTGAATGCCTAAACTATGCGTTTAGGCTTGTCTTTTAGAGCCAGACATCGCGACTTGCTCGCCCAATTATATCAGAACAGAACATTGGACTTGTTTAGGCGGAAGAGAACATTTAGCTGCTAAAGCATTGCAATTTTACTGCACTGTGCGAGGCAGAACAACATGATTTGGTGGCCTGGTCAAGGCGATCAAAGAGAGATTGGTATACTTTTGATAACGAAGGCAGAATGGTGCCATTTGGTGGCTATTTGAATGCATGAACAATGCCCTTTTGGCTTGTCATTTAGAGCCTGACACTGGTATTTGTCATTCAATGATATCAAACAAAACGCTGGACTTGTGTGAAGCGGAACAGAATATTTAGCTGCAAACATTGCAATTTTACTGCTTCTGCATGCAGGCAGAACGGCATGATTCCGTGGCCTGGTAAGGTGCAGCAAAGAGAGATTGGTATACTTTTGATAACTAAGGCAGAATGGTGCCATTTGTTGGCTTTGTGAATGCCCTAAACAATGCCTTTTGGTTTGTCATTCGAGCGAGACACTGGGATTTGCTTGCTCGGATGATATCAGAAAGAACAGTAGATTTGTTCGAGCCGCAACAAAGCATTTAGCTACTCAAAGCTGCAATTTTGCTGCTTTGTGCGCAGGCAGAACACCATGATTTGGTGGCCTAGTAAGGCGCAGCACACAGAGATTGGGACCTTTGAAAGCAAAGGCAGAATGGTGCCATTGGGTGGCCTTTTGAATGCCTAAACAATGCCCTTCTACGGTGATTTAGGAGACACTGGTATTTGCTTGGTCCAATGATATCAGAACAGCACGCTGGACTTGCGCGAGGCGGAACATAACATTTAGCTACTAAAACACTGCAATTTTGCTGCTTTGTAAGGCACATCACACATAGATTAGGATCCTTCAAGACCATTGCAGAATGGTGCCATTTGGTGGCCTTTGAGTGCCTGAACAATGCCTTTTGGCTTGTTGTTCAGCGCCAGACACTTGCATTCGCTTGCTCCAATGATATCAGAACAGAAGGCTGGACTTGTAAGAGGCAGAAGAGAGAACATTTAGCTGCTAAAATAAAGGCAATGTTGCTGCTTCCGCGCGTAGAACACAATGATTCTTGGCCTTGTAAGGCACCCACACACATAGATTGGGATCCTTTCAAGACCATTGTAGAATGGTGCCATTTGGTGGCCTTTTGAGTGCCTGAACAATGCCTTTTGGCTTGTCATTCAGCGCCAGACATTGGCATTCGCTTGCTCCAATGATATCAGAACAGAAGGCTGGACTTGTAAGAGGCAGAAGAGAACATTTAGCTGCTAAAACAGTGCAATGTTGCTGCTTCCTGCGCAGTAGAACACAATGATTCGGTGGCCTTGTAAGGCACGACACACATAGATGGGATCCTTTGAAGACCATTGCAGAATGGTGCCATTTGGTGGCCTTTGAGTGCCGAACAATGCCTTTTGGCTTGTCATTCAGCGCCCGGCATTCGCTTGCTCCAATGATATCAGAACAGAAGGCTGGACTTGTAAAGAGGCGTAAGAGAACATTTAGCTGCAAAACAGTGCAATGTTGCTGCTTCATGCGGTAGAACACAATGATTCGGTGGCCTTGTAAGGCACGACACACATAGATTGGGATCCTTTCAAGACCATTGCAGAATGGTGCCATTTGGTGGCCTTTGAGTGCTCTGAACAATGCCTTTTGGCTTGTCATTCAGCGCATAACGACATCGCATTCGCTGCTCCAATGATATCAGAAAATGTATGGACTTGTAAGAGCGAAGAGAACATTTAGCTGCTAAACAGTGCAATGTTGCTGCTTCCTGCAAGCGGTAGAACACAATGATTCGGTGGCCTTGTAAGGCACGACACACATAGATTGGGATCCTTTGAAGACCATTGCAGAATGGTGCCATTTGGTGGCCTTTTGAGTGCCTGAACAATGCCTTTTGGCTTGTCATTCAGCGCGGACCGTGGCATTCGCTTGCTCCAATGATATCAGAACAGAAGGCTGGACTTGTAAGAGCGAGAAGAGAACATTTAGCTGCTAAAAAACAGTGCAATGTTGCTGCTTCTACGCGTAGAACACAATGATTCGGTGGCCTTGTGTAAGGCACTACACACATAGATTGGGATCCTTTCAAGACCATTGCAGAATGGGTGCCATTTGGTGGCCTTTTGAGTGCCTGGAACAATGCCTTTGGCTTGTCATTCAGCGCCAGACACTGGCATTCGCTGCTCCAATGATATCAGAACAGAAGGCTGGACTTGTAAGAGGCAGAAGAGAACATTAGGCTGGTAAAACAGCAATGTTGCTGCTTCGCGCTTGTGATAGAACACAATGATTAGGTGGCCTTGTATACCGCACACACATAGATTGGGATCCTTCAAGACCATTGCAGAATGGTGCCATTTGGTGGCCTTTGAGTGCCTGAACAATGCCTTTGGCTTGTCATTCAGCGCCAGACACGGCATTCGCTGCTCCAATGATATCAGAACAGAAGGCTGGACTTGTAAGAGGCGTAAGAGAACATTTAGCTGCTAAAACAGTGCAATGTTGCTGCTTCCTCGCGATGAGAACACAATGATTCGGTGGCCTTGTAAGGCACGACACACATAGATTGGGATCCTTTCAAGACCATTGCAGAATGGTGCCATTTGGTGGCCTTTGAGTGCCCGAACAATGCCTTTTGGCTTGTCATTCAGCGCAGACATCGCATTCGCTTGCTCCAATGATATCAGAAGGCTGGACTTGTAAGAGGCGTAAGAGAACATTTAGCTGCTAAAACGAGTGCAATGTTGCTGCTTCTCGCGGTAGAACACAATGATTCGTGGCCTTGTAAGGCACGACACACATAGATTGGGATCTCTTTCAAGACCATTGCAGAATGGTGCCATTTTGGCCTTTTGAGTGCCTGAACAATGCCTTTTGGCTTGTCATTCAGCGCGGACATCGGCATTCGCTTGCTCCAATGATATCAGAAGCGGAAGGCTGACTTGTAAGAGGCAGAAGAGAACATTTAGGCCGCTAAATAAAGGCAATGTTGCTGCTTCTGCGTGAGAACACAATGATTCGGTGGGCCTTGTAAGGCAATGACACACATAGATTGGGATCCTTCAAGACCATTGCAGAATGGTGCCATTTGGTGGCCTTTGAGTGCCTGAACAATGCCTTTTGGCTTGTCATTCAGCGCCAGAATCTGGCATTCGCTTGCTCCAATGATATCAGAACAGAAGGCTGGACTTGTGTAAGAGGCGTAAGAGAACATTTAGCTGCTAAAACAGTGCAATGTTGCCGCTTCCTTACGGTAGAACACAATGATTCGTGGCCTTGTAAGGCACGACACACATAGATTGGGATCCTTCAAGACCATTGCAGAATGGTGCCATTTGGTGGCCTTTTGAGTGCCTGAACAATGCCTTTTGGCTTGTCATTCAGCGCGACACCGCATTCGCTTGCTCCAATGATATCAGAACGTAAGGCTGGACTTGTAAGAGCGCAGAAGAACATTTAGCTGCTAAAACAGTGCAATGTTGCTTCCTCTGCGGCGTAGAACACAATGATTCGTGGGCCTTGTAAGGCACGACACACATAGATTGGGATCCTTTCAAGACCATTGCAGAATGGGTGCCATTTGGTGGCCTTTTGAGTGCCCGAACAATGCCTTTGGCTTGTCATTCAGCGCGCCACACTGGCATTCGCTTGCTCCAATGATATCAGAACAGAACACTGCATTTGTTTATGAGAGGCAGAAAGAGCATTTAGCTGCTTAAACAACGCATTTTGCTGCTTTGTGAGAGGAAGAACACGATGATTTGGTGGCTCGGTAAGGCGTAGCACACGAGATTGGGATCTTTTGTAAACAAAGGGAGAATGATGCGATTTGGTGGCCTTTTGAATTCAGAAACAATTCCTTTTGGCTTGTCATTTAGAGCGAGACACTACGATTTGCTTTCTCCATGATATCAGAACAGATTGCTGGACTTGCACGAGGCAGAACAGAACATTTTGCTGCTAAAACACTGCATTTTGATGCTATGCGTAGGAAGAACACGATGATTTAATGGCCTAGCAAGGCGCAGACACAGAGATTGGGATCCTTTTTGAAAACAAATGCATAATGGTGCCATTTGGTGGCCTTTTGAATGCCTAAACAATGCCTTTTCGCTTGTCATTTAGAGTCACACACCGGGATTCGCTTGCCCCAACGATATCAGGACAGAACACTGGATCTTGTGCGAGGCAGAAAAGAGCATTTAGCTGCTTAAACACTGCAATCTTGCTGCTTTGTGCGAAGAAGAACACCTTGATTTGGTGGCATCGTAGGCGCAGACATGGAGATTGGGATCCTTTGGAAAACAAAGGCATCATGGAGCCGTTTAGTGGTTTTTTGAATGCCTAAACTATGCTTAGGCTTGTCTTTTAGAGCGAACACATCGCGACTTGCTTCGCCCAATTATATCAGAACAGAACATTGGACTTGTCGAGGCGAAGAGAACATTTAGCTGCTAAAGCATTGCAATTTTAACTGCCTTTGCGAGGCAGAACAACATGATTTGGTGGCCGGTAAGGCGCATCAAAGAGAGATTGGTATACTTTGATAACGAGGCAGAATGGTGCCATTTGGTGGCCATTTGAATGCATGAACAATGCCCTTTTGGCTTGTCATTTAGAGCCTGACACTGGTATTTGCTTCGCCCAATGATATCAAAACAAAACGCTGGACTTGTGTGAAGTGAACAGAATATTTAGCTGCTAAAACATTGCAATTTACTGCTCTGTGCGCAGGCAGAACGGTATGATTCCGTGGCCTGGTAAGGTGCAGCAAAGAGAGATTGGCATTTTTTGATAACGAAGGCAGAATGGTGCCATTTGTTGGCTTTGTGAATGCCTAAACAATGCCTTTTGGTTTGTCATTCGAGCGAGACACTGGATTTGCTTGCTCCGATGATATCAGAAAAGAACAGTAGATTTGTTCGAGCATAACAAAGCATTT
Organism: Wolffia australiana; assembly: GCF_029677425.1. Taxonomy (NCBI): domain Eukaryota; kingdom Viridiplantae; phylum Streptophyta; class Magnoliopsida; order Alismatales; family Araceae; genus Wolffia; species Wolffia australiana. The sequence continues at coordinate 1,023,527 of NC_135852.1, read as the reverse complement.
AGCTACTCAAAGCTGCAATTTTGCTGCTTTGTGCAGGCAGAACACCATGATTTGGTGGCCTAGAGCGCAGCACACAGAGATTGGGACCTTTGAAAGCAAAGGCAGAATGGTGCCATTGGGTGGCCTTTTGAATGCCTAAACAATGCCCTTCTGGCTTGTGATTTAGAGCCCGACCTGGTATTTGCTTGGTCCAATGATATCAGAACAGCACGCTGGACTTGTGAAGCGGAACATAACATTTAGCTGCTAAACACTGCAATTTTGCTGCTTGTAAGCACACATCACACATAGATTAGGATCCTTTCAAGACCATTGCAGAATGGTGCCATTTGGTGGCCTTTTGAGTGCCTGAACAATGCCTTTTGGCTTGTCATTCAGCGCATACATCGCATTCGCTTGCTCCAATGATATCAGAACAGAAGGCTGGACTTGTAAGAGGCAGCAGAGACCATATAGCTGCTAAAACAGTGCAATGTTGCTGCTTCCTGCGCGGTAGAACACAATGATTCGGTGGCCTTGTAAGGCAACGCATACACATAGATTGGGATCCTTTCAAGACCATTGCAGAATGGTGCCATTTGGTGGCCTTTTGAGTGCCCGAACAATGCCTTTTGGCTTGTCATTCAGCGCCGGACACCGGTATTCGCGCTCCAATGATATCAGAACAGAAGGCTGACTTGTAAGAGGCGTAGAGAGAACATTTAGCTGCTAAAACAGCAATGTTGCTGCTTCATGCGGTAGAACACAATGATTCGTGGCCTTGTAGGCCACGACACACATAGATTGGGATCCTTTCAAGACCATTGCAGAATGGTGCCATTTGGTGGCCTTTTGAGTGCCCGAACAATGCCTTTGGCTTGTCATTCAGCGCCAGGACACCGGCATTCGCTTGCTCCAATGATATCAGAGCAGAAGGCTGGACTTGTAAGAGGCAGAAGAGAACATTTAGCTGCTAAAAACAGTGCAATGTTGCTGCTTCATGCCGTAGAACACAATGATTCTTGGCCTTGTAAGGCACGACACACATAGATTGGGATCCTTTCAAGACCATTGCAGAATGGTGCCATTTGGTGGCCTTTTGAGTGCCTGAACAATGCCTTTTGGCTTGTCATTCAGCGCCAGGACACTGGCATTCGCTTGTTCCAATGATATCAGAACGTATAGCTGGACTTGTAAGAGGCGTAAGAGAACATTTAGCTGCTAAAACAGTGCAATGTTGCTGCTTCCTCGCGCGTAGAACACAATGATTCGGTGGCCTTGTAAGGCACGCACACATAGATTGGGATCCTTTCAAGACCATTGCAGAATGGTGCCATTTGGTGGCCTTTTGAGTGCTGAACAATGCCTTTTGGCTTGTCATTCAGCGCCAGAACATCGCTGGCATTCGCTGCTCCAATGATATCAGAACAGAAGGCTGGACTTGTAAGAGGCGTAAGAGAACATTTAGCTGCTAAAACAGTGCAATGTTGCTGCTTCCCGCGCGGTAGAACACAATGATTCGGGTGGCCTTGTAAGGCACGACACACATAGATTGGGATCCTTCAAGACCATTGAGAATGGTGCCATTTGGTGGCCTTTGAGTGCGAACAATGCCTTTGGCTTGTCATTCAGCGCCAGACACGGCGCGCTTGCTCCAAATGATATCGTGAGAACAGGCTGGACTTGTAAGAGGCAGAAGAGAAATATTTAGCTGCTAAAACAGTGCAATGTTGCTGCTTCTCGCAGTAGAACACAATGATTCGTGGCCTTGTAAGGCACGCACACACATAGATTGGGGATCCTTTCGAAGACCATTGCAGAATGGTGCCATTTGGTGGCCTTTGAGTGCCTGAACAATGCCTTTGGCTTGTCATTCAGCGCCAGACATGGCATTCGCTTGCTCAATGATATCAGAACAGAAGGCTGGACTTGTAAGAGGCGTGAAAGAGAACATTTAGCTGCTAAAACAGTGCAATGTTGCTGCTTCCTCGCGCGGTAGAACACAATGATTCGTGGCCTTGTAAGGCACGGCACATAGATTGGGATCCTTCGAAGACCATTGCAGAATGGTGCCATTTGGTGGCCTTTGAGTGCTCAACAATGCCTTTTGGCTTGTCATTCAGCGCCAGACACTGGCATTCGCTTGCTCCAATGATATCAGAATGTAAGGCTGGATTCTGTAAGAGGTAAGAGAACATTTAGCTGCTAAAACAGTGCAATGTTGCTGCTTCCTCGCGGTAGAACACAATGATTCGTGGCCTTGTAAGGCACGGCACAATACATAGATTGGGATCCTTTCAAGACCATTGCAGAATGGTGCCATTTGCGGCCTTTTGAGTGCTCCGAACAATGCCTTTTGGCTTGTCATTCCACGACGCCAGACAGCATTCGCTTGCTCCAATGATATCAGAACAGAAGGCTGGACTTGTAAGAGGCGAAGAGAACATTTAGCTGCTAAAAACAGTGCAATGTTGCTGCTTCCTCGCGATAGAACACAATGATCTGTGGCCTTGTAAGGCAACACACATAGATTGGGATCCTTTCAAGACCATTGCAGAATGGTGCCATTTGGTGGCCTTTTGAGTGCCTGAACAATGCCTTTGGCTTGTCATTCAGCGCCAGACATCGCATTCGCTTGTCTCAATGATATCAGAGCAGAAGGCTGGACTTGTAAGAGGCAGAAGAGAACATTTAGCTGCTAAAAACAGTAAATGTTGCTGCTTCTGCGCGGTAGAACACAATGATTCCGTGGCCTTGTAAGGCACGACACACATAGATTGGGATCCTTTCAAGACCATTGCAGAATGGTGCCATTTGGTGGCCTTTTGAGTGCCTGAACAATGCCTTTGGCTTGTCATTCAGCGCCCAGACAATCGGCATTCGCTGCTCCAATGATATCAGAACAGTAGGCTGGACTTGTAAGAGAGTGCAGAAGAGAACATTTAGCGCTAAACGATGCAATGTTGCTGCTTCCTCCGCGGTAGAACACAATGATTCGGTGGCCTTGTAAGGCACGACACACACATAGATTGGGATCCTTTCAAGACCATTGCAGAATGGTGCCATTTGGTGGCCTTTTGAGTGCCTGAACAATGCCTTTTGGCTTGTCATTCAGCGCTACACCGCATTCGCTTGTCAATGATATCAGAATGTAAGGCTGGACTTGTAAGAGGCGTAAGAGAACATTTAGCTGCTAAAACAGTGCAATGTTGCTGCTTCTCGCGCGGTAGAACACAATGATCTTCGGTGGCCTTGTAAGGCCGCGACACACATAGATTGGGATCCTTCAAGACCATTGCGAAGAATTGCCATTTGGGCCTTTTGAGTGCCTGAACAATGCCTTTTGGCTTGTCATTCAGCGGACACCGCATTCGCTTGCTCCAATGATATCAGAACAGAAGGCTGGACTTGTAAGAGGCAGAAGAGAACATTTAGCTGCTAAAACTGTGCAATGTTGCTGCTTCCCGCGCGTAGAACACAATGATTCGTGGCCTTGTAAGGCACGCACACACATAGATTGGGATCCTTTCGAAGACCATTGCAGAATGGTGCCATTTGGTGGCCTTTTGAGTGCCTGAACAATGCCTTTTGGCTTGTCATTCAAGCGCCAGACACCGGCATTCGCTTGCTCCAATGATATCAGAACGTAAGGCTGGACTTGTAAGAGGCAGAAGAGAACATTTAGCTGCTAAAACAGTGCAATGTTGCTGCTTCAGCGCGTAGAACACAATGATTAGGTGGCCTTGTAAGGCCACGACACACATAGATTGGGATCCTTTCAAGACCATTGCAGAATGGTGCCATTTGGTGGCCTTTTGAGTGCCTGAACAATGCCTTTTGGTTTGTCATTCAGCGCTGCATACACTGGCATTCGCTTGCTCCAATGATATCAGAACAGAACACTGCATTTGTTTACGAGGCAGAAAGAGCATTTAGCTGCTTAAACACTGATTTTTGCTGCTTTGTGAGAGGAAGAACACGATGATTTGGTGGCCTGGTAAGAGTGGCGTAGCACACAGAGATTGGGATCTTTGTAAACAAAGGGAGAATGATGCGATTTGGTGGCCTTTTGAATTCAGAAACAATTCCTTTTGGCTTGTCATTTAGAGCGAGACACTACGATTTGCTTTCTCCCATGATATCAGAACAGATTGCTGGACTTGCAGCAGGCAGAACAGAACATTTTGCTGCTAAAACACTGCATTTTGATGCTAAAAGCGAGGAAGAACACGATGATTTAATGGCCAGCAAGGCGCAGCACACAGAGATTGGGATCCTTTTGAAAACAAATGCATAATGGTGCCATTTGGTGGCCTTTTGAATGCCTAAACAATGCCTTTCGCTTGTCATTTAGAGTCACACACTGGGATTCTTGGCATCCCAACGATATCAGGACAGAACAACGGATCTTGTGCGAGGCGTAAAAGAGCATTTAGCCGCTAAACACTGCAATCTTGCTGCTTTGTGCGAAGAAGAACACCTTGATTTGGTGGCATCGTAGGCGCAGCACATGGAGATTGGGATCCTTTGGAAAACAAAGGCATCATGGAGCCGTTTAGTGTTTTGAATGCCTAAACTATGCGCTTTAGGCTTGTCTTTTAGAGCCAGACATCAGCGATTTGCTCGCTCAATTATATCAGAACAGAACATTGGACTTGTAGGCGAAGAGAACATTTAGCTGCAAAGCATTGCAATTTTTACTGCCTTTATGCGAGGCAGAAGAACATGATTTGGTGGCCTGGTAAGGCGATCAAAGAGAGATTGGTATACTTTGATAACGAAGGCAGAATGGTGCCATTTGGTGGCCATTTGAATGCATGAACAATGCCCTTTGGCTCGTCATTTAGAGCCGACACTGGTATTTGCTTCGGCCCAATGATATCAAAACAAAACGCTGGACTTGTGTGAAGCGGAACAGAATATTTAGCTGCTAAACATTGCAATTTACTTGCTGCTCGTATGCGAGGCAGAACGCATGATTCCGTGGCCCGGTAAGGTGCAGCAAAGAGAGATTGGTATACTTTTGATAACGTAAGGCAGAATGGTGCCATTTGTTGGCTTTAGAATGCCTAAACAATGCCTTTTGGTTTGTCATTCGAGCGTAGACACTGGGATTTGCTTGTCAGATGATATCAGAAAAGAATTAGATTTGTTCGAGCCGCAACAAAGCATTTAGCTACTCAAAAGCAATTTTGCTGCTTTGTGCGCAGGCAACTACCATGATTTGGTGGCCTAGTAAGGCGCAGCACACAGAGATTGGGACCCTTTTGAAAGCAAAGGCAGAATGGTGCCATTGGGTGGCCTTTTGAATGCCTAAACAATGCCCTTCGGCTTGTGATTTAGAGCCCGACAACGTATTTGCTTGGTCCAATGATATCAGAACAGCACGCAGACTGGACTTGTGCGAGGCGGAACATAACATTTAGCTGCTAAAACACTGCAATTTTGCTGCTTTGTAAGGCACATCACACACAGATTAGATCCTTTCAAGACCATTGCAGAATGGTGCCATTTGGTGGCCTTTTTGAGTGCCTGAACAATGCACTTTGGCTTGTCATTCAGCGCCCGGACAAGAAACGCATTCGCTGCTCCAATGATATCAGAACAGAAGGCTGGACTTGTAAGAGGCAGAAGAGAAACATTTAGCTGCTAAAACAGTGCAATGTTGCTGCTTCCTCGCGTAGAACACAATGATTCGTGGCCTTGCAAGGCACGACACACATAGATTGGGATCCTTTCAAGACCATTTGCAGAATGGTGCCATTTGGTGGCCTTGAGTGCAGGCTGAACAATGCTCTTTGGCTTGTCATTCAGCGCCAGACACTGGCATTCGCTGTTCCAATGATATCAGAGCAGCAGGCTGACTTGTAAGAGGCGCAGAAGAACATTTAGCTGCTAAAACAGTGCAATGTTGCTGCTTCTGCCTTGTAGAACACAATGATTCGTGGCCTCAGAAGGCAATGACACATAGATTGGGATCTCTTCCAAGACCATTGCAGAATGGTGCCATTTGGTGGCCTTTTGAGTGCTCGAACAATGCCTTTTTGGCTTGTCATTCAACACATTACCGGCATTCGCTTGCTCCAATGATATCAGAACAGAAGGCTGGATTTGTAAGAGGCGTAAGAGAACATTTAGCTGCTAAAACAGTGCAATGTTGCTGTTTCCCGCGCAGAACACAATGATTCGGGTGGCCTTGAGGCACGACCTTGCACATAGATTGGGATCCTTCAAGACCATTGCAGAATGGTGCCATTTGAACGCCTTTTGAGTGCCTGAACAATGCCTTTTAAGTTATTCCAGCGCGACATCGGCATTCGCTTGCTCCAATGATATCAGAACAGAAGGCTGGATTCTGTAAGAGGCAGAAGAGAACATTTAAGCTGCTAAAACAGTGCAATGTTGCTGCTTCTCGCGGTAGAACACAATGATTCGTGGCCTTGTAAGGCACGCACACACATAGATTGGGATCCTTTCAAGACCATTGCAGAATGGTGCCATTTGGTGGCCTTTTGAGTGCTCAACAATGCCTTTTGGCTTGTCATTCGGCGCGGACACTGGCATTCGCTGCTCCAATGATATCAGAACAGAAGGCTGACTTGTAAGAGGCAGAAGAGAACATTTAGCTGCTAAAACAGGCAATGTTGCTGCTTCCTCTCGCGATGAAGAACACAATGATCGGTGGCCTTGTAAGGCACGACACACATAGATTGGGATCCTTTGAAGACCATTTGCAGAATGGTGCCATTTGGTGGCCTTTTGAGTGCCTGAACAATGCTCTTGGCTTGTCATTGTAGCGCCGTGACACTGACATTCGCTTGCTCCAATGATATCAGAACAGAACACTGCATTTGTTTGGTAGTGCAGAAAAGAGCATTTAGCTGCTTAAACACCGCATTTTGCTGCTTTGTGGGGAGGAAGAACACGATGATTTGGTGGCCTGGTAAGGCGAGTACACAGAGATTGGGATCTTTTGTAAACAAAGGGAGAATGATGACGCATTTGAGTGGCCTTTTGAATTCAGAAACAATTCCTTTGTGGCTTGTCATTTAGAGCGACACTACGATTTGCTTTCTCCCATGATATCAGAACAGATTGCTTTGGATTCTGCACGAGGCAGAACCAGAACATTTGTCGCTAAAACACTGCATTTTGATGCTATGTGCGAGGAAGAACACGATGATTTAATGGCCTAGTAAGGCGCCCAGCACACAGGGATTGGGATCCTTTTTGAAAACAAATGCATAATGGTGCCATTTGGTGGCCTTTTGAATGCCTAAACAATGCCTTTTAGAAAAGCAGCCATTTAGAGTCACACATCGGGATTCGCAGCCCTAACGTATATCAGGACAGAACACTGGATCTATGCGAGCAGAAAAGAAACATTTAGCTGCTTAAACACTGCAATCTTGCTGCTTTAGTGAAGAAGAACACCTTGATTGGTGGCATCGTATAGCAGCACATGGAGATTGGATCCTTTGGAAAACAAGGCATCATGGAGCCGGCTTAGTGGTTTGAATGCCTAAACTATGCGTTAGGCTTGTCTTTAGAGGCAGACAACGCGACTTGCTCGCCCAATTATATCAGAACAGAAACATTGACTTGGCTCGGCGGCTAAGGAGAACATTTAGCTACTAAAGCATTGCAATTTTATGCACCGTAAGCGTAGGCAGAAGAACATGATTGTGAGTGGCACAGTAAAGGCGCATCAAAGAGAGATTGGTATACTTTTTGATAACGACAGAATGGTGCCATTTGGTGGCCATTTGAATGCATGAATAACAATGCCCTTTGCTCGCCATTTAGAGCCTGACACTGGTATTTGCTTCGTCCAATGATATCAAAACAAAACGCTGGACTTGTGTAGCGGAACAGAATATTTAGCTGCTAAAACATTGCAATTTTACTGCTCTGCGCGAGGCAGAACGCATGATTCCGTGGCCTGGTAAGGTGCAGCAAAGAGAGATTGGTATACTTTTGATAACGAAGGCAGAATGGTGCCATTTGTTGGCTTTGTGAATGCCTCAAACAATGCCTTTTGGTTTGTCATTGGTCTCGAGCGAGACACTGATTTGCTTGCTCTGATGATATCAGAAAAGAACAGTAGATTTGTTCGAGGCACACAAAGCATTTAGCTACTCAAAAGCTGCAATTTTGCTGCTTTAGCGAAGGCGTAATTACCATGATTTGGTGGCCTAGTAAGGCTTAGAATGACACAGAGATTGGGACCCTTTTGGAAAGCAAAGGCAGAATGGTGCCATTGGTGGCTTTTTGAATGCCTAAAACAATGCCCCTTCTGGCTTGCGATTTAGAGCCCGACACCGTATTTGCTTGGTCCAATGATATCAGAACAGCACGCTGACTTGTGCGTGAACATAACATTTAGCTGCTAAAACACTGCAATTTGCTGCTTTGTACAAGGCACATTACCATAGATTAGATCCTTTCAGAAGACCATTGCAGAATGGTGCCATTTGGTGGCCTTACAGGTGCGCCCGAACAATGCCTTTTGGCTTGTCATTCAGCGTAGACACTGCATTCGCTTGCTCCAATGATATCAGAACAGAGGCTGGACTTGTAAGAGGCAGAAGAGAACATTTAGCTGCTAAACAGTGCAATGTTGCTGCTTCCTCATGCCGGTAGAACACAATGATTCGGTGGCCTTGCAAGGCACCTACACATAGATTGGGATCCTTCCAAGACCATTGCGAGAATGGTGCCATTTGGTGGCCTTTGAGTGCACGAACAATGCCTTTTGGCTTGTCATTCAGCGCCAGACACTGGCATTCGCTTGCTCCAATGATATCAGAACAGAAGAGTTGACTTGTAAGAGCCAGTGAAGAGAACATTTGCTGCTAAAAACAGTGCAATGTTGCTGCTTCTCCGCTTGGTAGAACACAATGATTCGGGTGGCCTTGTAAGGCACGCACACATAGATTGGGATCCTTTTCAAGACCATTGCAGAATGGTGCCATTGGTGGCCTTTTGAGTGCCTGAACAATGCCTTTTGGCTTGTCATTCCAAGCGCCCAGTACACCGGCATTCGCTGCTCCAATGATATCAGAAACGAAGGCTGGACTTGTAAGAGGCGTAAGAGAACATTTAGCTGGCAAACAGTGCAATGTTGCAACTTCCCGCGTGCAGAACACAATGATTCGTGGCCTTGTAAGGCAATGACACACATAGATTGGGGATCCTTTCAAGACCATTGCAGAATGGGTGCCATTTGCGGCCTTTTAGTGTTCGAACAATGCCTTTTGGCTTGTCATTCAGCTGGAATACTGGCATTCGCTGCTCCAATGATATCAGAACAGAACACTCGCATTTGTTTTATGAAAGGTAAAAAGAGCATTTAGCCGCTTAAACACTGTGCATTTTTGCTTTGTGGGAAGGAAGAACACACGATGATTTGGTGGCCTGGTAAGGCGAGTACACAGAGATTGGGATCTTTGTTAAACAAAGGGAGAATGATGCGATTTGTGGCCTTGCAGATTCAGAAACAATTCCTTTTGGCTTGTCATTTAGAGCGAGACACTACGATTTGCTTTCTCCCATGATATCGTAACAGATTGCTGGACTCTGTACGAGGCAGAACAGAACATTTTGCTGCTAAAACACTGCATTTTGATGCTATGTCTGAGGAAGAACACGATGATTTAATGGCCTACAAGGCGCAGCACACAGAGATTGGGATCCTTTTTGAAAATAAATGCATAATGGTGCCATTTGGTGGCCTTTTGAATGCCTGAACAATGCCTTTTTCGCTTGTCTTTTAGAGTCACACAACTGGATTCGCTGCTATAACGTATCACTGGTGGACAGTAACACTGGATCTTCAGCGCAGGCAGAAAGTAGCATTTAGCTGCTTAAACACTGCAATCTTGCTGCTTTGAAAGTAAGAAGAACACCTTGATTTGGTGGCATCGTGAAATGCTGACACATGGAGATTGGGATCCTTTGGAAAACAAAAGGCACTGGTGGAGCAGTTTCGTGGTTTTTGAATGCTAAACTATGCGTTAGGCTTGTGCTTTAGAGCCGGATACTGCGATTTGCTTCGCCCAATTATATCAGAGCAGAAACATTGGGACTTGTCGAGAGGCTGAAGAGAACATTTAGCTGCTAAAGCATTGCAATTTTACTGTCACTGCGTATGCGAGCGAGAACAACATGATTGGTGGCTGTAAGGCGCATCAAAGAGAGATTGGTATACTTTGATAACGAAAGCAGAATGGTGCCATTTGGTGGCCATTTGAATGCATGAACAATGCCCTTTTGGCTCGTCATTTAGAGCCTGACACTGGTATTTAGCAGATCAATGATATCAAACAAAACGCTGGACTTGTGTGAAGCGGAACAGAATATTTAGCTGCTAAAACATTGCAATTTTACTGCTCGTGCGGCGAGCAGCATGATTCCGCATTCGGTAAGGTGCAGCAAAGAGAGATTGGTATACTTTGATAACGAAGGCAGAATGGTGCCATTTGTTGGCATTTTGTGAATGCTGCCTAAACAATGCCTTTTGGTTTGTCATTCGAAGCGAGACATCGATTTGCTTGCTCAGATGATATCAGAAAAGAACAGTAGAATTTGTTAGAGCTCGCATATAAAGCATTTCAGCTACTCAAAAGCTGCAATTTTGCTGCTTTGTGCGAAACCAGAACAATTTCTATGATTTAATTGGCCTAGTAAGCAGCCTTTGCAGAGATAGGATCTCTTTGGCAAGTTAAAGGCAGAATGGTGCTATTGGGTGGCCTTTGAATGTCCTGCAAACAATGCCTCTTCTGGCGCGGATTTAGAGCCCGAACAATCGGGTATTTGGCTTTTGGTCCAATGATACTGAACAGCATGCTGACTTATGCGAAGTGGTATGAACATACTGTTAGCCAGCTAAAATGACTCTTTTAATTTTGCTGCTATGTAAGGCACTATCACACATAGATTAGATCCTACCGAAGACCATTGCAGAATGGTGCCACTTATGGCCTTTTGAGTGCACAGGAACAATGCCTTTGGCTTATTACACACATTCAGTGTGAACTTCTGTGATAGCTTACTCCAATGATATCAGAACAGAAGAGGCTGCACATTGGACTTATAAGCAGAGGCGTAAGAGTAAACATTTAGCTACTAAAACAGTGCAATGTTGCTGCTTCCTCGCGCGAGTAAATCACAATGATTCCTGGGTGGCCTTGTAAGGCAATGGCACACATAGATCAGGGATCTTTAGAAGACCATTGCAGAATGGTGCCATTTGGTGGCCTTTTGAGTGCCTCAGACAATGCCTTTTGGCTTGTCATTCACGCCAGGACATAATCGCATTCAACACTCCAATGATATCATGAAATGTAAGGCTGGACTTATGAGCGGCAGTAAGAGAACATTTAGCTACTAAAGCGAGTGCAAATGTTACCTGCTTCCTCGATGCAGAACACAATGATTCAGTGGCATGTAAGGCACGAGCACACATAGATTGGGATCCTTTGAGGCAATGCAGAGAATGGTGCCATTTGGTGGCCTTTTGATTGCCTGAACAATGCTGGCTTTGGTCATTCAGCGCCAGACAGCAGCATTCGCCACTCCAATGATATCAGAATATAGAACACTGCATTTGTTTCATAGGCAGAAAAGACATTTAGCTGCTTAAACACTGCATTTTTGCTGCTTTGAGAGGAAGAACACGATGATTTGGTGGCCTGGTAAGGCGTAGCACCTGATAAGAGATTGGGATCTTTTGTAAACAAAGGAGAATGATGCGACGGTGGCCTTTTGAAGTGTACAGTTCAGAAACAATTCCTTTTAGCTTGTCCATTTAGAGCGAGACACTACGATTTGCTTTCTCCCATGATATCAGAACAGATTGCTGGACTTGCACGAGGCAGAACAGAACATTTTGCTGCTAAACACTCGCATTTTGATGCTATAAAGTGCAGAGAAGAACACGATGATTTAATAAGCCTAGCAAGGCAGTAAGCACACTGAAGATTGGGATCCTTTTTGAAAATAAATGCATAATGGTACCAACTGGTGGCCTTTTAGATGCCTAAACAATGCCTTTTCGCTTGTCCATCATTCAGAGTCACACACTGGGATCTCATTTGCCCAACGTATATCGTCAGACAGAACATGGATCTTGTCACGAGGCAGAAAAGAGTATTTAGCTGCTTAAACAACTGCAATCTTGCTGCTTTGTGCCGAAGAAGAACACCTTGATTTGGTGGTATCGTCAAGGCGCAACGATATGGACTAGGGATCCTTTGGAAAACAAAGGCATCATCGACGTTCCGCTTAGTGGTTTGAATGCCTAAACTATGCTATAGTTTGAAGCTTATCTTTTAGAGCCGCACAACTGCTGACTTGCTGCTCGCCAATTATATCGAGTAGCAGAACATTGGACTTGTCGAGCGCTTTAAGAGAACATTTAGCTGCTAAGCCATTGCAATTTTACTGCACTTTATCGAGGCAGAAAGGTAACATGGTTGGTGGCCTGTTAAGGCGATCAAGAAGAGATTAGTATACTTTTGATAACGAAGGCAGAATGGTGCCATTTGCGTATGGCTATTTGAATGCATGAACAATGCCCTTTTGGCTCGTCATTTAGAGCTCCGACAATCGGGTATTTAGCCATGGCCCAATGATATCAAAACAAAGCGCTGGACTTGTGAAGGTGGAAGCAGAATATTTAGCTGAATGCTAAAACATTGCAATTTACTGCTCATGTGCAGGCAGAAATCGGCATGATTCCGTGGCACTGCAAGGTGCAGCAAAAGCAGAGATTGGTATACTCTTTTGATAGCTAAGGCAGAATGGTGCCATTTATTATGGCTTTGTGAATGTGCCTCACAAGCAGCTGCCTTTTGGTTTGTCATTCGAGACAGACACTGGGATTTGCTTGCTCCGATGATATCGGTGAAAAACGATGAGATTTGTTCTGTTAGAGCCAGCAACAAAGCATTTAGCTACTCAAAAGCTGCAATTTTCTTTGCTTTGTGCGAGGCAGAACACCATGATTTGGTGGCCTAGTAGAAGCGCAGACACACAGAGATTGGGACCCTTTTGAAAGCAAAGGCAGAATGGTGCCATTGGGTAGCCTTTTAGAATGCCTAAACAATGCCCTTCTGGCTTGTGATTTAGAGCTCGACACTGGTATTTGCTTGGTCCAATGATAATGTATCAGAACAACTGGACTTGTGCGAGGCGGAACATAACATTTAGCTGCTATAAAACACTGCGAATTTTGCTGCTTTGGTAAGGCAATATCACACATAGATTAGATCCTTTCAAGACCATTGCAGAATGAATTACCATTTGGTGGCCTTTTGAGTGCCTGAACAATGCCTTTTGGCTTGTCATTGACGCCATGTACACATGGCAGTATTCGCTTGCTCCAGAATGATATCAGAACAGAAGGCTATCGACTTGTAAGAGCGAGAGATAGAGACATTGTGCTAAAGCAAGGTCTGTCAATTCTGTCGCTTCTCGCGATGCAGAACACAATGATTCGGTGACCTTGTAAGGCACGACCTTACACACATAAATTAGGATCCTTCGAAGACCATTGCAGAATGGTGCCATTTGGTGGCCTTTTGAGTGCCTCTCGAACAATGCCTTTTAACTTGTCATTCGTTGCACGGATACTGCAGCATTCGCTTGCTCCAATGATATCGTAATCAGAAGGCTGGACTTCTGGTAAGAGCGAAGAGAACATTTAATTTGCTAAACAGTGCAATGTTGCAAGCTTCCTCGCAGCGGTGAAGGCAATGATTCCTAAGTGGCCTTATGAAGCCACGACACACATTACAGATTGGGATCCTTTCGAGACCATTGCAGAATGGTGCCATTTGGTAGCACTTTTGAGTGCACTGAACAATGCCTTTTGGCTTGTCATTCACAGCGCGGAACATCGGCATTCGCTGCTCCAATGATATCGTAGCAGAAGGCTGGACTTGTAAGAAGGCGTAAGAGAACATTTAGCTGTCTCGCAAAACAGTGCAATGTTGCTGCATCCCGCGCGGTAGAACACACGATTAAGTGGCCTTATGAGCCAATTTCGACACACATAGATTGGGATCCTTTCGAAGACCATTGCAGAATGGTGCCGTTTGGTAGCCTTTTGAGTGCCTGAACAATGCCTTTGGCTTGTCATTCAGCGCTTGGACAGCGTTACGCTTGCTCGAATGATATCAGAGCAGAAGTTTGACTTGTAAGAGGCAGAAGAGAACATTTAAGTACTAAAAACAGGTGCAATGTTGCTACTTCCTCAGCGCTGCAGAACACAATGATTCTAAGTGGCCTTGTATGAGCCACACACATAGGTGATTGGATCCTTTCAAGACCATTGCAGAATGGGTGCCATTTAGTGGCAACTTTTGAGTGCACGAACAATACCTTTGGCTTGTCATTCAGCCAGCCAGACACTTGGCATTAAAGCTTACTCCAATGATATCGTAGCGATCACTGCATTTGTTCATGAGGCGCGAGGAAAGAGCATTTAGCTGCTTAAACACTGCATTTTTGCTGCTTTGTAGAGAGGAAGAACACGATGATTTGGTGGCCTGGTAAAGTGAGCACCACGAGAGATTGGGATCTTTTTGCTCATCAAGGGAGAATGATCACGATTTGGTAACCTTTTTGAATTCAGAAACAATTCCTTTTGGCTTGTCATTTAGAGCGCAGACACTCTTATTTGCTTTCTCCCATGATATCAGAACAGATTGCTTCGGACTTGTACCAGGCAAGAACAGAACATTTTGCTGCTAAAACACCGCATTTTGATGCTATGTGCAGGAAAAGAACACGATGATTTATTAGCCTAGCAAGAGCGCGACACAGAGATTGGGATCTTTTGAAAACAAATGCATAATGGTGCCAGGCTTTTGGTGGCCTTTTTGAACTCGCAAACAATGCCTTTTAGCCATTTAGAGTCACACACTGGGATTAGCTGCACTTTAGCGCATATCAGGACAGAACACTGGATCTTGTCGCGTGAGAAAGAACATTTAGCTGCTTAAACACTGCTAATCTTGCTGCTTTGTCTGCGAAGAAGAACACCTTTGGATTTGGTGGCATCGTAAAGAGCGGCACATGGAGATTGGGATCCTTTTGGAAAACAAAGGCATCATGGAGCCGTTTAGTGGCCTTTAATGCCTAAATTATGCTTAGGGCTTGTCTTTAGAGCCAGACACTTTGCACGACTTGCTTCCGCTCCAATTATATCAGAACAGAACATTGGACTTGTCGAGGCGGAAGAGAACATTTAGCTGCTAAAGCATTGCAATTTTACTGCACGCTATGCGAGCAGAACAACATGATTTGGTGGCCTGGTAGGCGCATCAAAAGGAGAGATTGGTATGCACTTTGATACTTGAAGGCGCAGAATGGTGCCATTTGGTGGCCATTATTGAATGCATCGAACAATGCCCTTTGGCTTGTCATTTAGAGCCTGACACTCGGTATTTGCTTCGGCTCCAATGATATCAAACAAAGCGCTGACTTGTGTAAAGGCGGAACAGAAGGATGATTAGCTGCTAAACATTGCAATTTTATCACTTCTCAGTGCAAGGCAGAACGCATGATTCCGTGGCCTGTGCGCAAGGTGCAGCAAAAAGAGAGATTGGTATACTTTTTGATAACGAAGGCAGAATGGTGCCATTTGTTGGCTTTGTGAATGCCTAAACAATGCCTTTTGTTTGCTCATTCGAAGCGAGACAACGTGGATTTTGCTTGCTCTAGATGATATCAGAAAGAACAAAGTAGATTTGTTGAGCCACAAATAACAAAGCATTTAGCTACTCAAAAGCTGCAATTTTGCTGGCTTACATGCGAGGCAGAACACCATGATTTGATGGCCCTAGTTAAAGGCGGCAGAGCACACCGCAGATTGGGACCCTTTTTGAAAGCAAAGGCAGAATGGTGCCATTGGGTAGCCTTTGAATGCGCCTAAACAATGCCCTTCTGGCTTGTGATTTAAGCCCGACACTGGTATTTGCTTTGGTCCAATGATATCAGAACAGCACGCTTCGGACTTGTGCGGAAGTGAACATAACATTTAGCTGCTAAAACACTGCAATTTTGCTGCTTGTAAGGCACATCACACATAGATTAGATCCTTCGAAGACCATTGCAGAATGGTGCCATTTGGTGGCAGCTCTTTGAGTGCCTGAACAATGCCTTTTGGCTTGTCATTCAGCGCCCAGTTCGCTGGCATTAAACACTTCCAATGATATAAGAACAGAAGGCTGACTTGTAAGAAGCGAGAAGAGAACATTTAGCTGCTAAAACAGTGCAATGTTGCCGCTTCTACAGCAGTGAAACAATAATGATTCGTGGCCTTGTAGGCCGACACACAATAATATAGATTAGGATCGCTTTCAAGACCATTGGCGGAATGGTGCCATTTGGTGGCCTTTGAGTGCCTGGAACAATGCCTTTTGGCTTGTCATTCAGCGCCAGGTGCGGCATCGTATCCGCTTGCTCGAATGATATCGTAACAGAAGCGCTGGACTTGTGGCAGGCGCAAGAGAACATTTAGCTGCTAAAACAATTGCAATGTTGCTGCTTCAACTAGCGCCGGTAGAACACAATGATTCGCGGTGGCCTTATGAGCCACGACACACATAGATTGGGATCTTTGAAGACCATTGCAGAATGGTGCCATTTGGTGGCCTTTTGAGTGCCTCGAACAATGCCTTTTGGCTTGTCATTCCAGCGCCCGGTACACTGGCATTCGCTGCTCCAATGATATCAGAACAGAAGGCTTGGACTTGTAAGAGCGGGAAGAGAACATTTAGCTGCTAAAACAGTTGCAATGTTGCTGCTTCCTCGGGCATGGTGATGAGAACACAATGATTCGTGTGGCCTTGTAAGGCACGACCATACACATAGATTGGGGATCGCTGAAGACCAGTTTGCAGTGCATGGTGCCATTTGGTGGCCTTTGAGTGCTCCAACAATGCCTTTGGCTTGTCATTCAGCGCCGTGACAACGGCATTCGGCTGTTCCAATGATATCGCAACGAAGGCTTTGGATTCTGTAAGAGGCGGAGAAAGAGAACATTTAGCTGCTAAACAAAGGTCTGCAATGTTGCTGCTTCCTGCTTGTGATGGAACACAATGATTGGTGGGTCTTGTAAGGCCACGACTACACACATTAGATTGGGATCCTTTTCAAGACCATTGCAGAATGGTGCCATTTGGTGGCCTTTTGAGTGCCCGAACAATGCCTTTTGGCTTGTCATTGAGCGCCAGACTTTAGCGAGCATTCGCTTGCTCGAATGATATCAGAAACGAAGAATTTGGACTTGTAAGAGGCGTAATAGAACATTTAGCTGCTAACGATTAGGCAATGTTGCTGCTTCCTCTGTGGTAGAACACAATGATCTGGTGGCGGTCTTGTAAGGCACACGAGCACACATAGATTGGGATCCTTCCGAAGACCATCAGAGAATCGGTGCCATTGGTGGCCTTTGAGTGCACCTGAACAATGCCTTGGCTTGTCATTCAGCGCCAGAACACCGGCATTCGCTTGCTCCAATGATATCGAACAGAAGGCTGGACTTGTAAGAGGCAGCAGAAGAGAACATTTGAAATTTGCTAAAACATGTGTCTGCAATGTTCTTGCTTCTGCTTGTGATAGAACACAATGATTCGGGTGGCCTCTATGAAGGCACGACACACACATAGATTGGGATCCTTTAGAAGACCATTGCAGAATGGTGCCATTTGGTGGCCTTTGAGTGCCTGGAGCAATGCCTCTTTGGCTTGTCATTCAGTGCACAGTTTCTTGGCATTACCGCTTGCTCCAATGATATGAGAACAGAACACTTTGCATTTGTTTGGCGAGGCAGAAAAGAGCATTTAGCTGCTTAAACACTGCATTTTTGCTGCTTTGTGAGAGGAAGAAGGTTACACGATGATTTGGTGGCCTGGTAAGAGGCGTAGCACCTGTAGATTAGGATCTTTTTGTAAACAAAGGAGAATGATGCATTTGTTAGCCTTTTGAATTCAGAAACAATTCCTTTTGGCTTGTCATTTAGAGCGAGATACTACGATTTGCTTTCTCCCATGATATCAGGAACAGATTGCTGTCGGACTTGTACGAGGCAGAACAGAACATTTTGCTGCTAAAACACTGCATTTTGATGCTATGTGCGAGAAGAACACGATGATTTAATGGCCTAGCAAGGCGCGACACCAGAGATTGGGATCCTTTTTGAAAACAAATGCATAATGTGGTGCCATTTGGTGGCCACTTTTTGGATACCTAAACAATGCCTTTTAGCTTGTCATTTAGAGTCACACACCGGGATTAAGCCACTTCCCTAACGTATATCAAGGACAGAACACCGGATCTTGTCTGCGAGGCGTAAAAGAGCATTTAGCTGCTTAAACACTGCAATCTTGCGTTGCTTTGTGCGAAGAAGAACACCTGCTTGATTTGGTGGCATCGTGAGGCGCAAAGCACATGGAGATTGGGATCTTTAGGAAAACAAAGGCATCATGGAGCCGTTTAGTGGCCTTTTTTTGAATGCCTAAACTATGCAAGTTTAGGCTTGTCTTTAGAGCCCGGACATCACGACTTGCTCGCCCAGATTATATCGAGAATAGAACATTGAACTTATCGAGGCTGGAAGAGAACATTTAGCTGCTAAAGCATTGTGATTTACTTCTGCTTCAAGTCCATGAGGCAGAACAACATGATTTGGTGGCCTGCAGTAAGGCATGCATCAAAGAGAGATTGGTATACTTTTTGATAACGAAGGCGGAATGGTGCCATTTGG
Source organism: Wolffia australiana (assembly GCF_029677425.1). NCBI lineage: Eukaryota > Viridiplantae > Streptophyta > Magnoliopsida > Alismatales > Araceae > Wolffia > Wolffia australiana. Next base: position 1,004,773 of record NC_135852.1, on the reverse strand, counting down.
TGGCTATTTGAATGCATGAACAATGCCCTTTGGCTTGTCATTTAGAGCCACGACACTGGTATTTGCTTGCGTCTAATGATATCAAAACAAAACGCTGGACTTGTGTGAAGCAGACAGAATATTTAGCTGCTAAACATTGTAATTTTACTGCTCACGTGCGGCGAGCGGCGCTGCACATCTCCGTGGCCTGCGTAAGGTGCAAGCAAAGAGATTGGTATACTTTGATAAACGAAGGCAGAATGGTGCCATTTATTTGGCTTTGTAGGAATGCTTCTAAACAATGCCTTTTGGTTTGTCATTCGAGAAGTAGTACATGATTTGCTTGCTCGATGATATCAGAAAAAGTTGTCGATGGGATTTGTTCGAGTCGCAACAAAGCATTTAGCTACTCCAAAAGCTGTAATTTTGCTGCTTTGTGCGAAAGTAGGCAGAACACCATGATTTGGTGGCCTAGTAAGAGCGCCCAGCAATACGTAGATGGGACCCTTTTGAAAGCAAAGGCAGAATGGTGCCATTGGGTGGCCGCTGAATGCCTAAACAATGCCATCCCGCTTATGATTCGGAGCTCAAACATCGTATTTGCTTGGTCCAATGATATCAGAACAGCACGCTGGACTTAATGCGAGGCTGGGACATAACATTTAAGCTGCTAAAACACTGCAATTTTGCTGCTTGTAAGGCACATCACATAGATTAGATCCTTTAGAAGACCATGCGGCGGTAATGGTGCCATTTGGTGGCCTTTTGAGTGCACTCGAACAATGCCTTGCTTTTGGCTTGTCATTCACGCGCAGACACCGCAGTATTCGCTAAAGCACCAATGATATCAGAATGTATAAGGTTGGACTTGTAAGAGGCAGAAGAGAAACATTTAGCTGCTAAAACAGTGCAATGTTGCTGCTTCCTCGCTGCAGTGAACACAATGATTCGTAAGTGGCCTTATGAGCCTACATTACATAGATTGGGATCCTTTCAAGACCATTGCAGAATGGTGCCATTTGGTGGCCTTTTTGAGTGCCTGAACAATGCCTTTGGCTTGTCATTCAAGCGCCGAACAACGGCGTATGCTGCTTGCCTCGAATGATATCAGAACAAAGGCTGGACTTGTAGAGGCGCAAGAGAACATTTAGCTGCTAAAACAGTGCAATGTTGCTGCTTCCTCTTGTGATAGTTCACAATAATTGGTAGCTCTAAGTGGCCGGGTACGACACACATAGATTGGGATCTCTTTCAAGACCATTGCGAGAATGGTGCCATTTGCGGCCTTTTGAGTGCACGAACAATGCCTTTTGGCTGTCATTCAGCGCCATGCACAATCGGCATTCGCTTGCTCCAATGATATCTCGAGCATGAACACTGTGAGATTTGTTTGCGAGAAGAAAAGAGCATTTAGCCGCTTAAACACTGCATTTTGCTGCTTTGAGAGAGGAAGAACCACGATGGTTGGTGGCTCCGTGGGCATGAGGCATACTGAGATTGGGATCTTTTTTGTAAACAAAGGGAGAATGATCTGATCATGGTAGCCTCTTTGAATTCAGAAACAATTCCTTTTGATTTGCCATTTAGAAGCGAGACACTCGCATTTGCTTTCTCCCATGATATCAGAACAGATTGCTGACTTGCAATGTAGGCAGTAACAGAACATTTTGCTGCTAAAACAACGCATTTGATGCTATGTGCGAGGAAGAACACGATGATTTAATGGCCTAGCAAAGCGTATGCACACACAGAGAGATTGGGATCCTTTTTGAAAACAAATGCATAATGGTGCCATTTGGTGGCCTTTTGAATGCCTAAACAATGCCTTTTCGCATGTCATTTAGGAGTCACACACCGGGATTCGCTTGCCCCAAACGATATCGTGACAGAACACTGGATCTTGAGTCCATCAGTAGGCAGAAAAGAGCATTAGTCAGCTTAAACATCTGTAAATCTTAAGCTGTTGCTGTGAAGAAGAGCACCTTTGATTTGCGTGGCATCGTAAGGGCGCAAAGCACATGGAGATTGGATCCTTTGGAAAACAAAGGCATCATGGAGCCGCTTAGTGGCCTTTGAATGCCTAAACTATGCGGTTGAGCTTGTCTTTAGAGCCAGACACTGCGACTTGCTCGCCCAATTATATGAAGACAGAACATTGGACTTGTTTATAGGCTGAAGAGAATCATTTAATTTGCTAAAGCATTGCAATTTTCTTGCACTCAGCAGTAGAACAACATGATTTGGTGGCCTGGTAGTGCGATCAAAGAGAGATTGGTATACTTTTGATAACGGCGCAGAATGGTGCCATTTGCGTGGCCATTTGAATGCATGAACAATGCCCTTTTGGCTTATCATTTAGAGCACGACAAAATCGGTATTTGTTTGCCGTCGATGATATCAAAACAAACGCATGGACTTGTGTGAAGTGGAACGTAATATTTAGCTGCTAAAACATTGCAATTTTGCTGCTCTGCATGCAGGCGTAAGCAGCGCGACTCGCGTGGCTCGTAAGGTGCAGCAAAGAGAGATTGGTATACTTTTTTGATAAACGAAGGCAGAATGGTGCCATTTGTTGGCTTTGTGAATGCCTAAACAATGCCACACCTTTTGGTTTGTCATTCGAAGCGAACACTGATCGGATTTGCTGCGTTCGATGATATCGAGAGAAAAGAAATGTGATTTAATTGAGCCGCATAACAAAGAAACATTTACGCTACTCAAAAGCTGCAATTTTGCTGTTGCTTTAATGCGGTGCAGAACACCATGATTTGGTGGCTCTAGTAGCGCGGCCCACACAGAGATTGGGACCCTTTTGAAAGCAAAAGGCAGAATGGTGCCATTGGGTAGCCTTTTGAATGCTCTAAACAATGCCCGCCACAACAGGATTGTGACAGAGCCCGACACTGGTATTTGCTTGGTCCAATGATATCAGAATGTTAACCTGTTGGACTTGTGCGAGGCGGAACATAACATTTAGCTGCTTAAAACAACTGCGATTTTGCTGCTTTGTAAGGCACTTCACACACATAGATTAGGATCCTTGAAGACCATTCGCAGTAATGGTGCCATTTGGTGGCCTTTTGAGTGCTCTGAACAATGCCTTTTGTTTAGCGTCATTGGCGCTGTATTAATCGCATTCGCGTTCGTTACGCTTGGGGTCGATGATGCCGAAACAGAAAATTTAGCTGACTTATGAGAGGCGGAAGATAACATTTAGCTGCTAAAACAGTGCAATGTTGCTTTGCTCCTCACGTGATAGAACACAATGATTCGGTGGCCTTATAAGGCTACGACACACATAGATTGGGATCCTTTGAAGACCATTGCGAGAATGGGTGCCATTTGAGTGGCCTTTGAGTGCCCGAACAATGTGCCAGCTTCTTTGGCTTTGTCATTCAGGCGCGAGACACTCGGCATTCGCTTGCTCCAATGATATCAGAAACAGAAACGTCGACTTGTAAGAGGCAGAAGAGAACATTTAGCTGCTAAAAACAATTGCAATGTTGCTTTGCTTCTAGCGCTGTGAGAACACAATGATTCTGGTGGCCTTGCATGAGCACGCATACACATAGACTGGGGATCCTTTCAAGACCATTGCGAGAATGGTGCCATTTGTAGCCTTTTGAGTGCCCTGAACAATGCCTTTTGGCTTGTCATTCAGCGCCGCACACTGGCATTAAGCTTGCTCCAATGATATCAGAACAAGAGCTGGACTCTGTAAGAGGCAGAAGAGAACATTTAGCATTGCTACAAGCAGTGCAATGTTGCTGCTTCCTGCGGTAGAACAACACAATGATTCGTAAGGGCCTTGTAAGGCATAGCGACACACATAGATTGGGATCCTTTCAAGACCATTGCAGAATGGAGTGCCATTTGGTGGCCTTTTTGAGTGCACCGAACAATGCCAGCTTTTGGCTTGTCATTCATGACGCGATTAAAATTAAACAGGTGGCATTCGCTGTTCCAATGATATCAGAGCATGTAAGGGCTGGACTTGTAAGAGGCAGAAGAGAACATTTAGCTGCTAAAACAGTGCAATGTTGCTGCTTCTGCCAGCATGGTAGAACACAATGATCGGTGGCCTTGTAAGAAGGCGCGCACACACATAGATTGGGATCCTTTGAAGACCATTGCAGAATGGTGCCATTTGGTGTACCTTTTGAGTGCCCTGAACAATGCTCTTTGGTTTGTCATTCAGCGCTTGGTTACTGGCATTCGCTTGCTCCAATGATATCAGAACAGTAGGCTGGACTTGTAAGAGGCGTAGAAGAGAACATTTAAACGCTAAAATAGTGCAATGTTGCTGCTTCTGCTTGTGGTAGAACACAATGATTCCTGCAGGTGTTGTATGAGCCACGGCACACATCGGGAGCTTGGATCCTTTGAAGACCATTGCGGAATGGTGCCACGGTTGAGCCTTTATACACGGTGCTAGACAATGCCTTTTGGCTTGTCATTCAAATGCCGTTGTGATTTCGCGGCATTCGCTTGCTCCAATGATATCGTAATGCAGAACACACTGCATTTGTTTGGCGGTATAGAAAAGAGCATTTAGCTGCTTAAACACTGCAGATTTGCTGGCTTTGTGAGGAAGGAAGAACACGATGATTTGGTGGCCTGGTAGGCGTGAGCACACAGAGATTGGGGATCTTTTTGTAAACAAAGGAGAATGATGCGATTTGGTAGCCTTTTGAATTGGTAAAACAATTCCTTTTGGCTTGTCATTTAGAAGCGAGATACTAATACGAGGCCACTTGCTTTCTCCCATGATATCGGGAACAGATTGCTGGACTTGCACGAGGCAGAACAGAACATTTTGCTGCTAAAACATCACTGCATTTTGATGCTATGTGCGAGGGAAGAACACGATGATTTAATGGCCTAGCAAGGCGCAGCACTTCTGAGATTGGGATCCCTTTTTGAAAACAAATGCATAATGGTGCCATTTGGTGGCCTTTTGAATGCCCTAAACAATGCCTTTTAAGCATTTTGTCAATTTAGAGTCACACTGCCCCGGGATTACAAGCACTTCTAGCGATATCAGGACAGAACACTTTGGATCTTGTGCGAGGCAGAAGCGTAAAGAGCATTTAGCTGCTTAAACACTGCAATCTTGCTGCTTTAAAGTGCGAAGAAAGAACACATTGATTTGGTGGCATCGTGAGGCGCCCAGCACATGGAATTGAGATCCTTTGGAAAACAAAAGGCATCATGGAACCGCGTTTAGAAGGCCTTTTGGATGCCTCAAACTATGCGTTTAGAGAAACTTGTCTTTAGAAACCCGGACACTGCGACTTACTTTCGCTCCAATTATATCAGAACAGAACATTGGACTTATCGAGAAGCGGAAGAGAACATTTAGCTGCTAAAGCATTGCAATTTTACTGCCTTTGTCGCGAGGCAGAACAACATGATTTGGTGGCTGGTAAAGAGCGCATCAAGAGAGATTGAGTATGCTTTTTGATAGCGAGAAGCGCAGAATGGTGCCAGTTTGTTGGCCATTTGAATGCATGAACAATGCCCTTGCGGCATGTCATTTAGAGGCGACAGCGTGTATTTGCTTTCAGTCAATGATATCAAAACAAAGCAGCTGGGACTTGTGTGAAGCGGAACAGAATGTTTAGCCGCTCAAACAATTTGCAGATTTTACTGCCTCGTATGCAGCGAAGCGGCATGATTCAAGTAGCTGGTAGTGCAAAGAAAGAGAGATTGGTATACTTTTGATAACGAAGCGGAATGGTGCCATTTGTTGGCTTTGTGAATGCTTCATAAACAATGCCTTTTGGTTTGTCATTAAAGCGAGACAGCGGGATTTGCTTCGCTCAGATGATATCGAAGAAAAAACGGTGGATTTGTTAGAGCGCAGCAACAGCATTTAGCTACTCAAAGCTGCCAATTTGCTGCTTTTGTGCGAGCAGTAACACCATGATTTAAAAAATTGGCCTAGTAAGGCAGCGACACCACGTGAGATTAGGACCCTTTTGAAAGCAAAAGGCAGAATGGTGCCATTGGGTGGCCTTTGAATGCTCTAAACAATGCCCTTCTGGCTTGTGGATTTAGAGCCCGACAATCAGTATTTGCTGGTTTTGGTCCAATGATATCAGAATGTTAGCACGCTGGACTTGTGCGAAAGCGGAACATAACATTTAAAGTTGCTAAACACCTGCAGTTTTTCTTTTGCTTTGTAAGCCGCGCACAATCACATAGATTAGGATCCTTTGAAGACCATTGCAGAATAGATGCATTTGGTGGCCTTGCGAGTGCACGAACAATGCTTCTTTTGGCAACCATTCAGCATGAACAACGGTTAATCGTGCATTCGCTTGCTCCAATGTGATATCAGAAACGGCTGGACATTGAAGCGAGAAAGCGTAAGAGCATTTAGCTCGCTTAAAGCAAAGGTGCAATGTTGCTTTGCTTCGCTCTTGCGGTAGAACACAATGGTCTTCCGGTGGCCTTATGAGGCACGACACACATGAATTGGGATCCTTTTCCGAAGACCATTGCAGAATAGGTGCCATTTGGTATTGGCAACTTTTGAGTGCTCCGAACAATGCTGCTTTGGCTTGTCATTCAGCGCCTTGATTTCTTGGCATTAACCTCCAATGATATCAGAAGTGACGTAAGCTCGGACTTGTAAGAGCGCAGAGAACATTTAGCTGCTAAAACAATGCGGTACAATGTTTGCTGCTTCACATCTGTGATAGAGAACACAATGATCTCTGGTGGCCTTATGAGCCACGACACATATAGATTAGGATCCTTTAGAAGACCATCAGCAGAATGGTGCCATTTGAGTGGCCTTTTGAGTGCACTCTGAACAATGCCTTTTGGCTTGTCATTGTCTGCTTGATTACTGTGACCGCTTGCTCCAATGATACTCAGAAATGAAGGCTGGACTTGTAAGAGGCAGAAGAGAACATTTGCATGCTACAAACAGTAAGCAAATGTTGCTGCTTCCTCGCTTGTGATGAACACAATGATTAGAGTGGCCTTGTAGGCCACGACACATTATAGATTGGGATCGCTTTCGAAGACCATTGCGAATCGGTGCCATTTGATGCTCTCAGTGCTCTCGAACAATGCCTTTGGCTTGTTCATTCAGCGCGGTTTCTAGCATTAACACTCCAATATCGAAGCGAAGGCTGGACTTGTAAAGCGAGAAGAACATTTAGCTGCTAAAAGCGATGCAATGTTGCTGCTTCTGTGGTAGACAATGGTCAGTGGCCTTGTAAGGTACGAC